>NC_086286.1:79933141-80555735 GCF_963924245.1 Chroicocephalus ridibundus | reverse complement strand
AACATCTTATAGTCTTCCCGATCTCACTTTTCTGCTGAGCCTCCCTGACAGGGAAGAATCACATTCTTCCATCCTTTTCACCACTGCTTCTCAGGAAATCGGTTCCAAACCATCTAACACAACTAGAAAAGCAGGAGGGCAGTGGCTTTGAACTTACTTTTCTTTCCAATTTTAGGAGGTAACAAGATTATTTAGTAGGCAGATTCAAATTTTTCATCATGACATTGCAACCTGATGGATTTTGTTTCTCTTCTGCTCTCAGAATATCTAAAACAAAACACTGATGGTAATGATTCAGAAGTGCTCATTCAATAGCTCTCTCATTGCACATGTTTTAAAATTAAGGATGAAAAAAAGCCTAGCCTGAACACTTGATGCATATGAGTCAGGGTTGGTGTTATTGTGAATGGTCAAATAAATCACTTGGAATTGTTTCTATTGTCTGATAGGAGAAGAACACAAATACTTCCAGCATGATCTTTGTTGTGTACAAATGTAGCAATTTGATTTTAAGATTATCCTTACAGGTAACTTTTGGCAGACATCAGTCCCTGCAGTTAATTTTTTCAGTGTAGGTGTCAGGCTGACTAAAAAATCTTTTAGAAACTTGTGTACATCTCTACAAAACTTACATGGGCATTTTTACTGGAGATTAAAAGGTTGTCTCAACTGAGAATATGTTAATAGAAACAAAAAAACAAATAATCAAAAGCCCCACCTCTACAAAGTGAAATGGGGTAGCTTCCAAAGGGAATATCTACAAAAGGTCCTTGCATTGATTTAATAAATTCTACTAAATGGGTGCTCTACACGCCTGTGTAAATCCCAGCCCCAGAATGTAAGTGCTTCCCACTGATTCAATACAATAGAAGCTCAATGTTGCTGAATTGAATCCATGCAAACATTCAAATAAATATATAGGAAATGATTTTATGATTCTTTTCATTCAGCTCTAATTTAGAGATGTGGAAATTTCATGCTTCTTTTTGAAAATAGGGTGGCAGTAGGGATAGGTCCAAATGCCTATTTTTTAATTTCAATCCAAATCTAATTTTTCCCAAGGTTGAAGTTTACTTTGGCTCCAATACATTGATTAAGGTTCTTCCAGATGAAGAAAAAAATGTTGTTTCACAATGCACCAACCAAAACAGGAATGCAAGACTCTCTTTTCTCATTTGTCTGGTCATGGAAAATGTTAGCACTGGTCCTGATTGCCTCTAGGCAAGAAACATGCAAGGATTTCAGGCTTTAGAAAAGCTCATGTTATTAGTGACACTCTCTTTTAAGAAGCTGAGATCTCCTCGTTGCAGAAGATGAGTCCAGGACTCTTTTGAAAACAGGACATATCCACTGACTTGATTCTAATGAAATCTCGTTGGCATGTGATTTTCCTCACATGTTTGTCTCATTTGCCAGAACAACAAATCCACAGAAGTTACTTTTCTCTGAGATCAAACCAAAATCAAAATGATTGTTCTAACCCATTTTATGTAAATAATACAGAAACATCAATATTAGCATGAAGTAAAAGCACTCATGGGATGTGTGCCACTTGGCTGCTTCTTCCCAAACTGAGCCTTTGCATTACAACACGGTTACTAGAGACCTGAAGACAAGCAACTTCTGCTTCCAAAGGTTGAAGCCAGATCCTCAGCATGATCCTGTACTATACAAATCAATGCATAATACCAGATAACTGAAAACCAGTTCTGTCTGTTAAACCATTGGAGAGTTTTGATACATTTAGGCTAGTTGTTCTCTATGCATTTCCTGTTTTTCCTTTCTTTTTTTTAAAAAAAGTGAGAGCTACAATGTCCTTTCTTCTTCATCTTTCTTAGAAAAACCCCCTTTTTTCTCTTTGGAACATGAGAATTTACCATTGTTCCTCTAGCAGTACACCTGGAAACAGTCTTACACCTGGGGGAGTGGGAGGGCTACACGGGCAATGAAAGTACCAGGGAAAGGCAGAAAGGAGCATTCACAACTAGAGTTTCCATTTTGTTTCCTCTAACCAAGGCAAATAAACCTGTTAACCTCTTTCATTGCTAGAGGTAAAACGTCCCCCAACCCTAAAATATCTCACCTGGCAGTAGGTCTGCTTTACTGCATCCCCTTCATTCTTATTTATTCAAGAAGACAGACATTCTGAATTAGAGCAGGCCATCCTCAACTCCAGTCAAAACAGGTTGGGAGTGCAAAGTGGTTTTTACCAATCGCAACAAATAATAAATATCTGCCCTGGAAAATGGGTGGCGGAAGATACAATCTACCTTGCTGTACACATAGCAGTTTTACAAAAAAGATTTCACCCAAGGACTGCATTATCAGATCCTTTGTTCTTGTGAAGTCTCAGGATTGCTGATTGCTTTTCTTTCCCCTAAGGAATGGCTGTGCATGTTAGACGTTAACTTTATCTTAAACTTCCTTGTACAGGCATACAGACCTGAGAATTGTACTGTTCTCCAAAGTCTGATTTGTTTAAAACTAATTGTAAGACAATAGTATTTCTCTCTTGACATTTGTTTTCCTGTTAAAGATAATGTTGGAACCCGTGACATGACCACATCCAGCTGCACCAGACACATCAAAATCAGTGACAGGATGAAACCAAATTACTAGGCCTTTTTGTGGCTGGGACACCATGTGATGCATCACAATGCAAGATGACAATTGAAACATTTTAAACTGTAGTTCAAACCACAGCAAAGAAAACCTCAGGACTCAAGATCAGAGAGAGAGAGAAAGAGAGAGGTGTTTGCAAACTGTAAAAGAGGAAGGGATTTAGGCCTTTGCTTCTTCACAGGTTCACCATCTCTGACTTGCTGCCAATTGCCCAAAGGGCTTTGACATCTGAAGGACATTATACAAATCTACAGCACTCGGGAATAGCGGAGGGAGAAGGGAAGCATTTGGGTCGTATGTGCAAGAGATCTAAGCATTCCTATCTCCCTCTCCACCGCCTCCACGGGCAGAAATAATCATGCACTGAATGGGCCATGAGGCTAGCAGGACCAGGAGAGAACGAGACCACTGTCACAGATATGAGAGGGAAAGAACAGTCACCCAGATAGCAACTGAAAGAGCGGCCTTTTAGAGTAGGCTGGGTCTTTAAAATAGACATATGTAGAATATCAGAGATGGAAATTGTTCTGTGCTGTTGGGGTAGTAAATTCAATACAATTGTAGACAAAATAGTCAAATAGCAAGTGGTTCGCTAGGCGAACTGTCTGATTAACTATCCAAAGTGATGAGGGGATCCCTTTCTCAGACTGTAACTTGTAATTTTTAAAAATATAAAGAAATAGCTTTTCTTCTTTTTAATGTGCAGGTCTAAAATGTCAATTCTTTAGCACAAAATGACACAGTCAGAAAAATGCTGTTGTGCTTACTGCATCTCTCTGATCCCCGACAACAGCCACAGCCAGCTTATATCTACAAAGTTGGGGGGGTTTAGGTCTCAATACTGCAAAAAAATACTGCTCTGAAAGTCGAAGCTGTGTTATTCCCAGCTGGAGAGTTATTGCCACCAACAAAGACTCCATGGGCAGACTCTGTGCAAACTTTGTGGAAAGTTCAAATTCTTTGTCCTTGTTTTCAAAATATGCCATTGCTTAGCTGAATATTACCCTTGACTTAATCTTCTTTTACGAAGCCCTTCTTTTTCCATGTCAGTTCAGTGATATCTCCTGTACACGTAACAGTGTCACTAAATACCCCTCAGATTCACCCTCTCCCATCATGTACATTCTTTCATAATTTTTTACCTGCCTATGCAAATAAAAACATAACATTCTTACGTTTCTGTCAGGGCCTAGGAACATACCCTGTCTTGGAGCTCTACAAAGTAGTCAACAATTATTTTCCCATTCTGCCTTCAGTTACAGCTAGACAGATATTTTGCATTTAAGGCATAGACAAAATTTCATTTCAGCCAGTTTATTGTAACTGTGATAGGTTTGGGACCTGGATTTGAGAGTTAGGCCTAGATTGGGTGGAGCTATTCCAATGCCGTAGAAGCCAGATCTTTCATACCAATCATCTGTGGTTGTGTGGGCCAAACGAAGGTGATGAGAGTAAAAGATAAGATGTTCATTTTAGTGTTGAGCAGAGATCACTCAGGAGTAAAGAAAGCCTGTCAAGTACAGAGGTGGAGAAATATTTTTTACGGTAGTGACGTTTCAGCCATCATTTTAAAATTTAAGTTTTAATTTTGCAACCACCTGTTTTAAGTATTCAAATCTCTATGAAGTATTATATAATCACTCTGGAAAGAAACATCCATTCAACAGGTTTGTTTCAGAGTGTTGCTGGCACGGCACTTTGCTTCATTCCACCTCCAAGACAGCAATGAATGATTGGTCCCATATGTACGCTGCATGCATGAGTCTTGGAGCTCTGTGCATACAAGATTTGCTGTGTAAAGTCATTATTTTTCCCCTTTTACTCATCCTTAGAATGCATATCAGAAGTATAACCTCTTCCTGCAAGATGTTTGCAAGAACAGGAGAAAGTGAGCCTTCCCACTCATTATGTGTAATTTTCTTTTGATTTGTTTTCATTTGTCTTAATGGGGATGGAACACCATGTAGGTGTGGGCGTAGATGATGGGATGGGTAAATTTTATGGGGAATGAGCTGAGCAAGCAAGTTTGAAACTACCTCTCAAAATGATTCTTCATACAAGCCTTGGGGAGGCAATCAGACACTTGTTTTAGACTCCCTTGACAAATCCCCATGCTCTGTTTCACAAAATTGTGAAAGCAAAGGACTGTGCAGCCAAAATTAAATGGTCATGTCATCTCCTTCTGCATAGGAATTTGGTTTGTTACTATGAAGTCTGTTGTCAATAATACCATGTGTCTTCTACCCCAGAAGACCACGTACATTGTGTGTGTCTGCTCACCTCAATGAGGCAGTCATCTCACAGCACCATCAGGGTTTCCCTAGGCTGTCCCAGAGCTCTTGAGGTTGAGAGGTCTGTACAGAAAGAATGGCTAGAAGTTGTAGAGCAAGTCTATGCGTGGAAGAGGGCTTTCATCCATCCTATCTGTCTGTGATCCCATAAGAAACTCAGCTAAATGTCAACAGGCAGCTCTAACTTTTCCACAGTTCACAACGTGGTAACTGAGAAGAGAAAAGGGGTTCAGAAAGAGGAAATATACGTAAATGCCCCAGCAGAACAACTCTGCTGAAATCACATGGCTACAAAATTAAAGGAACTGGAGAACTGAAATAGGGGGGAAAGATTTCTTATAAATAAGCAGATGTCTGAAAATTCCTGAGTGTATCAACAGGTTAAGTCCTGCAAATCCCACCCACTCAGCAGAAGAAACCTGTGAAAATTCTGCAGGGGGAACTCAAGAGCTGCTTTCAGTGGAAGGAAGCAATCTGGCCTATAATTAAGTTTTCATCTCCTATTATTTATCCAACATCATAGCATCTCATCCAACATCTACCTTGCCGACGCTGTTTATTTAGTTAGTTCATTATATTTCTCTATAAGTTGTTGCAGTTGAGCTGAACACAATGGCTTAGAAAAACACCATTCCAAACACTTTCATCATCACAACTTTCTAAATGTCCCAGCCCTGCTTGTCGCCAAGCAGAGAAAGAAGCATTACTGTTTCTGTCACACTTGACTGCAGTCCTTTGCCCCTAAAAATGCACCCACACCTGCTCTGGGACCTGCTATTCATTCACCCTCCACCAGCCTTCAGAAGTGATGAATGTGGAGGGCAAAGGAAGACCTAAGGAGATGCTTAAATGCAGGATGTAAAAGAGAAAAAGATGAGTGACAAAAAGATAGCAACCTGTATTTGGCACACCCTACTTTTCTAGATTGTAGTTTCACATTATTCTTTGTAAGCTGTAGGTTATTTTCCTGAGTGGGGCTGGAACCATCTTTTGTGTGATGTGGTAATAAAGCTTCAGTTACAACAGGCCATTAAGCAAGGCTGCAAAGGGTCTCTGATCAGTTACAATCAACAGAACTTGAATGAGTCTTAATTTACTGTGGATGAAATTGTGCCAGGATCTGCATCATGTATGTGCATCAGCTAGACATGCACGGACCTGTGATGGGCTTCTATACAGCAGTAAATACTATCCATAAGGAATAAAGACAGGGAGACCTGGTAGTTCAGGTCCTGTGTGCCCTGTAGATGATTGGAGACAGCCATCTTGGTATGAAAAACAACAACATAATGAGGATCAGCAGGTCTGATTCTGATTTCAATTATATTTATGTAACCCTGGAGTGACTCCACCAAGATGTGGAGCAGTAATGGTGGAAACGCAGTGGCAGGCCAAGAATCTGTCTTAGGTAAATAGGCTTCATCCATAACACTGCCAGGGCATTGTAGACGGTTCAGTAATCGGAGGTGTGACGGCAGCGCGGTCATGTTCTAGCTAGCTTCGAGAGTATGGCAGGGAATCTGCAGCTGCTCAGGCTGTGGAAGGAGCTCCATATGTGTTTTGGAAAGAGGGAATGAGAACCATGAAGCTTAAACCGCCATACCTTCCTGGGTATTGTTAGTGCTAGATGAAAGCTGTTTTCAGAGCATCTCACATGCTGCAATTGCAGCTCTGAGAATAGTGTAGGCAAAGCATTGGAGGCTGGCAGAAACAAGCTGTGCTTACTGTAAATTTTAGCAAAGAAATGCACCTCTTTAAGGCACACACCAGGTAGTTCCCAAGAATTTTGAGGTATTGCAGATGAGAAAGTCTTTCCACAGACACAGGACTATTTTTTCTTTTTCTTCTTTTTTCCCTTTTCTCTGGCAATCGGATGAACCAAGGGATGGTTTTGATTCAGAATCTGGAGCAGATACGGGGAGGATTGATTCATGATCTTTTCTTTTTTTCCCTTTTAATGGGCTGACAGACTCTGCTCCAGGCCTGTGTTCCAAAGGCCTGATCCAAAGCCCACTGAAGTCAATTCTCGTAGAGTGCAGTGTGCTGTGAATTTGGCTGGAAAGTAGTACTCAACTACCACTCTGTAAAGACACATAGACCATCAATTTTTTCTTAATTGCCACAACTGTTAAACCATCGCTAAAAAAAAAATCTACCATGCCTTCTTCCTGCCAAAGCTTCCTGTCCCCTGTTCTGTACCTCACTTTTCAGCAGTTTGGCACTCCCCACTCACAGATAACCTGGCATCTGTCCTTGCCCCGTGGCAGGAATACCTGCCTGGTCCCATGCTGCGCTCTTCCTCTCCTTTGTTCCCTTCACACTGTTCCCAGTCAAGCTCACGTGGGCCACCGAAATGAAAAGGTTACACTGTGTAACAGAAAAGAAAAATGTAAGCAACCAAGATGTGCCTGTAGCAGGAACATTTTCTCTCATCTTCTCCTGTTGCAAAAATCTTTGGCATTTATATGTGCGCACACACACACACACCCTGCCCATCCTTTACTGTCCTCTTTGCTATAATGACTGCATAAGATTGAAAACTCCTGTGGGCAGGGTCCTGGTGTATGTCTTGCGCTCAAAAGCGTCGTGCACGCCTGGGCTGTTATTTTAATGATCAAGGTAAGGCTACCATTCAACATACCACATTACCACATTGAACAGGCATCTGGTCCTTACACTGTAAAGTCAGAGCCTCAAAAAGTCCTTTTGAAAATCCCGCTTTGGCAGAGCAGTAGAGGTGTTTGCGTACATTTAAGCACGTAACCCAAGGGCTGTGCAAATAATCAGCTTTACCAGTTGAGGTGCTGGGCTGAAGAATTGTGGGGTAGAAGCATCTCAGTTTAGATAGAAAAGGAATTAAAAGACTCTAAGTGGTTTCACTGAAATGAAAACCTGTAAAACGTAATTTCGTTCAACATGAAATGTTGCATTGGACTGAAAATTAAATGTTTCACTTCAGGAAATTTTGAAAGATCCAAAGGAACTGAAGAGGCCAGATCACAAAATCCCAGAATGGTTGTGGCTGGAAAGGACCTCTGGAGCCTATCTGGTCCACCTCCCTTGCTCAAGCAGGGCCACCTAGACCCAGTTGCCCAGGACAATATCCAGGCAGCTTTTGAATATCGCCAACGATGGAAATTCTACAATCTCTCTAGATAACCTCTGCCAGTGCTCAGCCACCCTCACAGTGAAAAAAATAATTTCCTTATGTTCAGATTCATAAATACCTTTAGGGGTTAGAATGTTGGTATCCTTCTCACTTAAAACAAGGGGACAAAACCTGGGAGGCAAGTTTTAATGCCCATCTCACTCAGGGGTGAATAAGCACATAGGCTATGAGGATATCCTGAGATGAGGATACTGCAGGCGCTTATGTAACTTTGCACAGACAATTTGGCCTTCACTGGAGCAACACTGAAGACCATCCACACCATTTCCCAGCAGGCTGGCCTCATCATCATGATGCTGAAGCCATTTCACTCTCTTGCTACGTGACTGTGTAAGTACTTTAATATAAACAGAGCAGCTCCTGCAAGAGAGACACACCTCAATGTATTTATAACCTCATGGCTAACAGTGACTTGAGAGGTGGAATATGTTAATGCAGGTCTGAAGTCTCCACTGGTTCAAGACAGAGGTTTGCATGTGAGGACTTTAACCCGGGAGGTGTTTTGTACATATTTTGCAGCAGAGGCTGCTCAATCTCCTCCACTTAGAGCTATCCCTTTTCTTATAAAACATCCGGATAGTCATGGAGGAAGAGTGTGAAGAATGACTCCTGACATGCTAGTTAAAACATTCTCCTGGAAGGTGTGACATGCAGGACACTCAACCCTGCTCCAATTAATGTTTAATTATTTACACAAAGAGGACAGTGTAAACAGGAATGGGAGAGCTGGCCCTCAGCCCCTGTCTCCTGGATTAACTGAGAGGGAGGAGGCTAAGAGAAGGAGGGGGTGGAGGATCAGCTCCCCCAGCCCAGGCCACCATCTCCCATAGGTCACACTTCTTCCTGAGAACTGTTGATTAAACAGGGCACTCTTCCTCCATCAGCTCTGTGACCCCAGCCCTCTATTCCTGTTATTCATGGCAGTCAACCTCAAGCCACAAATAGTTTCACACTGACAAAAAATTGCCCAACGCATTGAGTCTTCACCAGAAAAAATTCACCAGCTCTGCAGGAACATTTACAGCCAGAACAGCCACCCGCGCACCTCTATCCATCTGAGTTTCCTTCACATTGCTGAAGCAAGCCAGGTAGCCTTATCTCCACGTGCTTTTAAGGTGCTGCTGTCAGATTGCCAGGCATTTTAAGGTGCTTTGGGTGCAATGTCTAATTTACGTGCTAAGTGTTTGCACAATGCCGAGCACAATGGGGTCCTGACTTTGGCAGGGGTGCCCAGACACTGCTATCATTAACTGTAATTGCAACTGATTACCCAAATCACGGTTCACGTCATGGGGCAGACTCTTCCCGATGCCTGCGCAGAGGCCGCGGGGGCTCCGCCTGAGCGGCGCACCCAGGGCCACCAGCCCTGGGCCACCAGCCCTGCTTCCTGTGGCAGGGACAGGGGTCAGGCAGGAGGCTGATGGGCAGCAGGCAAGGTTACCCGTACACTCAAAGGAAGAAGCAGAGGCTCAGGCCTCAGCCTCTGCCTGGGGCCCTTGTGCAGCTAATGGCGGCTCTGCCAAAATATTCTTGCACTCTTTCCCTTGGGGCTGGTTGCTAGCCAGCAGAAGTTGGGCTGTCTGCCAGGGCCCATCCAGTTGCACTGGGGCAACCCAAAGGCTGTTGCCAATGTCTGCAGCACACTTTTCCCCGTGTGAGGGGGCATCTGGGACTCAGGGCCCGCCTTTACATCATGTGTTAGGACAGGCTTATTAAAACGAAGGCAGAACCGTGAAATGCTGGTTCCTTCCATCTACTAGGCCTTAATTTTGACACATGCAAATTAGTAAGCACTGCATATTGGAGAAAGTATGGAGAAGAAAATGATAGCTGCTCATTTTCACATACTTAATTAGACACTGATAATTACCACTCTGTATGTTTTAACTCTGTAAGAGCAACACGTAGCCTGTGAGCACATGGCAGCAAATAATTCAGACACTGAGTCAGTCAGCATACGTCAAGCTGTTGTACATACATTTATCTGGACTTCAAAATATGCCATTTTTCAAGGCACTCCATGCACTTCACTGACATCTACTTGTCCAATGTGATATTCCTGCCAGTGCTGGCCTTGTCTTTTCCACCGCACTAATGAGAAACAAAATGAAATAGAAAACATTGTCTAAAGTGAAGTCTAGGCCAGCAGATGTAACTCTCAAAGTCATAGCTGTTTTAGGCTGGGATGATTCTCAAAGCATCACTCCAATGACCTTACAAAGAAAGTCAAGTTTTATCTTCCAGCTGGAGAAACAGTGGCAGACGACAGTGCTGGGAGCAGGACTTGGGCTCTGCAAGTTTTAGCATGGCAGACAAGCTTGTTCGGGAGAGAATCAGGCTCACAGTCAGACCTCACCCGTGCCTGGTCTGTGAAGGTTCACCCCCCCAGATCCTACCATATCATTGCTGTTACTCTCATCTGTCAAGTGTACATATTGCAAGAGTCCTCAATGATATTTTCCCTTGCGTTGTATGAGACACTGCTGATATTTTTGTTTTTCAAAATGCACCTTTTGAAATTTATATAAAATGGTGCTGTGTAACACTTCAGGCAGGTAACTGTGAAACCAAAGCTGCAAATCTGTGATTTCAATGTTGGTGGTGGGGTGAGGTGTTTTGCCCTTGGACGAGGCCTGATTAGCTATGGTTGGTGTGGCACTGGGATGTACCTAGCACTTCTTCCAATTGAGACTAAAGTGTTTTAAAAATAACCATTGCAGAAGTAACACAATAGCACTGAAGATTCAGCAAAAACATTTTGACCTCCTTCCATGTGATTTTTCCATCTCATTTTTTCAAAACTAAAGTATTTTGCTGATATTGGGAATTTAGAATAACTAATTTCCAAATTCATGCCATGAGACTGTTTTACACTTGCCTCCTAGACATTCATCTCACCACAAAACCAGGTCATTGGACTCTTTTTGCTTCATCATTTGTATCCATCTAAGCAACTCTTAGTCAGACCAAGGTTGTTCACAAATACCTGCAAGATCTCATCTCCTTTGTACACAGGTAACACTGAACAGGCAATATCCCTTTAAATGGTTTTGGAGACTTCTTAAGCAGAAAAATGTTTATTTTTTTGTTTATTTTTATCTTCTTTGCAAAGAAGAATTGGCCTGCTGAACAAGGAGACTCCTTTTTTCAAAGTTGACAAAAGCCCTCCATTTTAACATTTGTATAATGAGGCATTTATTTTTCAGTTAGAAATTGCTCTCAATGTAGAATTTTACACTATGGAATAAGTTTAAAGTAGAAAAATTTGAAGTCATCTTTTCAACTTCACTTTAATGAAATGTCTGTCTTTCTTGATGAAATGTCTTGCTTTCATCCATATTTTCCTGATTATCCTCCTGAGTTTCCTTCCAAGATGACATCTCTTTGTCACGGGTTAGGCAAGGAAAAAATGTTGAAATTTCAAAAACTCTTTGTGGACAGGAAAGCTATTTCTCCTCTTCCTCCGCTGCTAAATACTTCGTGATCCTTGGAGGGGGCAGTGATATACATAGGTGGCATTCCTGTGGTGGACTCAGCAAGCAGCTGGCTTTTGCTAGCTTTGCTGTGTGGAGGCAGACCTGAAACCTCCACTGGGCTCAGCCCCTCCATGCAATGGGTTGGGGTTAACCACAGGGAGCAGAGGCTGTGCAGAAGCAGGGACTGTGGTCCCTGGGTGGTACCCAGGGATGTGGCTCACGGCACATGAATCGCTCAAACATTTCTTCCAGTTCTACGCTTTTTAGGCCAAAAAGGCAGAGTTCTCCTGAATATGACAAAATGTTGACAAATTAAATGTAGATTTCGTGATAGACTTTCTTAATCTCCCAACCATCTCCATTCAATGGAGAGACCAGAACATGAAATGTAGAGCACTGAAAACCACCCTGAAGCTGTATCTACTGTGATAGCGAGGAAAGTTCAGCTACATCCTTCTGAGTTTCATGAATGGAGGACGCACGTCTTCCACCTTAAAAAAGGAGCAGCAGATGGGATGTGTTGTCAGCCTCTTTGCCCTTGGCATTTAAGCTTAAGGCCAGTTTTTGTTAGGTAACTCTTATTCATAGCAGAAGGCATCATATCCCAACTTTTCTCTGAACAAGAAGAAAAGAATTACCCCTCCTGAACTACTAATGCTCTTGGTAAATTCATTGTGTAATACTTTCAATATGCTTATATCCTTTCTAATTGCAAAAAAATAAAATAAATTAAAATAAAAATTTAAAAATTACACCATACTGTCAAAAGCCATAAAATGACCTAACTTGATGGTGTAGCTCTGCTCTCTGTTTTGATTTTCAAAGCCATGTTTTCTCAGCAAAGCATCCAAACAGCAGAAACATCCAGCATTACAGATGTTTACAATTATAGGCAACTGAATGAGAAAAGCAGGCTTCATTTATCAATCAGGATTTTGGTTTTGTTTTTATTTGATGTGATACCTACTTGTGGAGCCTTCCATGAAGTTGCACAATTGCAGCTTTTGAGGATTATATTTCACGGTCATAATAGAGGGGGAAAAGGTTTTAATATGTTTTCATAGTCTTATTATCTACTTAACCTTCCAGCATCATTACTCACCTAATTGCAAGCTTTACAAAAAAACCTCATACGATATGTCCTGTTGTGAGTTCACAACAGAAAACCTCTTAACAATTACTGGGATTACTCCAAGCCAAACACTGACCTTGACAATCCCAACAGATCCCTGTTGGAGGCTATCAAACTATAAAACCTGATGCTCTCTTCTAATAAAGGGATTCATCTCAAATTCCTTTTTCCTTCTGCATGTCCAGCGTGAGGGCCCCACACCCCTCAGAGGTGGCTGAGTAACTCCAGGGATGCTGCAAACAGAGTCCTTTTCTCCTAAGTCGAGCAGCTTCCCCTGATTTAAAAATAAATGGTGGTGAATTCAAAGTACATGGTGACCCAGACAGTTGTCTAGGCTAAAACAGTGTCTTCCCACTAAAGCATCAAAAAGAGCTACGTCCGTTTTCATCACATGTAACCCTGATCCAGAATCCAGAGCTGTTTGCTGCATTGCACAAAACCAGGTACGGTGGTTTGTGCTTGTGCTAAAACACAAAGTAGCTTTCTTAGCTACAAGAAGTCCTTGATCTTGCATCTTGAGATGCTTTTATGATTTTGTCTGTACCTCTGTCATGGGACACTGCTGAAAACACAGAAAACTGCTCCAGTCCTGCTCCAACGAGGCAAGTAAGTTACATATTCTGCATCAGTGAACCACTGGGCATAGGGAGAGCTGAATTTCAGAGGCAATTGTGTTTACCTGGGCTTCCTGACAGTCACAAATTCTCCTTCTAGGTGTTACACTTAATTTTCTTATTTTATTTTCTTTTTTTTTTTTCTCTTGTACAGCAAGCTAACCCAGGAAGTTTAAGTGTCTGTTGAGGCCAGACAAGACTGGGACAGGTTCTGCCTGGAAGACCTCCTCCTGCCTCCCCAACCAGACCAGCTGGGTCTCACAGGAGGTGAGAACACACTAATTGGTGTCCACTCCACATCCCACCAGGGACCACAGGTATTGCTGGACAAACAGTAGCGGCCTCAGTCCCATTCTAGGAGAGCAGGACATATCTGGGATGCAGCTAGGCATGTGCCACCACCCAACACTTTCATACACTGTCCCAGGGCAGGAAACAGATAAAGAGGACAAGGTGGCCCAGACTCCCTCCTTGCAGGCTGACTGGGCAAAGCTTGGCTGTCCTGTGCAGAAGTTGGGCATATCCTCTTTCCCACCTGGAAATTTTGACTGAGAAGAAGAAGAAATTTCACCTTTTCTGCAGGAGTGCTAGAGCAGCCAAGCAACGCCTGCTGCCCTCTTGTTGCTTGGAAGGCTCAGATAAATGTCCCCTGCTCACGGACAGGTCAACGCACAAGGAGCTCGACCCTCCTCAGCGGCATCAGATCTACAGCACGTGCACTCACAGTGGATCACCTGATACACAGGAGACCTGACCAACTTGCTAAGCATGCGTCAGCCGTCTTTGTGGTACGTACGCAGCTGATACAATGCATCCCAGCTGCGTCAGAATTGTGTGTGTATGTAACATAGTACCCAAACCCTTATTTCTCCATGAGATTTTCCAGGAAGAACTTCAGTCGCCCTACAATTAAAAACTCACTCTGAGTACAAAATAGTCTAAACTTGAAGAAGGTCTAGAAGAAGTCAGAGCATGTTGGAACAATGACGTTTTGATGTATTGTCTTCCTGCTGGAAGTGTGCCACAAGAACATACATGCAGAGACTGACAGTCTTTCTTCATGAGAAACTGAAGTTGTTTCAGCATTTGAAAGTAGGATTGCCTATCAGCAGAGGAGTCATGCTTATCTTTCCTGTGTAGGAAGACTATTTATGCTTTTGTAGACTAAAAATTAAAAGGCTCTGACTCTCCTGTCATTTATAGCTTGATAAATCAGGCGTAACTGAAGAGCACACAATGAGCGCAGCATATCTTGCTCAAACAAACCTAGTTGAGAAACAAGCCTCATAGGAAGGCTCTCTATCTCTGCAACTGAAGGATCTCACAAGGAAGACCTGAGCTGTAGACCAGTGTTAGCTGGGAAAGTAAACAAGGGAAGTATTGCTATACACCTGTCCCCTTCTCACCTCATTTTAAAGCAGCCATCTAAAATGGACAGGTGAATTATGCCCTAGAAGTGTCCATTTCTCTCCATATCTCTCACAAAGGACCTGTAGCTGAAATGTAATTCCCTACACTGTACATATTACTATTCAGTCAAATCAGGGTAAGGTGATTCTCTGAATCTCCATGGCAAGTTTTGCTTTCCGTACCAGTGCAACCGATACTCAACCCCTTGGAGACATTAAAATTTTGGTGAGGTGAATCTCCTCCTTTCCCAGTGGCCCAAGCACCCCTATTGTCAAACCTCAGTGTTTTATGTAGATAATGCAGAGCTGGGTGCCATGCAGAACAGAGGAGAGGGAAGAAATCAACCTGTGGCAGACTGTCTTCTTTTATAACACCCACAAATGATGTGTAAAGACTTGGTTGATTTAATTAAATGCATCTTATTATGGCCTGAAAGAGGAAGGATGTGAAAGCATTGCCCTTACGCTTTATTCCCTTTGTGAAACATCTGTTAGGAAAAAAATACATTTGGAGAAGAGTACCTTCAGCTACCTTTGGTTGTGTAAAAGCTAAGCACACGGTCCAGACCAGGCATGTTGGCTCCCAGCATTTCTCACAGGTACACTTCCAGAGGGCAATTCCTCCCAACCCAACAAGGTCTCAAATGTTTCGGGTACAAAGACGTTTTATGCTTCATCCTTTAGACTCTTCCTGCATGTGGGGAGAAAAGCAAACTTTCACTATTTTTCTTCTTCTAATGAGCTACAGAAATTACTAAATTATTTAGTTATCATTATCTCTATGCCTGAACAAGATGATTCTCCTCTTCCTCTGCCTCTTCCCTATAAATATTCAAGACTGTTAAATGCAAATCTCTGTGCTGTGACCAGAAAAATTAGCTTAGGGAGGTAGATGGTACAATTTGTGTCTAACCTCTGTGGTCAGGTACCCAGCACTGTGGCAGGCTCATGCCGTTTGAGCACCTTTTTTAATCCCGCCGATCCAAGCAAGGCAGCATTGGTAGCTGTTGGTAACTGTTACTTGCTGTACCACTCTGGGGCAGGGCAAGGACAGAGCATTAAATTCTGTTGGCTTTTCCTGGAGAGCTGCCCAAAGGGAGCTGCGGAAAGGGCATGGGATGAGTTTGAGGGTACACAAGCCTGGCTGAGGTTGGTGAGCTTCATGGGTTGATGTTCAAACTCACAAACAGAAAACAGACACAAATCCTCCTCTGCACTGAGCCTGTAATAACTAATCCTGCTTGAGAGAGGGGGCACATTGTAACTTCTAAAAAGAGGCAATTTAAAGCCTAGGGTCCTAAAAACATCACATTATATCCTGCCTTCTTTATGGAGTTCTTTAAAAAACAAACACAATGGACAAGAGAGATGGGCCTAGGATAGGCTTTCAGTGCACAACATGGCCAAAAGAAGACTGCTTCAGGAACGGTAACTTTTCAGTTTCCTATTTTCTCTAACATTAAATTAACACCAGTTTTCTTAAATTTACTCTACTCAGTTAAAAAAAAAAAAAAAAAGCTGCTTGCATGTATCTTCCAGGCAAAGATCCAGCACTAGGACTGTGTTGGAAACAAGTACCATTGTTAGACTGCATGGTCCGTCACAGCCAGGGTCTCAAGATGCTCATAAAAATCTGGGACTCACTTTCATTATGATCAAGTGTGTGGATACATGCAAAGCACATTTGCATCACAGGGAGCAGGGAATGGTAGGCACGTAATAACATTTGAAGAAGATATACCACACTGTAGTAAGAAACGGAGTCAGTTATGATTACTTAATGAACTGGCTGATAGTCCTCTACTTGACATGTGATTCTTTCTGCCTTAGCAAAAGTGACTTTAAAGATTTCTTTTTTAACTGCCATGGGATTTGGGATTTATGTGTGTGCAGACCTCCAATAATTAAATAATGGACACGTCAGTAATGGAATAAAAAGAAAGGCAATTACTTTTGATTAAAAGATCCTAGTCTCTTTTAATGTCATTGGTAGGAATGGCACAAGCCAACACATGTCAACATCCAGCAACTATTTTTTCTTTCCTTTTCGTTCTTTTTTTTTTTCCAGAAAAGTGGATTTACCATGCCAGATTACATCATTTTCACATACATTCCACATATGGCTCTTCCAAAAATTATAAACACAGATGCAGAACCATAGTTTATTTGGCTCCTGCCCCTGAGAGTGACACCCATTCAACCACTAGCTGCAAAAGAGCCGTGCTGCAAAACTGAGGTAAAGTGTGTGCCAAGAGGAATTGTTTCCACTGGGAAGCAGAACTGAAGTGATTCCAGGGTTCTTGTTTCATCATGTACCTTTTCTACTAAAGACTGCAGAAGGTCAGCATAGATGGTCTCCTTCTGGACTAGCACCACTGGCCCAAGCAGCCATTGGATTCAATGATCCTTGTGGCCATAAGAGACTTTTGTGTCTATCATTAAGAAACGGTCTCTAAATTGGAAAAGCATGGATTTGATGGACGGACCACTCAGTGGATAAAGAACTGGCTAGATGGCCGCACTCAAAGGGTTGCAGTCAATGGCTCAATGTCCACATGGAAACCGGTGACGAGTGGCATTCCTCAGGGGTCAGTAGTGGGACCAGTGCTGTTTAACATCTTTGTCAGTGTCATCGACAGTGGGATTGAGTGCACCCTCAGCAAGTTTGCCGACAACACCAAGCTGTGTGTCACAGTCAACACACTGGAGGGAAGGGATGCCATCCAGAGGGACCTTGACTGTCTTCAGAGGTGGGCCTGTGCGAACCTCATGAAGTTCAACCAGGCCAAGTGCAAGGTCCTGTACCTGGGTCATGGCAATCCCAAGAACAAATACAGGTTGAGCGGAGAATGGCTTGAAAGCAGCCCTGAGGAGAAGGACTTGGGGGTGCTGGTGGACGAGAAGCTCAACATGAGCAGGCAATGTGCACTTGCAGCCCAGAAAGCCAACCACATTCTGGGCTGCATCAAAAGAAGCGTGGCCAGCAGGTCGAGGGAGGTGATTCTGCCCCTCCACTCTGCTCTGGTGAGACCCCACCTGGAGTACTGTGTCCAGCTCTGGAGTCCTCAGCACAAGAAGGACATGGGCCTGTTGGAATGGGTCCAGTGGAGGGCCACGAAGATGATCAGAGGGCTGGAGCACCTCTGCTATGAGGACAGGCTGAGAGAGTTGGGGCTGTTCAGCCTGGAAAAGAGAAGGCTCCAGGGAGACCTTATAGCAGCCTTCCAGTACCTAAAGGGAGCCTACAGGAAGGATGGGGAGGGACTCTTTATCAGGGAGTGTAATGGTAGGACAAGGGGTAATAGCTTCAAACCAAAAGAGGGTAGATTTAGATTAGATATCAGGAAGAAATTCTTTCCTGTGAGGGTGGTGAGGCACTGGAACAGGTTGCCCAGGGAAGTTGTGATGCCCCATCCCTGGAGGTGTTCAAGGCCAGGCTGGATAAGGCTTTGAGCAGCCTGGTCTAGTGGGAGGTGTCCCTATCCATGGCAGGGGGATTGGAACTAGATGATCTTTAAGGTCCCTTCCAACCCAAACCATTCTGTGATTCTTTGAAATGTGGGAAATTACAGAATTCCTGGAAGTACATGAAACAGACTCTGTTCTCCCATTTCCCTACCTAATAGCTGTATGAGATATTCTAAATGCTTCAAAATCAAGTAATGGCCACAGGCTTCTCACAGAATCCCAGAAGGACTGAGGTTGGAAGGGACCTCTGGAGGTCATCTGATCCAACTCCTTGCTCAGGCAGGGCCACCTACAACAGGTTGCCCAGAACCATCTCCAGATGCTTTTTTAATATCTCCAAGGAAAGAGACCCCACAACCCCTCTGGGCAACCTGGTCCAGGACTCAGTTACCCTAACAGTAATAAAGCATTTCCTGATGTTCCGATGAAGCCTCCTGTGTTTCAGTTTGTGCCCGTTGCCTCTGGTCCTGTCACTGGACATCACTGAAAATATCCTGGCCCTATTTTCTTTACACCCTCCCTTCAGGTATTTATATACTTTGATAAGATCCTCCGAATCTTATCTTCTCCAGACTGAACAGTCCCAGCTCTCTCAGCCTTTCATCATAGGAGAGGTGCTGCAGTCCCCACTTTTGCAGAGAGATGTCTTTAGCAGCAGCAAAGGTGTGCTGTTTGAGCCTTTGCAATTTCTTGTCTATCTACAACATGTAAAACTCCAGAAGCCCACTATCTACTTCTACTAGCTACTCAGTTGTGTTTAGTTCTCATGTAACATATCACAGAGCACAAGGCATGCATATACCTTTCTCATAGATTTTATTTCTAATATGTTGCATCTTCCTATCAAATATAAGATGTCTGAAGGAAAGTGCTTCATTGCTTTGTTTACAGCGTTTAAAAAAAATCCTGCAGTGATGAAAAAGACTACAATAACTGACTGCTGTAGTCAGTTGATTTATGCTTACTGCAGCAGAACGCTCTGTTTTGCCTGGTGGAGAGTTTTTGGGTCATTTTCTTTTGACTCCACATTCTGAGTAAAATATTTTTGCAAGCTAACAGGAACAAACGGGCAGATTTTTTAAATTATTTAGGAACCTATCTAATGTCAAGGGCAGTTAGGTGTCTAAGTGTACTTAAATATCTGGGCCAGAAGAACAGGAAAGCCAGCTAAACCAGCTAGTAGAGCTATCGCAGGGAATAGGTGGTGTCTCTGAGCGGTCTAGAATTAGCATAGGCTAAACCAGATTGAAAGCAGGGCCTGTCCTTTTAATAAGTGTTTGCCTAGTGACTCACATCATCAGGGCCCCCACCTCTAACTGGAGCTTTTCAGACAGAAGCTGATGGGGTGCTATTACTAATAATAGTATCAGGAGCCATACCACAAAGGGGTAGATACCGGCAGTCGCTGCAGCATAATAGGGTGTAGCCAGCTCCAAAGGGGCTCTGGACAAGTTCCACCTCGATGATAGAGCTTGGGCTGCTCTCCATGGCCCTTTCAGATTGCATCTAAACACTCCTCCCTGGAACAAAGTCCTCAGGCGCTTCTCTGCTTCAAAGCCCGCCTGGGATAATAAGAATGAACAAACGCTTTGTCGTATATGTTGGAAGAAAGAAGGAAGACGCATTTCTTGAGTATGAGGCTCCTTGTAAATACAAGATCTTCCCTGAAACTTTCAGCTGTGTCCAGTCTTCCTGCAGTTATTGCTTGGCTATTCTTTGCAGCAGATGTTCTGGCTACAGCAGCGCCGTGGTTATATTGGTGTTAACTCACTTTGGACCCACAGTGCAAATCCACCTGCAAAGTGACTAGATCTGCCTGCGCCGAGTCTTCCTAGCCTTTCTCCACCAGTGCAGGGAGCAGGATAGTGATTCAAAAGCAACATTAAAACTGCATGGCGTGCCCTGTAATCTGGCAATAGACACAGCTCTAAGAGCTCACAAACTGCTCTATAATGTGCTAGAGAGATTTCTTCCCCCCGGGATCTGAGGAGACTCTTTAGATACACTTTCCCCTCTCTTTCCCCCCTAGTCTGACCGAGTGCAGTGACTGCAGTAAGAGGTGTGATGCCGGCTGGTAAGTGAAAAAAGTAAAGGGAGTTTTCCTTAGGGACCCTTCCATGCACCCTTTGTTAGGTGCCCATGAGAGAGGGAGAAACCACGTGCACCCCATTGCTTCTGCACCTTCCTGAAGCCATTCTGGCAGTCCTGAGAGAAAACAAAAATAAGTCCTCCTTGTTTTCTCACTAATGTTTATTTCTCTCATGTCAGACAGCAGCTTAAGAAAAATGTTTGCCAACAAAATTGGCAGCTTGTAAGAGGGAAGTGAGAAGTCTGCATTTGGGATACGGCCACCACAAGCCAAACCGTTGTCCTTTCTGGTTGTAGCTGGGCTGCAGTGGGCAGCACAGAAGGGGGGAGAAAGGAGTAACTCAGCAAGGAGGCTTTATGAAGTAGAAAACAAACAGACAATGAAAGGGTGTGTTCCTGAAATCCTTCAAAGGGTGTTAACTCTTTCATAGCAACCCTAATGACTCCCCCTTAAGCCGATAGTTTCCTCTGTGCCTCATTAAGGTTAATTCAGTGGGCCAGATTCATCCCAGGAGTCCTTTCATTGAAATCACTGGAGTGATACCACTAATAACCACAGCAAAACAATGAGCCAAACACTGTGCATAAGAGAAAAATAGTTGTGCTGAAACTTTTTGTGCAACTTGGTTATGGCGCTGCCAAACTCCCCTGCAACATTTCCTTGCTTGTGTGAATGGAAAGGAAACGTCAAAAGGAATTTAGGGAACTGTACTCTAGCCTAATGTCAGGTTTGCAATATGGTCCAGCAAAATCAGCCTAGTCAAAGAGCTGGGAACGGCTCGTATCTGAGAATGGTTCGGACGCAGCTTGTGAAAGGACTGGAACCTGGGACTCCACAGCTGGAACCATACATGGTTGCATGCCACTCCCTGAACTTTGTATTTCTAATGAACGAACTGCAGAAGCCGTGCTATGCAGCTGTGCACCTTCACCAGGACTGAGGGCACGTCCCTGCCTCTCCTCCAGCGGTGGCCTGATAGCCAGACGGACACACTGTGGTGCAGTCTCCACCCCTTCTGAAGGCAGAGGAGGGCACAGGTGCTGTGCCTCCCGCTTGCCAGGCTGCTGCCCTACCCACTAAGGTACATGAAAGGTGGGCGTCAGAGCTGCAATCATTTTCTCCTCGAGGCTGTGTTTTGAAGACTGTGCCCCATCTGGCCATTTCGCGGGGGCCCAGCCAGATTGCAGGTGGACGGGGTGCACCCCTGGCTCACGCACCGCTGCTCTGCACTGCAGGCACCTCCAGCACCTCCCGCCACCGCTGCTGCCTGTTGGCCAGCTCTTGGTGGCTTCCTGCTCAGCACGCAGGATCTTTGCATCATCCTGCCGAGGTGCCCAGGGGTTGCTGCAGTGCCCTGGGGTGCGGTCCTCCATCCATTTATTTTTTTTTGGCAGCAAAACAGGCTTGCAAGAGTCCTGCTCTCCCCCACACTTTATTTCCGCCCTCCCGGTTGCAGCTTGCCACCCCCTCACTTGTGCCGACACAACTGCTTACGAAGCCACCCCGCTCAGCCAGGTTGCTGAAATGCCCTGGGGTGAACTGGGGCACAAGGAGGGAAAGGAGCTGGAGGAAATGGGCAGAGCGGAACATGTGGGAATGGCCGCAGCCAGCCTCACTGATGAGCAAAATGACTGTGGAGTTGTACCCCAGTGGTCTACGCAGACAAAAGAAGGGCTTTAGCTGCTCGCTCCTCTGCGTTTCCGCTCTGCAGGTCAGAGGTCTGGAGCAGACGGGTCACAGCACCCACCCTTCAGTGCCTTCACCTTTTATTCTGAGCCTTACTTTTCTTTCCTGTCTCCAAACCTGATTTACTGCTCTTGAAGCTAGGAGAAGATCAAGCAGGACGGGACAGCAGGAATGAGACACCGTCTAGCTGGGAGTTACAGCTGAGGCAAAGACAAAACCCTGGAGATATGCTATTGTCCATGAGTTTTAACAGGGCATTTACATCCAGCTCCAAGTCATCGCCATCTGCCTTTCCTGAGAAAGAAAGACAGAGAAGCAAACAAGCAGGCAGAAGGCAAGGAAGGCAGGAAGGAAGATTTTGTGATTTGAAGCTGCCTTCTGAGTTCAGGGCTGATTTTCAGATAGGAACACATCTCTGCTCATGTTCTCTCAGCGGGTCGTCCAAACGTTGCCAAGCACCAGATGTTTGAAGTGGCAAATTATTTGGAGATTTAAATTTGTTTGATGCTAATCTGCTTCTGATAGGGCTTTTATTGTTTTTCTTTTTCTTTATTTTTAAGACTTTTCTTCCCCTAAGCAAAAGCTCAAGTTCAGCTGAAAAACTGTCCTGTAAAAGTGGGAGTGAATGTCTTGTAAGGGGAAGGGAAACAGCAAGGAAAGACCTTCTCTGCAGTTGTGTCCTCGACTTCCTGAGGTTCTTGCACTTTGAGGACTGAGATTTGGTTTAAGTTTTTCTATCTGTCTGCTGACTCACGTCCTCTCCTGCAAGGAAGAGGTGGTGAGGGAAAAGACTGACCTCTGAGGAGCACAGCCTTCTTTCTCCAGGCTTCCACAATCTCGCATCCATCGAGTTTTCCTATTCCTTCACAAACATCCTGATATGTTAGTGTTCCCTGGGTTGGTTCTGTGTTGCCCAGTGCCACTTGCCCCCCGTGACCTATATAAAAGCAGCATTATTTTTTTCAATTGAAAACCCTAAAAGAATCTCAGCAATGATTTCTCATTAAATTGAAAGATACGCTGAAAGGGCTAGATAAAACACGTATGACATACCATGAAACACCATGAAATGTTGTGATGTGCAGCAGTGGAATGAGTAGGATTTTATTTCCCCTATCTTTTAGCTACCTTTCGGTTTCTGCAGAGTTCACCTGTGCCCAGAGGTATTGTTGATGCAGCTTGTTACAAAGGAAATATTCACTGACCACAAACTTGGATAAACATATTCCACCCTCACCAACTTTCTTAGTCTAAAATAGGCACTTATTCTTCAAGTCTGGGCAAAACAAAAAGGCTTTGACAAATACCCCGACTGAATTTATTATTTATTTGAGAATATTTCTCAGGTTGGGGATGGGCAATGTGGAAAGACGATTAGTTTTATTATTGAAAAATTAATCTACACTGTAAGCAAAGTAATCATGCCAGAATAAAATTTTTTTGCTTCAGAACTGAATGACCACAGAGGGATCTGATCTGGAGAGGCCACAAAACAGCTTAACCCACAATAATTCTGCCAGCCAGCTTCTCTGTGGAGGCATTTCTTACCAGTCGTGCCTGGCTTAGGAAAATGAAATATGCTTAGCAAATGCATTGCATAACACATATTGATTACTGTATTTTTAAGCGTCACATGAGTAAAGAAGATTTCGATCCTTTATAATGAAAGCATCTAGAAATAGTTTGGCATCTCCAAAAAGGTTTCAGTTCATTACTGTGAACTCAGAAGTCTTCCCAGGTTTGGTCACTGCCAGCTAACATGTTTTTCCGTGGCAATTTCTGGTCAACAGTCGGGGTTGTTTAAAATCTTTTTAGCCACTCTGTTACCAAAAACCCCTTTCTCTTAATGCAGAGTACACTTCAAAGTAATAGGTCGCATATTTCTGTCTTTGCTCAGTCATTTTTAAGTAACCATTGCATTCAGAAGTGCTTACTAGAGAAGATGAGATAGCAATCGGTTACATGCAACTTTCGGAAGTATGCAGTAATGCGAGCCTTCGTGAGACCAGACTTCGTGTGTTAAGGGGGTTTTGTTTGGTTTTTCAGTCCACAGCTACAATGAGAAAAAATGACATGGGCGTTTTGTCATTTTACCATCAATAATTCCAGCCTTTTACACACTGCTTCGTAGTCATTTTAGGCTGTGCAAAGTGAGTTAAAAGTGGGTGTACCAATCAGACCGATAGTATTTTACTCCCACTCTACAGGGACAATAGTGACTATGCATGGTTGCAGGTAATGGAGAATCATGGTCTCTGTTTTTCCACGTAAGGGACTAGATTCTACCACTCCTACTCAGGCTGAAGTCCCAGTTTTACAATACGGGAACTTCAGTAGAAACACCGGTGTAAGGGGTTCATGTTTGCCACCCCCGCCTTCAACCGCATCTTTCCAGGTATCAGCACACTGCCCCTATATTAGCAAGCTCAGCTGGGTTTAAAAATAACCCGCCATCTCTAAAGGTTGTTTTTCTCTTCAGTGTCTCACGGAGGAGGCAGCGTGCGCTCTGGGGGCGAGAGCAGGCACGCCAAGGCAGGCAGGAGCACCTTCCCACAGCACCCGTCCTGGTGCCTGGGTAGCCTGACATGGCAGCCAAAAACTTTTCATCCCTACCTGAACCACGGGCAGCTCAGAGTCCTTGGGGTCTCCCTGTGTACAGTCCTGCCTTCTCCCACTGTGGCAATGAAGTGCTGTTAAAGAATGGGCTCTGTTTCCCTCTTGCAGTCCTATCTGACTAGTGGTGGATCTTCTGGCGCTCTTGCTCCCTTTTCTTCTGATAACCTTGCCAGTGCTAAGTGTACCTTCTCAAAGGCCATGCCCTTTCTCAGTAATTATCATGGGCCTAGGTAACACCAAGGTTCGATAGAGAGGCAACTGCAGCCAAAAAGGAAGAATTTGACATGTAGAAAACTAAACTAGATGATCCAGCAGTTTCTCAAGTCCTTATTCAGACTCTATGGGCCAAATATGAGAAATTGCAAGTAAAGACATAATCCTCCAAATGCTTTCTCAAGTGAGGCCACTTGCCGATGCCAACAGTAGAGCTTGTGTACAAGAACTTCATGGACAAGGAGACTCAGACACTCACAGAGCAATGGCTTTGGCACCTAAAGAGTTGTTAGGAAGGTACTGTTATTTTCTATAAATTACTCTTTTATTCTTCCTGAAAAGTCCAAGACAATGATCCAAATTTTCTCTCAGACACAGTCAAAATACTTCCCCATAAGCCAGGACTTCCAGTATACAAAGCACTTCTCAGACATCCATTAATCCTCCAAACAGCCTGTGAGGTAGGAAATTGTAAGTGTTATTATCCCCACTTCACAGGTGGGGACTCTGCGGCAGGGAGATTATGTGATTTGCCACAGGCTACGCAGCAAATCCATGACAGACCCAGGATTAAAATTCAGCAGCACCTGACATCTGGGCAAATACTCAAGCCCTGGTCTCTGCTGCCTCTAGAATACGTGTTTACTTGTGCACATGCCTATCTTAAGCAGGTCTCCTGATGGGCATTCATAATCAACCACTGTATGTCCCTGTGTAGTACAAGGCTGTACACACATGCCAAGAACGTACAAATCTAAGCAAAGCACAGGCTAAAACACGTCAGTTTGAAGAAATCTCCCTAGAAGTCTAAAGGAAGATCTGCAAAGCAAACTTTTGAAAATTGTGTATTGCTAGTCAACTTCAAACAAAGACGTAAAGTCTGGAGCAGAAAGTGTCTTGTGTTATGCCAACAGACATAAAGGATATTATTTAAATCAGTGTTTTCCTGTCCATTTGCTTTCTGAAGAAAATGCACAAACTGGCCTATGTTTAACAGCAGACAAAACTTCTGATTTCCTTGTGCTGGGAAACACAGATTGGACCCCTGAATTTAAAAGAAACACCATAAATTTTTATGTAAGCGAATCTTTCTGATAAGGTTATTTTGCTTTGAAAGAAGTAAATAAAATATACCATTCATTGCTCTAGTCGCATGCAGGATATTTTTGTCTCTTTTCATGCTACTGAGTTCTCTTTGTCAGTTCATTATGCAAAACCCTGATCACAGAAGCTTAATGTTTTTGTTTTTCCACAGTGGAAAGTACTTCTTTGCTGTAGTTGTCCTGTCAGCTCTTGCCAAAACGTGTCGTTGTTCATTTTCCATCTCAAAGACTGTTATGAAAAGATTAATTTCTAACCTCGAGAGAAAGAAAACTTTTTTTTCTGCTTTCTTCGCAGTTTGTGTGTGAGTTATTTCTAATGAACACTGAAAAAGGCAGAATAATAAAAAAGTGGCAATGAATGGGAAGGTTTTGGATCAGATTTCTTCTGTGGCACTGGCAGACCCTCCCTTTTTGTCTTCTCATCGTATGCTGCACCAAGAGTCTGTGAACTGTTTGCATAACAGCACCCCGTCAGACCCTTTCTCCTCTTTGATTTCTAACCTGAATCAATACAGAACATCTACTCATTCATCCATGTCTCCAGTAACACAATCCACTTTCCCTGGTTCCTCCAGGCCCTTCTTTCTAATCACAGGTCTGTCCTCTTCAGTCTTGCCCACTCACTTCTCACTTATCTGCTTCCTTTCTTGCAGCCTTAGAGATACCCGGAAAGTCCTAGAAGCAGAGTGAGAGATGAAGAGAGAGGGGAAGGCTGAGGAAATGCAATGTAAGAGGTTCTTTCATAGAAAAAAAAAAATAAAATAGCATAATAACAATTTTCTGCATTTTAGAAGCTTTAAAGGTATGTCCAAATATTCCTACACAAGAATTCATTTTATTTACTTAAATAATCTTGCACTGCTGAGTGTATTCTGTCCCAAATTTAAAAATGCAGTATGATAGTCAAATACTAATGGCATTCAGATATTTCCTGCAAAGCATGTTGCAACACTGTTAGGAAAAAGTTTTGGAACCCTGAACTGCTAAGGGAAGCATACCTAAAAGCCAGCAACCACTCATCTGTCCCCATTAAAGCAGATTATCTATGCTATTAACCAGTGTATCCTTCCCAGTCCACTCAGCACATATATCACTTGCTCTCTTCTAAATACACCTCTTTTTTGTATTTTAATGCCCAGTTCCATACAACATACAGCAACACGACCATTCCAGTCACTTTGATTTATTCTTACGTCTTCTTTTTTCTTTTCTCTGTTTACCTTTTTTCCCCTTCTTCCCTTCAGTCAGTATATATTTTTCTTTTTGTTTTTATCAGTGTGCTTTATGTCCCATGCTTTTACAACAAGGGGCAAACTGCTGCCACTGGAGATCCTTGTGAAGACACATCACACTTATTCATAACTGTAATGAAATTATTCTTCTTCTGCAAAGGTATTCATTCAGTGGTTGCCTATCTCATACTTGGGTTCGGTTTTAAATGCAATATTTAAAACTGCTTCTGGAGCTTATGTCACTGAGCTGTGCAGTTCAAGTTTAGCTCAGATACAAATTCCTTGTAAATAGATACGTCGTCCTTTTTGAAGCACAGGGAAGAGCAGGAGACGAGTAAAAATACAGTTCAGGTTGCTCCACTTGAGCGTGGGGAGACGAGTTGCTCACCATATGCTTGAGAGCCAGGTAAGAACTAACTGGCTGCCCAAAGTCCAGTTCCCTCAAGAGCTGTATCAGCCCTTGACACCTGGTGTGATAACACATAGTAAGAGTCATTTCAGAGATAAGCAATGCTTATAGTTAGTTAGGCTGCAAGGACCAGAAATGAATATGCAACACTAGCTCCTGCCAGGACTCTTCTGTCTGGTCTTAGTCATACAGTTCGGAGGTAAAATAGCAATGATAATATTAGAAATATTGCTCAAAGTTTATTTTCTTTGCTCTCTTCATTTAAAGATAAGAATGCCCATTATTTTTAAATCACTCATCTGCACTGTATAAATGTTACAGTTTGTGGGTGTGCCAATTAAATTTAATTATTACTTGACTGATCTGACTTAGCATTAAAATGTCTGGTAGAACTGGCTCTGATCTTGCAAAGGGGACTTTTTCTTCTGTATTCCTATGTGATTAGGAAGCTTGTTGTTTTGGGATCTGGATTTCCTGATCACGCATGTAAAAATACAAGTTGCCTGATGAATGCCAAAATCATTCCGTATAATATAATATGATTCAGCTGCATTGGGCCTGACCTCCATTTCCTTGGAAAGATATAATTGGTGCAATTCACCCCATTCGGATTAGCATGAGTTGTACAAACCTAAACTGTGCCACCGGTCTCTTTTTACAGCCAAAGGAAAGAAATAGGAACTTCTCAGTGTCCTCGTTTCAGCTGGGATTGAGTTAGTTTTTTTCCTAGTGATTGGATTTAGTATGAGAATAATGTTAATCATAGAATCATAGAATCATAGAACCTTAGAACCATAGAATGTGTTGGGTTGGAAGGGACATTTAAAGGTCACCTAGTCCAACCCCCCTGCAGTAAGCAGGGACATCTTTAACTAGATCAGATTGCTCGGAGTCTCATCAAGCCTGGCCTTGTATGTGTCCAGGGATGGGGCTTCCACCACCTCTCTGGGCAACCTGTTCCAGTGTCTCACCACCCTCATTGTAAAAGAACTTCATCCTAATGCCTAATCTAAACCTGCCCTGCTCTGGTTTAAAACCATTGCCCCTTGTCCTATCGCTACATGCCCTTGCAAACAGTCCCTCCCCAGCTTTCTTATAGGCCCCCTTCAGGTACTGGAAGGCTGTTATAAGGTCTCCCTGGAGCCTTCTCTTCTCCAGGC
This sequence comes from Chroicocephalus ridibundus, assembly GCF_963924245.1. Classification (NCBI taxonomy): domain Eukaryota; kingdom Metazoa; phylum Chordata; class Aves; order Charadriiformes; family Laridae; genus Chroicocephalus; species Chroicocephalus ridibundus. The sequence continues at coordinate 80,527,046 of NC_086286.1, read as the reverse complement.
TGAACAACCCCAACCCTCTCAGCCTGTCCTCATAGGAGAGGTGCTCCAGCCCTCTGATCATCCTCGTGGTCCTCCTCTGGATCTGTTCCAACAGGTCCATGTCCTTTTTGTGCTGAGGGCTCTGGAGCGTCCCTCAGATAACACATGTTGGTTTAGTTGTTGCTAAGTGATGTTTATATTAAGTGAAGGACTTTTTCGGCTTCCCGTAAAAGCTGAGAGGGAGCATAGACAGGACAAGTTGGCCAAAGAAATGTTGCATACCATAGTCGTCAGGCTCAGTATACAAATGGGGATTGGCCAGGGGGCAGGAATCAGCGATCGCTGCTTGGGAACAGGCTGGGCATCGGTCAGCGGATGGTGAGCAATTGCACTGTGCATCACTTGTTTTGTATGGTTTTTTTATCATTCTTATTTTCTCTTCCTTCGCTGCCCTATTAAACTGGTTTTATCTCAACCCACAAATTTTATTTTGTTTTTCCTGATATTCTCCCCCATCCCAATGGGGGCCGGGAGGAAGGAGTGCACAAGTGGCTGTGTGGTGGTCTGCTGCCTGCTGGGTTAAACCGTGACACTGAGCCATCCCATCCTAAAAAGGTACTAGAGAGAGCTGGTGTGACGCACATTCCAAGAACTGTTTCTTTCATATCATTGGCTTTAAAAAAAAACTTACAGGGACTCGTTCAGGTTTAGACAGCAGAACTTAAATTATATAAATCCTATTCATTTTCATCTGTGGTGGGTAGATTATCTGTATCAGAATATATCTTTCCCTTTCCAACTTACTTGTGTGGTTTCAATTACAGCTTTCAAAAGTTCAGTTTTCAGTTCTTTCAAGAAAAAAATAATTTTCCTTTGTTTTAGTTTAGTCTGAAACTACATTTTTTAATAGGGAATACAACAATAACAAGACAACAAAAAATGTTTACTGTTGACTGAAACTTTTCATTCAACGCAGAATGGGAAGTTTTGTTTTCAGGTTGGTGATTTTTAGCTGTTCCTTGTATTTTTTTATCCCTTTAAAAATAAGCATTAAACGCAGACAAACTTTGAAATGAACTATTGCCTCAAAAAAAAAATCAGAAAACTTATTTCAGAAAATGTTAAGAGGAAAAGATGCAAAACTCAAACAAAACTATCCAGAAAATCATGCCAAATCCTGTTTCAGATCTTCTGACATTCTATATTTTGGAAAAAATAAATCACTTATAAGAAAAAATGTTGTTCGGTTCTGGTTTTCTTGTAAGTTATTTCAAATCAACAGCCCCAAACAAACCAGCTCGTTCTTTAATGTGCCTCCAAGTGCATAAAAATAGGCATTCAAAGGCTACATATATACGGAAGAGAAAATTAATAAATTTAATCGTCTAAGTGGGAAAAAAGCAAAGACCAAGAATAGAGGTGGAAGTGGAAGGAAATTTGATCTCATTTCTGAAATAATTTAAGCACGTGCTCTGCTGCACGGTTGTCTGTTAAACATTTTGCTGAATTGTAGCTCTGAACTTGGTGACTAAGAGATGTGGAAACATGTATTAGAGTATATATTTCTAGTGAGGTAAAAAAAAAAGCGCTTCCCTTTCTTGAGACCAGCATTGTCACTGTCTGGCAGGTGTATGATGAAATAGATAGGTGGGACCGGTCTTCGGGGTGCTGTTGGTACTAGAGGCCATTGAGAAGAGCTGTTATTGCACTGGGGAACACAAACACCCACTCGCTCCTTTCTTCTCTATGCCGCTTTGTGCTGTCCCCACCTTACCGTTCACAGATCCTCTTTTCCCTCTACTCCTCATCCCCACTGTTATTTCTTTCTTCTTTTTGCCTGTCAGGTGGCTGTGGGAGGGGGGCCTTCGAGTACCTTTCCCTCTTGATTTCATTCCCAAATGAAAAGAAAGAAAAGGACTCTGGGTTCTTTTCAAGGATTACTCATACCTTTCTAAAGGTGCTGAGATTCAGATTCATCTTCCGAATAAGCTCTATTAATTGCACAAAGTTCCTAGGGAGGATGTTGATTTTTGCCTCTTATCAACACATGTGTCAGTAAGCAGAGTTATAATAGCACCTCTTTAAACTGTCTGGGTAGTATTACGACATTTATTTCTTAAAAAAATTCTTCCTGCTCTGTTTCATTACCACTGACTACTCTGCTTTGTACATATAAAAAAGATAAATTAATATATTTCTTAGAACTGTTTGTGCTTCCAGAGAGAACAGAAAAGTATAGGCCTGCCGGAATTTCTAAGTCCCAAACCTGAGAGGAAAACACACCTCTTGGATCCCTTATATTGTCAAACATTGCCCAATAGTTCTCATTAGCTGGTGGAATCAGGGTATGAAAAAGTGTTTCTTGGAATGAAACATGGAGCGGATGAGTTACTCCCACTGAGGCTCAGACACATGGTGTGCAGGATCAGACACTACGGAAGGATCCAGGTGTTCCCTCATCTTTTACTTACTCACTCAACAAATTTTATAACCATTTGAGTTCATGTTATACTGTGCATACATATGTCATCATAGCCAGGGCATATTAAAGAGGTAAAGCAATAGCCTTTGAGCACACTCTGCAGTTCTGTGCCAAGAGATATTGTCACATGCTCTCCATATCGTAACCAGAGCTGTGCCTCTTTCCCTTGTGCTTGGCACGGCTTACTGGCCATGAGATCATGGCAGATGGGAGTCTGGACATGATAACGCACTCGTTAGGAACTGAAGCTGCTGCTGGTAGTGTCATTAAATTTTTTTAAAAAGAATCCTCAAAGCCAACCTTGGAAACTCCCTCATCTCATCTTACTCGGATTACTAGCAGCATTATAAACATGGCATTCCTGAGTATGGAGACTATGCTAGAAGAGAACCCAGAGCGGAGCCATCTAATTGCAGCAACACAAAGCAACAGAGTGTAGTGCAAGAACAACAATGAATATTTGCCTGGAAACATGTTGGGTTTAGCGGCAAAAATTCAGCAAAAGCAAGAAGAGAGTATGTCCTGATTACACAGCTGCTCTGCCGACTCCTGGAATGGCAGGAAGATGGTTGAAACCCTGGACTGATACAGCCTTACTGAGTAGTCCTGCCTGCCGGTTGTTGAAACCTGATAGCCAGCTTCAGTTAGGTCATCAGAGAACTTAGTGATGCATTTTGAGGATAAGCACTACAATGTAAGAGGTATCTACTTTTTTCTTTTTTTTCTCAGAAGAAAACGTAACCCACTCAGAAAACAATTACTGAATTACTGTCAAAACACTGTAGGATTGAATATTACATCAGCAGGGAGCATTAATGCAGTCGTTTACAATAGCTCACGTTCTGACTTCTCTTCCACTTATTGTCAAACACAAAGGGATGGTCAGGAACTGTGAGGAATGAGAGCCAACCAAAGAGTAATGCTAACAAAAGAGGGAAATGGTGCAGTCACTCGTCCACTCTTCCTGCCCCAGTATCTCTTCACTACCACGTGGATGTAAGGACATACAGCTTTCTTGGTTGAAGATGCTTTGCCCCATGGCTAGGCTGGAGTATGCAGAAACCCTCAGCAGACACTGTAGGATGGCAGCTCCGTATCGTCATTAACAGGACATACCTTATCATGTGCTCTGTCTGTATTTCATGGTGCTGTTCCCCTCCAGCCTCCTGCCTTTTTATTTCCCTTCTGAAAACTGCCTTCCTCTTTCCCTCCTGAGCTCACCTATCTATCTATTGATGCATTGAGGGCTTGATTTCTTAGGGCACACGAATTCACCACTTCCCACCGGGCATTATCTAATTTATGTCAGCCTTATTTCACTACTGAGGACGGCAAGGTAAAACTGGAGTGCGACTCTGTCCACCTAGCCCCCAGGCAGGCTCATGTGGATACGAGGTGCAGGGCATAACACAGGGCTAGGAGATGGAATAGGTGGGGTGACAATCTGCCCCAGAGTTTGGGGAGCTAGTAGAGACATGATGCCCCCATTACTACGTGTAGAAAAGATGACTTCAAATCATATCCAGTCCACTGTCAATGGATTTGTATCTCTGAAAACAGAGATGTTATGCTTGCTTTTAACAAGAAATGTGTTGTTTCTTGGCACATGACGGAAGGGGAGCTGTTATCTAAAAGACGAGCAACTGACGAAGTTGGTGGAAGAAGCAGAACTATGAATAATGCTACACTAGAGAAATACACGTAGAATATAAAATATGTGGTATCAAACAGTTTTCTCAAGATCAAAGGTTCAAACCATTTCCTCAAAGGACCTTTTAATGGGTAATGATCAGGAGTGAGTGCTTCCGTGCTGGCCAGGATGCATGATAAGGTATGGCTTCAAGGAAACTCTTTGTAATTTCATGGAAAGATAAAGTAAAAGGACCTTGCTTTCTTAAAATAACAGGAAAATATGCCTTATGATACCCTGCCAGATCTATCCATCTAAGGAAAGAATGACTTGTAATTCAGTCACACTACTGAAGAATTTGTAAAAGCCAGATCTGAGTGAGTTCACCCTTATACATCCTTAAAGCACATTGTCTGAAACTATAGTGAGGGCTGTACTCACCTATCTATACATGCACCCACACAATTGCTTTTAAAATGCTTCTTCTGTAAAACACAGCTGTAGTGCATGTCTAGAGACACGGTGACTTTGGCGGTGACTCAGCTCATGGTGATAGTTAAGACGTTTCTTTAAGATACATTAGGAAAGTTTCCAAATCTGTTTTCTCACCCTCAAAGAGAGCTAAGACATAAAAAAATGATTTTGTAAACAAAGAGATTTCCAGTATACCAATGAGTGGCTGCATTGCACAATTGAGAGACGTGTTTAGGAGTAACAGACTTGAACACCAAGGGGGTCTAGGCTAAAGCCCTTTGCCTGCAATTTTTAACAGACACTGGTGACTGCAGAGCACATTGAGTGAGGCCACCGTCTGCTAGTCACTGCACATTAGGTATGCCTTCATGGTTTGCTCTACAGAGGGCATGGATTCATTGCAGGCTGTAGCCACGGGGTATATGTCTTTTGAACAGGGCTATAAAGGTTTGTGCTTTTAGCTGTGGAGGTCTTTGGTTTGGTTTCAAGTGCTGTCTGAGATGCTCTACCAGCACAGTAGCTAGGGGAAGGTAGTTGTGAAGATAGGGCAGTAAGGCTTCATCTTCCTGAGTAAGAATGCAGGATTTCCAGCAACCGCAAACACATCTGGAGACTCATGCCACACTCTTCAATAGCTCTGTTACCCAACCTGGTTCAGACAGAAACTGCACCCATGGGCCTCTATCACAGCGTGGGCTCCGCCAGGCAAGTTCTGGAAGCAGAGCAAATCAGCAAGCTTCACAGTGAAGCGAGTGTGCACTCTGGGCTCTGATGGCTCTCCCATTCCCCATGGAAATAATAACAGAGCACCTGAACCCAGAGCCGGCACAGACACCGAAAGCCCATGACCCTTTCTATTGCCCTCCAAGAAACCGGTGTGCTAAGCGTTCAGTGTGTGTCCTGAAGTGCTCTGCTCTCCTGCAGCCCAAGCATGCCACCGAGGCCACTCCTTACGCGGAGAAGGAAGGTACTGCTGCCTGTCAAAGTAGACTGAGCTCTAGAGGTCGAACATCTGCTGCTTTTCCTGAAGGCTTCAGACCTTTTCCCTACTAGTAATGCCCCGTGTAATGGTAGCTTGCCAAACAAATTACAGAAATTTCAGGCTTAACAAATACCACAAGAGCTACAAGTTCAAGAGTTTGATTCTGTTTTAGTTTGGCGTGCTACAACATGAAATTAATCTACTAGTGCATCTTCAAGTACTTTCCAAATAACTCTACTGTTTGTTGCACACTTCTCTATGTTTACAGAAAAAAAAAGCCATTATTTCTCTAGGTGCTCCTCTTTCTATAGCCCTAAGTTATTGTCTTACAGTGGGTTTTGAAACTGTGAGAAACAATTTGCATTGACTTCACAGCTATAATTTATAAGGAACATAATGAGTCATTGTCACAGGCTGTTTGCCTTTGTTCTCTTCTACTTCCTTCTTTCTAAAGGGAATTTTCTTAGAAAAAAATATTCATTTTGATAGATAGCTTCAGGACTCTTAAAAAAAAAAACAGGAGCATTTCTGGAAAGTAGTGTGAGTCAAAGACAGTTTGACCAAAGAACAAACACATGAGACAACGTGTTGTGTTTAGGGCTAGAACCTAAAAGAAGATTTGCATAAAGGGCATTATCCATTCTTTACAAACGCAGCCACCCATATACTCATACACTTACACCTATTGCTTAATGATAGCTTGCCTATTGCAGCAGTGAAAGTAGCAGAAAACTCACAGAAATGTTTGCACTTTGCAACACTTAGGGTTTGGTCAGTGGACTGGATTTAAGGGAAGGTTTAATAAGCAATTTTATCTCCCTGAAATAAGACTCCCTTTCAATGGAAGATTTCTAATCTCATTTCCAAACATAAACATTACTGAGTGCGGAGGAATAGTATGTTCTGTCTGGTTTTGAACCTCTTTGAAAAACAAGGTAAGATAAAACGTGGACAACTAGGGCCATCATGTTTGCAACCCAGTAATTATTTAGATTGCTTAAAGCCCTTAAAGTGACATGTGAAAACACACCCAGCATAAATATCTTCTGCTCCTTTCTAATTTCACACAGGGACAAGTGATTTTATTTCCCTCTCTCCCTCAGGCTTTCATAAATCCCTGCTTTTGCCCTCGCTGCAGAAGTGCGGTGACCGATGGAGCAGCCCCACTGGCTCCCGAGCAGCTCTCGCCTTTCACCAGTCCGACCAAAGCTGCGGAAGAGCCTGGTTTGCTTTCATGGTCTAGAAACTGGGACTTCCCACCGGTAGCCTTAATGGACAAATGTTTCATAAACCCCTTCTGAATAAGGGATACCCACTGGCTATAGCTGCCAATCACCTTCTACTGACAACTTCCCTACATATAGATGCCAAACTCTGCTTATGTTTCCATATTGAATACGGTATTTCTGTTTCAAGTGTTTAAAGAAAAACTTTGGGCTTCACTGTATGTAGACAGAGGTGAAGCTCTTGAGTGAGGCTGAGACAGCTGCGCTGAGCTGCTCTTTCAGCAGGTTTCAATATGGATAGAAATAAATTCTTGCAACTCTGTTCAGAAAAGCACATAAGTGCTGTTAGACTTAAGCAGTCCCTTAGAATTACTACATGCATTTTAAAGATCTCCCATGAATGGGGTCTTACAGACTAATTTGTGCCGTGCATGAGAGATGCTGCATTCTTCTCTAATTCTAATATGAGCGGTCATACATGAATATGTATATTTATATAAATACACTCACACATATATACAACAATCATGGGTTTGTGATTAGCTGATGCTGACTATCTGACTAAGATGACACTAGGGTGAATCACTACCACACCAAATTTGCTCAAGGTCAGACTTGTTTTCTGTTTTCTTTTTCCTTCATAATATGGCTTTTGTTCAAGGTGATCCATTTAAAATATGAAAAAAAACCAAGAAGTGTCTTTGAAAATGGTTGTGGTTTATTTGCATAAGTAAATCTGTCAGAGGAAAAGAATATGCACATTATATTTATCTGCTGGCGTGTTTTTATCCCTTTTCTTTACTTTTTTCCCAGCCACATTCAGGATTCAGCTTTCTCATGTGAAACCAGTGTGGTCTTCTTTCTGCTGTAGACATAACACAAATGACCTGTCAGACGCTCACTATGTGACTCATGTGCCATAATGTGGAGGGATCTAGAATACACAGTCTGGAAAAATCATAGAATCATAGAATCATTATGGTTGGAAGAGACCTTTAAGATCATCAAAAGTGGCAGAAAAAGTCTTCACAGTCAGGATTTCCTCATGTAAGTCAGGAGTAGCCCTGAAAACCAGCGGAGTTACATACACGTAAAACAGCATCAGGTCTTATGTTCAGCAGCTGCAAGGTTATGACATACAAACCATGGAGATTAAGTGGAGTGGGTTTTGAATTAGGAAAAAAAGAGCAAATGTAAATACCCTCCTCCAACCAGAAAATCAGAGAAAGGTCCTGAGAAAAAAAGATGTCTAATGTGGCCCCTTCTGAAGTATAACCAGCACATCCCTGTCACATTAGCATGAGATCAGAATCAAGTCCAGAAAACCCAGAAAAAAATGTATTTCAAATGATACTGCTAAGAAGTTTTCCAGATAGCTGATGCCATTTACTGTTAAATTTCCAACGGTCTCCTGAAAAGCACACCCATCGCCAGTTGCAGAGAGGCCCTGGATGCCCCGGTGTTAAAGCTAGCCCTGCACCCACAGCTGAAACCAAGGAGAACATTTGGCAAGATACCAAAAGAGTTTCCTGCCTTCTCAAAACTCCCACCTCTGTCTTGTTTGGAAAGCCGGGGTTTTTTCTCAAGCAAGCCATGGCAGTCGGCTGCCAGTTTATTTTTTCATATGCACAGAGGACGAACGCGACAATGAATGGAGCTGAAGCATGGCTGAAGCTGGTCCAGGAGATGCAGTGGAAACAGAGGAGGTGCAACAAGCAACAAGGGGCAGAGGCTGCCTTGCCCCGTGGACTGGAGCCACGCCAGGCAGCCTACAGGCTCTTTCCATCTGTGCCACTGGCCCATTGCTTGACCCACAGCAAAGTCCATCACCTCTCTGCCTTCCTGTCTCTCTCTTCTCATGTCCCCATCTCATTCATCCAGTTGTATTGTGAGCCACCTGAGCCACACAGGAACCGTATCAAGTCCCTGAGAGCTCTGTCCTGGCTGATGCCTGCGGTTTCCTCATGAGAAGGTGGGTGGCCCTGGCAGCAGGCAGCCCAGGTTTCCCGGTCGGGAGGTGCTCTGCTGACGGCAAAGGCAAATGGCTGGAGCAGAGCCCTGCCTCTGCCCATGGGGAGGGAAGAGATGATTAGATGAGTGGACTGCACATGGCCACCTTGTCGATCCTCTGCTTAGCGATTTCCAGATAGAAGAAAGAGGTGGACCTGGAGCAGAGACATACTGCAGGCTGGCAGTCCTGGGGACGGCCTCTCACCCATCACAAGGTACCATTATAGCCTGGCATAACTCATCCGCACGTTGCTGGCGCTCTGACATATATCTCCAACAATTAATGTGCCTCATGGGATTTCATCCAGTAGGGAGGAGAAACATTGGCTTTTTCATCTCTGACCACGACATAATCTGGTGTCAAATGTGAAATTACATCACTGTGTAAAATGCAGTGACCTAGCTGGTGATATTCCAATACCACAAGTTCAAAACACATGATACTAGATTGTAAGAGAGGGACGCTACTGTGATATTGAGGTATCTGGAATATTAGTCTTGTGTCCTGCGAGTCTGTGCCTCTGTCATGAATCCACCTCCTTCTCCTGCTGCTGGTGCCGCTGGCAGGACTGCACGCCCTGGTTGGGCAGACGAGCAGCGTTCTCCCTTCCCTGCCGACAGTGCCGTTCCCTCCCCAGGGCAGTGATGGCACCAGGCAGATTTCCCAGTTTCGGGGGTCTGCAGGAATGGGAATACCGAGCTAGTGGACTCCATACTTCCAGGGAGAGCAGGAGGGAGTAAGGGTGCCAGGGCCACTGCACATCATCAGTTTCTCTCTAAGGTGAAATCCCTGTTAGCAGGTCCTGGACCAAGCTGTGATTTTCAAAAAGCTGCTGTACGGGAGGCTAGTGAGAAGGGAAAGTGAAAGATCAGTACTTCCACCACCACCACCCACCAATGCCCTTCCTGTCCTCCTGTCCGAGGGTTCATGATATCACAGAAGTCAGTGATATTGGGATTCCTTCTGGTGTTAGCAACAGGAGACATTAAAATTGTACTGCCTGCCACTAAACCCTGCCTGAACCAAACACAACCAGGCGAGTGTAAGGGGCAGAACCCTTTGGCCTTTTGTATAGTAAGTACAGCTCATGAAAAATTTCTTTATGGAATATATTCTTCTGAACAGACTTGTTTTCTGTAGAGGTTTTCTTGGACCCAGGATAGAGGTTCTTTTAGGATCGGAGAGAAAATGAAACTAGCAAACAACCTGTGATCTGTGAATTTTGCCACAATCTGGAAAGCACAACTTAACGTGTCTAACACGTCCCATGCAGGACAGGAAATTTGAAAATCACAGTCTCTCTCATCTCCTGGGAATTCCATGACTTCCAGTCTCATGGCAATTCCATGCTTTGTGTCTCCTCCCTCTCTCAAGTTTCAAAATTTCAATGGTGTAACCCCAAGAGCAGGAACTTCCAGGAAAACGCAAGAACAACTAATTTTTTCAGCCAACAAAATTATATCCATCCTTATTAATATTCCTTAATTTTCAGTACTGGTACAGGTTTGTGTGGCTGCAAGCTGTATTCTTAGCTTAACAATGAAAACAAATAAATCTGATGCAACCGTAACAGTGCTGGCACAAGTACTCTTGAGTTTACTTCGATACCGGTGCAGAAGTTTTCAAGTCAAAAAAGTTAGACAACCAAATCAATGAAAATGAAGCCCTTTTTCTTCTCAGCCATCTCTAATTGTTTATTCTGGCCCCTGCTCGTGGTGTGTTTTCTTACTCTTTCAACCAGGCTTCATTTAAGCGGGCTGGTGCCACGCAGACAAGCTACATTTCTGTGATCCTGTGAGGTGCTAGCGTTCTTCCTTTGATCCAAGAGAGATCAGCAGCACTAATTTACCTTCAGGTCTTTGGGACTGTCTCTGCACGGGAGCGCATGCTTGAGCTCCTCGTGGGATTCGGGCCAGCAGGTCAGCACTTTGCGAGGCCCCGAGCATTTTCGTACCTTGGTTCTCAGCATTGACGGCTTGGACAACATTATGTGCTCCAAAGCACAAAACGGCTGTAATCTGTACTGTCCACCCAAGGTAGCTGTACACCAGTGTGAAGTAAAAGGTTGTGTAAAATTCTACCTGATAGGAAATGCTTCTGCTTGGCGGAGTTTTCGTTAGCTGGATAACCCAATGGAATGCATTTTTATGCCTGAGGATTTAACTTGCAAATGTACACAGTCTTCAACAAGCTCTCTTAGAAATAGAACTCTTTTTTAACTGCAGAACTCTTTCTTAACTGAAACTGCCTACAACAAAAAAAAGCCTAATCATTGCTGACAGATTTCTTAAGACTGCCTTTGTTCCCAAATTTTTATTTAATTTGTTGAAGCTGCTAAAAATGTATTTCTGCTTAAGACTCCTGAGACAAATCAAAATACACGGGGGGAGGAAAGTGCGTAACTCAGACTGATATCGATTTTGAATTACATATGCTACGTGTTGCAGTACGGCTGTAAAACCTTATGCAAATGAATCATTTTGCACAGCTGAGTTGTCCTTGCTGAGCTAATTTTTATCAATTGCACAGTCCAGCAGACCAATGAAATGTCTAATGCTTATTCATGTCTGTAAATCTTTGTAACTCCAGGGCTTTGTTTTCTTCCAGACAACGTCAAAACTGTAAAAAATGCCAAAGAATAATAATATTAGCAGAAAAAAAAAGAGAAGATAAGTCAAGGGAGAAAAAAAAGAGTGTATATCAAGGTAAGTCCAAAAAAAGATGGAAAGACCACTGCAGAGTTGACATAAATAGAAGATTGGGCTGTATTTCGGTAACTCTGCCAGTCATGGAGCATGTCAGCCAAATCCTGAACTCTGATCTTACTCAGGAGACTGTTCCCTAGTAAAACTATAATAGCATTAGAGTTAGAAACCTCAAATACTGTAAAAGTAACAGAATTCCAGGGTAGTAAAAAGGGAGGGAATTCCAGACAGTAGGACTAGTAGCCTAGGGGCAAAACAGGATTTTTGGCAGATTCTGGTCTTAACTATGTGAGCGTTTTACATAAACATTTCCAAGACTTCGCTTACTTCATGGTTAGCCTGGCGCAAATGAGATCAGACTAATACATGCCTCTGATTTCCCTTGTAAAATTACCGTAGACTACAATGTAAGGATAATCCCCCACCCCAAATCTTAATGTAATTTCCATTCATAAGGGAATCATAAAAATGTAAAAGGTATCAAGTCTTTTAACTCTTTTAACATGGCAAAATAACAGCTCAGTAGGTGCAGTTTGTCCTGCTGGGAAAAGGAGTGAAAAGGGCTTTTGCCAAAGTTCGTTAGGACATGAGGTCAGCCTAGCTAATTAGAGTCCCAGAAAAAATATTATGTGATTCTTAGTCATAACCAACCCTGTTTCAAACTCAAAATGCACAGTGAAAAGCGGCTTCAAAATGATTCAATGCATTTAGAAAGTGAAATACTACATGTTCTACTTCAATGACCATTTAACAGTTGCAGAAAAATAAACGTCCAACTCACTGCATGCAAATTAGCTCCGACTTCAGCAAGGAGCACTTTATGGTCCATGGGAAATATTTATCATAGCTGTCTCACCAGGAGCAATTCCGTCAACCTTCATCAAAGCCATGCACCAATACAGCTTTCTGTAAGTCAGTAACAGCAGTTATCACCTCCGCATGCCTAGGGAAACGTTACACTTCCACAAGAGATTATATAAAAATACTTTGTGACCAACCAAACCGTAACCTCTTTGAAGAACTTGTTGAAAGCTTTGCTCCATACCAGATTAGGTGTTAGGAGCTTGATGAGTGACGGCACATGGTGTCTTATTATTATTATTTGAGGGGATAGGTTTCCGCCTATTCTCGCCTCAAAAAATCTGATAATTTCTCCCATACTGGTTCACTAGCTGACGATTAATTTAAACATAAAACTCCAGGCACTCATAAAAGTCGATGGATTGCAATTATATTGGAGGTCTATAGGCTCGATTAAAGTGATTATTTAACACAAAGAATAAGAGTCTGTCTGAAACAAGAACTGGAGATAGCCAAAATCCTTCTTTTTGAAAAATGACACTGCAGTGAGTTATCTATCTAAGTGACTGTTGGCCCAGTCAATATTTAAAACTGAATGGTGTTAAGATATTTCAATGAGCAGCGTTAAGAGTAAGCGTGTTTAATATAGTATCACCAAGAATTAACTGGAAATGGGCTTCCCGTTGTTCTAGATGCCATACAAAGAGAAAGCAGAAGATAGCCACTGTACTGAACAGGTTGAATCTAGACAGCTAAAATGGACACAGAGTGAGTGCAACAGAATCACGTAAAAATAATAATGGGTTTTGAGAAAGATGGGGAAACACAGACCATACTGCCCGCATTCCCAAGGGTGTCTTCTGTCTTATTCCTGCGTTGTGCTCAGTTTCCAGGAATCCTCAAGGCCAAACTGGATGACAATGTTCATGGAAAGGTTGTAAGGCATTTGCTTCTTGTGATACGAGGCCTACAAAGCATTGCGACAAACTATGGAGGTTGTTTACAACGGTGTGAATGCACTTGCTGAATTAGCTGAACAACAGCTCAGACTGTGACAGTCAAGTCAGACCTCGTGAGACAAAGGAGTAAAAAACATTTTCCTCCCTTTATATCACAGAAGGAGTGAAGGAGAATTCTAGTGAACAACTGGTGAGCAAGCCGTCCTGAGAATGGACCTAAGATTCGGGTCCATCCTGCCAACTGGAGTCTCCACGAGTTCCTCTCTCATCTCCTCATGCTGAGTCTGGAGGAAAACACCGTGCTGTTCCTCGTGTCTCCATCACTGCAGGGCCTGCCCTGCACGGCTGCAGCTCTGCCATGTTGCTGGGGCAGAGAGGACGGCGCCATGGCCAGGAGGCATTTTTATTCCCTTCCTTGAAGTACCTGCTGTCCTTGCTGCAGAGGCTCAGTGTTTCAGTGGCTTTGACGTGGTCACACAGGCAGCTCGAGGAAAACATTTTAGACTATTTTGACTAAGGAAAAAAGTAATAAAAATGGCTTTACTGTGTATAAAAGCAGCACCAACTTCAGGCCTGTTTCCCCTGTCACCGGCATCAGCAGAAGTTCTCCAGGACTCACAACTCCAGGATCAAGCCCTTCGAAAACTTCTGCTAACAATTTTGCTGTCAAATCTGACCAGCAGCTCCCTCACCGCCCCAGTCCTCGATTACACAGCAAGGACTGGAACCATACAACAGTGAAAAACGTGTCGAATGAAACTGTTAGAAAGGATTTGCTGTTCAGGAGTACGAACCAAGCCCTTCAACAGCGAAAGATCAGCCCATTTCACACTGAGTCCACAAACTACAGTACAGTAAACCTGAGTGTTGGCTGATCTGGGATATGTAGCCCTCATGTGAGGACTGATACCCTACACTCTGTGTGTGCCCTCCATGCACCTCTTACTCTGAGATCTCCTTCTTGGCCCGTGACTTGGGCTGTCCGCATGGGCGAGCCGCTGGGGGAGCTTCGTGCTCTCCTGGCCCCCCTGGACAGGGCTCGAGGAGCTCTCGATTTCAATGAGGGCTGCAGCTGCAGCTGCAAAGTACTGATCTGGATCCAAATTTCCCAAAGCGGTGCTCAGATGATTTAGTTCCTTGTTGAAAGGAGCCAGCACTGAATTTTAAAACTGAAATCAGAGCCAAACTTCCTCAAAGTCTGGGAATGTTCTGATCTAGTGGGTTTGGTTCGAGCCCGTCTCTAATATGAACCATATAGACACAGGGCCCAAATCTGCTTTCATTTCCATTCACTTGACATGAGAGCAGGTTGGAAAACTTTCTTGCAATATAAATTTGTTGGAAAAGGCCGATAGAGTCAACCAGTTATTCTGATATTCTATCAATTGCAAGGAAAATTTATCCATGAATACATTTTAAAAGGATAAATAGTTCTCTTCTCATGAAAAGATGTTTCCGAGAGTTTTCATTTCTAAACCGGTTTATGCTGTTACCTTTTTCATGATGCATCATTTTTTCACGACATAGTGGCAGCTCTCTGACATATCGTGCAATTCTACATATTATTATTGAGGACATATCATCATAACATGATCATAACTGATATATTCCATTCCTTTTATTTTATGTGTGGCAGCACTGCTTAATATGAACTGATACATCTCATCCTTTCTTCCAGCTCAATGTGCAGCTTGTGGGAAAAATTGACACTAAATGTACTGATATACTGCGAAATTTTAAATAATTCTAAAAATGCTACACAGGTATCAAAACAAAATGTTAAATCTAAATATGATGTATGCAAATTCTGTCATTAAAAAATATCTTAAAAGGAGCTCTTCCTGAACTCCTGCTTCAAGGGAACTTCTGGAAATGCTTGATTTGATTTGGAAGAAAAATGAACAATGACCAGTGAGATGGAAAAGTCAAATTTGACCAGTTCAAATTCACCTGTATCTGCACAGAGTGTAGAGGATTAGGTCCCAATTTATCTTAGAGATGATAACCACCTCTATGGAAATGAAACAGCCTTTGCACAGAAAACTGCAAAAGCGCAAACAAAAATAAAATCCCTCTCCAAAATGCCCCTAAACGATGGACCAAATGTAGCTGTGATGCAGAGTAATGATCCTGAAGATGGACAAGCTGATGGAGGCGTACCCATCCTGGCACAGACCTAGCCTGGAGGACAACCAGCATGGCATGATAGAGAAGAGGGCAAGCCACGCTCCAGGATGGTGGCTAGCCCTCAGAGCAGCCCCCATAACTAGAAGCCTGCTTCACCCTTGTCAAAGCCAAGTACGTTTCTCAGTTTCATTGCTTAGCTTGAAAGGTCAGAGCAGGCTCAGGCCCAAGACGACGTGTGGTTGACTCTCCAGCACTGAGAGGATGTGCTCCAGCTGGCTTTTGGCACTGGGTCTTGCAGGAGAGATTGTGCCCGGGCGGGCTACAAGGTCACTAATCATGCTGACCTGTCTCCCAGGACAGAGTCATTAACTTTGAAGGAATGCACTATACGCAAATTCAATACCTCCTTTGTTTTTAATGACTGTGTGTTATTAGGACACAATACATGGAAAATCGCCGCCATAAGTCCACAAATGTATGAGGCCAGGACCTGCTGTCTTGGTAACTAACTCACTGCATAATGCAGGCCACAAATTTTCCCAAAAGATAAACACTTCTGGCACATTAGCACACAAACCAAAACTGGGGGAAACGACATGTGCAGTAGTAATTTTAAATGTTGCTGTTCAGGGTCATTGGTATCAGATAGCTTTTGTTTGTGTGCTTTAGGTTTTTGTTTGCTTTGTTTTGTTCATTTTGTAGGCCATCCTAGGCATGAACATCCTGGTTTGGGATCTTAGATAATGCTTTCATCTGCTTTCTTTCAGACTTGAGTTATTTTCTTTGCTCAGAGCTTTGCTACTACCGACAAATAGCAGGCTTACTTGCAGGAAATCGCATTGCAGTCACCAGCTATTCATTTATTGTGGTTAGTGCTTTAACTTGTATTAGTGTTGGATTAAAACCATTACTGTGATTATCTTAAATACTCATCAGATACAAGATTCCTCACTGTGAGGAACCATGCGTCTTTCAACTGGACAATCCAGGAACAGTAATTTTCAACACTAATCCAAGAAAAAGATACAATGTCTGCTTATGTTCATAATAAAGACATAAGTAGCATTAGAAGTTTGTGCTTAGTTTACATTAAAATTACGATGTAATAAGCCTATTCACTTGGTCTGTCTAAGCAAGTCAGGTGCTCCCAAACCTCTGCGTTTTGCTCAGGATTCCCTAAGTAGAGCATCACGTCCCTGGATTTTCCAGCACCCCTTGGGCAAGTATCGTGACCGTGCTCCTCACACCACAGACAATTACTTTGTGCAGTAAATCAAGGACTTCTGGAGCACACCAGACTTACAGCACATGCACAGACCATCTGGGCAGGGCATGTATATGAATTCCTCAAAATCTGCATTGACAAAGTTTCCGGCCTGAAAAAAAAAGGGGGATATGTCCAGGAAAACCCAGATGTATGATAGCTTTAACTGGGTCTAATCACAGGAGGAATTGTGAAGGGGCAGATTAGGCCACAGATGACCATAACTCTTAGAAAACGCCTTCACCAAACTCTAACAATCAGCTACAGCATGTATGCAAAATTCAATTTTCTTTTCATGGGAAGTGGAAAAACCACACTCCTGACATAAAAATGATCCTCCCCTGAAAAGTTTCAAACCCTAGTGCCAATGCATGGAAGCACTAAAAAACAGAGGAACAAAAGCACACTAAAATCAAACTTTTTGCCAGTGTATCTTTCCTTAATGTCATCCTTAAAAACAGCTGGATACATGTTGCTAACTTCTGCAAAAGCATCTAAGTGACATATACACCTAGGAAGTTCTCAGACAGAAATGTCAGAAAACTAATCCAGAATTGCAAATATCTGGCACAACCTGAAGTAACTGTTAAAAAAAACCAACCTTATACAGGGCAGTACTAGACAAACTTAGCAATGCTGATGCTCTGTCCATAGTGAAATGGGTTTAATTCAATTGAAGAGTCTTCACAGATGATTGTATCTTTTTAATTAAATTAATTTAAAAGCCTATTTTATTTTTAACTGGTGAAAATTTCATGCATAAACCCAAGAATAAACAAACAAATAGAAAGATGCTAAGGAAGCAGGACAATAATATGCCTTTATGTGCAAGACAACTTGATTCATTAGGGTAGCGTGGCAGAAGCAAACTTTTAAAAGGGACTTAAATGTGGTCAGTCTAATCCAGATCCAAATCTAGCCTAGTTACTTCATTATAATTGAGATCAGATTCTGATGCCACCAGCAAAAGTTGCAAATACTCTTCCGAATGCCATCACTTCACCCTCCCATTTGTTGGCAGAGCTTTAGCAATACATTTTTGGCACCTGGGATGCCTCCTTCCCTGGATCACTTCTGGCTGCTCCTGCTGGCAAGGGTGCACCGCCGGCCGGACGATGTCTAAGGCAAAAGCAAGCCCTGTCTTGCCGGGGCTCTGCCTAGGGGGACACTGGACAAGGTCCAGTTAGCTAACAAAGCGAGCAGAAGGCAAAGGTATCTGCAGTACGCTGGATAAAAGGAAAAGTGACCCCATTGGGAATAAAATCAAAGTTTGAAGGAGGGGAGGTGTGACTGTGCTTTACTAATTCTGTCCAGGACTCAGAGAGAGAGAGCCAGAAAAAAATAGCACTGGGGGAGTTATTTTCTCATGGTATCTCCAGCCAAAAGCAAGTTGTAACCAGAAGTCTTCCGAGACGCATTGAGTCAGGAACAGGGGAAAAAAAAAAAAAAAAGAAAAAAAAGGGCTCTGGGACTTAAGGCAAGATGTAGATGACTTGAGGCACCCAATTCCAAAGCTGTCATCCAGAAAAACTCCACCCAGCAGCCACACAGCCCTGGGAGTGCCAGCATCTGCAGGGCTCCAGTGAGGTGCAGACGTGGACCTTTCAAACCCCACGTCAAGCTACACGGCGTGGGACAAATCCCTGGCCCCAGACTGTTAAACCTCCCAGAGGCCAAGGAAATATGAACCGGGAGGGTTTTGTCCACAGGCATCTGTGCTCTGAACAAAGCTGCATCTCCATGGGCTGCTTCTCTCCTTTGCCAGCACAAGTCAGATTTACCCCACCAGGGCTTGTCTCGTATTTTATAGGCGAAATCAAATGCCTGATGTGGGGCCAGTCCGAGAAAGGGACGGCTCAGCCCCCACCTCCAGTCAAGTACTCCAGCACAGGGGTCCTCTGCACAGGTGGGCAGGTTGTTCGCATCATAGATAGCAAATTATGGAACAATGGGGTCTGTATTAGTTCACCTGAGCCCTTAAACTAGCATGTAAGCAGTAAACAGTACCTCTGCAAAAGCAGGCATTGCACCCTAAAAGTGATGTACTTTCTCCGGGCCACATCCGTGCTTGGGCTGCCCTCAGGACAAGGGTGGTGAGACAGCAATGTATAGGAGCAGGCTTTGTTGGACACACATTTAAACACGTTCAGGCAGCACTTTTCCTGATATTCACACCGATCACAATTTTCTGTACATATTGCAGGTATGTAAGTGTATTTATACATGTCAGCATTTGTATGTATGCATTTTAAGTTATTAATATACTTCTACATACACTGGGTGTTTATTTAGATTGTGAAAAGAGTCATTCTGCATTAGCAGCACTTCAAAACCTCAAGCAGTGCTATTGTGAGGCTGCAGATAGTTGTAAAATATAATTCTTCTAATTAATTCTATAACTCATACCCTCAGTTTTTATACAATACTGTAAAATCCAACCAAGGCACATCACCGGAGGCTCAGCACTGTGTGTGTGCGAGCAGGTGTCCCATCCACCTCGGGTATTGATACTAACATCAGATCATGTGAGAGGCTCAAACAGCAGTAAATAAGTTTGACACAGCTTTAGCAACACTTTGAGTTGTTTTGTTTTGTTTTGTTTTAAAAAAGGGAATTGAAAGCAGTACTAAATAAAATGAGAGGGGTCACAAGTCTGTGGCCAAAATGGAACAATAACCATAGTAAACTGTTGGGCAATAAGAAACAAGAAGAGTTTTTCTTGATTTTTGTTTGTTTGTTTGTTTGTTTGTTTTCTACCCTCCTTGAATGTTTTCCACTTCATGTCAACCACTGGATTGTGGAAATTGATTCCTTCTGGATCTTTCCCAGTTATGTGTGCCGGGACACTGCAAGACAGACAGAGCAGTTGCCTATGATTTAGATTTCTTGTTCCTTTTGTGAAAATGCTCCTCTTTCTCTCTGTGGTGGGTTGGATTTGTCCTGTAAGAATGGGAGCTACTAAAGGGTTAGGAGCTCCAGCACCCATCCATTACTGGCAAGTGGCATTAGCAGTAAAATGCGCGGCAGTCTATACATCGCAGCTGTTTACAAACTGCCCATCACAGCAGAAGGGGCGATGGTGTGCTGCCACTTCACTTTTCCTCCAAAATGTTTGTGCCTGGTTTGCAGACCGGCTGAGCTGCCAAACGCCAGTCATTTTTGCCATCCTGTCAGCCCTCAAAGTCCAGACCTACCTGACAGCCATCTCTGTACCAAGGAACAACATAACCAACCACCGAGCACAGCTGCGTTTTGAAATAGTGCATTGAAGTGTCAAGACCAGGGTTAGGGTCTCCAGCTATTTTAAACAGGCTTTTGATCTCTCAACCCCATAAGAGCCCATTGGCTGTTACTCATATGACTCCTGTTTAGCATGGGCAGCTAATAAAGGCTTTGGGCTACCTTTTGGCCTGACTAATAAAGGTCAGCAAGCAGTTCTGCCTGCAACCTGCATCCAGGAAGATCAGGGACCAGGCACCTGGGCAGGTAGAAATCACAAGACAAAACCTTGTCCCACGTGCCATGGGAAGGGACTTCCTCTGATCACCTGCAAAGCATGCAAAGATCTTCAAGTTGTCATAAAGCTGTATACTCTTCAAGAAGAAACCGCTGTTGGTTAGATGAGTCTGATGACCATTCCCGACTAATGGAAGAAAGCTCAATGTGTGCATGACATTTAGAAGAGCTACTCAAAAGACTGTGAACTCTTTAAATAAAAGCAGAGTTTGGCTCTGAATAATCAGTAGCTTAAGAATATCAATAGCGTCTCAGTGGGTTAAGGGCAAAATGCATTACAGGTGGCTTTCTAATTGACCAGAGGAAGTCTTGGAACTTTAATCAACACTTTTAGTCTACACATCAACAATTCATTTCACAGATGTTTTGTTAAGAGGCCCACAGGCCTTACGCTGAGGAAAAACTCTATTCAACAAACTCTATTTTTACTCACATTGTTGAGTGAAGAGAAAATAGATGCTTCGGTTGACAGTCGAGGTCCCATTTTGCTACACATGGTCTACATGTGAAGCAGGAACCAGTCTATCCCAGTACATTTACAAAGTGAGCACGTAATGCAAGAGCAGGTGCCTAAAAGAAACAGGAGGAATACAAACTAACAGGGAAATTATTAAGATTAATATGATAAACATCAGCCACCCGTAGCCGTTCTCAGATACTTTGTAGATCAACAGGATCTTCTCCGATGCATATAAAGCTCAGCAAATCTGCAGTTATCTCTGGAGGTATGAGATGTACAGTGTTTACTCCTTGATGCCTTTGAAGGGTATGGCTCTTTCTGAAAAAAATCTGGTATTTATTTTTTGGTGTAGCATTTCATTAAAAGTTACGAAATGAAAGAAGATTTCTGTAAAGTGAAAAGAAAAAGCAGCATTTCTGAATACAAAGTATCCATGTGAGATGTTTTTGTTTGTTCCTCCAGTGCAAGCCAAATCTTTATCTGCTCATTTTTATTAGCGTTACTGATGCATCGGGAAAAAAAAAGTAAGCAACCAGAGAGAGTTCTTTAAACAGATAATAAAATCCCTCATTCTCAAAATCGAAAACAGATTGCTTCATGCCTGAAAAAAATGGTCTCATCGTAGGCATTGTTTTACAAGGGAAAAAAGGCTATACTCATTTGTAAAATGAGGAACTTTCACAAACAGTGAAAACCAAAAGTGCTGACACAAGAGAGGAAGAATGTTACCACAGTGCGATGAGAAGAAAAGAGACCAAAAAATCCAAACCTATACACTTTCAAACCTATGCATATATGCCCTCACTACATTCACTCACTCACTGAGTCACATCTTGCTGATGTGATTCAAATATTTTAAGGGATAAAACTAGAAATCTCTTCCTTTTGAGTTGGCTTAGACGAGGTTCACGTGGGCAATATATATGTACGCCCAGAAGGGTTTCTGCCACCTTCTTCATGTATTTAAATCTGAATATTCCTTCCATTAGGGAAACAGAACCCCATTTTGTATCTGCGGAAAGGTAGAATAGGCAGAAGCATTCTTGTTATTGATGACCTTTCTTCTGTCCCCTTCCTTGTTGTTTCATTTATTTGAAAGATTTTTGGTTTTAGTTGTCTGGACCAGGGAATATATTTCCCAAAGGCTGTATGGTGACTAGAACAATGGTTCCCTAGCTTGGGTGGAAATTATTACTGCTACTGTAATATCAATACATAATAACAACATAAAGAAGAATGGCTTTGTCTTAAAAAAATGCCCCACCCCTTCCTCACTGAGAGGAACTGACCAAAAAAAAGACATTTAAAATTACTCTACTTTATTATGTTTGACACCATTTTTAGTCAAGAAAAAGAAGTAACGATGAGAATCCCCCAAAATAAACCAACAATCTAAGAATCCCCCAAAATAAACCAACATAAAGAGCACAACTGAGGAATTTTGCACAAGCCATAGTATTCCCATAGCTATTTAAGAAATAGGTGGGGGAAAAGGCATCGAATTTTTCTACTTTGATTTCTGCTTAGGAAAGTAATAACTTTCTGCCAAGGAAAATAAGTAACTCTCTGCTTCCTGATCACTGTCCTATCTTTTGAAGACCATCTTCTAAACGTCCTGTTTCTTTAGCATAACTTTGTTGCAAACCAAGACTGTGATCTAACACTTAGTCAAGAAGGGATCTTCCTGGTGCCGGGCTTTCTGGTGGGTACCACACAAAGGCTTGGATGAGCAAAGTCTCACATGGTTGTTTCAGACTGTGATGGCCACCTTAAATTAACACCAGAGGAGATGCTTCCTTTTCCAGACAACAAACTGTTGAAACACCAAGACCAAACTTTTTAATGAAACCAGAAGGCTCAAAGACCATACTGCCAGCAAGACATGTTTCATCAACCACGTATTATAGTCTGAGAAGACAGAAAACTCAGCAGTGAGTCAGGAAAGATGTTTATTTCAGATTTTAATAGTAGTGGTAATCTCTATGCTAATCTTTATGGAAAAGAAAAGGACAAACTGAGAAAAGAACCTCTTTGTAGAAGGTAAATATAGAAAGATAATCCCTTTTACAGGGATTTCCAGTCAATGACAATAATAAATGTTTTTAAAATAGCAATAATAACAAACATATGAAGGGTTAGCTATCTCATCCAAACAAACAAATAGGATGAAGAACTGGTGCAGTTTGTTAAATAGTAGTACTGTAGTTTGTGTTTAATAGAGAAAAAGCAGTAGAAGTAGGGAAGCAGAAGAGTGTTCACAGCTCTTCACCTGGTGGACCGCAATCATTGCAGTGGGTGATGCAGGTACTATGACAAGAGAATAGAGCTGAAGCAATATATAGCAACAACTGCTTGAATTTTGGTGCTGTGGGAAGTATTCTGGGAGAAGACAT
This sequence comes from Chroicocephalus ridibundus, assembly GCF_963924245.1. NCBI lineage: Eukaryota > Metazoa > Chordata > Aves > Charadriiformes > Laridae > Chroicocephalus > Chroicocephalus ridibundus. The sequence goes on along the minus strand of NC_086286.1, from coordinate 80,504,037 downwards.
GGGGGTGTTTAGGAGAGTCATGCATGAGAAAGATTCAGGACTGTCTTTGAGCTAAAGGGAGGGCCACAGAATGGCCATAAACCTCAGTTATACAGGTATGGTGACATTAAGCTGTGAAAAGTCCTCAAAGTAAAGACAAAAAATATTAAGCGCAGAGCTGAACTGGGACAGGCTTTGTATAAGAAATTATATCTTTTTAGATCTTTTCTTCTTTACAGTTTCTTTCTTACTGCGTGATTCCTGCTTTTTCCAATTACTGTTTATCTGCCTTCCTCTATTCCGTTTTGGTTTAGATAATGACTTAAAAATTAGATCTGCTGAATACACTTGCTAATTGGGGAGCATCAAGAGGACTGTTGTTCAGATCGCTTTAGATCCAGATAAAGCTTCCATGGAAACTGCAGATATTTCCCAGATCTGTGAAAACTCAGTGCAGACACTCTCAAAAAGTATTCGCTATGTGCATTAGTGGGTTTGATGATTCACTATTATCTGAAAGATATTCAGTTAATTGTGGCACTGAAATAGTCTGTATTGAATTTGACAGTGAGGATAATGTTATTCAGTGTTTTCTTTCTTCTCATTAAATTCAGACTTGCTTTTCTGTCTGAGACTTAAAAATATTGGAAGCAGTGGAATGGAAAGGTCTATGGGAGGTCTGGCTAGACCTTTACAAAGCTGTGAAGCTGTCTGCTCATTTTCTGTGACTTTGTCAGCTAATGTCTTCTACCAGCTATGCAACAACAGTGGAAAGGCAGTTGAATTTTCAGTTGCCCATGGGTTATGATACACTTTGAAAGGAGTATTAAAATCCAAGTGTAACCAAGATGTCCTTATGTATCCTTATGAGTTGGTGATAATCATCAGGACTGTCCTTTGATGCATAATAATGACTCCTGTTAAAACCTTTGAGAGTACAAGTACAGATGTAATCCTTGATGACGCTGGGAAATGGACTTCTCATTGTAATCTGCTTAAAGAAATATGCTGGGCTTTGCAGAAGGAGAGAAGATTGAATCAACAGCATCTTTCATGGGAACCATGAATGCAGAGGGAGATTAAGTAATGATAGTGGCAACAACTTGAGAAGCCTGGAGAAGTCTGTAAGCGATTACTACACAGATTTTTCTTTTGCAAGGTGTTACATTATCAGACAGTCCCAGTTTCCCCTTCCCTCATCTGACATGTGTAACATAAGGCTGCTGAATAAAAGTTAAATTGCTATGTGAAAGTGAATCGCCTTAATCTGTAGACATCATGCTAATGTTTGGAAATGGCTAGTGAAGTCTTGCATCCCACTGAAAAATGCCTCTACTGGGTCTGCTTTAAGAGCTGTCATGAGACTCAGCTCAAACACAGAGCTCCCACATGCAAGAAATAGGCTCACCTTTAGTGCATACTTCACTTGATACGTTTAGGTTTAGTGATTGCAACACTCTGAAACTAAAATAATAGGTTAATTAGGAGCTGGAATGAACTTCCTGAGTCACTGGGTTCATCGTCTCCTGGCTTTACTGGCAGGGTTATATAACATCCCCATAAAGCAATGGAGCTTCAGCTGGAAGTTACTCAGTTTTGCTGTTCCTCCCACGCAGAGGTTGTCCCATACCCTCCCTGCTCCGATGGTCAAGAATTTTCTTCTCTTTTCCTGCACAATTTCAGATCCACTTTATACCTGTGAGTTCCTGTGCCAGCACCAAGCTTAGGTATAGATAGCTCTTTTCTCTCTCCACTTTTTACTTCTTTGATTTATTTGTAGCAAGCAATTATATCCCTTTGGGGCCTTCATTTTGTTAGGTTAAGGGAGCTAGGCTTTTCTGGTGTCCTCCTCCTGGAAGACAGTCTTCTCTTCCGCTAATCCTCTCTGCACCTCCTTTGTACCTGTTTCCCTTTGAATTCAGCCCTTCCTGATGATGGCGGAGCAGAACAGTACATAGTGATCTGGGTACGTTTTGCTATATTTTGTACTAGGGTGACAATACTTCCCTCTCCCTGCTGGATTACCTCCTAGGTGTCTTCTTTAAGGCTGTGTCATGATGGTAGCTCCCAGTAACCCTGTGAGACATTACTATGACTATGTAGTCTTCCTCTTAACACATTTCCAAATTATGAGTTCCAGTATATGGAGAAATTCTTGGCAATAATCCCTAACAGTGTGTTGACCTTGTACTTAATATTATTCAGTTTCTAATGCTATAATGCCAGCCCTCAAAGTCATCCCAATTATTCTAGTATTGTTGTATCATCTCAGTTCTCTTTGGTACTATAAATACCCCAACAAGTCACTAGAGAGAGCCTGACGTGAGACCAAGGCTCAGCACCAAGTCCTTCAGGAACTGCCCTTGTCTACATCCATCTAAACATAGAATTTTCTTTGCATCACTAGGTATGGTTGCCTTCTCCTTTCACTAGCCGCCCTGCAGCTCTTGTATGTATCCCCATCTCTTTTTGTCTAAACCGTGCTGCCAGATTCATTGGTTTGCTGAAGTCCAGAGAGATTATACCTGCTGCAATTCTTTTGTCTAGAAAGTCAATGTATATATCACAGAAAAATGTGTATAGGATAATACACCAGTGCAAAACTTGTATTTTGTCCCATTTTCAATGTCCTTGATTGTTCCTAGTGCTCAACTGTTTGTCCTTCACATATCTATGTCCTTCACATATGGAACGACTGCATGAAAAAAATTTCAGTGGCTACACCTGTTTTGCAAATCTAATCAGAGTGGTGGGCAGGAATTACACTGGTAGAAAAATTTGGATAGTTTTAATACATCGCAAAAAAATGAAAGCTTTCCAAAAACTCTCTATTTTTCTTAATTCACAACAGACTTTACATTTACAGGAAACCACTTCTAAAATGCATCAGATTGCAATATTTTCCGTGTCAGCTATTTAAAGTGCTCCCAAGAGCTTTCCTTTTGCCTACCCTTCAAGCTTCCTTCTCCCAGTTCAGCCTGGAATTCCATTATAATTGAGCTGATCCAATTTTGCTCAAACCACTTTCACCGCTGGCAGTCAGTAGCCTCATATGAAATAACTTTGTGAAGTTGACAAAAACTGGAATTTGATCTCCTATGCAGGTCCGTGCTTTCCAAACACATTCTGGTAAAACTAGGAAGAGATTGCATCATTAAAGCCTGCAGTCAATTCAAAAGACTTTTCTCAGCTCCACATCGCACTTTGTGACTTTGCAAAGAGGCGTTCAGAAATTTCACACACAGTACAGACCAAAGTTGTCCATTTCCTTCATCATCCGAGGGTGGAATTAAAAACTTGTGGCCAAGCTGCCTAATAGGCAGCTGCTTGCAATTAGATGGAGCATTACATCCATTTCTTAACTGACTTCACAACTGGATAACTACAGTATGAGCAATATACCATGAAAATTTGCCAGCATGTTTAATTTATCTGCATTTCTGGTGGTTTCTGTACCTTGTCCTCATTTTTCCAGTCTGCTCGCATACTGTCTGACTCTTAGCATTCCCACACTGTCGCAATATGGCTGCTTAAAGATTTAAGCAAGATTTTTGTCAGTCTTTACGTAGATGTGCAGCTCTGTGGCAGGACATAGGTTGCAAAACTAATGCATTTGATCTTTCTAAAAATAGCACTAGCGTCTGAACAGAAAGCCAGTGATATCATTTCTTTTATATACTGCACTTTCATTTCCCCTGCTAAACTGAGCTCAAGTCCCACTCATCTCGTTCACACGAATAGTCTTACTGACGTGGTTTTGCACAGAAAATTAAGAAACAATTTTCACTGTTTCTTCCAAGAGCAGAAACAAAGTGAACGGTATTTCTGAAGAAGCAATTGCATTTGCTACCCCTTAAAAAAAGATGTCACAAAATAAGAGACAGAATATGTCTTTTCTCAAAGCCTATGTAACAGGAAACACATCTAAGTTCAAAAGCTATAAATTCTGCAAATGTATGGATACTAAAAAAATAAATTAATAGAATTCATGCTTCCCATTAATTACTTTGCTTTACTGGAAAGCACCAATATCCATAGATATATCAAGGACCATAATATTAATGCAACTGGCCTTAAGGCAAGTTCAAAGAGCAATAAGATCCATGTGAAGCCATTTTACTTAACCTATACAAATCCATTTGCTGAATTTCCTCTTTCCCTACCTAAGAAAATAAACAGTTTGGGCCATGACAATTTTACTACGTGGAGAAGAGCAAAGTGGGGAAAATGTAGCATAAAGACCAAGGACAAGCTGAAGGGTGGCAAAGATCTCATTTCTTCTGTGGACTCAAGGGAGGCACTGGAGGGTGTCATTTAAGGAGGACAGAGGAGACCAGATTGATATGACTGTCAAGGAAAGAAGACAGAAGGACAACACAAGAGTGGTATAAACTGGGGTAGAACAAGCAAATAAAAGGAAGAGATGGTTACTCTGAGATGCCAGGCAACAAACCCTGGAGTGCTAATGTGTACTGTGTGTTCTTGCTGCCTCCACCGTTGTTTCACAGGGAAAATCGTTGGGCAACAGCCCTACTGAGGTGATGACCATGAGTGCTTCTTCTCACCCCACCAGGTCTGTCCAAGTGACCGAATGAAGGACAAGCCTGCCAGGATCTGCCGGACAGCAGCTCCCCTGTAATATGGGCTGGTATAAGTCGGGGAGAAAGAGATAGGACACACTGAACTCTGTACGCCCCTCCCAATGCTAGGGGAAAAAATTCTGAAGTTTTCAATGGGGATCAATAAAGAGAGAACACTCAATGTGGTGCAGGGACAGGAAAGTGTGCTCTTTAGAACAAGCTGATATTTCTTATATTAACAATGTTTTGTCTTTTATTAACATTTCTCAAAACTGCTGAAAATCAGAAATTTAAGCCTACCTTGACAGCTCACCTTCTGGCCAAACTCACTAGCCACCAAGCACAGATGATCCATTCAGAATGTAAAATATGTTTCTGGGTTTATGTGTGAAAAAGAGGAAGGGGGAGATAACCAAAGCTGTGAGCATTTACTGGTCTCTCATTCTTAATTTTGTAGCTTACAGAACTATCTTTTCAAAGATGGGCTTCCTAAAACCCACATGTTTAAATTATATCTTTAACCAAAGATCTCAAATACAGGTTCAAAAATTCATAAACTGGATAGTTTCCAGATTTCAAAGAATTTACTCTCTGATATCAAAACTGTTGTCTAATTTAAGTCACTGATAAGCTTTCACTGACAACAATGGGAACAGGAATTACGTTTTTTTAAGAGAAGCAGGACAAAGAACCTATCTTAAAAGAGCTAACTTCAAAGGAAGGAGGTCAAATAACCTGCTGTCACATAGCACAACATTATGTTGGCATTCTCCTTGGCTCTTGAATTTAAACTTTGCAGAGAGGATAAGGATACTAAAAATGAAGGCCTTGGGGTTTCCACTTCCTATTAGTAACTGTACTTTACTGGAACCAGTTAATATCTTTAAATTATGTGTCACGGAATGCAAAATTACTGATGATTTTAGCTGGAAAGAACCTTCACATGTTTTTTCCCTCTCCCATCCCTACACATATGTTCTGTGACACAGGGGTTTTTTCTTTTCCCATATCCAAGAGCATGCCCAATCTAACTTTCAGAGGCTATTTGTTCACTAAAAGTCCAGTCTTCAGGGAGTAAGTGCAGAGCAATTTTTGAAAATCATACTGTATCAAAAAGCTTTCAAAGGAGCATTCAAAACCACTAGCCAACTAGAAAACAGAGCAAGTTTCCTTCAGACAGTCCATCATTCCCCTCCCCCTGAAAGTCTTGGCTGCCTTGACTTAACCAAGCAATGAGTATAAGAGCTGGTCTCAGAGGTGATTTTATGTGGCCAAAAAATGGAAAAATATCCATTTGAAAATACTTCAAGATCTGTATTTTTAGCACTTTGTTCTCTCTGATCAGACTGTACCTCCCATAGTCTCCCATATTCATGGCCATACTGTACCTCAGGAGAAGTAGTCCGGCCTTCCAGCAGCATCAAGCTTTCCTGTAAAGTAGCATAAGAAACCTAAGGTTAGAGCCACAGAAGAGACTTGGCCATGTCAGATGTCCAAGTTTGGTGCCAACTAATTGCCCAATACATATACAGTGCACTGTCCATAATGTGTTCCCTTGGTTTCCTAAATTTGATGCCTGGCTTGCCTGCTGCCACCAAAGACATGGTGGATCAGAGAAGTCCTTTGCAGCCCATATACCTAAAGTATCAGAACCAATGCCCTGGCATGCTCCCGTCACCTACACAAAATGCTGAACGAGGGGAGGAAGGTATTTTTTATGCCCATTTCCACCTTTTTTTAATATCACAGGCTCACAGTTAGGGCATAGATGTAGAATGTTGGGTGGTGGACACCATGTTGCAACCCCTCTTCTTCTTAGGGGGACTTAAACCTGTTCAAAGTAAGTGCCTAAACAGTGTTTGCAGGGTCATTCTCACATCACGGTCTGATGAGAACACATTCAGATGAAAGTAGATGCCACAGGAAAAATAAAAATATTTCCAATGCCCTTGTTCAGCCCTTTGTTATTGGTAACCTAAGTAATTTCCTCACCTGTATTGCTGTGTGTTATGAATCTCACTTGTGCAGGATGCAAGGCAATGCCTTATTGCAGTTTCATCCGGCGAGTTTCTTGCCTTTTTTTTTCCCCCTCCTTAAATACGTGTTCTGATAGCCAATGTAATGGACTAGAAGGACTGCTTCGTTTTGGTGTGGAAACCATTGCTCTAAAACACACAAGCAATGACCTATTAGCGAGCATCCACAGTTAATATGCCAGCCAACCAGCTATGTTTTGGAAAGGTTTCTCTCTGTAGTGTGAAAAATGAAATGTGCAAATCAGCTACGAGAGAACAAAAGCCAAGGTCAGGGCAGTTCCCAGGAGTTCTCCCTGTTTACAATTATGGAGCGAGCTTGCAAAAAGCTGGAATGAAGTTAATCTAAACAGATGTTAACGTAACTGAGATTGGAAACTGGCCCTGTATGCACCTCTGTAGAGACACCATACTTCTAGGTTAAATGTGAGAAAAAATGTCCTTTTGTAATTATCATCTCCTTGTTAGGCAGCAGATTTTACCACAAAACGTTTGATGTTTGTCACTGACAAGAAGGTTCTATCCTTCTCACACGATGTGACACAATCTCTGGCCCCAGACTCAGAATATATCAGCCAATGTCAACACTTTCTTCTTCCACTTTCTAAATATTGCTGATCAGGCCAAGTTTCATTTCACTGAAAAGGCCACTTTCTTTCCTGGCCCGGTGAAAGAGAGAAACTCGGAAGGGTTCAGACATGATAGCTGCGTCTCTCTCAGTTTAGACTGCAACCTCTGCATATTTCAGCCGAAAACTTCCCTAGGTCGCAAGCATGCAAGGCGGCAAAATGTGAATTTGCTGTTGGGATACAGGCGCTTGGGCTGTTCTTAACCACGCTGCCTCCTCTCCTCTGACCGCCCCTCGCTCGGGACCGTTCTGCCAAAAGAGGTACTCCTGGAAAGAGCTGCAAGAGTGAAAGCAGAATTCTTTACAAGCATTTTGCTGAACTGAAAAAAACTGCATTTCAAGATGCCATGCCCATCCTCTTTATGGCAGCTTTGCAAAAGCGTTGAGTTAAAGTTTATGATAAACACATAATTAGGATAAACATTTTTTTGAGCTGCAGCCAACACAGAGCTCTGCCGTAGCGACTGATGATGTCAGGTGCTAACGATATAACAGGGTGGCTGACAACCAGAAGCCAGGATGGCTGGCTTCTGTCTTCTCTGGTCCTATCTAACACGCACGGTATCCACCCTAGAGAATTCAGGCCACGATTATTTGGTTTTGTCCAGTGTCTTTCTACACACGTGTTCACATACATATTTTGTCCTTTATCCCATTTTTTCAAATAGTCTAAGCCAAAAGATCTCCACCAAAAAATCAGCAACTACTTTCCATGAATATGAAGCTACCTGTCGTCAGCAGTTTTTCCACTTGAAATTCACTTTATTCATGCTTTCAGAGTGCCTCCTTCACATGTCCTCCTCCATTTCTCTATGTTCCTTACCTTGTGCTTCACGTTTCTGCTCAGGAGTTACTGGCGCTATGCTAACTGAATATTATTTTTTTCCTTTAGGTGTGAAAATTTTGTGCTCCTTCTCATGAAAAGATTTTTTGAAAATAGAGAAAACTAGGTTGAGAGGTTCAAAAGTGATGGCCCTGGTAACACACAAGCTACACTGAAGAGTTAACATGGGTTTGGTTGCAGAAATGGTAGCCCGCTCTAAGAATATTTCTGTCCAAATCTGAGTATTTATTGGGTAGGAAGCAAAAGTTAAAAAAAAACACCCAACTTTAAAGCACAGCAAAACATTTGAAATGGCAAGATGTTTTAACTGGAAGTCCCTTTCGTGGATAGAGGACATCCAATTCTAATTTCTTATTCAATTTAGCTCTTTATTTTGGGCCAAACAGAAAATGTGATTTCACTCAGGGAATTTCAAGCTGGTCCCTTTGAGAGCTGTAGGCATGTTCTGCTCTTGGCGAAAACAGACAAGAGGGAGGAGAAATGGGATAGTGCAAAATGGGGAGAAAAAAAGGTTTTTTTGTTTCCAGAAGTAAAGCAGTTGGTCAGTCAAGTCAGATACTCTGGGGTGGCAGGTGAGCCACGGTTGCTTTTGCTTTAGACCCCGTGCTCACCTGGGACATTATCTGGGTCTAACCAAATCCCTTCCTCTGCTGTGAATGCTGCCTAACTCAGTAGGCCTCTAAAATACGGATGGCAAAGCAAGGGAAGAGAGCCAGAGGACTCAGCAGGGAAAGAGCCAGGAGAGAAGGAAGGAGAAGATGCAAGAAGGTGACCACGGGGTACGAGCGCAGAAAGGGGCACGAGAAATCAGGAGGCGGAGTGCGGTCGCAGACATTTAAGCTTGGTCCAGTCCCATGGGATGGGTGAAAGGGCCTCCTGGCTGGGTTAGTCTGGATCATCCAGTGACTGAGGCTTACTAAGAAAGGGAAAAGTCTCCACAGCAAAGGAGGCCTTCCACTGGGGAATTCCCTAAATGTCTGCTCTGCCCAAAGCTTCCCTTTTCTCAAGATGCCAAAAAAAGCAGGGGAAGGGAAACACAGACTTTCATTATTTTAGTCACCATTTAGGACTGAAATGCAATATACAAATTTTGTTCTAATTTCAAGTTCCCACATCTTTTTTTGTTTGACGGGTAGGAACTTCAAGCTTTGGTGCTACCAATAGACTTTCTCATCTATATTAACTTCAATTTTATGACCCCTACATCTCTTTTTCATTCTCTCTGGTATAATTCATTGCTATCTGTAGTATAACGCTTACAAAACTGTCCCCTGCTTTCTTCCTTCCTCTGAGTTCACAGTCTGGAATAACTTCCAGACATGGAAAGATTTGAGGCTGGAGAGTCTACATGGCTCCATTCACCTTGCTGCCCACCCAGCAGCCTGCAGCCAGCAAAACACCTGTACCTGGTCCTGAAGCCATCATTTTTTCTCCGTGCAGGCGTGCAGAAGAAGACAAATCTGCATGGAAAAGACAACAAAAAGCAAGTTTAGCTGTGTAAGCCTTACTTATGGTACCACAGCACTGGTATAACTACTTTATGTAGACGCAGCCTGCTCTTGTTTGATAAAGAGAAGAGAAAATCTCTTCTTTGATGAATCCAGCCACAGATATTACCCCAGCCTATGCTGTAATCCTGCCCTGTGCGTTATTCTCACTGCCTAACTCCTCTTCTTCAAGGCAGCACAGGTCAGATCCACATGGACACCAAGTACATTGGAAGAACTACGCGCTTTCCTTTTGCTTGGTGTTGAAACCAGAAACCTTAGTCTGCGCACGTTCCCCATATTGAAACAAGGACATGGTTCTGGTGGATGTCCAGGATACTACGGTCTAAAGCAATATGAACATTTCTCTCTAGTAAACAGGCCTTCATTTAATAAAATCGCATGAGTACCATAAACCTAAAAAAAAAAAAGAAATATTTGAAATATATGTTGACTCAGTTCTCTGGAGACTATAGTCTAACAATACATGTGTCCAATTTTATTATTCCTGTGTCCAGTATGAACTGATCACTTAAGGCATAACTAAATCCCTGTTGGCAAATGGACAGCATTCCTTGACGGGCATAACAAGTTGTATATGTCTGATGAGCCAAAAAAACCCTTTTTGAAGTGATTCAGCTTTGGAAAAGAGAAGTATTAAAAAATATAATTTTTTGTGAAAAACATTTACCCCAAAATTTGAAACAGGTGAAGGATGTGCAGAAGTGATGCCATTATTTGTACTGTATTTCACCAGAATTTCAGGGTTATTTTTGTGATAGCTTTTGAGGCACATCAATTATGCTGCTACCACCTGGTTTTAGGTCGGCAGCTGAACTTCCCTTCATACCCAGGACAGGTCTCCTCCTTTTCAGCCGTAAGGCTGGAGGGAAAATCCTGGCCACCCACTGGGCTCTGCAGCGGCATCCTCGCTCCCCCAAAGGGGAGTTTCCCATGCCCAGGCCATGGAAGGCGAATGCTAAGAAAAACTGAGCTGAGGAGAACAACGGGGCTGTGATTTGTCATGAGTTTTTCATGCCTTCATTAACAAAGCCAAGGATGGGGAAGGCCAGGGATAGGACCCTCTACAGAAAATGTAGTCAGAAGCAAGCGGAGTAAAACACGAGCCAGACGGTGCTCCTAGCGCTGGGCACATAACACTGCACAACTGGGCAGCAATTTGGCTAATCTTTTTTTAATAGCACCTTACTTGATCGTCAAGTCGTAACTAAAAAAGGCCCTACAGAATTATTTTTTTTTACTTCCATACTTTCTCAGGGAAATTTGAAGAAGCCTCTTCAGGCCGTGCTTTACTATTGAGAATATCCTCTTGGCAGGTTACTGGTTTTGATAGCTATTTTATATCCCTGTATCTTCCAAGTGTGTCTCCTCGCCTTCAGGGGAATGGGAATACTGACTTACAAGAGGAACAAGAAGGGAGCAAGAAGAAATCTGAACGATATTTTTCTCCTTGCATGGGTAATTTATTTGCTAAAAAAAGAGAACAATTTCATGTTGATCAAAATGAACGGGTTTTTTTTAGATAAGGAATTTAAATTAATTGTTTCAGTGTCTCCTTGAAGCAAAATATTTTGATGTTCTCATTTTGAAAAGCCTGAAATGAAAGGGAATTTTTATTTCAAGCTACATTAAAGTTGGCTTCACATGAAACCGTGGATGTCAAAGAGCATTCCTGTTCTGTTGGGGAAAAAATGAAAGTATGTCTGTAGTGGTACGGAAACTCAAATTTCTTTTGAATTATGAGATTTTACTGAATCAAAATAAAATGTGTATGAATAATGAGAGCACTGTTTCGTTTTATATAGAATAATTAAAATTGCATGTAAATGGAACAGTAGGTTTGCCTATTTCTTTTGGTGCAAGTTTGAATTAAACAAAATGTCTACTAATAATTTCAAATATGTGATGGCGATTTTCTGAACTCAACAGTATGCAAAAAACAAGCAAAAAATATCATCTTCTATACTTCCCCATCTTTCCCCAGATACTAAAATGACTGCAATATCACAACTTCCAAGTCAAAACCATATTTATTTATGGTAATTTTCCTATGCCATTTCCTATGACTGTAGGTGTGTGCAAATTTTGGGTTACCCTACAACAGAATATTTTCCTTCCAAAAAATAAGAAGTAGCAGGCCTTTGCTAAACAAAACCCTCTTCCTAAAATATTCTCTACGGACATGGGAGATAAGGCCTTTTTTTTTAAAGTGGCCTCTTTGTAAAGCTTCAAATTTAGATGGAACAGAAAATAGAACCCAATTCTAATTAGGGTCTAATGGCCCCTCGCTGGCTGTGGGAGAATTGTTTCAATTACACTGTGACTAGTGTCATTGCATATCAATAGCTGGAGCCTCTAATAATGCCAATAAACTATTTCTTTTGTTTCCTTTGTTAAATTGTTTGGTTTGAAGCTATAAATTGGGGACAACAGCATCAAGTGTCAACCTATCCTTGTGAAACCATTATGGGGTGCACAGCGTTCTGGGGTTTTAAATGTCCATTGCTAGCAGGGCCTCTGGCTATGCTGGACTGCATCTCCTCCCTTGCCTGTTGTTCCTGCTATTCACGCTCCAAGAAAGGGCAGAATTAAAAGATTACCAACTTGAGATCCAAGTGGAATATACTCCTTTTCTCGTGTTGATCTGATCAAATATAGCACCTGGGTTTTAAACTGACCTCATACTGCGGCTTGTTCTTAAATAATCAGTTAATTAAAATGTGACGCATCACAAACACCGAAACTTTAAATAACTTCAGTTGCCTAAAAAAAGAACCAATAGCTTTCCTTAGGAGGAAAAGTACTAGTAGCTTACTGAGAAAGCTTAGCCTCCAAGGCCAGTCTAGCTAACTATGGCCTTAGGGCCTAATCCTTGCAAAGTCAATCTGGAGAATGTCCTAATTCCACTGCCTGCTCTTCACGATCATCCTTCTGCTTTTTTTTACCCACCCTTGCATCCGTTTAGTGTCCTCATTTGCTTTCTAATGACTTTCTAAAGTGAACTCAGCTTTGGTTTCTTTCCCAGATGACCTTTAGGTGGCTTTCCTTTCCGTGCTTCCCTACATCACGGCAATAGGAACTGTGATGCTCATACCTGTATGAGCACCATATCAATACCATATGCTCCAGACACAGAGCACGTAACCAGCAACAAAGCTGAACCATGCTAAAACACACCTGTAACTTCCCAAAAGAGTAGGTGGAGCCGTGTAGGCATCTAAGCCACTTCTCTTGCACTTGGAAACAAGCAAAGGTGCTGAAAGATTTTAGCCCTGGTAGCCAGGACTGATGTTTTATGTATGTGGGGTATTTCCAGTGTAATTTCCTGTGGAGCTTGCTGCTTTTCTGAACCTACGATAATTCAGCTCGGTGGTGTTAGAGATGAGACAGTGACTCCTTTCTGGACAAGGTCGCGTGTCAAAGCAGAGTTTCAAACATTTCTGCCAACCTGATTCTTAAATACCGCAAGTACTATGAAACCCTTGTTCTTCTTGGGGTTATAAATAATCAGCTGTCAGAGCTGTCATGTAATTACCACGAAGCTACTTTCATTTGGAGAGAAACATAGTAATGATAGCCTCTTTTCTGGTATGGTGTTTATTGTTTCACCTTCAGAGCATGAGCACCATTTCTTTTTTTCAGCCTCTAATTCAGCGTTTTTCATCCTTTTACATATCCCTAATTTTTTTTTCTGAGAAAAAGACAAGCGTGGAGAGCAGGGGCAGTGCAACCCAGCATAGCAAATGTAAAGCCTCCTTGTCTCAAGCTGCTTGTCTTGTACCTTCCGGGGACCCCCGAAGAAGAAGCCTGAGGATCTATAGCAGTATGTGGGCCAACAGCCGAAAAGCAGGAAGCCAGAAGTCCTCACAGAAGGAAGTGAAAATACTGCAGTGTTGTAATCACTGTAACCTAACACGTACGAGAACATAAAGGCAAATGAGATGGTTCATCCTTACTGTAATTTCTTGTTACTTACACTCCGGTTTTCAAGTGCAAACTCTTTAAGCAATTAAGACTTGCAGTTAAAAGCGCTTGTTGAAGGAGCCTTGTAGTAGCATTAATTCTCTCACGTCTGACACACTGACCTGAAACACTTAATTCCCTTTACGGCATCAGGCTTCTTACTAACAGGGAAATCTTTGATAGCGAGGACTTGACAACCTGACAATACGGTCGAATTTCTGAAGTGAAAAACTCCTTGGGTAAAAATAAGGTGGGTTAAACGGATACACCTATGCTAATAACTAGGTACCTGTTTACAGTTATTAGTCACCTCATTAAAAGTATTACTCTAAATAACATGCCAGTTATATTTGTTAAACCCATTTCACAGGAAGCTTAACTAAAAAGGAACGAGGTTAAGGGCCAGATTTTAACCTCTGCATAAGTAGGTGGCTAATCACGGCTTCAGACGTGCGGCGGAGGGGGGGGCCCTGAATCAGGGCAGACCTAAAAGATACGTGCACACGTAATCACTTCCACAACGCTTGAGCCTGGGGCATGTTGCGGGATTGGGGTCTGAGCGAGAGGAGCAAACACTAGCAGAGCTGGGAATACCTTTTACTGCTCTGGGGATAATGCTTTTCTCTTTATGGGGAGGCTTTTAAATTATCTCTCAGTATAGCATATTAACAACCTTGGGGTTTTTTCTGAATGCTGGTCCACATATGTGGTGCGCCTGCAGATGCCGTGTGAGTTGTTCCAGCTCCCCTCAGCCCTGCCAGGCCTCCTCAGTCCTGACTTGCACACTGTCCTGGTCCGCTTCTTTCCACAGCAGAGGTTACCAGCTGTGGGACGCACTCTTATATTGTAGGAACTATGATGTTATTACCAAATTTATTTTTCCGTGTAACTTGAGAGAGGAATAAAAAGCAGATTCTCGGCTAGCGCAGATCATCACAGCCCATTTGTGATGGGGGAGGTTCATCACACTACACAGAACAATGTCGATCGCTGTCAAACGGGAATTTGACTCTCAAAACCCAGGCGCTGGTGGTGACTCCACCAACCCTCCACAAGTCCTGGTCTCCAGAAGGGCTAGATGGGAGGATAATTCCAGATAAAATGCCTCGGGCGCTACATGGGTTGGACCCCTCTTGCATTTTCAACAGGGTATTTTTTTTATTTTTTTTTTTTATTCTTGAACCAGGTTCAAAAAGGCCTTTAATGGGCAGCAGGGGACGGGGATGGGACTGAAGTCACTATTTCTGCCGCTTCCCCAGCTGCGAGCCGAGCTGTGGGCCAGCAGCCCCACATGGGCCAGAGCTCAGAGCACTCTCGTTCCTCTCTTCACTGTCCTCTGGTAGGCTGCCTGCTCCTGCCCCATCCAGCTTATTTTGCGTTTGCAAGGTAAAATTTCTGGTAGGGTACACACTGCATTGGTTCAGAGACTCTGAAGAAGGGCACAAAATAAGCAGAAGGAGCATACAGCTGGGGATGGGAAGTAGTGGGCATGGGGAGGGTCAGAGTGGGACCTTCCCCCGCAGCGGCACTGAGCTGTTGCATTGGCTCCCGCACCTCCTGTAGACATAGCCCACATCCACCACCCTGAAAGCCCCTGTTCAGCTGCCATCAAAACCCCAGAAGAAGCTTTGCTGGTCAAAAGCTTTAGAGGTGTTTAGCTGCAGGCCTGTATGCAATGCCAGGCTTGTCCTGACAATGAAAACTGAGCAACCTATTGCCACCCCACAGCCAAAGCGAGACGAGTTGACTTCCAGAGTAGGAGGGAACACAGTGGGGTCGGGAAGGAAGAGCTCCAGGTTCTTGACCCTGCTCTCAGGACTACTTCATGATCACTGGTGGAGAAGGATATAAGGAAGACACTGGTGTGAGGGCACTTACAGCCACCCACAGCACTGCAGAGTTTCCGAAGAAAAGAGCCATCCTTGGTCAGCTGCATGGGCCATCACAGGATGTTTTACGCCTTGCACAGTGACAGATCCGGAGCAGGGGAAGACAGACACCTCCAAGTCAAACGCTGGAGTACCAGAAACCACAATGCACAAGATGTCCCCTTGTCTAACTCCAGGCAGCTACATGCAGGGTATGGGCAAGAGATGGGTCACTGTACTGCACGTTTTGGAACCTACTCTGAGATGCCAAATCCTCCTCAAGGACTCAACGAGCATCCCAAAGCCCTCAGCCAGGGTTTGGGGCTCCATTCAGGAAGTCAGACATCAGCAGGTGTTGTGGCATTTAACCTGTAGGCAACTGTGCTCTTTATTGGATTGGGCCTGTCAGATCAGATCTTGAAAGCTATTTGTGTTAGTGCTTGGCTCAGCAGTGTGTGCAAGAGAGCAGAAATGCAAGCTATGTAGATATCCGTCCTCCATCAGTGCCTAAGCACAGCTGAAATAATTACCAGATGGTGATGAAAGTGACCCACAAGAGAATCACATAACTCCATCCTAAACAAGCTAAGATAAAATTATTGTCGCAGAGGTAAAGGGATAATAGCAACAGGCTTCATGAAAGGAAAAGATGACTTTTAATCTCCTGTACAGGGACTAGTTTCTCTTGCTGGAGATAATACCTGAAGGAATAGAAGAATCCTAATGTTCCCATGTTCCCTTATGAAATACTTTGAAATGTGTAAGTGGAAACTTACTTTAAATACATATCAAGACTACTCATAAGGAGTATGAATCATTCTGATTTACCAGAACAAAAAAAAAGAGGTTTGCTTTTCTTTTTAATGTATTTGATTCTACAGAATTTAGCTTATTTACCTCAGAGTTGGATTATAGGCATATTGAAAAATGACCAGAGGCTTGATTTAAGCTGAAATATATATTATTCAATAAAGAGTCCAAGTTAGTAATGTAAGTTCTAAATTGCTTCAGCATATTTTTAAGAGGGAGAAAACATTTAAAGAACTGTAAATTTACAGGTATACCGTATTACTTCAAATCACCCATTTAAACTTCTGAAATATTTTAAGTATACGAGAGACGAGATGACAACTTCCTAATTTTCTAATTGGGGTCTTGTCATGTGATGTTGCCTGGCGGGAGCTCTGTGGCTACCAGGAGACAGGTAGAGCCTGGGCAGGGCTGTGGGAAGAGGAGGCGATGTGAGCCCCGGCCCTGGCATCCCACTGTGCAGCGGATGTCCGGAGGACATCAGCTGAGTGAGACCAGAGACTGTCTCTCTTCAGGAAACGCAGCAAAATCTCTCTTTTTAGGAAAGTCTTCTCACCAGAAAAGTAACTTGGAACGGATAGCCTTCCGTATTCCATTAATCTACCTTTACTCTCCAAGATATGACAGAAAAAATAGGGAAAATTACTACTGAGGTCATGGGAAGATGAAAACTACTTTGAGTTTGACTCTGAAGAGGCAGAATTCAGCAGAGACTGCACTGTTGTTGCTGATTTTATGTAGAACGTACTTAGATACTAACAAGATTATAAAACCCAGATAGGTGCCTAGATAATCAGACAGACTGACTGAACTTATTTGTTTGCTTGGTTTTTCTTTTTGTTGATTTGAAGCCAAAGATCCAACCAAAGATCTCTGCAAAGTCACAGCAGTCTGTAAGTGGTATTTTCTCACATAAAGTTGTCTGAGAGGCTGAGGAAGAAAGACGAAGAGAACTTAAAACAGTACTTTTAGAGCTTTTTTAATAAAGATGTATTTGGAGTGCATTCACCATTCAATGTACATGCAGATCAGCCTTAATAATAAAGTACATTATATTTATAAATTTCAAAGAAGAAAATACTTCAGAGAAAGGATAAGGTAAGCCTGAGGAGTCTTAAACAAACATTTTTATACGGTCTCATTTTCTTCCAAAAGTTTCTTGGAGAAGACACTGAATTTTATCATTTAAATCCTATTTATAGAAGTTGACAGATTTACTTTCAAATGTGGTCTGTTTCTCTGTCCAAGGGCACATAAGTCCCCATGTCACACAAACATCTGATTATTTATTAAATCTCAACTGTGCAGATCCGGCAAAGTTTCAGACTTTTGTTTAATTTTCCGTGTAAGAATTAGGTCGCCTCTAATCTCCACATTTTAATAACTTCCTCTTCAACTGAAATTTAAATTGCTGAGAACCTTTGTGGGGGAGAGGAAAACTCTCATAATCATCTCATTTGAATGACTTGAGAAAAACAACACGAGTATCACTGGGTGCAGGTAAGCGGACTGCAGGTGAGCAGCCACAGCCCAGTGAGCTGTCTCATGTTGTCCCACCAGGCTGAATCTGGCTTGCTTCGGCTTTAGGGTTAGGATGAGTAGGATCGTTGATACTGGGTAATTCAGACCATCCCTGTGCTAGGCATGGGAATGGACGGTGCACCCCACTGAGGTACCTCCACTTGACAGAGAGAAATTGGTGGAGAGTTGGCTACCTCTGTAGCTCCGGGTACAAGAATACTGCCTGTGGAAGAGGAGGAGCGCAAGAAGAATCCCCAAAAGAGACATAGTAGGTGCATTTTGCGAATTCCTGGGACCTGTAACACAGGCTGTGAGGTATTCAGTCATGTGTCCATAAGGAAAATGCTACATGAAAAGATACTGGCAACAGATATGCTAGCAAATTTTATATGGTTCAGTGTGGGGATTGTCCCCTTGCAGGATTACAGGCTCCTCAGTCAGCCCAGTTTGGTGGGTGGTGAGAGCAATGACATCCCTCCTTCAATGGGGGTTGTTGTTCAGTTCCTCCCAAACTGGTTCTTAGAGATCTTTCTTAAACAGCAACCCTGCTGGAAAAGCTAAGCCCATCTAACTCTGATCTTGCTGCAAGGAATCATGTACCCAGTGCCTGAGGAAGCGGAGAGGGGGACACAGCAGAGGACAGAAGGAGCAGTGGAGAAGGGAAGAAGGTTGACCTTGAAGAGAATGCCTCATCCCCTGAAGTGTTCAAGGCCAGGTTGGATGGGGCTTTGAGCCACCTAGTGTAGTGGAAGGTGTCCCTGCCCATGGCAGGGACATTGGAACTAGATGACCTTTAAGGTCCTTTCCAACTCTAACCGTTCTATGATTCTATGAACCACCCCCAGCTTTCAATCTAACAGTGGCTTGCCATTTGGGCAGCAGCTCATGGTCTATCACACCTGTAAGAAGCTTCAGAGAAACACTGAAAAGACGACTTCTGCCTGTATATAACTGTCCATCTTTTCAGCAGCCTTTCCTTCTGAAAGTGAAGACCTTCCACTGCCTCATTTGCAATGACTGACACCTTGAGGGTTGCAGGGTTCTCACCCACCACATGGAGTTGCAACAGAAAACACAGCAGCTGCAGAAACTCGCATCTAAGGAAGGTTGCCTACATCCTTGTCCCACTCTTGGCTAGAGAGAAGCCCCACTAAACCTGATAATTAAACCTTGGCAGGCAGGCAGAAGTGTGCAGCAGAACCAGCATTTCTTCTCATAGAATAATAGAATCATAGGGTTGGAAGGGACCTCTGGAGATCATCTAGTCCAACCGTTTTGAATGTCTCCAGAGACAGAGACTCCACCGCCTCTCTGGGCAGCCTGTTCCAGTGCTCTGCCACCCTCAAAGTAAAGAAGTTCCTCCTCATGTTTAGGTGGAACTTCCTATGTTCAAGTTTGTGCCCATTACCTCTTGCCTGGTCCCCGGGCACCTTCATAAAGGACATGACCTTATTTTCAAAAATGATAAGTAAATTTCACAAATTACTCAGTCAAAATTATATTAAAGAGACCTCTAATACCATGAATGCCAGCTTCAGGCTCAAAAGTGATATGCGTGCCTTTTTACTGCAGAGTGTGTTTATATTTTTCCAGGAAGTTGGTGCTGAGAAGTTTCTTGCACAAGACACGGTAAGTGCCTCAGAGTCCAAATGGTATAGATCAGAAATGGTAGGTACTGTCTAATCCACTCAAATTTTTGCTAAATACTCTCTCAGTTTCACTCTTCCCATGCTCCCTTTCTCTGCTGAACTATTTCTTCCCATTAAAACCTGAAAAAAAATATACATACTTCGGCTGGCAAAGTCTCTTGAATGACTATTTTGCATTTATGAAAGGGGAAGCTATGATGGGTGAAATGAAAAGTCAGGACTTCCAGGTGTCCCAAAGGGCATTCCTAGGACATCATCTAGAAAATCATGACAAACTGGGCACAACCTGGCACCAGCACCATTGTAGCCCCTGAAGAATTCTCTTTGCATCCATCTTTCACTCACGATGACCATTGCATCTGTGGATCAGCTCCATCTGTTTTTGCCTTCCCTTAGACCCTCTATGGTTTGGAAACAGAGAATTTTGGACATTTGGAAACAGAGTGGTCTAATCTGCTCTCCTGGGATGTGTACTGGTGATGTGAAAGGCACAAGAAACTTAGATGAGCACCTAATCCCTGCCCCAGAGTGATGCAAAACTACTTTAAAGACAAGGCTGAAGAAGATTAGCACTATCAGTCTTGTACCTGAGCAATCTATGCTGCATGCTGCTGGCAGCTTCAGCTCCTTCAGAGCATTCCCATCTACCGTTGGCTTGCTCTACACAACGTGACCATATCGCAATTCCTAGAAACTGGCAGATAATCGCTTCTGAATTATAAACCTCCCGCATATTCTCTATTCCTCTAATATTTTTTTTTCTTTCTGACACTTTATCTTTTCAGTTTAATTTCTACGTCAGGAAGCTCGCAATTCACAGGAAGGGGTTTCAAACTGCTCAGCAAATTGAAGTAGATTAATAGAAGTGTGGTTCAACGGAACGAGGACACTATCCGTCACCCCCACTGTCCTGTTTCTGCCAGTGACAAATAGGGCAAGAACGGCCTAGACATGCTGGCTGCAACAGCTTGTAGCCCTATGAAGCTCCTTCCCTGCCTCCTCTTCCTTTGCCTGGACCAGGAGAAGCAGAGCAGGAGCTGGAGAAAGCTGACACCACCTCCCAAACTGCCACCACCATCCATCAAGACCAAAGGTCTGACATGGCCAATGCTGCACCCCATAACATGCAGAGCTTCATCAAGGTGCAGGCTGGCCCTCAAACCATCTGGAGAGCTTGCTCACTCATTGCCTTTCCTCTCCTCTGTGCCTCCTACACAAAGGGAGTGGTGGGGTGGAAGGGAAAAGGGCAGAGTGACCCCTCCAGCTCTGCCCTCACTGCTCCACTGGCCCTGTGCTGCCATTCACCTCCCTTCTCTCTGCAGCTGAATCCTCACAGGACTTCTGCCATGTTGCCTCCAAAATCCCCAGGTATCCACAGGCTCACCTAGCTCAGATCTCACAGCTATCTGGGGTGAGTGTTCTGGGAGCAGGGTGCCCTTCCTTCTGTGCAAGAAAGCCATGACAGCCTCTGGTCAAGGGAGGACCACTGAAACCTGGGGAACTTGCACCCTGAGTCACTCTCCAGCACAGATGATCAATGAAGACTGTCTTGCCGCAACCTGAGTCTGTGCTGAGGAGCATGATCTATCTAGAAAAGACTAGCACAGAGTGATATCTCATGTCCAGATCCCAGTGATCCATCTACAACACAGGTGATTCCACTTGGAGCAAGATGCTATGTGCCTTCTCCCGCTACCTCCAATGGCTCCAACACAGCTAGCAACTTTTCACCATCAACATGAGATGTCTTATCATACAGCTCTCCAAGCTGTCAGGATTTCCTCACAACCTGGAAGCTCTTTGGAGTCACCAGATCTCCATGGTAAGCAATGCCAGGTGGATCCCACCTTGCCTGCCCAGCTCACAGAAAAAAAACCCTCCTCTGTCCCTGTCCCATCTGTTCCAGGTCTGCAGGGTGTGCTTAAATCCCACAGTCTTTCAAGACCCCCTTAAATCCTGCAGTCCTCTCTTGGCTAAGTTTACAAGCCTTGCCAAGTGCCCCCTCACATGCCACTCTACAAGACAACATGATACCCAGAGAGACCACCTTTGCACCACACCTTGACAACACCTTTATGAGTTCTTGCCCATTCACTCCGCTGCCTCCATCAACCCATGCCACCCAGACACAAAGTGATAAGAGCTCTCCCCACCAGGAGAAGGCAAGGAGCGTCAGCTGGCCATCATGCATTCTGAGCTAATTCTGTGTCCCTGGGAAATTTGGCAGGCGGGGACTGCAAGTCCTGTTTCCAATGCCTGGCCCTGCCACGTCTCCTTGCAGGGTCAGCACCTAGCAGCTACTCAGGTGCCTCAAGGGAGCAGTGGGTGCAGCTGGGGTGCCCTGCCATGTGTCCCCTTCTGGTTCCCTATTTTTAACCCAGTGACTCTCCCCTATATCTCTTTTTATCATTTTTGCTATTTGTGATCACCTAGGGTTTTTTCGCCTCCAGTGTCTTCTCTTCATCTCTTATCCATCTGAGGTTTCTTTTTTTTGTTGTTGTTTTTAGCCTCTGTTAGGGATGGGCTGCCTCCCATTCCTGAAGGGGAAAAAAAAGATGGGGACAGTAGCCAAAAGCAGATAACTTTGGAGGAGTACAAAACAAGGAAAAATACAGCAACATTTTCCTGGTACACTTTCCCAACCATCATGCTCTCCTAGCCTCCAGCAACTTGCAGGTCAGGGATGTAAGCACACACTTTCTGCAGAAACACTGTTCATCAGAACTCTCCTTCTTTAGTCACCCACAGTGGAGCATGTTGTATTATCTCCTCCAAATAAATGAATATTAAAGGTTAAGCCTGGATATGGCAAACATTACTGGGTGAACAAGGCGTGCTGCACCATGCCCATAAATGAGAGAGACCCATGATGTCCTTGGAGAGAGAACAGAACTTTCATAAAGCCACGGAGGTTCTTGTAACAAGCTTCATTACAAATGCAGACCGTCTGCCCATAAACCAAAAGTCAGTTCCTGCCAATTTCCTTGTACGCATCTAGTTCCTGGTACCTTATGAACCAGGGCTGGGTTTCCTTTCAGTAATGAAATGGAAAATGAAAGAGCATGAAGGGGCAGCAATGGCATGCTCTAACAGAGAGATACATATGAAGAGTAAAATTCTTACCTTCTTGAAGTTAGCAGGATGCTAACACTGACTTCGTGGGGCCAGAGTTTCACTCTGATCCGGAGAAGCTGGCAGACAACCTCATCAGTCTTTGGAAAGTGCTGCTATACTTGTATTCCCAGTATTTTCAGCAATTTTAATGACATTAAGCCCTAGGGGGTGAAGCCCCAGGAAACAGAAGGATGCAAGCATTCTGAGTGATAAAATCATGAGCCCTGCTAACTTTCCTCACCCAAATCAATACCCTCAACTGCTCCACGCAGAGCTGCAATGAAAGGAACAACACAAAGCTACCACTGGGACCCTGAAATTTTTTTGAGGGAAAACAAGCACTGCTCAGCCACAAACACAATGTTCTGACCAGGCCACTTTATTATTATTTTTTTTTCTGTCTTGGGAAGTGCTGAAAATTCACCACCACGCTTCCACTCACTCTCTGGATCAGTCATATGACAATTTATCTTATTTACATTTTTACTATTTACATACCTACTCTAATCGCAGTTATTCTGAAGAATTGTGGACACACTATATGCAGGTGCCTAACTCCACCATAAATATTTACAGCAGCATTGCCACTTAAGAGCTTTCCCATGTGGCCTTTTTAGGCAGCAATTTATGCATGTTTTAACTCTTCTGATGCATTAGAGCATGCAGGTGAAGTTTCTCTTTAAAAGTGCAACCAGTGACATCAAGAATTGCCTAATAGCTAGGACATGCTTCATGTAATACTCATGCCGGTTTGGGATCTAATCCTTCAAGCATTCTATGCCTGGCCCTAATAATGTCTTCTTTAGATTTCTGTAGCCTAACACATTGGCTGCTTTCTTTTTGTAGTCTTTTTTTTTTTTTTTAAAATCCTCCCACCTCTCCCACTTCATTCATTGGCAAAAGACCCAACTGAACCAAATGGTAAAGGAAGCAAGAGGAAGCCTGCAAGCAGAACTTATAAAACCGATCTAATCTTTTAAAAAAACTAGTTTCTAAAAAGTCATGCAGCATTTATTGTGTGAATAGAGCTTTGTGAAGGGGTCCCTTTATTATTTAAATTCAAGTAAGAATTTAACAAAAACACTTCTGAAGTTTAAAGCAGTGAAGCTGGTGATGACAGAGATTAATGCTCAGTTTCAGGGAATCCACTTATTAATTTTGTCAGCCTGAAAACAACGGTTAACAGTTTCCAAAATAGCTGAACAATGTCAGCAAACATTTGCTTTGACTGAACTGAGACCCTCCCTTGCCCTAAGATCTGCCCCGGGACATTTTCAGAAAGGCTTTCTTTATCTCTTGACAGTGTGAAAAAAACTTTACCTGCAAATTGACTTGTGTGTAGAAGGAAGCTATCATTCATGCTAATGGAGCCCATCAGCTTGCTTTCACTGTACCATGATACCCTGGAGCAAAAAATGTGAAGCCTGTTAAGCCCTGGGCTTAGCAATAGGATTTACCAACTCTAAAATGCCTACCTTCCTCTGTACACATGTTGTCCACCACTATCCCACACATTTCTCTCTGTTTCTGTGACAGCTGGTCAATGTAAACTAGCTCTTAAAAGATTTTATGTTGATTTTTGTGCTCTGTGAGCTGTTTGCTTAAAATAAACCCTACAAATTTAAAAAAGCAAAGGCACAAAGAGACACTGGAAAACTGCAGTAGAAACAGAGTAGAAAATTGTACAGAAAATTGTTTACAAAGCTCCCAATAATTTGGTAATGTGAAGCATCTTCCCTGCTCGTCGCGCTCCTCAAATAAGACGTTGGTGGGCACATTCTGAAAGCATTAGAGTTCATGGCTCCTGCAAAAACATCGGTTTTATAAAATGTGAAGGCATGAGAAGGGTTTATCCCAGACCACAAAGCTGGAGAACAAAAGCGTGAACAAGCTGGTGCCAACTGCGCTCGATATAAAGGCTTTGACTGGGACACTCAGGTGGGTTAAGATGCACCAGATGTGTCTAAGTGGTGGGCAGCAACTTTCTTAGAGGTAATTTCCCAGTTAGTAGTATCATAATGCTAACACGCAAAGAAGCTTTCAGTGGGGGGAAGAAATGGCTCTAAGCCATCATCACCAAATGGAGAACATCAGGCTACTCCCAGCCTGGCCTCCTGAGATCTGGAGCTGTGCCAGCCCTGGGATCTGACACACCCCATCTCAGGCAAAAGAAGAAGGGTCGGGACAAAGGGCTCATCGACAGGCCCTGCATCTCAGGTCTCTTCTCTTGCCCATAAAAGCTGATCCCAGCCCTCCAGAGCTGGTTCCGTTGGCCCTTACCCCACACTGGACCCTGTCCAAAGCTGTGAAAGCACTACCCTCCTCATAACCCAATCAACGCTCCATACTGCCAGGCAAAAGTTTAAAAAACTGAAGTCATTATTGATCGGAAGGGGAAAACACCTTGGAGGATGTGACCGAAGCCAAAAGAGAAGCAGCAAGATTAAACAGAACCAGGTCAGGGCAGGACAGCAGTCTCCACAGGCGGCACGGAGCAGATACCCTTCACTTCAGGTGAGACAACAATTTATACATCCCTCCGCTGTGGATAGGTGGCAAAATGAGACTGGTCAGGAGCAGGGTCAGACAGTGAAATACAACAGGACAAGGAAACAAACCAACCTGAGAGAAGCATTTTATGGAAGCCTGCAGTGAAGTGTAATGATCAGAGCCTCCTTTTTTTTCTTGCAACAAAAATAGTCCTCTTACACAAAGTGCTGAGACCAATTGGAACTAGGTAGTGGTGAAAAAAGTAGTGTAGTTGAATCACTAAGGAGCCACAAATAGAAGAAGTAAATCTCCCTTTACATGTTGATGAGTAGCTGGAAAAAGGGAATTGTCTTTTTTAGACAGGACAAAGATGGATTGCTTTCATGCCAACAGAAAAAGGTCGGTCATGCGCAAATCTTCATACAGAAGAAAAAATGCCTAACACAATCCTGGGCATGTTTGGTTCCGACACATCGCTACAACAGAAGATTTATGTGACTTCCCAGATAAGCACACCTAAAAAGAACAGCCAAGGCACCACAGCGTCATCCACGGCTGCCTGGCCTGTGACAGGGCATTCTAATAAAAGAACCATGACCTGGTTTAGCGTTCTTCCACTGGCACATATGATCCAGGAGCATCTCTATCAAATGAAAGTTAAACAGAATTCTGTTAGACTGAAAATAGAAATTATAAGATTTCCAAGACACCTTGATATTGAAAGATCTCAAAATTGTGAGATTTCTGGAGATTTTCTTCACCTTGGGACTGTGTAACAACCAACATTTCACACTAAACTTCTAGATATTCTTTTAATGCAATACTAGGACATCAATTAAAATTTTGATAACTCAGTTAATTCTTACGTCTATTTAACCCGGGGTGGGGGACGGGGACAGTCATAATCCAGGAGACTCTGGCTCTGCTACGAGCATCTACATTTGTTATTCATTACACTTCTCCGAATACTTGGGATATCTCTGCTCACCTGCAATACTTCTTACCCAGAAAGTCCTATTTCTCAGCTACCGGTGCAGATCTGAGACGCCCTCCAACTCCCTCGCTATTTGCAACCCCTTGTTTTCCGGGTGTGGAGGCACTGTTTATTGTCCACATGGGGCACGCATTCAATGTGTTTCCAGCACTCCAGCCCAGGCCCTTCTTGGCCAGTCCCACTGCACTACTTTGTGCAGCATTTCACCTGTGAGTCAATTCAGTCTGGTCTCACGAAGTCTTTTTCACTAATACTCAGTCCTCCTCCTGGCTATAGCTAGCACTTCCATTCTCCATCACGCAGCCTTGGAGTTTTGGTCTGGAGCCCATTTCTCAGTGGGTATGGCACCAAAGGACCCTGAGGATAGACAGGAGTTTCAAAGGCAGATGCGCTGTGCTTGACGAAGACTACAGAAGTCCAACCAGAAAGGATAATAAGTCTTTTGAAAAATTATTTCTTTGCATCCTGTTGTACCATAAAAGTACATTACAGACCATAGATTGTCTGGACTTACAAATGAATTCCCAATGTTTAATCTATCTGAATTTCTTTCTTGTGGTTTTTTACTTCAGTGTAATCCTTCACTAAACATTTTTCAGCCATTAGCTCAGGACTATACATTTTTCATTATTAAACTGCTGCATGTTTTCATTATATCTGCACGTCAGATTTTACTTAGTGATATATCAGTGGGATCACCTCTCTTATTACTGCAATTGAATTCCTCTTCTGAGAGAAATACAGTTATTTCAGATGAAAAGGGGCTCCTCAAAGCTAAATGGCCATGAAGCATATTGTCAAAACAGATACTCAGATTATTCGTGCTGGATCCATGACAATGTGTATTAACTGAAGTAATATCAAAGTAATATCAGTTATGAGAAGGCGACCAAACTAAAATATGTCTCTTCGGGGCAAGGTGCTATGTGCAGCTTGAGGAAACACCTGCCCCATGGAAGAGCTGCCTAAATAGACAAGACAGACAAAAGGTGTGAGAAAAGAAGTGTTGTTGCCCCATGTTACAAACTGGGACTTGAGTCACAGGGTGAGTAAGTGATCTGGAGAAGGTCACACAGGAAATCTGTGTCACGGTTGGTTATTAAACCCAGATTTCCTGATTTGCCACTGAATCCCATAATTACAAGACCATCCTTCCTGTCCCTTCCAACTCTATCCATAAAGTACCAAAATTTCGCCAGTTGGGCAATGCTTTACGGGAAGAAAAAGCCTTCCGTGCATCCTGCAGCATGACCTTGGGTGATTCCCACCATTGGGTTTGAAACTGTGTCCCTAGAGAGAATTACATTTCCTTGTCCCCATCAGGCTGCTGCCTACGCTTGTGCAGATGTCCTCCCACCCAGCTTGCACCCTGGCACTGAGCCTGCTCCGCTCCCTCACACCACCCTTCCCTGATCCTGGGCCACAGCTCCTCTCATGGTCCTCCGTGCAGGCTTCTGAACAAACCCTGCCACTGCCTTCTGGTTTAGTGGGGTTTCCTCACTTCGTTGGTTGTGGTCTGGCTGGTGGGGCTGGAGAGAGGAGGCCCTGGAGACCTTCAGGGCTGGTCCTGCAATGTGTTTAGTGATTCGACTTGAAACAAATGAAATGGGGTCACAGCGCACACAGGCTGGCTAAATCTTATCCCTCATACTTCAATAAAAAAGGAGGAAAAAAGACTAAAGATGCCTGTGTCACTGTGGGGGTAGACCTACCAAGATTTCTACCAGCAGGGGGAGGAGACCCAGGGCTCCAGAAATATCAAATTTCCTGGAAATTTAGGGAGCTTCTGGAAATCAGAAGACAAAGGAGATTGGGCTGGGACTCCTGTAAATAAGAGGTGGAAAAGGGATGTAAAGATATGAGGTGGACACAATTCAGCCTACCTAGGAAAGGAAACAAGAGGAAGCAAGCAGTACATGTCCAAAATACCAAGTTTAACAGGAATATAATCATACAACGTCACAGATTTCCATGATTTGCTGAAGAAGACTAGTCAGATCTACAGATGAAAAAATAATTTGGCTTTTTGAGAGGTTTGAAATCTGGTTTTGGAAGTGTTAAAGAAGTAGGTAGTGGAAATAAAGAGAACATACAGACGGGCAGCCTTCCCTATGGAAGAAGCAGCAAACTCATTTTCAAGTTTAAAAAAACAGGGCCATATGGCTGGATGGTAATGCAGGGCTGAACCCTATTTAATATCAGCATTAACACTATAGAAGCTGTTGCTATAGTAGTGACATCTGGAAGAAACCTTCAAATAGATTATTCTCTAACCTGGATGAAGGATTCTGCCAGCCTGTCTGTCAAAGAAAGCCTTCAGAGCAAATCAATAACAAAGATCTTGTTACCTGAATGCAATGTAATTTAGCGGCTAATCAGTTTGACAACATTAGAAATATAAGGAGAGAAGAAAAGAAGAACGGAAACCAGGAGATGTAATTAACAGCCAGGAAGGCAGAAAAGACTCCAGAAACACAAGGAGAAACATCAAACTTTTATATGCCACTATCCATTGAACCTGATCGGTAAAATCACACTTTCACTCTAAACCGTTCCTGGTCTAGCCGACACTTACTGTTCATAGGTTCCACTTAAAAACCAGTAACATTGCCAATGGATAGTTTTATTAGTAAAGATGAGAGATGCATGCACAAAATACTGCTAATTGCCAGAGCAGTGATAGATTCAACATCCCATCTTTGCTTAATGTTGATTTGAATACCTGTTTTTCTTTGGCCAAGTGAGAAGGTTCCTCTTCACTAATTAAAATGAGTGTGCTGAGCACAGACGTTTGGCAGCCTCTGGAAATTCAATTCCTCCTCATAGTTGGCCTCTCTGGCTGAAACAATATGTGAAATTGTTGCTAGAATGGCAGGTTTGTTGGTCTGTTTATTAGTTTATATTATACTTACACAAAACCATTTTGGACCTGATTTACTTCTTCTGACACTGAAGAGATCAGCTGAAGTTGACAGGAACAATTCTCAGCACCGCTTGCACCTTTTGTAGTCATTGAAATCATAAAAGAGTGCAGGAAAATTATCAGTGCCATTTCTATTCACTTGCACAATGTACAAAATAACTGCATGTCCAACCCTCTCATGTGAAATCATAATCACGACCATATGTTTTTGGAAGGTAACAGGCTGTATGTGGGGATACAGCATTTAACTCTAGAGAAAAAAATCTTGGAAATAGTAATTGACATTTTTCACGCTTGTTTTCAAAAAATGCTGTCCTTTCCATCCTTTCATGTAATAAACCTATTTGTTTCCTGCAGAGAACGAAATTATTTATTCACTAAATAGACCTTGACATTCATCAGAGGTCTTACCCTGATCCCTTCAAAGTCAGGATGGGAGAATACCTGGTCCAACCCTGTATGCCTTCACCATTCCATGGAGCAGATCCGACAGGGAGCAAAGGCAGGACACAATTCCTGACTTGCAGCCTACAGGCTTCCCTGGGGCGCAAGGGAAACCTACTTCTCAGGAACAAGCATGGGCCCACGCTTAATAGGTGATGTGTATTCACCCCAGAAGTTTTGTTGTGGAGTCCAACAGGAGCAGATTCTTGCCGTTTCCTAACGTCATCTAATGTGCCACCTGCAGATGTCTCAGAAAATGAGTGTTTTTATAGTTCTCACTTTCCTCCTTGTTCACAGACATATGTGAGTGGGAGCTAGATAGACTATTCATATCAATAACAATTAATACCAGCATTACCTAGATGTTAACACAAAATGCGCTATTTTCAGTATGCCGTAATCCTCACACATTAATTACAACAGTAATTCTGGACTTTCTTGTTCATGAAGCAGAGTTAGAATGTACGAGGGTCAGCACTGGTTCAAAAGGTGAAAAGAGAGACAACCTTTAGGCCACAAAGCCCATGCTCTTTGCAAATTTTGTTTTATTTAAATATATATATATAAGTGCGATTAAAATTATTTAATACCAGAACTCAGAGTGCCTAAACAGGAGTAGCTGCGAGAGGAAGAAAAAGTAGATGGAGGACTAGAAAAAAAATAGAGATTCAGTTTCGAGAAAGTGGTTAAGAAGTCCCTGGATGGCTGTTCATGCAGTTCTTACGTTGGCAAAACTGCCACTGACTTTAATTGCAGTTCACTCAGTTGGATCAGCCTGCTAATCAACTAAGCACTTTTCATTTCATGGCAATAAGAAGGTGTGCTGAAAATGCCATCATATCTCTAACCATCTTCAAAGCCTAGAATGTCTTCACACCATTTCATGGGTTTCCCCTTTCCAGTACTAAAAAAGGATGCTATAAAAGTCATGATTTAAATGATATATTGCAATTTTATGGACTTGGAAGCTAATTTTGCTTAGAAGCATTTTTATGGACTTTGGAAGCTGAGAGTAGGGGGAAGCAGAGCTCCTAAGATCAAAAACTTTCCTTCTGTAGAAAAGGGTTTCGGGGGGAGCAGTTTCTGCCTCCTCTGGATAGAACTCAATTGCTTCTTAAGTCTCCGATATTGAAAGGTTTTTGCTGAAAAATACACGTAAAGAGGGAATTCATTTTATCTGCCTTGCAAACAAAAGAGATTATTTTCAGTTTCTGTTATGAGAGGGAGAAGGGAGGGGGTCTTTCCAGGGAAAAGCTGTAAGATGTTTTCCTTAATTAGTTTAATTACAAAATGTACTAAGACTATTAGATAAACATTAGGTTGTTTTCGGGTTCAAAACAGGCAGATGTTAGCAGGATTAAATCAAAATACTTTATACGCCTTTGAAGATTTTTTTTACTCAAAGACCTCAGCTCGTTTTTTTTTCTTTTTAGGCTCTGTAACAGCTGATATTACATTTTTTTTCCCCCCTTGGATTACAATTATGATCATCTAACTCATACAAGTCAGCTTTCATTAGCAAAGCAAGCAGGATTTGGCCTATGGTATCACATTTCTGGAATCTGATGATTTCTTTTGTATTCATCCATTCTCCCCGCTCTGATCAGATTCTAATTATAGCTAAATTACAGCTATTGTCTCAAAGGCTGAGTAACATATTTGTGGTGTTTGGGGGGGAAACAGAAGATGGCTGATTTAAAAATAGGAATTATACAAAGTAATAAGAGTTGTTTATAATCGTTTTTTTTATGGAAGATGGCAGTGGTGGGGAGGAGGGAGGCATCTTTCTGTCCAAGTAGGAGAGAGTGGACAGTTTGCTGAATTGAAGCTACAGCTTCCCTCAATGTTAACACTCAATCAGCTGCTATGAGGCACTGAAGAACTAGGTAACGCCAGGGTAAAAAGTACAAAACATGCTGTTTTGGGACCTAACAAAGAGTTCACGGGATATATCAACAGAATCACTGGAGAAATAAATGTAGACACGTAGAAAAATATTCATAGTCATGAACAAATCTGCTATAAACTTGAAATGATGTCACAGTAACATACATACCAAGAGGAGAAATAACACTATATTAAGCAAACGTGTACAGAACTGAACCCCATGCTCGTGTATTCTCATGAACAATAACAACAGTTTTCTGAAACCATCGAAATTATTTCCAAACTGAATATAGGCCAATGGCATTTCAGGCACAAATGTCCTTAACTATAATCATTTTATCATCTGAGAGTGACAATCTGACATAACTGCTTTTAAAGGTGTGAATGTTATCAACCATAAATTAAAACAGAACGCAAAGTAAAAAGAGCAGTAAACTATTTTGGTCAGAAAGGCAGTTTCCAGTGCTAATGTATTTACAAAGCATTTTTACTTCGTCACTTTTTAAATCTAGTGCTAAAGACTACCTCTAAGATTGCTTATTACCGGCCTGCAAATTACTCCAAGATACATGCAAAGCCAAATGAAAGACTTCGCAAACATTCTTGCATATCAATAGAAGTTGTTTTACAAGAACAAGGCTAAATGCAGTATATTTTATTGCGTTACCCTGCTGGTCACCTCAGTAAGATGAAAATGTCAAAAGCTTTTTTAGCATTTGGTTTTCAAAAGGAGCTTTGGGTACTTGGCAGCCTTTCACCTCCACAACTGGTCTAAAAGCGTAAGTGTGAGTTCATTGTTTTCTCTTCACCAGCATCCACCGAGTAGACAATAACAACAAAACCCACTGGGCAGGCTGATGATGAGCAGACAGCTTCACAAAAAAATCCATAAAGCACAGCAAAGAGGTATATGGATAACACCGCAAAGGTAGTGATATATCACTACGCATTCAGTAAAAAACGTGTGCATTGTGAATATGTGCTATTGCATGTGCCCGCACAGGCCAGTGGCCTACCTTTCACACATGGTAATCCCTTTAAAAGCCTTTGATGAAAAAGTACAGGCTAAAATCCCTGAAATGTTCTTCCTGTGCACAAACTGAGACGTGCAGTTCCTCCTCAGAAAGAACTGTGGAAATATCATCAGGTGTTAGTGTAATGCAATGACCATCAGATTTCATTAAATTACTAAATCTATTAAATGCTTAAATCCTTGGGCACACCAATTCATGTCAAATGTAAACATACGGTGAAACCCTTTTAAATCAATTACCTGATGATAAAGGAATAATCTTCTTACTTAAATGAAAGCAATTAATGTATGTCAGGGCTATGCATTTAAGAGGTTTCCAGGATGAGAATCATCCATTTGATAGTACCTAAACTCACACTTTCAGAAGTTAAATATTGCTAGCAGATGTTGGGTAGTACTAAAATATGGGGAAAACTAGTGTTTAATTTTTTTTTTCTTTCAGCATGTTTCATTCCATAGGATCTCACACCATTGTACTTTACACAACACTGAAATGCAGCCACTGATTTTCCTCTTGCCATTTGTTTGAGTATCAGTAAGTGTGACACCAGGAGGGGAGCAGAAGTGGTGATGCTGCTCCACTCGTACTGGTGAAAGGTAGCATTGTGGGGTTCCTACTAGCAAGGGTGACATGAATAGCACGTGAAAGAGAAAAAGAGACGTGATAGGGCCAGGCGATGTGCCCTGGCAGCAGTGTCTCAGCTGCTCAAGGTGATGATGGCCATGAGGCCAGGCACAGCATCCCCATGTTGGACTGGGCACATAATCTGCTTGTTCTGAGACCCCTGGACCACAAAACCTGAGATTTTTGAACGGCCCCAACATACACCAGGCCAGCTGACAAAGAAGAAATACAGTCACTAGTTTAACCAAGAGCATTTACAGAAATTTCATACAGGACCTGCTACATTGTCTTTGACTCTGTCTTGCCGACTAGGCCTGTCTCTTGTGCTTGGCAGGAACTGTGGCCCTTGGTCTTGCTCTTGGCAATGTGAATCTAAGGATAAATGAAGAATTGCAACTGCCTCCCTTTTCATGCCCTCTCTGTCTCCTTTACTCCTTTCAGCCCTTTAGTTCCCACTTTTACAGATGACTTTTTAAAAAAATTATTTCTGCAGTATCATGGCTTGGCGGTATTGACAAAGAGGTGGGTGTTACCCCCTCAGGTCCACACATCCTTTCTCCCTCAACCTGTGATCCATTCACCTCACCATGGGCCTCACCAACACCAGAGGTACAAAGCACCACCATGGTGGCAGAACTAGGAGTCACCCTGTACGTGTAACCACTAAGAGGTCAT
The DNA here is from genome assembly GCF_963924245.1 of Chroicocephalus ridibundus. Taxonomy (NCBI): domain Eukaryota; kingdom Metazoa; phylum Chordata; class Aves; order Charadriiformes; family Laridae; genus Chroicocephalus; species Chroicocephalus ridibundus. The sequence continues at coordinate 80,470,469 of NC_086286.1, read as the reverse complement.
GTCCTGAGCAGAAGAATGATAGTGAATGCCAAGCATGATCTTGGGGGGTCTGGCCTTGTGCCTTGGGCTCTAGCTGAAGAGTAGTCTTCAGTGTGCATTATGTTGGATACTTCCAATGCACTGGAAAGGCTAAGTGATACTCATGTGCAGTGTGACCATGCCCCCAGTGAAACTGTGTTACACGTGGTTTGTGCAAGAAGTCTAGTCTCGACAAATATGCAATATACGGTCAGTCATTCTACAGCAGGGCCCTAAGGCAGCCCAGTTAAGTGGCAGTGACAAGTGTGGGCATTGGTGGAGCACGCTGAAACCCATTTGACTGAGAAATAGTAGCCGTTCCTCCAGCACGAGTTCAGTGTTCGCTAACATTGCAGAGCACTGCGTGGGTTAGACGCACCCAAGGTTGCAGGAGGATGGCTGCCTCTCCCTTCCCACTGCCCCGCCCCAGCTTTCATCCTCATTCTGTGAGGAAGCAGTTGCTCTTCCTGGCACATAGGGAAGGCAGAAATTCCAGCCTGCTGCCAGCCCAGAGCTCAGAAACTTAAGTTGTCAGATGCAGTCACATAGATAGGTAGATAGTTGAAGATAGAGTGCAGATAGAGGTGGAGACATCTCATGAGTCTTGGGCCTTTCTTTTCCTTCGGTTGACTGGCCTTTGGCACCAGACCTCGTGTAAAGTTTCACTAGTTGCATCCTGAATTCCGTCAGTCAATCTACTGTGTAGGGTCCTGGCAATTTTCTCCTCCCTGCCCTTTCCTTCATCCCCTCCTCCCACACCTATACTTTGGGTGTTTTTAGCTAAGGCTTCGCTGTATCCTGCCATGCAATGTGCCTAATACCTATGTCTATATGTCAAACATAAAATCAGAGAGGGGAAAAACAAGTCACACTCAGAAACACCTCCAGGATCACTACGTCCAGCTGTAAAATCTTTGGACCTGTATGTCTTTGCTCTGATCCCATTCTGAGAGCCATTTTCAGAAGCGATGCACAAGACCCTTTGATGTAGAGAAGTCCTTGGCCTACAGGGTCCCAGTCTTGGCTGAGTGCATCATGAATGATGACAAAATTCATTTCCCTCCACAACCTATGACATAGCTTGGCTGTGTTTGTTACCACATCCCGCACCCCAGGTTTCACCGACAGGTTTACAAGAGTCCCCATCCATACAGGATGACACAGAACCGCATCCTCAGCGACATCATATGCAGTATAAATGTATCACACTGAAGTGTTTGACTCATAGTCACTTTTCACTCTCACTGCCCTCATATATCCCCAAATTGACTTCTGGAACTTCAGCTACGGTTTACCTCCAGTGTACAGCCTACATACCGTATATGACTGCCAGGAAAAACTTTGAGTTCTCTCCTGTTTCTGCTGAACTTCATCACAAATTCCCCTTAACCTTTAATGTGTAGATTCAAGTTCTTTCTCTAATGACTGAAGATCACTTTTAAAACCAGACCACTTCTAAGTATTAAAACCTGGGAAAGGAAATAAGGTTAAAAGACCTTCTTCCACTGTTTCCAAACCCAAATAACCAACCAAACTGCTTAATTTCAAAATCTTTCGGAGTCGAAAAAAATGTCCTGCCTGAGACTCTCCACACCAAACTTAAGCCACAAATACGTTTTTACCGTGATCATTTACAACTGGTAAATGTGTGGTTTGTAATGGAATGATTATACAGCTTTAGCTTGGGATGTCATAGGCTTTCTGGTAAGGTGAGTAACTAAGAACACAGCCTGTTCTGATCCTTCATGCATACATTAGGCACAACCGTTGCAGTAAAACTGCTCCCTGGCCCTTCACACACAGTTTCACCAGTTCTGGGGTTTGTGGAATTCTTTTTTTAATAAAGTATATAGTCTAAGGCCCAGCTTGAAACAAAAATGCTCGTTGCTTGCTGAGTTGTATGAACTTTGGAAATATGGTAATAAAATGGACACATATGTTCTATTATTATTATTATTATGCTTAAGGGCTACAAAAATAAATCATTCTCCAAGCTCACATGGACAAAATGAGCACTGCCTTCTGTGAGTGTCTGTACTTACATGTATCTGTTTACGTAGATGCATCTGTTCTTGATATCTCATGGAAAAATCAAATATTGTATCTTATGAAAAACCATTGCTGAAGCATTGTTCAGAAAATCAATCCTAAACCAGAAGTCCATTAAAAAAAACTGAATACCTGGGTCTCTCTGCTTGGAACTCTCTTTTATTGTTATTAATAGATCATTTATCTTCAATATGGTTGGAGATAAAAATTCCTTTTTAAAGTGATGAAATGAAGAGATTTGCAAGTGCTGAAACCCCCTGATCTCCCCCCTCTCTCTCAGCACCTGATACAGGCTTAAGGTTTCACAGTTTGTAAAAATCAATGGGAAGTTCTCCCCTTGCCAGCAGCCCAGGCCAATTTAATAAGTACCTGAACAGAGAGGCGGCCTGTCGAAGGGGCAGTCACCTTTTGCCTGGCAGGAGGAGCTGCGAGGGCTGGGACACTGGAGCGCATTGTGTCTCTGTGCGAAGGCCTTAATCAGCAGTGACGAGATTTCTTCTCAAGTCCAGCTTCCCCCCCGCCAGCCTGACTGTAACCCGGAGGGGAACCTGCGAGGGGATGGCCAACTTCTGCCGCAGGTTGCAGTTACCGGGAGGGGGGGGACTTCACATGTCACATAAAGGGCTTTCTCCTCTCTCACAAGGACAAGCACTTTGCAGGGAAACTCCAAGCAGCTGCTGGGCAATTTCCTTTCAAGTCTGTCCCAACATCGCTGTTTACAGTTTTATGAAGGCAGCTCTGACTGCCCCTTCGCCTTCTCTCCCTCCCACTTGTTCAAGTTTGTCGATACCCGATCCATGAACATTTGTTTCCTCCTTCCCTGGAGGAGTTTTGCGCTCCACTGACCTCAAGTTCAGCCCCAGCGAGGCTGGCAGGAGGGCTCAGCTGGCTCTCCTTTCCCCACTTGCTGCAGTCCCTTGTGTTGGACAAGCAAAACCAGTGTAACTCAAGCAGGAGGGGGAAACCCTTCCCTTGCCAGCTCCTCACACCGCCCCGGGCTCTGCTGCTGGGGAAAAGCTTGCCTGCCCTGGTCCCTGCCCACAGAGGTGAAACCCCTACGTTCTGTCCATGGAGGTCACTGGCGCTGGGGGTGTACGGGCAAGTCCAGACCCTCATCCCCGCTCCGGCTACCCTTAGCTCTCCTCCCTGGTCTGCACCGCTCCACGCTGCTCTGCACGGCACCCCGCACCTCACCGCACAGCACCGCACACCTGCGGTCTTGCTGCATCTTCCCCAGGTGGGTCCCAACCTTGCGGCACTGCTGTGGGTGCACGGGGGGAGGGGGGGGTGTGAAACACCGGGGGATGGCAGTGGGGTGGATGGATGGATGGATGGATGGATGGATGGATGGTTGCGTGTTTAATTCCCTCACAGCTTGATCTCCAGGTGGTTGCCCTCCCACTCTATATCAATACTCTTCATCATCAGACCTCTCTTGCCTCCCCCCGCCTTTCCTCTCCCTACTTCTTCTCCCTCTTTTCAGCACTGACAAAGCTTTTTTCTTTAACCCATTCGGGCTGTCCGCTGCGATCTGCCGAAGATGGATTGAGGAGGGGTTGGGAGGTCGGGGCTTTCTGCCTGTCACCAGCTGCGCGGCCGCCCGCCTAGTGCGCGGAGCCGCCCCGGAGCGGGGATCCGCGGGGATCCGCGGGGATGCGCGGAGCTGTCGCCGGCCACTCGCGGCGGGGACGGTAGCGGGAGCCTCGGGTGGAAAGAAAGGGTGCGCGGGCTGTCGGGCAGCGGCGCAGACCCCCCGCCAAACCCGGATCAGGGGAGGGGAGAGTTCTCCCCTCCACCTCCCGGGGATAAATCACCCCGGCTCTCCCGCCGGCTTCCGCGGCGCCTCGCGGAGGGTGGGCGCAGTCGGGCAGCGGGAGGCGGGCAGGGCGCGCTGCCGGCTCGGCGCTCGGCTCCTCATCCCGGCGGGGAGAACCGCTCTGGTTCCCCTTGCCCGGAGCCAGTTCGGCCCTGGCCCCACGGCACTCGGAAAGCGCTGCCCCTCCGGTGGCTCCTTCTGCGCCACCGGCCACCCAAAGGTTTATTAAATGCCGGCATTCGTTGCTTTCTAATTAGCGGCGCCCGAGTCCGTCTGCTTCGTCTTGTTCTTCAAGACGTTGCTGCTACGCGAGTGCACATCAAACAAGGAGAAAAAAATACCTACATTTAAATTAAATTACCGCGCCCTACTCGCAGGAAAAAAAAAAACCAAAAAACCAAACCACCACACATTGCGGGAGATAATCTCTTTACTTTCTGCTGTCCTCTGCCCTTATTCATTCCGGTCGCCGCGCTGTGATTTATTTGCGTGTATTTTTGTTTCCCGATAGTTACATAGGAAACCCGTTTACGCAAACTGCAGCAAGGGAACCGAGGCAAAAAAATAAAAAAGGTTTTGGGAAGGATGTGAAAATGAATGTGGTTTGATAGCGCCAGGACTACCGCGGGGTTCCCATTTAAACCGCACTCCTTGTCCTGGCGCTTCGGGTGTGCAAAAAAAATAATAAAATAAACTAAATAAAGAAAAAATCCAAACCCCAAGCACTCGGAATAATGTATTTTTCTGGGTGCTCATGAGGATCGGGTGGTGGAAGCCCGCGCGGCTTTGCTCCGCGATGACCCGAGGAAAGCTCCGGCGACCGGAGCCCCCCGCTCCCGCCGCCGCGGCGGGGAGGCAAGTCCGGCCGCCGCTCGCTGCTGCCCGGTGCCGGGCGCTGCCGCCCAGGTGCGCTAATTGATGCTCTCCGTCTCCCACCGGGGCGCACCTCGCAGGTGGGGAGCGGAGCGTCGGGGACCCCCCACCCCGGGCTCCCCCGACACCCCCAGCGGGGCCGGCTCCGCTCCCCCCGGGCCGCGGGGCTGCCGGCTCGGCTGCCGCGGGAGCCCTCGCCGGGAGCTGCCGCTGGCGCCGTTTTGCCACTGCCCAGCCCGATCTGGGGCCATTTTTTTAATTTTTTGTCTTTTTCCCTCGCACCGGTGGGTGGCCGGTGGAATAACCGGGCGGCCAGCCGGCACAGCCCGGTGCGGTGGCTGCTCTGAAGGGCGCCCCGCAAACGAGGAACTTCTCGGCGGTTCCTGTGCCGAAGAGCGGGTGGGTGGGTGAATCAGCCACCGTCCCCATGGATGCTCGGGAAACGCAGCCGGGCTGGTGTCGGGAAGGAGAGAGGGCATCTTTTTTTTTTTTTTCTTGTTCTTCCCGGAGGTCTATGTGAAAGCAAAAAAAAAAATCCCTTTAAAGTGCGTTTTAAAGTGCACGGGTTTATGATAAAGCAGGAAGTCCCCCGGCAGAGAGTTTAGGTTCAGTCCCAGGAGTTAACTCGTTCCTCCGCGCCCCGCTGCCGCAGGCGGGGGGGGGCGGGAGGTGACCGAGCCCCGCCGCTCCTCGCCAGCTCCGCGGCGCTGGGAGCCACTCGCCGGGGCTACTCCAAATTTGTCCCTTCGTACGCGGTTTATAAAAACCGCTTCCCATCTGCCAGCAGCTCCCCAGAAGCGAAATGACCTGTTATTATCGGCTGGCTGAGTTTACCGCTTGCCTTTGGGGTAAGGCAACGGTAACCTTCTCACAATAAACTTACCCCGGGGGTGGAAATGAGATTCCGGGAGGCTGCTGATGCCTTCCTTGGATTGTCCTAAATGTTACATTTTGCATAGTCTCTAGTGGCTTCCTGGTAATTAAAACACCCCGGAACTATATTGGGGGGGGGGGGTTCAAGGACAAGAGGTCCCGTGCTTGCAGGGGGAGAGGTATACATGCTGGATTTTGGGAACGGGGAACAGCAATCTTCCTTCAAGCAAGCACTTACTCTACTCCTAAATCACGCCCCTTCAAACCCAATTCACCTAATCCAGTAAGGACCCGAGCCTCTTCCTCACTAGTACAGAAAAGAAGGGGGTTTGGGGGCTTTGGGATTGTTGGCATGCTACTGATTGATCCCAGCTATCGGGAAGACAGACTGGATGCAATTCAGCAGATGCAAACAAGCAGAGCCTGGCTGAGAGATTGTTTTCCTCCAGAAAGTAACCTTGCAAGATGCTGAGGTTATTGACTTTGGAGTGGGGAAGGAGGTGTCTGATAATCAGCTCGCTCTCTATCTCCCTTAGATTTATAGATCAGGGCCTCCCTGTCACTCCTGAAAATATAATCATGCTGGCAATAAACCCTGAGGGAAGAATGAGACAGCAAGTGTTTCTCCTCGGAGCAAACGCAGTGACCTTTGAGTTACGTACTTAAATGAGCCACGATGTTACAGCAAGCCCAGCGCGGGTTAATTTGATTGCCCTGTCATGGTTAAGCGGCCCGAGAAGGTGCCCGAGCTGTCCCAGTTCATGCAGGGCTGGCGCCGCTTCCCACACAGCCAGCGCAGGGTGCCTTGCTCAGGATCCGAAACTGCTGCCACCAGGCACAGGGCTGGTTTTGAGATTTGTAGTCTGGGAAGCGGGGGGAGATATCTGCCTCACTTTGTTTCACCAGATGGGAAAACTGCACCAGAGGGATTGCTTTTTTCTTCTTATTATTTGTGATTTTTTTTTTTTTTGGACAGAAACATTTCCTGTCTTCTTTGCAAAAATGTATTTTATGACCATTTTGCTGTGCAGACTTCTCCCTCTCTGGACATTGCACAGAGTAATGCAACACCTTCAATCTGTGGAGCAGATACCTCTTGATTTCTTTATCTCAGAACATGCCTTTGTCTCTCTTCGACCTGTTCTTGCTCTTCAGTGAAAACTCACCTTTTTACAAGCTGTCAAACGTAACACTAACAGCTGAGCATTCCTTGGGAAAAAAAACCATATTTACTTAAAAATCACTTAGTATTTATGGGTCCTTGATTTTTTATTAGCCTTTTAACAATGTCTCTCACTTTAACACTAATCCAGAGGGAAGGGGCTCTCTCCTGTGCCTGTAGCAGATATATCCAAACAGAGAAGGGGAGAAGAGCTGTTTAATCGCTTCTAGTATTTCTGATATTTAAGGCCATTTTGGAACATGAAAAAGACCCCACTTCAGTGTGCCCTCTGCTAAAAAAATAATATTTTCAAATTCCATGCTGGTGATAGCAGGATTCAAACAAACAGCACAAAAGGCTGCAAATTCAACTGCTCCTACAGTCCCATTCCACAGAGGAGGCACCATTTCCCAAGGGACTTCCATTTAACAAGGAAGAACATAATCAGAAGATGAAAGTTTGGCCCTTTGACACAACGATGGCTCAGGCTTCGAAGCTCTCCTTCACTTTCTTTCCTAAACTCAGCTGAGTAACCCCAGCCTGCCCACAGTCTGGCGGAGGAAAGGAGGCTAAGTGCAACTAAGTGGTATCCATCTTAAATGCCGCAAAGTGGTTACTTTGGCCAAATGCTTGACAGACTAAGAGGCATTTCAGAGAGGCCCGAGGCAGCCGTGAGCATGGGTAAGAGCTTGGCAAATGGCAAACAGCAGATACAAGGTTTGAAAAAAGCATTCGCCAATTTGCCTCTCAGTTTGCTGTAGTGACTCAGGATGGAAATCTGGACATCACTGTGGATAACGCAGTGAAAACCTCTGGTCAAAGGGCAGCAACAGCAAAAGAAGATAATTAAATATTGGCTAGCAAAGGAAAGGGGAGGCAGGCGTGGGAGAAAGATTTACATAAGCTTTGTCATCATGTAGATCAGCGGGAAGCCCCTGCCAGGAATAGGATCTCAGAAAGAAAAGAGCAGAAATAAAATGGCTCAGGGAAAAGCACCGCGAATTGTCAGTGATACAGACAACACTAATATGTGAAAAGACCATGGCTGCTTTGGGGAGCATGGGATAATCAGAGGGTAAGATGAATAACACAGATGTGTAAAGTATAATGAGTGTAATATAAGGTAGATTAGGAACTTCTTGGCCACCCTCATGACTTGCATGAGCAATATGTAAACAAGACAAGAGGAAATGGAAAAGAGATCTTAGGAATTCTCTGCACAAGGCATAGTTAACTTGTGGAACGGACTGTCATAAGATGACATTAAATGCAAGGTCTTGACGGAATTCAAAGGAAAAATATACATGGATAATGAGAGTTATATTCCTAATGAAGACAATCATATTTTTGTATTACCACATTTAGAAGCAATGCAAATCATCATCTCTAAGTCTAAATAACAGAATGTAGGAAGAAACATGACTAATCTAGAAATGCTTTTTTTGGGTGGCTTTTACAGCTTCCTCTGGAGTAGCCACTAGCAGCCATAATTTGAGGTTGAACATTGGATACACCTTGGACTGAGCTCGTATAACCATTCCCATGTTTTTCACATCTCTCCTGGTGCAGCTTTCTTTCCTGGACAGCTTTTAGCCCTGCTTGCTTGCACCAAGTCTGGAACTGAATTCACAGAATAGAAGCGCTGAATATGACACCAAAATATGAAGTAGAACAAAGCAAATAATGTTCCTTTCTTTTCTCCATGTTCTTAATGGCACCTATGTGAATTAGGATGCCTCATTGACTATAAAAATATTAAGTCTGCAGATTTTTGAAGATGGGACTTGGGAACTTTTGAAAACATTATCCACTGCTTAAATAATAGTGCGTAATATATGAACTGTTTCCTCCTTGACCTATTCAAAACAAGAATCGTGACCGTTTATCTGATTCTTCACATGTGTGAGAGTCAGTTTGACTTTCCCTTCCAATTCAAGTAATTGCTACAGGAAATCTTTATATTTGTGTTCTAATTTTGGGACTTAGATTTGTTTTTAGTGGAACTAGAAAAGAGTACAGGCATGCAATGTAAAATTTCTTTAAAACTACAAAGAGAAAAGTTCCACTTTTATTTTTGTTCCTTAACTTTTAATAAGAATAACTTTAATTTAACATATCTGGGCAACTTGCAGACTAGCAGATGGTGCCTGCATATCCGGGGTTCTAAGTACCCTGGACAAATACAGTGACTTAACAAATTTTAAAAAAAAATCTCTCAAATAAAATAAACCCAAGAACAACCACTGACACTCAGCAAATATGCTTACAGACATACAACACTATTTCTTTGCGCTTCTAAGCACCCATGTATTCTAGGCAAGGGGAAAAGAGTAGGGGGGTTGTACCCTGAAAGAAAATACCTTCAGTAAAAATTCAAGCTGTTTGAAGCTCAGAAAGAAAATTAGCAGTAATTTTCCACGACTCTAATAGAGTAATTTCTCCCTCAGTACAGACTGAGCTTCAATACCTCTGCTAACTGAAATTCCAGAGGGAGGGAAATTTCTTAACTAGACTCCTTGCCACTTCGGATCAAGCACCTTCAATGTGGGATTGCTGAAGCAGGTTACAAACGTAGAAGCACCAATACTTACAATTGCTAGGACATGGTGGACTGCTTGACATGGAAATATTATTTACCTTGTACAGAAAAAGTAAGGCACAATGTTCTGCCCAAAGTTTATAGGAAGCCTGTCTAGTTCAGGAACAAAAAGCTATGTTCTAATTCCCATAGGAAGCCCACCTTTTCCACCCTGTATTTAATCCGCCTAGCCCACCTCACACAGCACCACACGTTTGTCACATTTTGCCCATATCAGTTGTCTTTATGGCCGAAGGACAAAAAAGGGTGTAGACTGCCCCAGAGCACTTTTCCGTCAGCTCTTTTCTTCAGAACAGGATGCCATTTAGACTCATGCATGCCATTATCATAAATAACCTCAGAACTACTTAAATCACAAACAGAGTTTGCAAGCATTTGGAAACCAAAAATATGTGCCAGGTACACATTTTAATTTATACTTCCTTCATCGCTTTTCGCTTATAAATGTTGGCAAATTAGAATATTGTGAAAACTGTACTTAAAGGGACGGCTTTGAGTTTGCTCATCTCTCCGCTGCTCAGCACCCTGGCGTGCCTTCTCTGTGCACCTTGACATGCAAACACGGGCTTTGGCTGCCTCGGATTATTCTGCTATTGATCATTAAATTGTTTTTGTGCTAGACAGCACTCCTCCCCATAATTTTAAGGATGGAAAGACTTTTAGTCAGTTGATTTAAAAATGCGTTTCACTCGTTTGAGACCACTTTTTCTGATGTTAAAAAAGGTAACAAACAAACAAAGCTCCACAATTTACTTAAAACATCATGGACACTTGATGGACACTTAACTTGATATTCCTTTAATTCTAGCCTTTTGTAAGTAGAGCTCTTTTAATTGCCGATATTTAAATCAAAATGCCCTGTGATGAAAGTGTGACAACAAATAAATAGTTCGTGCCTCTTTTTAAACTAAAAAAAAAAAAAGAAAAAGTAAAGTTCCTTCCTCTCACTTTCTGTATTTTCCGCCCTTTCCTTTTGTTTTCCGAGCACCCGAAGGTAACAGAACTTGATAAAAATGCAGGGGGAGGGGTAGGGTGGGGAAGATAACATTATCCTAGGCCCTTGCTCTGTTTTGTTAGGACAGATTTAATCTTTGGGCAGCATCAGAAGATAGGCCTGAATGAATCTTCACTCTCTCTTCTTTTATCTGGATTACTCTCAACTCTTTTCAGGGATGATATCTCACTATTCTTATTTGTTAAATTAGGCTATTGTTTCCCTGTATTTCACTTATTGTAAAATGTTTTCTTTCTTAACTTCAGGCCATTGTTCCTGTGTAGTGAGCATGCTGTCACTGGAGAGGGGATTCGAGGAGGGAACTATATAATTGGGGACAGATTCTGCCCTATTTTGCCAGTTAGCAGTAGTTTGCTGTCTAGTGCTCTTGATTTCATGGGGAAACTTCTAGCTTCATTTCTAGCAGAAAAAAACCCCCATGGATAAAAGGGGTCAAATTCGGCCTTATAATTGAAGGGGAAATTAAAGAAAGATAATGAATATTATGGAATATGGAACAGTCTCAAATGGCAATTCAATTTTCAAGTTAGCAAATACTCACAATAACAGGCCATGCACTGGATGGTTTTTGAGAGAGCATTTGTTCACAGTCTTGATTTGTCAGTGCTTCTCGTTGCCTCATGATAAACACTGAAAAAAGGAGAAACACAAACACAAAAGTCACGGTCCTTTTTGTCCCATTTAACAGTGAATCTCAAGGCTAATGGTTGTATTTCAGACACAGAAACCTCAGGCCAGAATGCTAAAATATGTGGCGCTGGGACTTCGCTTGTTGTCACTGGAATGTATATTCTGGGTGGTAACCTTTTATCTAACTGCGCTTTGAAAATAAAAACGCCCAAACAAAACCCACTGTAATTACAGTTTGCTTGTTCACACTGAGTAAAACACGTCAGACGTTTGGGGAGAGCAGGCTGAGGTGCGGAGAAACCAAACACGAGTACATGCTTGTGCTTCACAGTGTGCGCAACCTGATGGCTGGCACTGGCATCAGCCTAGCTTTGACGAAACCCAAGGGATTGCTGCTGTGTGTGCTTGTGAGGAGGGCTTGAGTGAAGGTGGTTACAGGCCAGCTCATTAAAGATGATGAACATGTGTTGTACCACGTTTGATGACTGTTGAGAGAAGGCCAGAGTGCAAGAGCTTACATAAAAGCATTAACAAGGACATAATGCCAGTTGACTCACTCGGCACGATGTTGTCCCTGCACAGAGCATGTGGAGCCATAATTAGTGAAGTGAGTGCTGCCATGTCTTCCGGGAACTGTTGGGAGCCACCAGCTCCGTTACGTGGTTAATGACCACCTATCCACGAGCGCTGTACAGTACAAGGTGATGGGCATTTCACAGGAAGCACATGAAGAGCCTCTCCAGGGGCAGCTACTGCTCTTTTCTCGCTCTCTCCCATCTGGTTTGAATGATACCAAAGTTTGGACCAGAAATGCTCACTGAAAATCTCGTTCTTCACACAGGAGGGCCACATCCATGAGAGTGGGGTGCCTACAGTAAAAGAAGGGAGCAAGACAGAAGTCGTTAACTATTTAATTGCTCTTTCAAAATGAAGCAGGGAGGCAATGGCATTTAACATACTTGTACTGAGAGCACCTCCCACCCTGAAAATGTTTATTTTGAGCTCCAAAAAACCCACAACACTGGGCCAGATCCATCCCTGGCATAAACGTGGGATGTGGGACTTGCTGTCAGTGGGGTGCAGAGCCTTTTGGTTGGATGCAGGAGGAGGCCCCATGGAGGCACCACCATATCCCCACACCAGACACTGGAGGTGGCCTGAGGCATCCCGCCCTGTGCAAGACAAGGCGCCAGCTCTTCCATGGGGTTTTCACCAGCTCCTTTAGATAAACTGACTGAAGGGATCAAGCAGGTTGAGGGGGGAGAGGACATACAGGAGATCAGTCCCACCAGAAGCCAGGGACTTCCAGAGCCTGCACCTCTGAAACACCCCACTCCCACCAGTCCCCCACCACGGCGTTCCATGCCCTTCCCCAACCACTGAGCTCCCATGGACCCCGTTATCTTTTTATTTTTGTCGTGTTTTTTCAACAAATTATAAACGGGAGAGGAGGTCTGACAGTGCTGGGCGAGCAGAGGCGTCACCACCGCCCCTGCAGCGGGCCCAGGGGCGCCCCCGCACCCCGCCGCGCCTGAGGGGAAGCGGCTGCCCCTGACAAGGGCCGGGGGGAGTCCGGTCTTCCCCCGCCCCCCCCGCGTCCCCAGCCCCCCGTGGAGCGGGGGAAGGAGCGGGGCAGGGGGTGAGGCCCTCGCTGCGGGGGCTCCTGCCCCCCGTGTCCCACCACCCCACCTCCGGGGCCAAAGTGAAAGCGAAGCGGCTCCCGAAGCCCTTTGGGGGTGGCCGCAGGCGCCATGTGACAGCCGGGAAGCGGCCCGGCCGCACGGGGCTGCGGAGGGCGATTAACGGGAGGCCGGGAGGGGGCGATTAATGGAAGGCGGCGGGGGGGGGGGGGCTGTATGATTTCTAACGGCTGCGGTGCCCCCCCCCACCCCCTCCGCCCTCTCGCCGGAGCGGCCCCGCACCGCCTTCTCCCTTCGCTTCGCTTCCCTCCCCTCTCCGCCGTCCCGCTCCGCGGCCGGTCCCGGGAGGCGGCAGCGGAGGCCGGGCCGGGCAGGGCAGGGCAGGGCAGGGCAGGGCGGGCGGCTGCCCCCGTCCCTCCCTTCCCCTCCCCTCCGCCGCGTCCCCCTCAGGCGGGGCAGGGCAGGAGCGCGCCCCGCAGCGCTGCCCCCGGGAGGAGGGACTCGCCGCTCCGGCATGGTCACGGCGGCTTATTAGGGTGGTCGCCTCCCTTCCCTGTTTTTCTTTTAATTGCTATTTCTTTTTAATAATTTCCCTCCTCCTCCTCGTCCGCCGCGGCTGTCACCGCTCTCACCGTTACTCTTATCACCGCTCTTCCCCGGCGCGGCCCTGCCCCTTTTGTGCCCGCCGCGATGAGGCGAGGGGCCGGCGGCCGGCGGGCGCGGCCGGCCCGCGGCGCCCGGGGGCAGCGGCAGGTAAGCGGCGGGGGGGCGGGTGACGGCGGCGGCGAGGGGCGGGAAGGGGCCAGGCAGGCCGTGGGGTGGGGGGAAGGGGAGGCCAGCCGGTGTTCACAGCGGGCGAGGTGCCGGTGCGGAGGGCGCGGAGCCGGGCGGCGGTGCGGTGACACCCGGTGCCGCCCCCCCCGCCCCCGGAGCAACCCGCTCCTCAACCGGCCGGGTTTGCTCCTTCCTTTGTTTTATTTAGGCTGTGTATTAAAACTTGTTATCGCCGCCAGCCAAAAGGACACCCCCATCCCCCCCCCCCAGACACACACACACTTCAGACCTCCGGGGTCTCTGCCCGTTCCCGCTTCGCCCCGTGCTTTAACTCTCCCCCATACCAATATTAAACCTGTCTCCTGCGCGTCTTCCCTCTCTCCAGCCTGTCCACCCTCCCGAGTCGTGTCCCCCCTGCGCTCGCCCTCCAACCTTTGTGCCTATTTTGATTTATTCCACACACACCCCCCGCCGCCTTTGGTTTCTAAGGGACTCCCCTCCAACCTGTCTGTAGGTATGTTTGTGTAACCGGACACTGAGAGTAGCTGTCTGCCGAGGAATTAACTCGGCAACCCCCAAAGCTTAGTTTGCATTCAATAGAGGTGTTTGTTTTGCAGGTTTAAAACCCTCCAGACGGGTCGAAGAAATCGCCCGAAAAGAGGAACCACTTGGCAGATTTTTGTTTCCTCCCGTGAAATCCCACTGGACGTGGTGCAGGTGGGATATCAGGAGGGGAGAGATTTTTTTTTGGGAGGGGGTGGGAGTTGGTGGTGGTTTTGGATGGAGAGTGACCAGGCGCCGAGTGGGGTTGGGAAGAGAAGGGGGGAAAGGGCTTTAAAGTTGGGAGCGTGGAGCCGCGCTTTCCCCCTTCCCCTCATCTGAGGGCAGGGAGGACAGCTCAAGGCTCTCGCTCTCTCGTTCGTTAAAAATAAATACTACAGAAGTTGGCAAATTTTGTAGTTTTAGAGAAGTGGATTCTCTCCAGGATTAACGAAAAAAATGTTGATGTTTGAGGAACTGCTCTTGCTCAACCCGTAAATAAAGCGGAGATGTTGACAGTTTGTCTAGCCTCTGGTAAACGAGAACAAAAAAACATTTCATTTCTTGAAGGGCATCAATAATTGTGAGGGTGGGAGGGGGAGGAAGGAGTTTAACTATTAACCTTTATCTGGGATCGTAAATGACTTGAAACTCGTGTTTCTGAAGCTTCTTTTACCCATTTGCTTTTCTGTTTCCCCCCCCCCCCTTCGCTTTCCTTCCCTGGAGATGGTGAAAGGTAAATGAAAACGATGATGCTCGCATTAATTGGACAAGCAGGCGATTTTATGGCTCACCAGTAAAAAATAAATGCTACGGGAAAGTTGCTGTTTGCAGTGCGAGCGGTGGGAAAGTGGTCTGGAGGGTGTGTGGGGAGGGGGGGCCGCCAGAGCAACGGGGCTGGCTGCGGGCTGTGCGGTTACTTTAGGGGGGTTTTGGTTTTGTGTTTCCAGATCATTCACTTGAAGACGCAGGAGGACGATTCGTGGAAGGTAAGAGAGCCTTTTTCCCCAACAATTATATCCTCTGGGGCCACGTACCTGAGTGTTTGCCTACCGCTCAGGCCCGCAGTGCCAGCACACTCGTGCCGGGAAGCAATAAATAAGGAGAATGCTGAGCTGTTGCTGGTCACGGTGTGGATACTGGGAAGCGGAGTGTTTTTTAGCAAGCAAATAAGCTGCTTTTACGCACCGAGATGCTTGTTAAGCTGATGAATTCCTCCGTTCCAAAAATATGGGGTACCCTTTCTTTTCTTGATCAGGACATAGCTTAGGAAAACAGGAGATGAAGAGTACAATGAAAAAGTTTCTGTTGCGACTGTTTTCTACACGTGGAAGTAATATGCTGAACTTAAGATGTAGGTTGTTTCCAACAAAGAAGTTAGTATTAATTTCGGTATGAATTGGGAAAAAAAAAATAACCTTGTACCGTCTTAATTGCACCTTTCCCAAATGTGGTGTTATGTTATTTTGTGGCACGATTGCTGTCTGAAGTGAAATGAAATGACTCTTACTACTTAGGAAAATAAACTGTCCATCCACCAGAACTCTTCTCCTTCCTAAAGTCTTAATGAAGTGAAAGAGGGAGATCTTGGGGAGGAGGCAAGGATGGGGGAGATACAGGATCATAAAATTTGGCAGATCAAGTGATTGGGGGTGTGTGTGTCTTTGTTAGTTTGTCAGCGTTGCAGTTACAAGCAAAATATGCTGTTCCAGTAAATTCAAATTCAAGTAATTTAAAATGAAAATTGTAAAAATGCTTCCCCATTATATTTTTTTTCTTAGTAAGAACAGCGTGTTTTACTTGATTGTCATTATTTTGTTATTCTCTTGTCTAGGAATCAAAAATACAAAGACTGAATAATACTGCTTATTCTCATGAGTTACTGTAGAAATCTGTACAGCATGCTCAGTTGTGAGGGAGTTCCTCTTCCCCCCTTTTAAATGAGTCCCTGCCAGCAACAAGTGTGTTGATATACTGATCTGAAGGACTTGGGCATGATGCCAACTCAAGCAATTTAAATGACATGGTTAATAGTGTCTCTACTGTCCTTATCACACAGTAGTTGTCTTTAATAAACTCAGTGAACTTCCAAGTGATAATCATGGATGACAAATTAACTTGAGTCCTAGCTCTCCTGTTCAGATGAACTCTGTTGTGCTCTGATTGATAAATACTAAATGCTAAAAGCAGATGAACTATAAGAATTTGCAAAATGTACCTCTGTCCTCTAAATATGTGATTTTTTTCAGGCAAATAAGAGCCAATTAGATTATCTGAAGGAATTTCTGGATTCTACTGCTAGCAGTGTCATTTTCTTAAGTTTTTCTGTAGTAATAAATTTATGTGGGACACTGCATCCTTCAAATGAATACTTATAGAACATTTGAAAAGGGGAAATAATTTTGCATAAAGTAGGTAAGCCAGTATAATATGTCTAACAAATTCAGACACTCTGTAATTCCTGTAAAGCATTTTGGATGGAAGTGAAAATGATTGTTCCATCAATTTCAATTTGAAATAGGTAACCTTTAAAAAGCAACTAACAGAATTTCAGAAGTACGCACACAGGCAAAGAGTAAGCTGTTTCACAGTGGGAGTTTTTTGAGTACCTCTAGTACTTTTCCCCTTGTAGAATTAAAAGATGACATAATGCGAAACTACAGAAGAAGAGGCAGAGTAGCACAATTGACAGTTTAACTGCAAATTGCATGTATGATTGCTTAGAGTATGATTTTTATTTTTTGAGATATTTGATCCTAAAAATATCTTTGCTAGATCTCATCTTCCTGATTTCCAAACCTGCTAAATCTTGCCAAAAGCCGTAGAAATGCTCATGTTCTCAGCAGCTGTTAAGAGCTTGCTAAAGCGCTTAATTATGATGTGTTTCATGTCTTGTGGCTGTGATTGAAATAGTGCCCTGTGCTTAACCAATAAGTTTGGAAATGCTGCTTTTAATGACCAAGATTGTATTTTTGAAAATTAATACATGAATGCAGATTGTCTGATGTCACAGGTCTGATTTCTTGTGGCTTAGTTTGCAAAATTCATTCCTTTGAGACTAGTGGAAAATAACTAGATTCTACCTGTGTCTTAAAAGTAACAATAGATAAATAATATAAATAATTACTTTCCTAAAAGCCTTGTACAAGTGAAGAAGTGACAGATTTTTTTTTTCCACTTTATATGTCACCAATCATATTACAGCCACAACTAAAGTTATTTAAGTGTTAGCTTTCATAAAAGTGAAAGACCTAACCTGAGATAGTACTGAAGTCTTATAATGAAACTCCTCTGGCCCAGAGAATGGGGCAAAGAAGGGAATGCGCCTTTATGTATATATTCGCGATGCATTAGATAGTTAATTTCAGTCATTCCTTGACAGTATGGATCTGGCCTATTCATTAAAAATAAATATTTGTTGGTTCCAAGTAACATTTGGAAAGATACTCGATGATGTGAAGACACAGTATTTCTAGAAACGCTTTTTGATAGCTGATAGGTCACTCCTCCTTTTTGGATGCTCTGAAGTTAGGATAGTGGCTTTCTGATACTCAGGATGTGAAGTTAAAAGTGATCTTCATTGTTAAGCCTTGTGATTTATGAGTTTTTTCCCTGCAGCCCTCCTCAAACCTGATAGCTCTTTCAGTTTCACAGTTGGCCTCATGTTCCACTTTTCTTTTTGCTTTGAAGGCTGGGCGGAAGCCTTGTCAGGGTTTGGAGTTGTACTGCTCCGTGCGGGGCTGGGTGGCTGTGCTTGAAACCATATGGGTGTTAACTCTTCAAGAATTGTTGCCACCGTTCCCGATTCCTCTTTTGTATTAAAACCAATGCTTAGGATCTCTTCATTAGCAGTGTAATGCATTAGAAACCACAAGCTAAACATCATGTACTTGCATAATGGCACTTTGAAAGGTAAGGCTATGAAGACTTGGGGGGTTTTTTTTGGTGAAAACAGGGCACATTAAGCGCACAGAAAAAGTGTTCAGGTTCAGAAAGATTTACAGATGTAGTATGCCTGAACCATTTCTCTCTAAAACATCTTTCCCTTTTATCCTCCATTGTTTGCCGTGTTCATCACTTAAGACCTGAAATTGCTAACATGCATAATAAGCACAATTTTACTACTGTGAGGAATGCCACTGAAGTAGTTGGAATAATTTTTGGTAAAGCAGTGCCCTGTGTTTGGAGAATGGACTTGCCCTTGTCTTTTAAGCTCCGCAGGGCAGGGAATTGTCTTCGAAGTATTTTCTGTAAAGTGCCTGGTGTGTCTGTGTGTGCCAAAAACTGATAAATAATAACAAACAGTAGTTGACAATTTATGTAGACTTTTTTTTTTTAATTATTATTTTGGAATTTGCCTATAGGGTACTTTCTAGCAAAAAGAAAAATGCCAGAGTGTCTTCCAGCTGGGGCAAGATGTGCTCTGACAGCGAGAGCAGCTTTTAATCGAAATAGAACACACATTTAATCGATAGTATCTTCTGTGAAGCCGTTGGGCCAAAACATCAACTGGCGTAAATCAGTGTATCTCCACTGAAGTCTGTAGAGACATGGCTGACTTACACCAGATGATGTGAGCGTCCTTTTTGGCTTTAACAGTTTTCCTTTAATCTTCTTGCCACTTAAACTTTTACTATGATCTGCCCACATTCCAGAAGTGTGGAATGAAGATGGGATAACATTTCCTTACTTCCCTCCTCCTTTGAGCCTTTGGCGGCTTTTCTTTTGTGTGATGGTGTATGTTTTATTAGTTATATATGCTCTAGTCTCCCCTTCAAGCCTGTGAAGGTAGCCGTCCTCCTCAAATCACACCTGAAAAGGAGTGTCGTCATATTCAGAAACACTCTGGTCTTGCTTAGCTTGCCAGATGCAGGTGTACTGTAAATAGCTTCCTGATCATACTGTATTTGTTACTAAAGGTTCCTAAATACTGTTGTTAGTAACCCTCTTATTAGCAATTTGTGTCATGTGAAGAAGTTTAGAAACATTGCCCCCCACATCTATTTCCCAGAATAATTTTATTGTGTCTGCCAAGCATCTTAATGTTTTAGTTACTAAACTACATCATCCATATGAAGTAATTGAAAATGCTGAGTGTGTACAGCTTGTGTGGTGGGAAGACTCAAATGATATTTGGGCAGTAAAGAGGAGAAATAAATGATTTTTCTTTATCTTCCAAGCCTCTAATAAACAGTTTTGAATGCAGTGTTAGTAAACTAGTTCTTGTTAGACATGGGAAAACTGTGAGTAATGAGCCGCTCATTTTCAAAAGCTCAAGCTAAATCTTTTTCTTTCCTATTGAAGTATAATGCCATTTTTAGAAATTCAGGATAAATATTTTTAACAAAACTTGTTAAGTAAAGCAGAAGGGTAATCAAGTTTGTTAGACGATTGCCCAAAACTGATGGTTTTGAAGAAAGATGGGATACGTGTGTGTGTGTGTGTGTGTGTGTGTGTGTGTTCAGGTTTGGAAGCAACAGAGAAATCATAAATCCTAACACACACACACACACAGAGCAGCTATGAGGAGAACGTGATTAACTGCCTAATCATATATTTTTGCTCAAACGTCTTCTCACCCTATGCCCAGTTTTTCCTGAGCTTTATAAACTAATAATATCTTCAGTGGAAAAAAAAAAAGTAATAAGATGAAAATATTGTGCCCAGATGCTGCACGGCAGAAGGTTACATAGAAATGTCTGTAGAGCCTGATAAAGCGTGGATTCTGCAAGTGGAAATGAGCATACTCCATTTCCTTTGAACTGACTGGAAAGTTACTTTCCTCTTTCCAGCTTGCCAGTTCTTCCAGAGCTATAAAGGATGGTAGTAACTAAACCTTTCAGCAACATTTTATTAAAGCAGGAAATATATGTAATTACAACATTTCAAGTGACTCAATAAAGATACATAGAAAACCAATAATATATGCAATAATTTAGTTCTTACAGGCACTCAGATGTCCATTTTCTTTTTTGTTTGTAGTTAGGAAAAACTTTGGATGGAAATGGGGCTGCAGAAGGGCAAGAGTTGACGCCAGAAAAGTAAAGCACATTTCAGAGCCTGTCTTGATTTTATTTTCTATCGGTGACACAGTCTTTGCAGAAAGTGAAAATATTCTAACAAAACTCTAAACTTGACTGTAAGGCTGTAAGAGTTAGCCATTTTCAAAAATATGTGTCTCTTCAAGCTTATGCAAGAAGACATGTTTTCAGTCTTTTTTTTGTATCTATTTTATTGTCAGAAACACTTTGCAGGTCTTAAATTAGTCCTAGTGGGACATCAGCTCCAGTTGAGTTATGACAGTTTATAGCAGCTGAGGATCTGATATAATGCTGACTTGAGAGCCTGGTCCTGCCAATAATGTAACATTCAATGAAGTCAGATTTCATAGTTAGCATGTTATGGTAAGGAAAATTGAACTTCAACATTTTTACCCAAGAATTTCCTAAAAATATAAATTTATAAGATGCTTTCATAGGAGAGGGAAGTCCTGTTATTTCACTGTTTTTAATGTTTCTTAAACTTCTGTATGGTATTTACAAACTCCAGCTAATGATGAAGAATCAAATGCCATAAACTTGCATTGTAGTTTGCTATGTCTAATGGTGATTTTAGGGTTGCAAATGCTTCACTGGCATTTATTTAATGGATAAAATAAATTCATTTATCTGTTCAGTTGTAACAGCAGCTTATGAATTGGAGAATGATTTCTGTTAAATATTTTCAAGTAACTTTCTTTTCCACCTTTTTAATGAAATTGCAGAAATGTACAAAAGACAAGAGGTAGATGTTGGCAAGTGATTTAGAGAAAGTAAAAAAGAAAATAATTTTTTAAGTGAAAATCAGTAAAGCTAGAAATGATTGCTTTTGTGTGAACTTTGTTCCTAAAGAGAAAAACACCCCCGAAAGATTTTTTTCTTTTTAAGTTTTATAAATATTGTAAAACAGTGAAAGAAATTATACATTGTGGATTGCTTTTGTCTGTAGCAAGGATTTTTTAAGGATAGATCTTGGAGGATTTTATATATTAACTACAGATCACTCCCGGCCAGTCACAAAAACTCTCCATGATGCCTGCTCGTGTAAGGTTTTTGTTTTGAAATCAAACACTTTTCTTTTTTTTTTTTGCTTCTGCATTATAAACAATTTGAGTAATATATGGGACATGCTACACTGAATAGCAGAACACCCAAAAGTTTAGCGGCTCGGGAGTTTTATCCTTCCACCCCTGCTCTGCAGTTGTGTTTGCGCAAGTTAAGTGTCCAGTTATATGAATCTGCCTGCAGCGGGGAGGGGAACACATGGGAAGGCGCAGACCGAAAGTTGTTCGTGTGGGAGTGTTGGCAAGATCAGAGCCTTGTACTGTAAATTGGCCCTCGTGATTTCAAAATTAAAGCTATAAGCCTAAAAATAGTTACCCTGAATTTAAATACGCAGTGACAGAATTGTAAAGTGCTCTTCTGCTGTGACTTTGTATGCCGAGTTATCTATTACAGAACTTACTAATGAAATTTAAAAAATAAATAAAAAAAAACCACTATGGAAAAAATATATCTGATCAAAGCGATTGTTAGAAATGACACTATTTGATAAGATCATCTACTGAAAATAAAGGGGGAAATGAGATCTGACTGAGGTAAAACCAGGTAAATAGCTTTCAGCTCTGCTTTTGTTATTCAAGAAGAAAGAGAAACAATAGGTGCTGTTTAGAGTCAGGAGCTGCCCTTCTAACCTCTGCTGCTCTTAAAATGCCTGAAGGTTATTGCATGGTTCATGGTGGCTTTTATGCTTGCGGTTCAACTTTTAATTTTCTAACAAAAGGAGATGCAGTACCAGCCTGCTGATAAACACAGCGCAGAACAATCGGAGAGAAAAATGGAAAAATTCCTCATGCTTTTTTTCCTCCTTTCCCGTTAGTGAAGTACAGTGGCAGATTTTTAACAGAAGGAGAAGAGCACTGCCTCCTATGTTAAGCTGCCAAAGCTGGAGACGGGTTTTTAAGAAGTGTTTTCCACATTTATTTCTACAAGGATAGGATGTGCTTTTACATTCAGTAGCCCCAGCCCAAACAAATGATCTGTTGCATGCTGTTACGGGAAGTGATCTGTACGTCCACGGGGGCTGTATCTATTTCAACAAGATTTCTAATTCTTGCTGCACTGGCAAAGTCAAGTCACGTTACCCTTAAATCCAGCCTTCGCAGCATCAAAAACTCCAGCTGCCTGGCCCAGAAGCGTTCCTGCTGAGCATGAGAAGCACCCTTTCCCTGCGAGTTGTAAAGCGGGGCACAGCGTAAGTAAACACGGACGAATCTCAGCCAGGGCTTTGGCCCTGTACCTTATACGAGCTGCCTGAATTTGTTGGAGTGATCATCGCCGATGTTTAGAATACCCAGCTTGCTGTGATGCTTTTTACTTGGATACCGGTGCGATCAGAGGAGAGAAGGGGTCAACTTCTGAAGGTATTGTTTTCCAGCACAGCTGAAAGTAATGGAATGTAACAGTTTTAGGAATGTACACCTGTGAGTATATAATAAGAGAGTATCTGTTTGTGTATTTTCCCCGCTGACATTCAGATCAAAGGTTGTTGTAGTAAGAAAAAGGGAAAGGGGCCACATGTCTCTCCAACTCTGACCTGTTACCTTGCTCGGTGTTTGCAAGTTTTCACTAGCAAATCAGTCATGAGCCTGCTTTGATGAGGTGACTTAACTTTCAGGGATTCACTTAGGGCACATGGATATCCAGTTAAAAAAGTGGCAGATTCAGTGATTTTTAATCACTAAGTGATTAAAAGAAGAAATACTATCAGCAAGTGCCGCCGCATAAATATCAAAACTGATGCCCAGTGCATTGGATAGCGCTGGGATATTGTCACGAGGATTTAAAAAAAAACTCCACCATTGTGTTTTGGGGCAGTGAGTGTTACTCCTGGATGACTGATGCCAGAAAGGCTGACAAGTAAGCTGAGAAACATCTTCAACTCTTTACAAACACATACCAGCTTAAGCATCTTCTTCGACCCTTTACAACTACATGCCAGCTAAAACAAAAAGCTGAGGAGGAGCCTGTCTCTTGCCTTCCAGCTTGCTTACAGCTAAAGGAAATGTATACCGAATGGAGGGGGATCCCCCAGGCCCTGGAAGTTGTTTAATTAATCATCACTTTCAGCCTGCTCATTAGATGGCTTTTCTTTTCTCACATGGGCAAATGAAAAAGATGATTACACCTGGGAGAAACAAGGACACCTGTTAAATCTTCCACTATTGTTAATCAGAGTTTAAAAAAAAAATAAATTTAGATTTAATTTTAGATATGCAGAATAAGTAGAACTATGCTTGCTTGCTTTTTATATAGGTTATGTTGGGTTTGTGCTGGTACATATTTGTGTCATAATAATGTATTCTATTACACCTCACAGTAATTCTTATCTTCCTTAACTGAATTTGCTTAAATCAGAAGTAGTAGCTTTTTTTTATCTATTAAGGTAGAGAAACTTTTACCATCAAATTTTTGCTCGCTTCCGTGACACATCTCACTTGATTTCTGTGTAACAAAGGTGTTTTACGTGAGAGTCAAAACTACCCTCACCAGAGTCTTCAGTGGTTTTCTGCTTCTGTTGCATTAACATTTTGGTCATGATCGACGTCTTGGCAGCTTATGATGTAATTTATCATGTTTCTTCAGCGCTGGGGCTTTGTCAGCAACAGGGAATTTCAGGAAGAATTTTCCATTGGCTCAAGGAAGCCAGCAGCAGCACTGTGAGAATTTTACATGGAAATCTGAGTGTAGACATGGCCTAAGGGAAGCTACTCGTGTGTCTGATTTTGGGGCACGTTTGGTAAAAAGTTGTAAGCCAGGGGTGTTGGGTAACTGCGGTCATCAAGAGCTTAGCTTGCTGTCCGTGCCCGATATGTGTAAGACCTCTTGCAATCTTTTCTCAACATGTTGTGGAAAGTTATTAGTGCTTTGATAATACACATTTTTCTCTTTCCCTGTGGGCTCTGCAGCTCCAGTTTGCTCTGGATGAATTCCTGGGGCGCATTGTTTGCTTACTGTACTCAGGCCTGGGAAATCAGTATCTTATGAGGCGATAAAGGCTGTTGTTTGGGCAGTTTGATTTAAGATGTTCTTTCCAAGATAGCGAGTCAAATCGAGTCCTCATTTTTGCTTCATACAGATTTATTCCACAGAAAATCACAAGCTGTGTATAATTTGCAAATGTTTGCTTTAGTTGCAGAGTTTTCACAGTGTGTTCTCCCAGTCGAAGGGTGGGGAAAAATATGCAGTAAGGCCTGTGACACCATTTCACACAACCCTCGGCCACATGGTTGTATTTTATTTTTTGCTTTCCATTGGCAGACACTAAAGGGGGTGTTAATTCATGGCCTGCTAATTGTGCTTAGGTCGATTCAGCCGTCGGCAGAAAAAAAAGGGGTTACCAGCCTTGCTGTTTCCCATGGCATCAGTGGTGCAACAGCAAAGCCATCAGCCTGGCTTCTCCTTTGCTTGCGCACTGCTTCTTCAGAAGGTAGCAGTGTGGTTGCTTGTCAACCAGTGGTACTGTGTGCTTGCTGTGTCAGCCCTCTATTTTTGGGTTGACAAGCTATGAAGTAGTGACTTGACTTTCAGGTGGTGCTGCTGTGTGTATCTCAGAGCTCTGTGGTAGGAACTAATTACCTTAAAGATCGCTTCCTGGAGCGATGTCTGAAGGATGTTTGCCTTCAGATGCTAACCTGTTTAATTTTCCCACCGTTACATTGGCTACGAGCAGGCGTGGTGAACTGTTTGCCTGCTGGACCTTGCCCTAGCCCATCAGGTTTACATCTAGTCCATCTTTGGCCATTTGGCTGAAGTGGCATTGTTCCAGAAGGTGCAGGTCCACAACAGCTTAAGCTCTCCCTTGCCATCCAGTTCTTGCCCTCTCCCTCGCTCTAGAGCTGGCTCACACCCATCCCGAAGGCGCCACCCTTACAACCCTCAACCTGCAAAGACACAGAAAATCAAGTTGCTTTCCTGCAGAATTATCTCCCCAAATTGGCTTTTCATGGCAGTGGACACGTTCCGCTGCCAGCAGCAAAGACGTGGTGGGGAGAAGGGGCAATGGTAGCACGGCCCCAGCACCGGCACAGTTTAGTTACCTTGAGAGTGTTGTAAAAATGGAGCTCTTTCCTAGCGCTGTGGTTATTACACATATTTCTAAGCAGGAAGGCCTTTTCATTGTTTTATCACATGTCTGTGTACATGAGAGAGCAAGACAAAAGCTAGGGACATTTTATGCATCACTGTTAAAGGGCCTGGGGGGGTGGCGTTTGTTTTAAATGTTATCAGAATCCTTGTGGTTGGCAGGGACTGAGAGCTGGTCTGTATTGTCATATTATTTTTCTTTATGTTGGAGATAATGTATCAGCATAACAATTTCCAAACTAGGAAACTACACCGCTTTAACTTAAATCCAAGGAACAAGCTCTGTGCCTCTCTGATTCCTGCTTTCTGCAGAAGACTTGGCAATACCATAGCAGGCATTTTTGGCTGAGGCAAGGAGTCTATTTGCAGTATTTATGTAAATATTTTTTTTTTGGAGGAAATGCCACTCACTGTACTTCATACTTAAGGTGATCAGCCAGTGGGAGAAAATGAGTTTTTGCTGTTTAGCTTGCTAAAGAAGATAGAACCCTTTCTACTTTTTTTTTTTTTTTGCCTTTTAGATATCAGAACTTTTTATCTTCCCTGTTTTGTTTTTTTTTTTTTTCCCTAAAACAAGGCTAAAGAACTAAAGTATGAGCTGTCTGAGTCTGGAATTTGGAACGATAAATTTTTTATTAAATTTGTTTTCTTATTTTGCTTATCAGCTGAAGTGTTGAAAAAATCAAACCCCCAAAACCTGAGTGTATGACATGCATAACTTAAAAAAAAAACCAAACAAACAAAACAACAAAAGTCTGATTAAAATACCTTGCCCTTACAATTGCTTAAGTTTTTGTCTCTTGATATATGTGGTGTTAAAAACCAGCAAAAATAGGTAGTGAGATGAGGGTTCAAGGAGAGGAGGAAAAAAAGCAAGCTCTAAGAGAAAAGTGAATTTTGATACAAAAATAAATGCAGCAACAAGCACAATGCCATCTGTCCTCAGAATAATGTTAAAATGGTTTTGTTTAAGTTTCATCCTCGGAGGGGCTTTGTTGTGTTCCAGTGATTCATAGGATAAAGTGATTTTTATGTCTTTTTCACTTATATTTAAGTGGGATTTCGCTCAGATAAACAAAGTAACACACACTCAAAGACTCTTTCTGCCTCATTTAAACACCCCACCTTATCAAAACTCCATTGCCATGAGTGATGGATCTTGGCTCTGGATGGGAGAATGAAGTATTCAATTACCTTATTTTCATGTGCTAATGAAGCAGAATGTGGCTTTAGGGGGTTTCTTTTCAGCAAGGTAGCCTGTTTGGCTATGCACATGCCGCCTTCTTATGTTTCCTTCCACGTCTCTGTCTACACTCAAGCGGTGGCCTTCATGGGCAACAGTGGCTAATCCGCCTGCCTGACAACAAGCCCTGGCTGCCTTCAGCCCAGCAGGAGCAGCCCTGGCCTGTAATTAGCGGAGCCATCAAACCGACTGTTTGGGCTCGAAATGACTTCTTTTGGCACCCCTTGCAACAACTTTCAATATGCTGAAAATCCGTGCAGGTTTTGTTTGGTTGTTTTGGGTTTTTTTCTCGTTTTTCTTTGCATCTTGGAGTTCTGATGTGAGCTCAGAAGTCCTCATCCCGAGCGGCAGCAGATTGGTACTCCAAAAACTCTGTCTGTCCTCAAACTGGAAAATGTACAGTTTAAATGTTTGCTGTAATTTGTTCAGCTGAGCTTAAAAGTGCAGGTGCATTTGTTACTGAGAGTCACAAATAAAGGCAAGTATTTTTCATAGCAATGTCACGCTGCTGGTGGTGACATGTATCCACGAGTGGCTCTTCAGTACTGGCACCCCCTCCTCTGGCATCCCCAGCGTAACTTCTGTCAGAGGCACTGGTTTAATGGGTGGGATCATTCATAGTTTGAAGCTATAATATACTTTAGGTGATAGCTCCTTAGCTGCAGTTGCACATCCTTTTAGCACTGTATAATTAAAGTTAACACATCGTGGGGGTTTTCCTAGCAACTGTATGCTAGGAATTACTGTGTCAGCTTCACCACAATAGATGATGGAGGGAAATAACCATTCGGGAGTTACTCACTGCCAGTTATGAAGTTGAGGAATTGGAAAAAGGCAACAAATTTCCCCTTTTTCCTTCCCCCAGAGAATAAAATAAGAAAGCTTTACACAGTACATTGAAAAACATATCCAAGTTTGGATTTTTTTTTTTGTGGAGAGTTGTAAAGAAAGTGAAGAAGTGACTTATATGGCTGTGGTAGGTGTAAAAGAGTCACCTTCAGTTCTCCTGTAAAGCATTAAGACGGGGGGCAGGAGCCTTTTAATATAATACAAGTTACACTTCTCCTCCCTAAGATTCATAAAGAATGTTCCTAAGAATTATTCAGCATCATAATGAATCTCTGCTCCTGCTAACTGATGGTAACTTGTAAGTAAGAGGAGGAAGTGTAATAGACACCGAGTAGTAGCATGAGTTTTGTAAGGTACACCAGGCTGCTGGGTGTTCTGTATTCTCCTGAAAGAAAAATATGGAAAAAGAAATGTATGAAAACAAAAACTGAAGCCCTCGGGTGTTCTTTTGAGATAATCTTTCACAAAGGTACTAAAGTAAGTGTAGTGGTAAAGTCCTGTCATGAATTACAACAGGTGAAAAAAACAGGAGGTGACTGATAATAGTCCTCGGCTCTCAACCTCGAAGAAACTCCTATTTAACTGGAGCTTTTAAAAATTGGTATTGGGAGGGGTGTGTGTTTAGGCAGAGAGAGATCAAGAAGCAGCTGTGATCAGTGGGGTTACCTGGCCAGTGGTTTGAAGTTATGTATGTAAAGGCTGCTGGGGGAAGATAACTCGAGAAGTACGCAAGAAAATTAGGTAACTTGATAACGCGCATTGTGGCTGAAGTACATCATAAACCAGATTTGATGGTGCAGTGATGTTACCAGTTCCCCTTCACGGAAATAAGGCTGATCCTGTGTTCTGCTGCAGCCGTTGAATACGGCTTCATTGCCAATGGCCCAGCCTGCACGGCTCCCAGGAAATTCATCTCATCTGAAGGAAATTCCCGACATGCTTCCCCTCCCTCCAGCCTTCCTCCCCTTGAGGGGGAATTTCCTTGCCTCTCCTGTATCTTTTGGCAGTCCTATCTCCAAAGTGATCTGAGGGAAAATAAGGTGTAGTTGTAGTTCTGCAGAGCACTGGCTGCCTTTGGCAACCAGAGAAGCATGCTGAGATGTGAACCAAGTCGCAGCAGCTCTTTAATCCCTTACATTTGGGGAAACAGTCCTGTGCTCTTTAGCTGAAGTTCGGTAAAAGAAGTTTTCGTGACTAATATTTTGTTTGCCAAAATGTGCTGTTCTGGAAAGCAAAGCAATTAACTTCGTTGGTTATGAATTCAATTTGTTGTTGTGGTTACAAGTTGGAGAGTTTTCAGTTGAAACTTTTTAAAGCTTTTAATTTTTTTTTAATCTTTCTCAAAGCACAGCATCTCAGAGCGTCCTTTTCAAAATAAAACATGTATTTTTTTTAAATACACAAATTTTCTTTGGGAACCCTTGATGAGACATGTTTTGTTTCACATTGCTTAACATTATTCATTTGTCCCAAAACAAAACTTCTTCACTGTGCCGAAAAAAACCCACCTCCCTCCCTTCTTAGCTGGTTTTGACACAATTCTCCTCCTCCTCCCCTCCACCCCCTTTTCTATGTCCCTTTCTTGGATCTGAGTAGTAAAGCGTCTGGTATCTCAGTGTGGCTTGAAATTACTGAAGCAAACTTTCCAGAATTTTGAAAAAAATAAAGGGAAGCGATGTAACAGAACGTCTCCTGACTTGAAAAAAGTGAACTTGTTTATACTGCTGCACTCAGCACTGGTCAGCTTGGCAAGAGCAGATACTTAATGTGCATTCAGAGCTGGTAGTAAATTAAAATTAATAATAAACTGCATATCTTTTATAAAAGTGTATTTCTTCTCAGAATAAAAATAAGTTTGTTACTTCTTTAGTTACCTAGGCTTTTAGCTTATTTCCCGGGTGTTTCTCAATTGAGAACATCTCACTAAAGTTGTTCATTTTAACTTGTGTCTCACTTTCTGGTCACCAGCACCTTGCTACACCATTTACGTTGGAAACACAGCAGAGGTGTTTGTTTCCATGAGCATGCTTACTGAATGTTTTAGAACTTTGTAAACTGTTGTGTCTTGGAAGACTCCTCTCAGAAAAACTAAATTTTTCATCACTTTCCATTTTAGAATGGTGATGACAGGAAAGAGAAAAAACATTTTATGGTGGTAGAGGTAGTATCTTCTATATTATTTTATATCGAGGAGAAATGTTGAGTTCACTTTACAGTGAGATGTGTCTTTGTATATTTAAATATGCCTAATTCCTAGGCATGAATTTTGTGTGAGAAGCAGTTATCTTACTGCATCTTATCTCACTGTAGAGGGAACTGTGAAAATTGTATGATCATACGGTGTAACTTTTGTATATAATAGGTATATACAATATAACCACTGAATTTGGAGTACTGAATTGTAATATTCAGTGCCTAACAGTTTAGAAGAGATTAATGTGTTTATTACTTCAGAGATGCACAGACTAGCAGTCTTCCTTCTGCCCGATTAATGTTAAATTTATCTCTACCAAGAAATATAAAGCAAACAGTCTCAATAACCAAGCAAAACCAGGACAAATGGGGAGAAGAGTATAAAAATAGCAAAATCATCTCAAGAAGGGAAGGCTCCCTTCCCAGTGAATTGATTGCAAACCTAAGATTATCATTTGGATCATGCTGCTTCTTGCATATCAGTAATCTTATGCAGACATACAGGGCCATTGGTTTCTATTGTGGCAGCATAGGCAGACATGTATCTTGGGGAAACTGAAAGCATTTACAGTTAAAAACCCATACCACTGCACTAAATTCAACCTGCAAACCTTCATGCATAAATAATCGTAAAGTCACACTTCAGGCTGCTTTGTGTTGGATTTCACTTCAGCTTCTCAGTGATCTTAAGGACCAGAGCAAGTAAAGCCACGACAGTAGGCTGTTCTTGAGGTGACCAGAATATGGTAAATGTCAGAAATCCACATCTGAAATAAGAGGTCACACGCTCTTTACCAAGCGCAGACGAAGAAAAAAGGCTCTTTGATGTGGCTGTAGCGTAGTATCAGCTTTGTCTCTAACAAGACCTCTGCGCTGTGAACTTGATTTGTGTGTAAAAGGCTGTTCTGTTGGGTGGAAGGGCTGATACAGCTTATCCTTCCTGTCGTCTCCACCCCCACCCGCCTTCTGCACCTCTCCGTGATCTCTGTTTTGGCTGGCTCGAGTCTTGGCCAGCTAGTCGTCATCCCAGCCCAATCACCTAAAAACCCCTGGATAATCCCATTCCAGTGCATAAACCAGAGCAGCCATAACAGCGATAAACAATTGCAGAGCAGCTGCTTATTGCAGGCGTACACCCACTGGTGATGCCTGGGGAGGGAGGCAGGGGGACCTCAGATGCTGCTGCCCAGAGAGTAGCACCTCAGGTGGCAAACCATGCCTCCCTGTCTCCCTCTGGTTCCCAGCCCACGGGGCAATTTCTGTACCTAGAGCAATTCATGCTTTTGCTGAATATGAATATTCATATTCATAATCATATTCATATGCTGAATATGAAGTATACCCCCTCTTTCTTAATATTAACGTTGCCTTTCACCCCACTGCTGCTCCTGCCCCTTTCTGTGCCTGGGGCAATACACAGTAAGTACCTAACGGCTCCTCTTTCATGCTTTCCTCCTGCACGGTCCTCCCTTGCCCAGGCATTTTGTCCCTGTAAAGGAGCTTTGTTTGGTATACCTGGTCTGGCAGCATAAGACAGGACAGTGCCCCTCTTTCAATCATAATTATTTACAGATTAGGTTTCTATACATGGAGATGTGAATATGGTAAACATTCTAATAAATACTGTCTTTTGTAGACATTAGATATGGTAGGAAGATGGTAAAGGATGAAATAACTAAGAGCCTCCAGTGGGGCAACGTCACTGCCCTTCTGCTATACCTTTCTCATGCTGCCATTGCCTTTTAAGTAGCTTTATGTTTTGGAGAAAAGGGGTTAGGTATTCTGCTAGGTAAGAAACATCCTTCCAGTCACGTTAATGTAATTAAGCTGTTACATGGATCATTGGTCCTCGTACTTCAACCATGAAACGGTGTTGGCCGGTTTGAGAAGAAAACCTCAGCTCCTGCATAGGCGCTGCTTGCATTAGGGCAGCTGGTCAGGGATGCGTGTGTGAGGGTTTTCACTTCATTCAGAATTTGGGCTATCCATAAAGATGGTAGAAAATGGTATTTAGTAGTTAGTTAAGGACATGCTCAACTTGATTATTGAAAATTAAGGGGGTCCCACATATTGCCACGGCAGAATAGCTACTATTGTGGTGCACGCGTCGGCGTGCTTTTTCGGTGCAGTGACGCAGGGTGCTGCAGGACAGAAGGGTGGTCCCGCGAGCCCTGCCGTCCCCGATCCCCGTTGCACCCAGAGCCAGGCACAGCACAGCAGGGTGTCAGGCTTGGGCTGGAAAAACACTTTCACAGGCTACAAAGCCTGGGTGTCCAGTTAGGGTGTCATTACTAATGCATTACCCAGGCGTACCAGTGGTAATAGTGATTTCTGCTGTCCCGCTCCTTACCTCTCTGTCCCAGAAAAGTGCTGATAATCTCCACCTCTGCCAGTACAGTACTGGCTGTGATGGTGTATAAAAATCATTAGTGACCAGCTACGCAGTGTGGCTGGATTTGAGGAAAATGCATGTATTTGGACTTGAGAAAGGAGCCTGAGCACCAAGCTGCCTGTTCCGCCTTTGCCGCGGGGAGTGCAAGGATGGGAAGCGATGGGTGAGGCGAGCCTAGGGTCCCCTCCTCCCACCCCATGGGCTCACGGGGCAGAGCCGCCACGCCAGGTAGGGCAATTATTAATTGTAAAGGAGGGATCAATCAAAGGAGATTAATACCTCCTAGCAAATTACTCCACCCTGTAATCTTTTACTTTTGGTTATATGGTTTAATATCTTCGTATGGTAGAGCATTAGCTGTTTCACGTGTTCACATCGCAAATCAGTTTGGTCAGTTCTAAGTCTGCTGTATAGGCACTTAGATCACAGCTGACAGGAGGGACTGCTCCTCCAGGTATCATCCTGCAAATTGCTCCTCCATGCATCAGAAATCTGGCTTTTCTCCTACCTGGGTAAGGAACAAAAGAGGAGCTGATAGAAGCTGCTCATTGCTGTTAGCCATGAAGCAGCCGTGACCTTGTTTGTTTTGAGCTAGTTTTCGGATGAAGAAAGCATTGACATTTCTTTCCCCTCCTTTTAGATTGATGGGTGGAAGCAGTCCTTGGGATTTGGCTATTTTCAAAACAAAATATTTGACCTGAGAGGTAATATTTATAGCAGGCAGCTAATAGAAAACACGCTTGCCCTCTCTCTGTCTCTCTTGTGTATGCGTGTGTGTGCACTGTGGGTTCCCTCCTGGTCCTGACCTCTGCCGCGCGCGCTGTGGCTTCATTGACTTCACCTTCTGTTCCCTTCTCCGGAGAAATGAATCACTGGAAGCAGCGGGGCTCGGTATGCGAGGAAGCAGGGTGCAGGAAGTTCACGGCAGTCCCGTGCCATTCTGACCCTCTGCAAATGTCCCCTCCTGACGGAGTGATGGATGGCGTGGGGCTTCTACGTCCCTCACTTGTGAACTCCAAAGGTCACCCGAGAGAGCGTTATTCTCCCTTTGGAAAGAGACCCCGGAGGGATGTTGATTTAGTGACATCTAGCAAGGACTGACCCTGTCAGTCAGTGCAGTAATGTCGTAGCAGGGAATGGTGTTAGCATTGGGTCACTGGACCTGAAGCAGGGGGAAGCGATAGGTTGGACCCCGTGGAAACCCTCCTCCCGGGTCACTGATTGGATCTGGCAGGTGGGAAAGGGCTATTTTGGATGAGGTATCTGGCTGATGGAGCAACTGCAGCCCCAGCTCCCTGGCGGCAGCAAGTGCTTTGCATTTAAACGAGGGCTGGGTGAAGCCACCTCATTTGCTTCCAAACAGGCGCGCTCCCTTTTTTTCTGTCAAGGAAAAAATATTTTGTCAGTGCGACAGTGGAGTCTCTAGGGAGCTTAAAAATGTAAATAGAATGCCCATGTAAATAGAAATGGTGCCTGCTGTTTTTAGGCTCCAGCTTCCTAGGAATTTTGGATTTGAACAAACCCGGTTTTCTCATGTTTGGACCCCTGTGCGTCTCCATAAATCCATTATTGTTCAGTGAGGATTTGCTCTGAGGGGAGATGGCTCAGTGGGATTCAAGGCGGTCATAGAACAGGCAGTGAGGTGCTTATGCCACTAAAATGAATGTGGAGGGGTAAAAGCAAACCAGTTGCAAAGCAGCATGTGGGGTGAGGCGGGAAGAACCTGGGCTGGAACAAATACAATTCTGGTCTCCCTTCTCTGTTTCCCACAGAGCAGATCAGTACTTGCAGTCAGAAGATAGCCCCTGCCTGAGGTGCAGTGCCGGTGGGCCTACCATCGAGGCGTTTGCAATACCAGTGTATATACTCTGGCCATAGCTGTAGACTTACCCTGTGTTTCAAAACACATCATGTTTTTTCCCAGCCAAAATTACAGATACACCAAACAGCAGTGGCTTCACGACAATCCTAAAGCTGGAGACCCAACACAAAAATCCAGCATTTCACAAACATCATGAAGTTACAGTTTTTGGTTCAGCCATTAAGGGTTTGGAAATAGAGAACATACTCTAAACAAGTTGGAATTTGAGTGAATTTAAGCTGAGTATTTATTAAAGCTCTATTGAGACTGGGCCGTGATGAGGCTGGATTGCAGAGCTACAGGCTGCGATCAACACTCAGCAGGAGGTTATTTAGATTAAATACCAACTGCCTTGGAATGGTGGGAAAAGTTTCAGACAGAAGTTTTATTTACTGTTTTTTGGGATAAAGTTGTGGGCTTGCAGTAATATTTCAGGAATTCTGCCGGACAGATAGTTTTCCTCCTTGACGAAATGTTCTTTTTGCGTTGCAGTGTTCTTGAATTCAGCTACTCCCTTGTATATCCTCTGATGAATATGGTTGATATCCAATTTGCTCCCCTCCCTTATCTCCTTACCATGAGACTATAATCATCCTTTTGCTTTCTTTTAGTCTGCTTTTTTTTTTCTTCCTCCCCAGGAGAAAAACAAGACAAGGGAGAACTTTTGTTTGGGGGGGAAAACAAAACCTTCACAATTTTCTCATTTTTCTCAAGGTTTTTCTCCCTTTTCCTTCTTTCCTTTTCCATTTTTCGTGTTGACCTTCCTTCTCACCTTTCCTTTTCCTGTGTGCTAGCTAAAGGGTGGGCTTGCTCCTCCCTTCTCATCTGCTCTTTTATTTTTGAAAATAAGAATGATGACTGATTGTTTTTCCCCCCTTGTCGTTTATCTGCTTGTCCGCACCTGTTTCTTTCACTCTGGTTTCCTTCAAGTTTTAGCACGTATTCTCTCTTGTTCTGCCTTTTGCTTTTCGTTTCTCCTCTGTGATTACGCCGGATCCCCCTGGTCCCCCCTCTCCTCCTTTCTGAGTTGCCAGCCCTGGGCTTGCTTCCTCCTCCCCAGCTGGGACAGAAGACTTTGCTGTTGCAGTGCTGTGGACACACTCCTGCCTTCCCATTTCTCCCACTACAGCGGCATTCGGTTTGAGCGCTAATGTGATTTGCATCGTTTTGTTTCGGGGTCAGCCCTTTCAATAACAAAGGCACGTAGGAAGCACCGTAATGACTATGTTGCAGTGCTAGGCTTGAACTGCATGAAACAGGGTCCACTGACTTACTTTCAGAATGAGTGCGCAGTGTATAAAAAATCATGAAGAGGAAAAATGATACTCATGCAGTTAATGTCCCTGTAAACAGAATGAGTGATTACGTAAACAAATGTGGCAAGCACCTCCCTAAAATTAAGAAAAACGCATGTTTCCTGTAATACTGCTTCATGTTTATACGGGGTCTCTTGTCTATTTCTGGCTGCATAAAGTGAGCAATACAAAATACTGGAAATTATAGTTAGACTACTAAAGGTCTCCAGCCTTTCTCACTTGGGCAAGTAAGTGAGATTTCCTGTTTCTCATTGTCATCTGGCTACATGACGGATGTATTCTGTACAATTGCTAATTCTATTTAAAAGGTTTTTTTGTTTGTTTGTTTTTTAAGGCATTCTCAAGTGCCACAAAGTTTTCCTGAAATTAGTTTTACTAGTTGGTGCATTTCTTTTGCCTCAGTTACTTTTCTTTGTCTGTATTGGAGCTTGGAGGTTCCAGGTAAGACCATGCCTACCAAAAGTCAGTGGAGGTACACAGTCCTTGTCACACACTGCTGTGAAATAAATCACCCCACAAAGGACCTTGGCCGTAATGGGCTAAAAGCAGCTGCTCTCAAAAAGCCACAGGCGCAGGCGTGCACAGTACGTCAGCAGGGAACTGATGGGAATGTGGAGGTCTCGCAAGCACAAGCTAATCAGAGAGAGTCAAATGCTGGAACAAAACGAACTGGCCCATGGCCAATGCTTAGCACATGGATGGGAGGGAGGTACAAAGACCAAAGTATTTTATCTGTAGAGGCGCAGTCTGAAAGGCTGATGTGTGAAGGGTGGTACTGCTCAGCAGAAGCTGACGAAGCCCAAGTGATCTCAGTTGCCAAGGGAACCCTACATGTCCTTGTGTGAGCCGTGCGGGACAGGCTTGGCAGCTGGCATCCATTCGCCATGTTAGAAAAAGAAATTGACGTCAAATTTGTACAATACAGATACTTTTGCTTAATAATTTCAACAAAATTCAACAATACAAAAATTATAAAATTTGTTAAAACTGAAAATACTGAAAGCCTTTGATCAGCATCTACTCAATCCCAAACTGAAACTGTCATCTTGTTTGATTTTCCAGTGTCACAGTGAAACCAAATGCTCATTAAATCACTGTAACAGTGTTTAACATCCTCATGTCTTTTAAGTAGTCTAAAGAAGTTTTTGTTTCCAGCAAAATAATTTCATCAAAGTCACATTTACCATCTGAACTTTGCTAAGGAGGTTAATCAAATTGTAATTTAATATCTGAACCACAAACACTCTGTCAGTTGTGCAAAGCTCTCTGGTTACACTTTCAGGTCTTATCATAGAATCACAGAATGGTTTGGGTTGGAAGGGACCTTAAAGATCATCTAGTTCAAATCCTCCTGCCTTGGGCAGGGACACTTCCCATTAGACTAGGTTGCTCAAAGCCTCATCCAACCTGGCCTCGGGTTTTACATCCTAATTATCCTTACATACTAATCTCTCGGTCTTACATCCTAATTATTCCCCTTCCATCCTGCCCAGCATAGAAATGCTGTAATACTTTAAAAGCTTATAGCTCTTAACCAGAACCTATAAGTGAACAATCTCAAGACACTTTTAAATAGTGTCTCCTGCAGACCCTTATAGTGCTTAAACACGGACTGTTTCTTACAGCACCTGTCTCATATGAGCTTCTGGGGAGGGTCCCATATGTACGCAGTTTCATCTGTGTATCCTGATGAAGAAGAAACTGGAAATACCCATGCTATTTAGTTCAAAAAAGATGTCAACAGACATTGGAAAATTAAGATTGTTAAAAGGGGAAAAAACATGAGCAAAAAAAGCTTCACAGGTCCTCAGCTTGTGCAGCACTCTAGTATCACAAGTGAGCGGCAGTGCAAGGTAGATGGCAGTGAGCTGCTCATGAGTTGTTTTCTGCAGGGTAGAGAGAGACTGATCCTTGGCCGGTGTGCATTGACTTACACAGCGTCCTCTTTCCAGGGTGCTTCCTTGCAGAAGGTGTGACCAAAATGGCAAGCCATCTCAGATGGTGCTTGATTACGATGATTTAGGAGTGACGCCTGGTGCTGGCCAAGCAGTAGCCACCACAGGGAATGCGTACCATGGCAGCTCTGGTTTGTAAGCAGTTGGGTCCACGTTTGCAGGAGATCCCAGTTAGTGCACTTCTGTTTGAAAATGTTTAAACAAAAAATTTTAAAGTAGTTTGGGACTTTGTGCCAGGGTCTGTGAGCACCCCTCTATGTGCCCCATCAAAATTTCCCATGAGAAAGGCCATTTTAGGAAGTGTGCTCTTCTACTGTTGTAACATCTCTACTTTCCAGAGAATTCAGCATAAAACTATAATTAATATGGTTATT
The DNA here is from genome assembly GCF_963924245.1 of Chroicocephalus ridibundus. Lineage (NCBI taxonomy): Eukaryota > Metazoa > Chordata > Aves > Charadriiformes > Laridae > Chroicocephalus > Chroicocephalus ridibundus. Next base: position 80,433,114 of record NC_086286.1, on the reverse strand, counting down.
AAAATTCAAGCACACAGCTCAGTTGCTAAAATGATTGCACATCAGCAACAAAAAAATAAATCCTTATACAATAAATGCCATTTTCTCTTTCGCTAATCTAAAGAGAAACATTCTTGTTCTTCATGTAAACCAGGCAAGTGTAGTTACCTTCCTATTTTGGATTTCATCAGTACGTCACACAGTTTATTTTCCAAAATCTAATAAAACGGATGGGAAAAAGTCTTTGGAAGTCATTAAAATGAACACTAATATATATAATTTAAAATGTGGTTTCTCTGCTTCTACAAGCTGTTTGCATGCTATGCTGTACTACTGGTTTAAGATCTCTTAGATGAGCAAAGTGTGATGAATAACAAAGCTGCAGCTTTCCCCAGCATAGGGGTGACAGCCTGAGCAGAGATTTCTACTAATACAAAGAGAATTCCTGAGAATACATAAAGCTGCTATTTATTGTGGTAGCCTCTGAGCCTAAATAACAACTCTGCAAGTTGAACATAGAGGTCCCAAATTGCCACCTCATACCAATTCCCAGGAGGATATTTCACATCTCAGCTGAAAACAAAACTCCAAAGTTTTCTTTTCCATGGGTTTCTGAAAATAACGTATTCAGGTTGTGTCTGTGTCCTCTCTTAAAAATTTGGTCCTAGGTTCTGGCTCTGCACGCATGGCAAAACTGCCAACAGTTTTAAGCTGGCTTTGTATTGGGACCATGAATTTTATTTTCAGCCATGAGATTTCAAGGCAAGATTGTGAATTAATACAAATTCTTAAGCTATCAACGATTTCACAGCACACACAAAAATCACGCAAAGGTAATGTATAGTTGATCACTTGCAGTGTTGTCAGGAGAGTTTTATGTGGGCCTGAATTTGTTTCATGTGCTTACAGTAGCTCTGAACAGCGCAGCCTCCAACATTACGTGTCATAGAAGTAAGAAAATATACATTTCTCTGTCACTCTTAATTGGATACTGAGCTGTGATAGACTTGTGAAAGCTATGTGGAAGAAGCGCTATTTATTTCTATATGAGGTACTGCAGGAAATGTATGAGAAATGCTGTGGGGTTAACACATTTGAGAAATAAGTATGGGTTCAATGTATTGCACATACAAAGCATTATTTTCTTCCTTTTTTCCTCCCCTCTAGATCAATATATTGCGTTTAGATGACAGGGAGAATATAAGTAAGGCTCCAGATCTGCAAACATTCAATAGGACTGCCCATGGCAGCAAACCTAAGTATACTCATTTGTCAGATAAGCAATTTAGAGAGATAGTAGGATTCATAACCGACTGTTTTGTTTGCTTCCTTGCTTATAAATGGTTTATTTTCGGCTGATCTTAGGTTGGCTGTGTGCAGACGGCATCAAGCCATGTTCTGAGGCAAACCTGCTTTGTTACATTTGGAAAAAAATGGTTTGGATTATGGTTTTCCCTCAAATTATTAACAGGCACAAATGGTGTTTTATTTAACTTGCTTTTTATTTACATGATGATCAATGATAGGGCAATGCCTGAATTAGCTTGGAAACCATGCAACTGTTTTTATTTGACCTGGTTTCTATGTTTGGATGAGTTTCTTTTTCCTGCATATAAATATCCATAAAAACGTGTTGAAAATTTCAGGTCTCACCTAGTTATTCACTTTGTTGTGGCTACTGCTATCTTTATGAGTTTGATTCTACAAACACTTATGTACCAATGTTCTACTTGATGGCCTGTTAAAATACATTGTGCAAATAAAACCCCCTCCGCTTCATCTAATTTTAATGTCATATTCTAGGAGAATCACAGAAATAATAGATAGATAGGTCAACTGGTGCAAACTTTTCAGTTGTGTAAGACTGTTCCCCAATTCCTGACTCTTGTCTAATGTTTCTTTCTGATTATTTTTATTACTTACCAGTTGTTGTCTGTTACTTAATAGACAGCCAGATACCAGGCGTTACTTAGGTAGAAGGCTTTCTTTGCCCCTGAAGCTTGAGCAGTTAGTCATGTTATTATTATCCACAGAACATTGTTTTTCCTATGGAAAGACTGGTAGCTACGCTGTTTATAAGCTGGCTACTAAGAAGGCGTAAAACCCCATACAGTTCTGACTGTTCCTCTATACATGGAAAGTACAAAATAATTTAAGAACTGTGTTTCTCTTTTTTACTCAGGCGATGTTCCGAGTAAGATTTCAGCAGAATTGCTTTTGTGATGCAGCAAGAATAAAATAAAAAAAAACTGTCCAAGGACTCCACTGTTTGTCCTCTTTTTCTGTCTTTCTCTTTTTTTATGTTTTGCAAACGGGCCTCGCTGTTACCCAAATTAACCTCTTCTGAGTTTTGCTTCCCACCCCCCGCCCCGTATTTGGATCAGGCTTCTTTCTGTCTGGGTGGGGCGAAAAGTGAACTTTCCTAACATACAGTACAAATTAGGTCTTTTTAAAAACAAAGGCTCCTCTTAAGAATAGCTGTATTTTATTTCTGACAAAAGAAGGGAAAACACAAGTGCGCACACTAAATCAAGAAGTCAAACGTGTGTAATCTGATGCCAAGTGTAAACATGTATGGGCTTTACAAGGCTTGCCGACAGTAGATACTCTGATTTTCTTTCATTTGAAAAAGTGCTTTTGAGTTTTCACAGTAGTGCTTGCAAGAGTCAGTCAAAATCGCAAAGTGAATAAGAGCAGGTCTATACAACAGCTCATGTTGAATCGAGTCGTTTTTGATTTTTTATGGACACAGTATTTTCTACTCAGAGTAGCTAATATAAATTTGGTAGCTCTAGCTCCATATGCAGCGGGGCTTTTTGGCCTGGCTTTTTGGCAAAAAGTTTCTGAAGTGAATACTATAAAAAGCTGCTAAAGAGTCAAAATATTATAGTCCCTCACATACTAACAAAATTGTTTGATTTCAAGGGAGGTTAAGCACCTAACTACCTCAGGATATTGGCCCTAAAGACCACCTGAATTCACCTCTGGCACCGAAGGGCCTGAATACCTTTCTGTGTTCAGCGAAGGAAAAACAGAGCACAGAAGTTAGCGATTTAATAAAGAAAGATGTTGTCTTGTCTTCACTGCTGTTCTATCAGGCGGCTGCTGTAACAAATCATGGTATTGCTCCATCTGTGCAGAAGTACTGATGTAAAACTGTAAATTTTCAGGCTGCTTAACATTTGTACTGAACGGTTCAAGCTGTGTTAATTATATATCTGTAAGCACTCTGGTACTGACTGTTGGTTGGGTAGATCCCAGAGGTCTGCCAAGGAATTTTTCACATAATTTTAATGTTAACAGTATTTTTGTAGCTGGGTATTTATTTTAAATGTATCACAAGGGTTTCTAAGCACTAAAAAAATCATGTTTGCAGTTAGTGAGTGTGACTTCCGTTCTTCCCCCTTACCTCTAATCACATCCCATGACTGTGAGAAAGGGTGTTTCATTTTTGCTTGTTCATGCTTTAGAGCAGTTACCAGATTGCTTTGATACTGTTGTGGGGAGGCAAATGTAATGACTTTAGCCCTTTACGTTTTTTCTGAAGACAGTGAGGCATGTGGTGATGGTCTTTACTTCTAGTGCAGAGGGAGATACTGATCAAAACAAAGTTAAAGAGTTTTTCTGTGCTGAGAGACGACGTGCCCCACAGTGGATGCTCTGAGCCTCTGGTGTCCTGGCTCTCGGGGAAAGTGGAAGATCAGGGAGGTGTTACATCACCTTTCTTCCTCCTCTCCCTCCTATTCCTCACTTGGCACTGGCTGAGGCTGGTTCAGCCTACCATGCCACCTACAGCAGCCATGGGACTGGTCCAGCCTAAGCCACTTGGCACTTCTGAAAAATTGGGCGCCAGAAGCCAACTGGAAGAGCTCTGCAGCTCTGGAGAACTATGGTACCCAAGGAGCTGCACTGGTAGCTCAGGATCGCCATACTAAACCAATGCCCCTAATGCTGGGCATTCCCTACATAGGTCTGTAGGCAGAAAGGACCGCAGGATGCTGGGTTCACCCCCCACCCTTGAGACACCCCCGTGGCAGGCAAACTCCCACCTGCCCCACTCCAGACATGGAAGCAAATGTAGCACTAGCCAAGTCCCCATCCCTAAAAATGTCTAGGGAGGACAGTGCGACCAATTCCTTAGGAAAGACTGACAAGAAGAGATGGGATGGTATGCTGCTGCTTGCTCTGCCTGTGCCACCAGACCCGAGGGACACCTTCCGAAGAAGGATCTAGAAAAGCCTAGATGGACTCATACAGTACTTCTCTTTCCCTTCCCTCCTCCCCCAAGCTTTTTCCATGTAAAAAACCAGAACTGGCTCCTAAAAGTCACTTGGATGAATATAAACTCTTGAAAGTGTCACGTAGCCCTTGGAATAATTCCAAATAAACCCCGGCTTATTTGGAAAAATTGCTCCTTGAAAGAAAAGCACAAACATTGGTCTCGATCCAAAGCCATGAAATCAACAGGGAGACTCTCATTACAGAGGGCTTTGGATCTGGCCCACTGGTGGCTATGATCAGAATGATGGTCTGTTACAGTAAATCATTTTTAGATTCCTTGTTTTACAGATGCCTGCAAAGTTTTGGTGAGAGGAGAGAGAAAAGAACAACCTTCAGTTGCCTTCCAGTGAAATCTTCTCTTTTCCAAACTCTTTGAAACTATAATTTATGGGCTGTCTTATTATTCTACTTTGAATCCAGTACCACCTTTCTTTTTACAACGATTAGAGATGTATGTAACCATTTAGAATGGAGAGTGAATTAGCCATGCCAAGCACTTCTAATGCTCTTTATTTTCTTTTTGTGTTTTCCTTAACTGCTCAGTTTGTTGGATTATCTGAATCCATGGGTCATCCTATGTGACCTAAATACCCATGACACAGAAGAAGAGAGAGAGAACAGCAGGAACTGAAAGAAAAATTCAAAGTTTGTCCTAATTAATGTGTTATATATTGAGTTTTTCAGTGTGTTTTTGCAGAACAGAAGCTTGAAACTGCTTATTTGTTAGTATAATTTGCTTTGCATCCAGTTTTTTATCATCTGCGTTTGGTTTTTTTTTTACTGAGAACAGTGGACGCAGAGTGTGCTAGCTTTGCCAGAAAACCACAAGCTTCGCTAGAAGAGAGTTGCTGATTGCAACGAAGAGCAAAGCATTGGTCTAGAGGCTGGAGAAAGGAGTTTATTATGAGTTAGGGTATCAAGACAGATAAGCAGAAAAGACAAGAAAAAAAATTAAATCAGTGCAGAGAATATGGGGTCTTTAGATTATCACTTGTAATGTAATTAAACTCCAGCTTCCAAGAACTGCAAGTCAGGCTCTGAGGTCATGAAGTTGGCTTAAAAATTACAGGTTATGAAAGTAATATTTTGAGTTCTTTAATTAGCCTTCTGGGTTTGGTGCTATTAGATTTCGGTTTCAGGCTTTTCTTTGTCACCAAGAAGACTAGACACTTAATTTCTTTCTCTCATGAAGGCTGAGATTCCCACAAAATCACACGATTTTTTAATACAAGGCTTTAAAAAAAGCCTGTGTTGAAAGACTCACAATAGAATTCTTAAAAGCTCACAGCAGTGATCTTGCATAAAGTACAAGCTGATGGTAGATAAGCAGGGTCTCCAGACTAACTCTAATAAATACATTCTGTTCCTCACCTCATCAGATAGATATCATCTTACCATCCCTAAATACTGTGCTCATAAACTCTTAAGGAGCACCTGCGACCTTTAACTGTACAGAATAGTCTCTACCGTGCCTGCAGTGGCAGAGTTTCTCCATCTCCCATGCCAGGTTGGCAGCTCCAGGTGTGTCCTGTTCTCTCTTTTGTACTGAGAAAGGAGAAAACAGGGGGCAAGAGGGTGCAAAGTGGGCTATGTCTGTCTCTCTAATTAGCAGCTCTAATTAGTTGTCCTTTCCCAGAAGCCATGGAGATGGTGGAGGGGCACCAGTAATAATAGGTTTTCCTATTGGCAAGTCTGGAAATTTAATAGAGACTGAAATTTTTCAGGTCATCCAGAAGAATGGGTAGTAATGCATCTGAGAAATCGATGCATTGGCAGAGAAGCAGGACAGGACGCGCTAGTGGGTTTCATTGACGGGCCTGCTAGGATTGAAAGTATGTCTGTATGGTGTTTAAGTGTTTCAGAGAGATGAATCAAATTCCACTCTTCTGTTAGACTCACAGTGAAGCCAGTAATGTTCTGGAAACAGGATCAGCTTTACAAATAAGTGCTACAGGCTTATATCTTGGTCCAAACTTTAGGACTCATGATAGCAGGATCTCACAAGTGGGCCCTGGCTGCTCTTTCTGGAGGAGGTAAGAAGGCAGAAGAGAAAAGGTGATCCATATTTCTGCCCTTAATTTTGAAAAGCGATGACCGTTTCAAGTAGAAAAGAGTTATAGCTGGGGTCGAGGCATCTGGGATAGGATGAGGTTGTCTTACTGAGTCCCAAGTGAAGGAGGCTTGTCAATCCTGAGGAAGAGACAGAGTGGTGATCTGAATGGCTGGGCCATGCCCCACCTTGTCCAGCAGTTTTTGTGGCTGGAACAGGGCAATAGCACAGCACTGTGCAAAGGGGACATACTAATTCCTGATTTTGCTCATCAGTACATCTTAGCAGATCCTTTTTTTGAGTGCATGAGACTGAGTGAATAAGGAGAAGCTGTGGGACTGAGATGGGGACTACTGATGTGTGGGAGGTAAAAGGCTTTTTAGTCCCCTTTAGCCAAGAAAATCCATACTTGGCCCCACTTGTGCAAGTTACTGTCTCTGGTTTGAAGAAATGGTTGAACCGATGTGCATTGGTTTAGTTTGGTTTGGGTTGGTTTGGTTTGGTTGTTGATGTTTTGGGGGGGTTGGGTGTTTACACTTTAGAGAAGGTCTTAATGCTGAATGCCCAGAATCTACATGCTGTCATACACAATGATGTGTATGATGTGGTTTCTTTAATATTCTGCGTTCCTGCAAATACAGGATTATTTGTTTTCTGACTTTTGAATGGAACAGTAATATGTATATATATGTGTGTGTGTAGATGTGTTCACTTACGGTAAATGTGGAAACAGGGGAGACCAGGGAAGGATAAATGAAGAGTCAAAGTGAATTTCAGAGGAGGTAAGTGCTGAAAATGGGTAAACAGAAGACTCTACTTCTGTGGGAAAACATGGAGGAACAAAACCACAAACAGGAGAGGAAACAGCCAAATCTAAACAATGAGCTGCAGCAGCGAGCTGCAGCAAATGTGATTTTAAAGAACAGCGTGTTCACAACAGGCATGCGTCACTGCTGAAGATGGAGTATGTGAGCACTGCTTTCCTGCTTCCCCATCCCCAGTACCTCCATGGAAAGCTCAGCCTCTCCTGTCCACCTTATTTGTTCAGTAGTGGACTTCATACGACTGATTCAGTTCTCATTAAACTGATTTACTGGGCTCGCTGGCTCTGCTCAGCTTCAGTTTATTCCTACTTTGTTTAAAATTCGGGAAGTGCTGGGGGAGGGGACAGGACACTAATGGCCGTTCTTGTGCAAGTGGAGTGGTAGCTGATTTATTGCAAAGGTTATAAAGGAAAAGTATTAAGTGTGTTCCATTCTGCTTGGCAAAGCCATCCTGCACAATGTCCAACAAAACCCTGAGAGCGCTGGTTTGTACCAAAAAAAAAAAGAAAGGGAGGAGGGGTATGCGTGTGTGCGGAGGGGGGACGCTCCACCAAAGATGTGCTCTTCTTCTTTTGAGCATTAATTAAGACTGTAAATCACAGGCAACATGAAACAACTGTATTCGACGGAACGTGGACAGTTCTGGAGTTCTGCTGTGCTTGCGCGATCAGTTCGAATACCTACACTGAAATGCTAATGGGAGAGCAAACTTCAAAGAGAAATTTTGGCATGAAGAAGTGGTCTGCAGGACCATTACATGGATAAAGTTGTAAAATAGACTCCTCCGTGCAAACTGGGAAGGGCGGTGGAATGAAAGTTTGAAAGGTTTATAGGAACTCAGGCTTCTTTTCCTATCGTGCACAAAGTCAGTCCCACATTAGTTTGGTCTTGTCTTGAAATAGGCTTGTGTGTTTGTGTTTTGAATAATAGAGGGGAGAGGAGGGTGACAGCCAAAAAATTGTACTTGGATAATGAAAAGCTCAGTTAATAGTCTTTAAAATTAATTTTCTTTTTCTGATAAATAGTTGAGGGAGCTCTTTTGTCACATCATAAGTAATGGTGGGTCACATTCCCAGGCTTATAGAATTTAAAGCCTTAATTTGTTATGATCAGGTAGTTTTATCTTCAGCAGAACATCAGTTATAGAAATTCACCCAGTAATTCCTGCATGGATCTCATGTCCTAAACGAATGTGCTAAAGCTTGTTTTTACGAAGCCATCTAATCTTGATTTAAAGGCATTAACTAATTCAGAGCACCCCCCACACACACCCATGTCAGCTTGTTCACTTTGTTATTATTTACATAATATAAAACTTAATCTTTAAAATTTATTTCTCTGTGACTTCATCTAGTTTCAGTTTCTTGCTAATGTGTCAGTACTGGGCTGCAGTGGAGCTGCACTAGGGTAGTTAAGAAGATCATTTTCACCCATTGTAGAATATGGCCCATTTGTTCCTTGTTTTACTTTGGTGTAAAGCTACTGGATGCAAGTAACATCTTGATGAAAAATGGTCTGTCCTTAATAGTTAATTCACGAGCAACTTATTTCCCAGCACAACATATTTACGTAATTATAAGTAGACTTCTGTCCAACTGCTTGTCCGGGATTCCTCAAAGTGTTTTTGGTTTGCCAAGTGTGGTTTGAGATGTAATTAATAACGTGGGGGATTCCAGAATGGCTGATGAGGTTCATTTTCTGTCTTGTAGAATATGATATTGTAATAGAGATGCTCTCTTTAGATATGCGAGATGTAAAAAAAAAAAATAATACAATTGTAAAGAATAACTTTGGAAAAAAAAATCTGGAGTTACTTATATTTAGTATATAGAAATCAGGAGTCCTGTTTGCAGCAATAGTCCCCAATGCTTACCATAAAGCTGCTTCTTCCACTGACCTTATTAATTTTATGCCATCAAAGGATAACCATCTGATGTTGTGATACTACTCTGAAGACTATTCATTAATATAGATATATTATTTCTATATTTAAATATAGTATAAATGTTTATGCAATAAGTGCAGAAAAGGAATTTGTTCTATTACAGGAATGCACAAGCTAGAGGGTTTATGGAATGAGAATTTGAGTGCCTTAAACCAAAGGTAGGGTTCAGAGTAATTGGACTTGTAGCTTACAGAAAGAGCCAATTTATCTTATGTTGTCAAAGACAGTACTTGATGTAAAGCACAGTGTGTCCACTGCTTTGCTGCTGTACTAGTACGTCAAACCAGTACTTCTCCTTTCCTTAATGACAGAAAAAGCACACCAGCTGACCTTCTGTTACATTTAAGGCAGCATCTTTTTTCTTGATTGGGAACCAGGATTGTGCTGGCTTAGCATGCAGCGCCTTGTGGAGGTACTCACATGGTCTTGAAACAAGAGTAAATGCGTGCTGTTTGCCAAAAAGGGCTGAACCATAGCACAATCTTGTGTTTGAAAAGGCTTACACTTGCATGTAAGGCTTATGCTTGCATGTCCAGATGTAAATAGTTTAAAGAGTGCACAGTCTTGAATTGTACTTACGCTGGAAAAAAAAAAATAATAGTCTTGTCAAGAAGGCTGAGATAACAGTAGACACCTCTGTTACTTACCTGCTGTTCTCTCTCTACCAAAAAAGGAGGCATGGCATAAATGAACACTATTAATAATTCTTATTTAAAAAAGAGATCTCAGTGTTATTACAGTAATTTATACAAAAGGCGCATTTGTGGCTTGCCTAACTCGGTGCATCGCCACTGATTTCCGTGGACCTAAACCAGTGTTTCTTAGACCTAAACCAGTGTTTCTTAGACCCAGGCAGAGTGGCTGCATTCAGCTGCTGAGGACATCATGTGCAGCCCCTATGCAAAAGCATACTTTCGTTATTCAGTCGTCTTTCTGGCAATGCTGTGGCTAGTTTAGATTGGCTGTGGGTAAATATGTGGTCACAGGAAAAACATGCATAAAAAAACCTTCTGACCTGAAATGATTGGCAGATGCAAAGGATCTGTCCCAGGCTCTTTAAAACAAGCATACTATAACCTTAGTTCCCTGCTTGCCCTGGTGTATATATTCCTGCCAATTCTTGGATCATCCAGGAAGAATACCTATCCATAGCCCAGGGGTTTATGTCAATTCACAGATACTTTATATGTAGGGGAAGCAGGCAAACATTTCTGAATGAGAGGTGATAAAGGGAAGCAAGAACCAAGGAAAGTGCTGGGTTTTCTTGTTGACTTCAGATCAAGACCCAGTGCCTTCCTGGGAAATCCACTCCATGCAAATGAAGTGCATGGAAGTACTTGCCAAATGAAAAATACTGGCTAGTGCTATGTAAATGAATGGACTTTCTGCCCACGCTGGCTGAATCTGTGATAGCAGAACAGCTGGGCAAACGCCCTTCAACAGCACCGAAGCGTGGTTGCTGTTCCACAGGGATCTTGTATCCATCTACGCACACAGGTAAGCGTGTTTTAAGTGTCATCTTGTGGCAAGCATATTGACTTGGAAGAGAGAACATCCATCCTGAATTTCATCACACTTTGTCTCCAGCGTGATCCTGGGCAGGGAGCCGGAGTGGTGTATTTTTCACCCAGCTTCACAGGCCTGAATTTGAGTCAGTTCTCTCAGAGTTGCCCTTTATTGTCCATGGAGAAAAACAGCCAACATTTGCAACACATTTATCAATTTGTTTCAGACATCTGCAACAGAGAAGTTTACATTTAGTGAGATGAAACCAACACTTTAGCACCAGACTTTAAAATGCGTTAAGATGTCCAGTGTTGCAGATGGATACACATTGGGCATACCAAAAGATGGTGGACATCACTCTAGGCTGTTCTCTGTTCCCCGAGGAGACAAAATACCTTTAACAATCAATCTCTGAGCCTCTGGGTTAATGATGCCAGCCTACTGGGCATAGGAGCCCTAGGTGCTGGAAATCTCTGCTGCGAGCTGGTGGGGATGGTTGCTAGCAGTTTTGGTGGTGATGGTTGCTAGCGGTTTTGGCCTGACTCAACCAACATTCTTTTGGACAATTCCTGGGGACGATTTGGGTGTTAAAGACAGGCCTGACTCAACCAACACTCTTTTGGACAATTCCTGGGCACAGTTTGGGTGTTAAAGACAGACCAGGGGTTGTTGCAGGTAGGTGGCTTGGATGCAGCCCTGTCATAGGGGCTAAAAGATGCTGGTAGGGGAGACATAGGCCCATCTGGGTGAGTAGTCTGCAGTGATGTATGATGATTGCAGCCATGGCTGTAGCCTGTGTCCCCCTGTTCCTTGTTTATTAAACCATGGTGTTCGCTACCTTGGAGTTGTTCACGAATGTAAGTTAAAGCTTGTGGAAGAGCACCCAGCCATGGTAGGTACAGCCGGAGCAGCTCCTTGATCCATTTTGCCCACAGCTGTAGAGTTGCTTGTGGCTTTATCATTGGGGAAGGCTGGGGTGGGGGAAGGTAAATGTGTCTGCAGGTAGAAAGAGGGGGGTGGCAGCCACTGCTTTAAACCAGCATTGCTGCCAGAAACCTGTTCTTCAAATGACCCCCTGTTGACTTCACCTGCCAATCAGCGATCGTTTGCATAGTTCAGTATATTGGCTTCGGGGAGCCCCAGAACAAAGGCTTTCCTTAAAAAACTCAGACCTTACTCAGATAAAACTCCCACTCATGCCCCAGGGACTTTTGCGTGACGAAGGATTACGGGATGGTGTCTCAGCTTTCCAGTGTGTACTGCTTGTAGCCGTTTTTTACTTTTGGGGATGAATAAGACTGTGCCCATTAGAGCAAAAATTGGTTTCCGTTTGCTCCTGCTGAGTTTGCTGGCAACTTTTTTTACGATCCTCTTTGTAGGGATGGTAAACGAGGTGGGGGTTTTGAGGAACCTACAGGTGAAGGGGAAGGACATCCATCAGAAGGAGGTGAATGTGGGGAAGGAGAGGGCTTTGAAGATCTTAGCAGGCATTTGAGTTTCCTAAATTGCCCATGCTCCCACGCACATGGGCCCCAAGGTTTCAGAGGCGAGATGAGATGCTCAGCCCTGGCAGGACTGTGGTTTAGCCCCAGCTCAGCCCGGGAGTCTGTTCAGTGCCTGGGGATCCCGAGATGCTTTTTTCCCCCCTCCTTTCCTGGTGTGGCAGGTATGCTGCATCATGCCTTTAGTTTCTGTGATTCTGCAATTACTCATTGTTATTTTGTGTGAGCAAAGCGGGCAGACGTTACAAGACCTTCCTCGTCAGCACGTCCTGTAGTTTCTGTTTCCTTGGATGAAGCAGTAGAGCAGTCACTTCAGGGCCAGAGAACTGGGCCCCATTTCGTCAGCTGGAAGGTGACTAGTTAAAATCTAACTAGCAGTCTCACACCCAGTGCCTGACAGGAACAGTCTTTGAAGACTATTAAGAAAATAAAAATTCCCTGCTCTGTCACATAATGGAAATGAGTATACTTCAACAGCCATCCGCTCTAATCTGTTAGCCAGCCCTTAGCAGCTTACCAAGCCTGTATTTAACCTATTTCCCTAATGGCAATTAAGAAATGTTTTCATTTCCCAGGGAGAGGATTGCCAATGAAATCCCCCCCTTCTCCCCCCCTCCCTCAATCCCCATCCTGCGGCTTCGCTCTCTCCCTCCTCTTCCCCACTCCCCAGCTTCTTCTTCCTTAGCCCAAGGCATCCAAAGCATTCCCCCTGTGTTTGGGTAGCATGCAGTGAGGAAGAAATGATTAAGCAGCTGAATGTTTGAAATCCAGCTAAATGCACCGATTATTATCTGCTTAGGGCTTTCTTATCTCGAACTGTGTGGTGCTTAATGGCAGGCCCATTGTTTTCAGCTCAAAGGTATTAATGAAGGAATCAGGGCAGCAGGCTGATGTCATAGGTGGCTGAAAGGTGACTTGCTGCACTGATTTCCCTTACTCCACCCCTTCGAGAGTCCCTTCCAACTAGTTCAGGAGAAGGGTTGGTATTTTTAGAGGGGGGGGGGGCAGCCAGGTTGCATTTGTGCGTCTGGTAAAGGGATTGCAGAGGCTCCTAAATATCCTGCTTAAAAGATGTACTCTCTTAGCTTCTGCTCTACTTTCTCACTTCATAAAGGCTCTGAACTGCTGGCACAGGTCTCAGTGTGAAAGCGGCCGGCCAGGCCCTGGTTCACACCAGCCACTGGCCAGCAGACTACCCTTCATGTCCTGACCTATATAGCCAAGGTGAGGTTTCCACTTGGTGTTTTTTGATGCGAAGAAAGAAGAGTTGTGAGTAAGTAGCTGCCACCAAGGGTCACTTCTTGAGGTGGACGCAGCCCCCAAGATGATGGACAACTTAAGGAAGTGCTTATGTAGTCAAGTATCAGTTGTAGTTTTTGTCACTCTTCCGAGTTAAATTACTTTTTTAAAAAAAAAAAAATAGTTATTAGATGCAAAGCGGTGTATGTAGTGTGAAGAGACTCATCTCTGGGGTGGGATACTGTGAGCGTATTCATTTTTCTATTACTCAGCACAAGCAGGGGAAGAAAGAGGTGAAGATTCAGACGCGATTAGATTTCATTGTCATTGCTTGTATTTTAATCATACATTGTTATTTCTGTAATTCTTTTTGTGACAGATTTAATCTGACATTCCCTTCTTTCTTATCATAGACTTGAAAAACACGCTGCTTCCTTTGACTTAAAGCTTAAGAATTAATAGTATTGCTCTACACTGTAGAACTTGGCATCACACTGCGTGCAGAAATGGTAAACACAAATAAAATTTCATCAAGCTAAGAATTTGAAGAAAGATGTGTTGCCAGAAACTGACTTGTGGAGCTTTTGTGATTTATGGAACAATAAAAGAAAAACAGCTTTTAGACAGTGATGTCATAAGGTAGCAGGTAAAGACTTCTTGTGTGCATACATATCCAGGCAGGTCTCAGATAAGAATAAAAAATACTGCTTTTTGTGTAATGCATAACTTAATCAGAGTCTTTGTGACTACAGTTAAAATTAATGTCTTTGCTGGCATGTGATTACTAAGTTAGGGTTTCTGTTTTACCTAAAAGATTGAGTGAAGAATTTACTCCTTTTTCTTATTCTTGGTTGTTTTTGTTTATTTTTCTCCATTTCAGTTTAGTTTTGGTCTGTTGGACACGTAGTAGCTTTCACTGTTCAGTGATACCCATACATGCATCAAAGCCAGCTGCTGTCTTGATGAATAAGATTTGCTTAACAGCAAATCATCAAACATGGAAATGTTGCCTTCAAATTTGTTTTTTTCCTGAGGGAAAAAACACAATACCTATATACCACTAGATTTCTCTTTTTTTTTTTTTTCTCCTTTCAATTTATTTGCTCAAGGTTGAGGGTTTTTTGTCATTGGAAATTAAATCAGCTAGCATTCTGAAAGAAAAACTGGAGAACATTTAAAAAATTTTAGCCAAGGTGCTCCAAAAGCGTTGAGTGAACTGACCGGCACTTCCAGTCCCGTCCTCTCCCGTCCCCCCTCCCCGTTTCTGTAGGTTCAGCAGTAAAAACCTATTGAAATGTGAGATCACCAAACTGAAGCAATCAGTCTGAAATGATTAAGGAAGACGACTATTCTTTTCTTCAGATGACCAAAAGTCATCTTGTTCAGAGTTCTTATCTTCGAGCTGCTATTTCACAACTGTTTCTGTCTTTCTGAGTTTGTATTTCCTGTTAAACTCTAAGAGTGCTTTACCTCATATGTAAGTTTGTATGTAGAAACCATCACCAGTAGTTATAAGAAGTGGGGTCCGTCTTCCCCTAAAATTATGTTGAGATTTTTTAAAGGAAAAAGTGTTTGTTTATTTCTTCAGTAATTTAGCAGATTACGTGTCAAGCCCAGGGTGAAATTTTGTTTGCTGAACTTATCTTAAACCTCAGGAGGGGAGGAAGGTTCCGTTTAAAGGTCAAAGTGTTTCAGGATTTCAATTCAGTATATTTTTTACCTTTAAAGTTTTCCCTTACCCCACCCAGACCTCGGACCCTGGAAGCTTTTCAGGTGTCTTACGCGTGTTAACCTTGTATTGAAATTTTTGAAATGTCTCTACATTAAATAGTAGTAAATAGTTAAATATCCGCGTAGGTATTATCATCCACTGTGCACAAACATCACTCTGTGAAGAAATTTGGTGTTTGAGGTTAAGGGAGAATGCTGGAGCTGACAAAATTCAGATGCTAATGATAATTAATTTATGTAGTGGCAAAGATAGGTGCGCTGCCAGGTGCTTTACAGGCAGATAAGATCTGGTTTCTGCTTCAGTGACTTTACAATCTGAGGCCCTGCCTTTGCCACTAGTTATGCACATGAGTTATGCCACCGAGTGCAGGGACACTACTCATGCATGTGAAGTTACTCACCTGTAGTGAGCATATCTGTGTACAGTTTCAACTACCTTAGCTTTTCAATTGATTTCACGGTGAGTCAGTAATTGTTTGGTGTGATAATTGAAGTTATTTAATAAGCTCTGCAAGCCAGAAGTTAAAAGAAAACACAGGAGTCCCCTTTCCTTAAGGGAACTGAGAACTGAGATTTTTCTGGGAAGTTTTTTAGGATGCAAACAATCCATGTTAAATCTGGCACTTTCATGTCACACTGGTTTAAATTATGTCTATTTGCTTACAAATCAACCAGGAGAAAAAAAAATCACCCGATAATTGGAAGGGAAAAGTGCTATTCTCCTTCCTCATTTGTCGTGATGCTGATCTTGGGGCCACATTAAGAGTGTTTCCAGCGAAATTACTTTCAAGTCTGGGAAAATTTAATCAGCAGAGGCCTTGGTAGCTGTAAATTTGTGGCAGCAGTCCCTAATTCATCTTGTAATTCTATGACAGGCTCTGAATTGCCCGTATTTGGCCAGGGATCACCTCAGTGGACAGTTAATGAAAGAGTAGAGGGAACTTGAAGGTCAGTCGCACTGAATTCTTTTTTCTTCCTGGATGTGTCTATTTTATTGCAACCTTTCTTTGTATAATTTATAAAACAAAGTCCTTTTTTATGTTTCCTGCAAAGGCAAATCTATCTCTCTTTGTTTATCTGCCTTCTTTCTTTGAAGCATTTACAAAATAGCCCAAAGAGTCTCAAAATGTATGTTTCTGTTGAAATTACTGCCAGAATTACATTCTAGCCAATTTATATTTCTTGTCTGAGCGTGGTTGTGAGAATAAAACTGCAACAGATGCTGCAACCAGGTATTTTTTTGAGAGTGGAATTTGTACGTTGACATGTAAATCTAATCTCAGTACAATGAGAAGACTTTAGTTACTGGCTCAAACTCAGAATAAATTAATTTGAACTTCAGAAAACTGTAAGACTCCAATCAACATAGCACCAAAAATAAATCTAGGTCTGCTGGATTCAGACCAGACAGCAGATAAGCTGGAATAGCTTTTGTTTATTGAAATACTATAGTAAATGGGTGCTGATGTAGCAAAACACGGGATTTTCTTGTGGCATGTATAGCGTAACAGATATGTTGAAAATAAAATGGAAAAAATAAAGAGAAGGGAACAGAATAAAAATTATAATGGCCTTTTCTTTTTCTTCTTTCTGCTTTCTTATTTAATAAAGTGAATTCCTGTTAGCACTATTTTCTCTTTTTCAGGATCTTTTCTTTCTTTGGAGGATATCAGCCTTACCTCTTGTTTTGTTTCATTCACCCGCTCCCTCAGAGTATCTTGTGTCTTAATCTTCTCTCTCTAGGTTATTGCTCCACCCTTTTTGCCTCCTTTTTCTATCCATTTCCTATTGCTTTTTTCTCCTCCTTCATTTTGACTTTCATTCCAAATGCAGTACCTTCCCACCTCAGAGTTCCCTTCCTCTGTTCAGCCTGTGTCAGAAAAAAATTCGTAGGGCTTGCCATCATTTTACACTTCAAGATCAAGTGTTTTGAATGACCACTCTGGCTTCAGAGGCAAAGCGGGTGTTGGTAGATGAAGTAGTGGTTTTTCAGCACCTGAACTCTTAGCATCCTTTCCGTCACAACAAGATCACTGCTGCTACTTCTCAGGTTGAATTCAAAATTGGGAAGCTCTTGGGAAGCTTCATTTACTATTAAATTAAACCTACAAAGTGGGGAGAAAGAGGAGGTATGAAAGGTGGGTAAAGTCCACTTTCTGCCTGGTATTAATAAAAGATTTAGAGGTGAGTTTATTTTTCAAAGTACATTGAATTTAAACTAGCCATAAGAATTACCTGCATTTTTATGGTTATCATCTAGTCAGGGATGCCCTTACTGTAAATACAGTACAAGCTCTTTTATTTGTAAATTTAGGATTTCGTGTCACTTTTTAATGGGCTTCTGACGCACATGTCCATTTGACCAGCTGTGATACAGCAGTGGTCATTGCTAGCTGCAGGACCTGCTACTTTGCGTGCACTAGCTGAGCCTGTCTCAGGTGGTGGAACATCTCTTGTGGACGGTGTGAATGTGACCACTCTTTGTCATTTACCAGCACCAGGAGATTTCCAGCTTTAGCACTTGTGCAGATCACAAGTGTGCTATGGGAAACAAGATGTTGCCTTCTAACTCGGTCGTGCTGTTGCGTCTGTGCAGGCCAGAGCGGGTTTTGCCCACATCGAACCCTTTCAAAATGATGCCAACATAATCTCAGTCAAGTCCTGTGGAACAAAAAATGGTCTTTGTTCTTGCACAAAACAATGTGGGGAGCAAGGTGGCCTCTCACTTTGTAAGCAACACCGCATTTCTACACGTGCTGAGCTTCCAATATTTGTACAAGAAGCCACTGTGAGAAGGTTGATTGGAAGTGATCATGCTTGTTCTACATCTTGATTTTGTGTATTTCTATTTAAATCAGAATAAGTGGTCATATTTGAAATGCTGGAGTTGACAGTAACTGCAGAGTAATGAAATTGCTTGGAGGAGGACATGAAAATCTTCTGTTTGTTTGTGGAAGGCTATTGTTAATTTAATAGAATTGGGTGTCAACCTTCAAAAACCATCATACGCTATGTGTTTGTAAAGTACTTTCATTAATGGTGTAAAAAAATCCAATAACAACCCAAGAAACTTCTCATTGTGAGATGAGGAAAATATTAGTGCCTTTCCTGACAGGATTTCTTTTCACGAGGGATTCCTCTGTGGAACACTAATCAAGTCCATTCAGAAAGGCCTTAATTAATTTAATTAAAATCTGTCAGATCAAACTGATTAGCCTGACATCCAGCCTGGCGGGAGGGAAGAGGCCGGTACACGCGTTGTAGCTGTGGTGAGGTGGGCTTGCCGTCTGCAATCAGAGACGTATGGCCACTGCCGTGATCAAAGCTGTCTTTCATTGTCCTCGGAATAAACGTTATGGCTCCCCCAGGCCGAGTGATCCAGTTTCTTTTTGTTAGAAAATATTTTATACCTTCGCAGCCCCGGCAGCTCAGGAGAGGACGGCAGGTACCTGGCTCTGCGCGTGATTGAAGGGGAGCACCGGGTGACCTTTCTTACCCTTCCGACAATGGGAATAACAGATTAAATGTTTTTCATCCCTTTGCCATCCTCTGTCATAGCCGTTGGCCATGACCGCTGCCCATTGGCAGGAGAGACACAAAAGCCACGTTGACAGGGGTGGCTGTGGGTGCGGGATGGTGAGGATGGATGTCACCGCAGCAGAGCCTTCCAAAGAACGGCATGTCCATGCGGGGCATCTTCCTTTCGAGAACAGAACTGAGGTGGGAGCTGAGAAACTACACCCTCTGCTATCTGCCTGTGCCTGTCCCCAAAATATGGGGAACTACCTCAGCCACGTAGGCTTCTTAATCCTACAGCTGCTAATAATGATGTGCGGTTTCTATGGCAAACATAAGGGCAGCCAGCGCAATCTGTGTCTCTAGCCCTTTCCACTTCCCCTACCCCACACATGTCCTTATGGAGTATCTCTCATCTTCAAAGCTTTTTTTACAAACACTTTTATCCATCGTTAAGAGTGGGGTGGATCCATCAAAAGGGTAATAGCTAGTAAATGCTCAGGTTTTTAGGTCCCAATCCTGCAGGCGCTTAGGCATATGTTTTAGCTTTATGTACCGTAATTCAGGCTTCAGTGGAACCATTCACAGTGCATGAAGTTAAGCATATGTGTAAGTTAGGAACTGCAAAGATTAAACAGCATTCCTGTTTGCTAGAAATCAAAAGGTAGATGAAAACAGTGACCCCAGCTATAGAGGAACCGCAGTTCCTGAAGGAAGAGCAGCAGCTGACATGAAAGACTTGCCAACGGAAGACCTGCCAGTGGCACGTAAGCATTTGGTCTTTATTTGTGAGAAGGACCCTTCTCCTGGCAAAATGCTAACAGTTTCTCCAAGGGTGGAAGGCACTTGGGGCATCCAGTTCCAGTTGCACGGGCACACACATGGTGAAAGCATCCTTCTACAGTTTAGCAGTATGTATCCAATTTCAGTACTTGGGCTCGACCAAACTTTTTGCCAGTGAAATGACAGAGATGCGTTGTCGGAAGAAATAGAACGTAAGTTTCATCTGCAGATATTTTTCCTGACTTGTAGCTTCCCGATATTTTCTGTCCCTGTCAGTTGAATTGATACTGATATCCTTGAAACAGGCAAGGTAGCTTTAGTTGGAACGCTGAACCTGCAGTAAAAAGTCTGTGTTTGGTCAGTTTAGGATCTCACCACTGAAGAAGCATGCTTTGTGGAATGATTCAGGGTCATAAGGGTAGGGCAGGCAAATGCATAAGAAAATAAGCCACTAGCAAATACGTTTGTCTTTTTTTGAGATAATGTAATATTTTGCCTTCTCTGCTATCTAAGCCTAAGCTTAGATGCGTAGACACATTTTCCCCTGCCTGCCAAGGGCTTCTTTCATCCTGATCTTGTAGTGTTTCCATGCTGTCCCGAGGATCCACTCATGATGAGATTTTTTTTGCAAGTGAATGTATTACACAGTGTCTGCATGATCTCTGTTGAGGATGACTCAACTCTAACAGTTTCTTCCTAGTGGAACCAGAGTCTATTTCTTTTTTCTTTTTGCTTTTACCATGGGGTCCCTTCTCTGGCATCTTCCCAGTTTCTCCATTATTTTTGTCTTGAGATAATACAAAACTGAATTCTGTTCCACTGTACTCATTAAATGGGATTCTGCTCTAAATTTTATTTTATACTTAATCTTAAGGTACGTAGCCTGAAAAACACTTGAGATTCCTGTTGTGTAAATGAGAGTGAGTGGTTGGCTCAACTCATTGCAATAATGCGTATTTGTAGACATAAATCGGCAAAAAGAAGGAATTTCTAGAGAGGTGTTTCCTAATAGGATTTTATAAAGTTTGTCTCTTCCCATAAAACAACTGTACTAACTCTATGTACTATTTGAATCAAAGTGATTTTTATTTTTTCTTCATCATTTCCTTTCAGCAGCCTAATATTTGTGAGGAAATAACACTGGACATTATTGATCTATTTTTTTCTTTTCTTCCTGGCTCCTAGGTCACAGTTTAGGCCCTAGTTCAGCAAAGTACTTAAGAAGAGGCTTATCTTTAAGCACATGTTCAAGTCTCAGCGGAGTAAATGAGAATTAAGCAAATACTTAAGTACTTTACTGAATAGGGATAGAATTAAGCACGTAGTTGAATGTTTTGCTGAATCAGGGCCTTAAAATTAAAAATTAATCTTATTTGTGCTACAAAGATTGGAAAGCTAGGCACTAGATTTGGATCTTGAATTAATATAAACCAGGAAGAGGGTAGCACCAAATGTCACAAGAAGAAATAGGTGTAAAAATGGGGTAAAGCTGGGGTTGTTAAAATCATGGGTAGGACATAGGAGAGATGCGTGTTCAGTTCCTACCTCTGTTTTAGACTAAATTGCTGGAGACTGACAATCCCTTTTGCTTTAGTCCTGGCAGTGGTGAGCCCTGGCATGCACAGAAAGCCCTATAACGTTCATAGCTGCCGTGCTAAGTCTAAAGTTGCACGAGAAGGGGCTTAGTCTTTCTAAGCCTCAATACATACTCTATCTGTCCTGTGAAGGGAAGGTAATGCCACTTCCCTTCTTTCACATCGTGTCTCCCTTCACTATCTGATTGCAAACTCTTTGAGGTGGTGAGGTTTCCTTCTACACGTTTATGTGATGCCTGGCACAGCGCTCTTGCTTGTGGCTTCAAGATGGTTTTGTAATAAAAGCCCATAATAATAAATCTTGTGCTTTGGGCTTGACAAAATAATTTAAGTGAAGTGACTGAGTATCATTACAGCTAAAGTTTTTGTCAAGATTTAGGTTAATACAAAATAACGGCAGCACTAAGTAGCTGCGTATGAGCTGCATGAGTAACTTGTGAGACTCTACAAAAAAAGATTTGAAGAAACATGGTAACTTTCCACTGTTTTTTAGGAAGACAGCTGCTGTTTTCAGCCTCTAGAGTTGAGCTGCTTATAGGTGAATGTATGGGAATGAAACCTCTTACGCATGGACTTGTTGTAGGGGATGTTTGTTAATAACAATCTGCAAACCTCTAGTATGTGTTTTTAGTGCCCGTGAATTCCTTCTGAGCAGTTTTGGGTACCAGTAATACAGGTTTGAGTTGTGTAAGCGAAGTACTTGACAACCATGGAGCTTGTGCCCAGGGTTGGCTCAGTGTGCCTCAAGATGTTCTGTGTTGGGGCGGCTGGTGGTACCCTTTGGTGATGCTTAGGGAAGACTGACTGACCCAAGTGCTCTTCTTAAACTTAAATTCATTTAAGGATACGTTAACAAGTATGCCTAGTGAGTGTAATACGATCTGTAATGGGTGCTAGCTAATGGTTAACGGGCTCTATTGAACCTGTGCTCCTTAAACAAACGCTATCAGTGTGGGATGAGTTGTCTTATTTCTGCAGACAGGCGTAGTGCAGCTTGGAGACTAATGCTTTCTTCTTAAGAGTAGAAGCCAGCAGGAGGGCTTTCACTGCCTGCTCAAACAGGGAAGGCAAGGCAGGCATCACGTTACTAGAGCTGCTATTTTCAAATAAAGGGAGGGATGAGGGTAGTGGGGTCTCCGAGTATGTCCCGAAGTTCGTAGGGTGGCTGACCTCGACTCAGCTGTTACTTTGCTTTTTTAACTGACTGTTGTCAGAACAGGTGCTTGATTCAGTATAAAGCTTCCCAGGATAGTTGGCGTAACTTTGCTTTCACGCTTCGAGAAAGGGGAGAGAGACGGGCAAGATCATGCTTTACGTGGGAGGTTACCGTGTGGAGATACTCTGTACGGTCAATGGAGGGACAAGATAGTGCTGAAACTCTGAGCTTTCTGTACAAGGCAAAAACGTAATAGATCAGGTGAGTCAAAACTCTGTGGATCTTGCTTCTATGCTGGGGGCTTTGAAAACTTTGTGGAAATTGCTTGTCGTAAGGCATATGGGATAACAATCTTATTTTCTGAACTTTTACCAAGGCAAAAATTGATGTTTTATATATGGGAGAGAACTCTTCACCCAAGCACAGTTCTTGCAGTGATAGCATTGCGTGGTAAGCTTGATTAATCACCTTGGCTTATAAATGGGTTGAGTTAGTATCTTTAATCTGAACAGTTCTTGACCTGTTAGAAAAACACTGCTTCTGGACAAGATGCAATTTTATCTTTTTTTTTTTTTTTTCCTAATGGCAAACGCAAATCTCTTCTATGCATTTGAAATAAGAGAAGTAGGCTTTTGTTGAGCACAAGCAAATTATTCATTCCTACAGGTAGAAACCCGGAACTCAGCATGGAAGGCTTCAAAAGCACATCTAGAGCAAACCCAATGTATTTTGTTTTTTCAGAGTTACGGACAGAGTGAGTTGGTATTTCAGTTTTTTGACCATGGGCTAGTAGGAGATATATAAAGTACTTCAGAAATTGTCTCTTTGTGATCATTTTTTCAGGTTAAGTTTTCCTCCCTTGATGAATTAAGTGACCTACCTCTACAAACAAATGAGACTGTTAGCTTTGAATAAAGTAATGGATTTATAACGCTATAGTATCTACTGCTCACAGTAGAAGCTTTTGTTCAGGACAGGAGCTTAGAATTTGATGCGTTTAAAGTATTTTTATTGACCAGATAAAAAATTCATTGTTATAACATCGTTGGCCATTCAACTCCCTCTTCATTTAGGTTGTCCTTGCACTGGTGTTAAGTACATTTAATTCAATGAAATTCCCTGTGACTTAGAGCATTAAACGTGTGATGAACAAAATTATGAGAGAATTAAAAGATAACTCTCTCCCTTTTATTTTTGTGTTGTTTATTAACAGTATGCTTCATTTGACTTTGGTTGCACAAAAGTTCTGTCAATTAAGTTAGTAGTAAAATGTCACTTTCTAGTTAACATGTCACGAAAGCCTCTAGAGTTTATAATGATTATTTTAAGAATCTTTCATTCACAAAATAAAATACATAGCCGTAAATCTTTTCTTATTTAATCTTTTAAAATGACTATCAAAGAACAAAACCTTAATTTGTAGCCTGAAGTTATTTTGTTAAAATCATTTTTCCTTGACAGACTTATTCATGCATAAGTATAATTTGATATGATAACTGAATTGTTTTATAATGCAGAATGAAACAAAAGTGAACGTATTTTAAATAGATCAATGAAATATTGACAGGCCTGAAACACAGATGATGTTGTTTTGTGAATTGCCTGGTCACTTTTTTCTTAGGCAGAAAAATCACACTTGGACCATCTCTTTGAATTATTCTGTTAACTGCAGAAATTTTAAGATTATAAATCAAAATTTTTGAAGTGAATCTGAAATTATGAATCCGGAATGAGAGGCTGGTTTTAGACTCCGTCTTTGTTAAACAAAGATGCATTAGCTATTTTGCTGGGAAGTTCCTCTTTTAAGCATAGCAAAGCTATAAATATTTATCTCCTTAATAGCTTTTTGGATTAAAGTAATGACGTCTAAAATGACTTTATGAATGCAAGTTTCAGGATTTTTTTTTGTTTTGTTTCACTAACATCCATTTTATGGAGACTTTATGAGTTCCAGTGCACCTTCCAAATATTGACAGTGCCGGGGCTGGATGGAAAGTTCAGACCAAATCTTGAACCTCCTCCGTGTTGGTTCTACAGACTGTCTGGAGTCCAAAGGTTACGAACTGCTTGTAAACTATCTCCAGAATAAAAGCCTGTGTGCCAGGACATCAGTGCTGGTATTGTGTTCTCTATTCTTTTCCTAATTTGCAGTTTCTCCCAGCCCTGCTCCCGTGGATTCTCAATGGCCCGCATTGCTTCAGCCTATTTAATTCCGTGAGGCGATGCTAATGGATGGCAACTGAAAGTCTGTCCTGAGGCCCTGAGACTTTTCAGAGATGTTAATTCGCTTAGTACTACAAAACTAAAAAAAAGGAAGAGTAGTTCTAAATTGTCCGCTCCTGAGGCACAGATACTAAACCCCTGGATTCGGCAAGCTCTTTAAGTGAATGCACAGCTTTAATGACACTGACTTTACAGAACTAGTTTCTTTAACATTAAGCACTGCGTACAAATATGAGGTAACCGATGCAATTTGTTTGCAGTAAAGGGTCTCTTTGCAGCATTTTTTTTCTCTGTTGGGTCTGGCAACGTAAAGATTTAAATTTGTGTTCAAAATACGCTGTACAAAATTGACCCAGTGACTACTGAAGTCAACAGAAGTCTTCCTGTGAATCGGGATTTAAGAGTTTGCTTTACTTAGCTCTGGAAGATGTGCATGCTAACTCAAATGAGACCATTTATATACTTAAATGTGAGACAGTAACACACTCCTGAACAACCTACAGGTTTTCCAGAGCAGATCTGGACTCTTGTGGTAGGTACTTGGCGGAGAATCCTCAAGCTTGAGTTAGGTGCTAAGGCTCTCCAGGTGTCTCACTGGGAGAAGATAGTGATCAGGAGAGGACTCCCAGGAGCCAACAAGCTCAGCCAGAAGCATCCAGAGTTCAGTTCAACATCACGATTTGTGTATTTTTGCAAAGTGGAGGATGGGACATAGTCCAACCACATCCTCCCCCAATAAACTGAATTGCCTGTCTGTGCTTTGGATGGCCTTTGAGGATGAAGGCTCAACCTCTCAGGCAGAAGTGCAAAATGGTAGATTTCCTCAATGTTATAAAAAAAATGTGTTCTAAATTAACATTTCTGCCTAAAGCCCTTT
This sequence comes from Chroicocephalus ridibundus, assembly GCF_963924245.1. Taxonomy (NCBI): domain Eukaryota; kingdom Metazoa; phylum Chordata; class Aves; order Charadriiformes; family Laridae; genus Chroicocephalus; species Chroicocephalus ridibundus. The sequence continues at coordinate 80,407,907 of NC_086286.1, read as the reverse complement.
TCCAAATAAATACTTTTGCTAGAGAGACAGGGAGCAATCACTTACAGCTTTCCACAGGCAAACACTGTATGTATTTTACTCACGACTGTGATAAATTTACCTCTGTTTTAGTTCATTAAGAAAACTTCAGCAGGGAAATGCAATTTCTGCTCATTATGTGTAAACATAACAAATGGCACTTATCTCCTTTGACTGGTTGTTTTTCCTGAAATTCCTGGTAAACAGGTATAATTAATATAAAAACGTAATGCATTTTTCCCCTTGCATCAGTGTGTGGGTTTTAGTTAGTAACCAAGTGTGCAGAATCAGTGGTTCATCAAAGTGATCAAAGGTCCAATGAAAGCAACTTAGTGAGTCTTTAACTCTGAATTGATCCTCAGTGATAAACTTGTTGCTTTATTCACCAGAAAGAATAGTTTTTACCAATAATTTTTTTTTTGTATCAGAATTTTTTAATGTTATGGTGGCATATGCCTCATGGGCATGCTCTAAACACCCTTCGTAGCCAGAAGTGATCTGGATGATAAATCATTTTACGAGGCTTCGAATGTTCTTAACTCTTAGTGAGATAATCCCGATTTTAGTGTGTTAAATATTTTCAAGAAGTGGGCCCGCTGACTTTTAATCTGCAGCTCTGTTTTGTACAGCATGCAGTTTCCAGGTACTCAGTATCTCTCGTGCTGCGTAACCCGTATCGCGTGCAGGGCTATCTAATCTTCCGGCAGGTGAGAAGCTGTAATTTGTGGGGCGTCTTATCGAAATACAGAAAACTGATGGGGAAAGAATGGTGATTGAGCCCTGCTTGGCCCGTACGGTCTTAATTCTGGGTTGGTTTTTTTTTTGAAAAATAAGCGGCGAGGAATGAATAATCTTCAGAGCTGTTAAAGCTCTGCTGCAGGTTGGGTGGTGTGACAGAGAGCGAGGAGCTGCACGGGGCACCAGCGCCCCTCGCTCGCCAAGATCTGTTTGTCCAGTGATGCAAGAGTTTGCTAATTAAACAGTTCCCAGCGGTGTTTGGGGCAGAACCTGTGGACATTTAACCAATTGAACAATTTATTGCTGTAATTGAAGGGGTTAGCTGGTGTTTATTAACTAGCCTTCCTGTCACGTTCGAATGGCTGGACTAACCCTTGGTCCCTGACTTGTTTTCAAGCGTCCCACCGGTGGTGTTGGCACTGCGGTTGTCACTCTTCAGGCTGCTGCTTCAAGGCCAGAACTTTACTTATCCCCCTTTTGCAAACTCAGCAACATTATTGGGCTTCTTTTTTTTTTTTTTCTTCTCTCCCATGCAGGAGCAAGCATTTTATTACAAATGAAGTGCTATCCCTTTAGAGTAAAAAGGAAATTTTATCTGAGACACAAAATAAATTGGGATAATTAGGGAATTTCAGCAAACCACTTCTGGCTTGAAAATGAGGTTTACGCTTTGTAATCTCAGCGTAGCACTAGCTGATTTTCCTTTTACGATCATGGCAACCTCTGCTGTCTCCATCGTCATTAAAGTGGGTTCGGGGCTAGGATAAAGGCGTGATGGCGGGAGCATGCAGCAGGGCTCCCCGCCACACCGCGGGGGCACCCCCAGTTCGGGGGACAGATCTATTCAGGGGAACAATGAGTCCTGATGGTGATAACAGGCTGCTTCTCCCCCTTACCCATGAAAGCTTCTATAACTAGAACTAATTGGCCGTTCCTAAAGTGTAATTAGCAGGGATATTAATCTAGGCCTGACAGGTGTGAAAATGTGTTTCTTTGAGTCCATTCAAAAGGCACCCTATCTGATCAACCATAGGGGGAGCCTGAAGCAATTGTGTCTATAAACTCGCAAGGCTTTAGTTTGTCGGAACTGAACAGCCCACTTTTATTAATCGCGTTTGAGTCAGAGGACATTAACTCAACAGAAACGGACGGGAGGAAGTTCACTTAATACTAACATAATACTTGGTATCACTTCCATCATCAGGAAGGGAAGTGCTTGCTTCCGCCTTCATTTGGGTATGGGAAGAAAAGGGAGGACTTTTTCAAAAAACACATTTTAATTAGAAAGATAGGTGTGAATTATTTTGCATTGAGGATCATTCAGTGGGTGGGTTTTTTTTCTCCTAGTTCACTTCTAGTGAAGTTTGACAATCACCGTTTGCAATGTTTGTTACTTTTCTTATTTAGTTGTTCTTCATCCCACTGGGCGCAGCACATAGCAGTGACTTTAAAAGGTGGTGCCACCAAGGCGGCATTCTCATCAGCTGTGCAGGTATTAAATAGTCCTAATGTAACAATCTGCGATGGGGTTTCAGGGCTTGTTTAAGGAACTTGGGCCACATACGTCACCACTAGCTCAGCTTCTTCATGTGTGGTGTAAACGGGCACAGCTCAGTGGAGCGGCACTGATTTATATGTGTCAGAAGATCCTGAATTCAACCAGCAGACTTACCATGGGATATTGAAAGGGTCCCAGCTGAATCTGCAGATGGCTGTTTGTGCTAGTGGGCTTCAGGCTTGGAACTAGATGAGAAAATCTGTATTTCCCGTTTTAATTAGAGGGACGTTCACAATATAAGACTAAATGACAAAGCCTACCCCAAAGACCTGCATCTGTTTTACATAAAATAAATGCATTATATGAGTGAGAAATAACTTGAAGATAGTCTTGATACTGGAAATAGTGTGTGTTCATCGGCATGCACATGCATGTGTACTGCTCAGTCAGAATTTTCCCCAAAAGAAGAAATTTGTTTTATTATGTATGGTCTGCTCTGAAAAATGTATACATAGTGCTTTACTAGTTCATCCGTCTGTAAGTATCTGGATGCCTAGAGCACTGTGATATTTCTTAGAAATATCTTAAGACGATTTCCTAGAAAAGATGAGTCTAGAGGAGGTCTCCCTGGTCACTCAGCCCAGTCTCCTGATGGAAGAGGCAACTTCATAAAAAAATTGTTCTACTAATGAACAAGGGCTGTCTTACCAAGGCTAGGATGTTTTTTCCCCACTGCTGTGATGAAAAAGCCCCTCTCAGACTGAAGAATCAAGTTCTGGCCTGAACTTGCTCAGATCAGTTTTCTTCTTGTGTGAAAATCTTCAGGTGAAATAGCTCAAGAAACAGCTCCTTGCTGTTTACCCCATGACATATTTACAGAGCACAACCATATCCTTTCCCAACCTTGGCAAAGACAGAAAGCAAGAAAGTTCATGCTTGCGTTGCATTACAGAACAAGGCTCAGTGGCCTTCAAGAGCATGAGCAGTGACTGAGATAGCCTTAGAAACAGTATGAGTATGTCCCAGGACTTAAAATTGTGTGCCTTTCTAAGCAGTGAGGCTTATTAACTTAGTTGCTAATGTGTTTGCATCACTTTCTTGATGCAGCGATGTCCCTTACAACACGACACTCTTCCACAGTCAGCAGGCTTGCATCTGGCTCTGCCGGCTTTGCAGCAGAGCATGCTGTGTGGTGCAGACGTGCCTTTTTGCATCTTTTCTCAGAAAGGCTCTGCATTTTCTAACCTACTGCCGTCTAAATTGATCTTGATTCAATGCGGATGACCAGCATAGGAAATGACACCCTCCTTCCGGAGCATTATTGCGATTTGTCATTTCTTTGGAACCCGTTGCCCTTCTGTCAAGACTTTGAATTTTCTAGGTGATGTATAGGTTTAGTATTCAATTCCTGATGTAGGAGGGCAAGGCAGTCTTTTTCTTGTTTACCCTAGATAGTGCAAAACATACATGAGGAAGGAGGGTCTTGTGATTGAGACAAAGGGCTGTGATTCAGGACATGTGGGTTCAGATCCTGTCCCTGCTGTCTGCTTTCAATGAAACCTTGGTGAAGTCATTGGATCTCTTCCTCTTACGTAAAATCTCTGAGTCTTTCTCTCTTTTCTGTTGAGCTGAGAGATTCTCGTCACCAGCTGCGCGTTAGTATGCCTTCCCCACCATCGTTGTCCACTAATGCAAGCTGGACAGCCTGCCTTCTCACGTTTGGGGAAGGGGGTTCAGGTATGAGAGTTTTGGGGTCCGTTCTTAGAACAGAGAATGTGATCAGAACATGATCCCATGCCCAAATCTGCTACCAGGACTCCTCCTTGCTTTTTCGGCTCTCCCCCAATTCTCTCCCACCCAGCACCTCCTTTTTTCCCCCGTCCCCCTGAACCACCCAGACGTAGAGAGGAAGAGAAGGTCTTGCTTTCGCCCTCCCCACTGTGAAGCCAAAATATATTATTATCAGTCTCCTCTTAACCAGACGTGGGAACAAGATTACTCAAATTGATGTCAACCGAGTACAAGTCACGTGGTTTTGCAAGTTGCTGACTAAAATTATTGGAATTACCCAGAGCTAAATGATTTGTTCTAGCTGGAAATTGGAGAGCCTGTGGTGTTTACACCATTGGTCATGGCGGAAGGGGTAAGTCCGGCTGCTTCACCTCTTCATACTTTTTATAGACAAAAAGGGTGCACAGTGAAGATGTTTGTTCATACTTGCTTAACCTCAAATGGTTTGGACAGTTACTTTCTTCATACCTCAGTTATATTTTCATTCCTATTCAATTTTCATTAGCAAGTTATTTGGCAGTTACCCAGAGTGATGTTTAATAATTGCATTGAGATGTTTCTCTCTCAGAAATCTAAACTGTCATAATGCAGTAAAACCTGCTTTTGCTCAAGAGATACCTGAGCAGAAAAAAATCCACTATTAAAATAATGGCTAAATAAGCACTGATGTGGTATTTATTGATAGAAAGCTGCAGCTCCTTGCTGCGCGGCTGGTAAGAAACAAGAGAATGAATAATAGCCACCAGTGTCCCAAGTTTGAAAAGTCAGAGGAAATGGCAGCAAGAAAAAGCAAATGAAGATGGATGAAACCCCAGGAGGGTGAAGGGAGACGTCCTCCATGCTGGATGGGGCTGGGGGGCTGACTCCTGGGTCACCTCAGCCGTGGCTTTTCGGAGGGGTGTTTTGAAAGGGCCCTGTTTGGGAGAAGTGCTTCCTGGCTGCCACCGCCGCCCACCGCTTGCAGATGCTGCCTGTGGGTCAGGGGGAGGTCACCGCCAGTTAACTCAACACCTCCAGCGAGGAGAAAGCTCTTGGGGATAAACTGCCTTACCATCACTGTCTAACCCGCACCGAGAGAACTCCCAGATGCTTAACTTGTCCCTTTGCTTTGTCCTGACGTACATTTTCTGGGGCATCTTTAACCAATACCTCTCCCCTCGCTCAGCACAGTGGGTTCAGCATCAGTTTCTCCAGCCTGGTGGGTTGGGTTTTCTCCTGGCAGGTCCTTCTGCCCATGCTGTGGCCAGGGCCAGGCTGCCCTATGGTGCCTCACTGGCACCGGAGCAAAGATGCCAGGAACCGAGCGAGACTTCAGGGTCTGCCGAGGCAGCAGCATCCCACGCACACGTTGGTGTCCCCAGGGCTTGCCGTGTGTGCCAGGGCATGCCTGGTCATCCCCTGGGACCTAAAACTCATAGAATCATAGAATGGTTCGGGTTAGAAGGGACCTTAAAGATCATCTAGTTCCAACCCCCCTGCCATGGGCAGGGACACCTCCCACTAGACCAGGCTGCTCAAAGCCCCATCCAGCCTGGTCTTGAACACTTCCAGGGATGGGGCATCCACAGCTTCCCTGGGCAACCTGTTCCAGTGTCTCACCACCCTCACAGGAAAGAATTTCTTCCTAATATCTAATCTAAATCTACCCTCTTTCAGTTTAAAACCGTTACCCCTCGTCCTATCCCTCCACTCCCTGATAAAGAGTCCCTCCCCATCTTTCCTGTAGGCCCCCTTTAGGTACAGGAAGGCTGCTATAAGGTCAAGCTCCTCATTGCCATGGCACTCGCAGCTCCTTAGTGCCAAAGGGAAGAGGCAGCTCTGACACCTCTGCCTGTACTCTGAGTGTTGTTAGTGGTGGGGACATCAAGGGTGACACCATCCAGATAGACTGGACAGTGTTTGCTTATAAAATGCAAAGTCTGAGTACGTCCAGCAAATTGCATCGAGTGTTGTAGCTCTCCAGAAGCAGACTAGTTGCATTTAAATCATTATGTTTCAAAAAGATTAAAGATGCAAATAAATGGCACAAGTAGTGCAGGAGCCCATTTCTTACATATACACAGAGGTACATGAGAAATAGGGGTATTTTACATTGCTCCCAGGTTTTTTTTGCTACTGACAGCAGCTAGAGAGCCCTGCTCACAGGGGAGTCTGGGTGCAGGCACTCCCTGGTTCTTACTTCCCCAGGCGTGAGAATTGGTGGGGCTTTCTCGAGCATCCACACGGATTCTGGGCAAAAATCTGGAAAAGTTAAAATGCTGAGGCAAGGGGATTGAACTCTGCAAAACCTCTGCAGGTTGCAGACTGCTGTGTTCGTGTCCATAAAAGAATTTAGTAGGCATATATTTTATGTGTGTGGGTACATCAGTAGATGCATAAAAATACATATGTCTGTTTTCAATAAAAGCATTCCATGATCTAAACATCTTAAAAATCTTAGGCTTCACATTTTCTCGAACAGGCTTGTTCAGGGAAACAAAAGAGGGTGCTTGACAAGATTATGGTGTTGCTTCTATACATTTCCTTTATTCTTGTGGCTAAAAGGAAATTACAACGTGTTGTTAAGTCAAAGTGTGGTCTGTGGAGCTGAACCAAAAAACCTTTAAATGGACTAAAATTCCCCTTCTGATAAAAGGGAAAACTACACAGCAGAGAGACAGGATATCTTTAATTTAAATAGTGGGTTTAGGTATATTAATTTGAGTTCAAAGCATCTTTCAAAGGGTATGATGCCCACATTTTTAATTTTACCTAATACTGAGCATCTGGTGTGGACTGGTTTGTGGTACTGAGAGCAAAAGGAAATACATTACTCATAGATGAAAGGAGTGAGGGGGAATCACTGTCCTGACTAAAAATAGCCTTTTTTCCACCAGTTAATATCAGCTGGAGGTTTGATTAAATAGTAATTGTCTAGAAAAAGACAATAATTGAGTGTGACTGTTTCCTTTCAGGGGCCAGGCCCAGGTGGTGAAAGTTAAGTATTGTCCTTCAGATAAGGTCCTGAAAGCAGTTTTCCTGGATGTCCACCGAGCCCTTCTGCAAAATGTCCTTTCTGGGTGCTGAGCTGCAGACAGACAAAATCCAGGCCTTTTTGCAGGGCAGCAGCAGCAGCAGCAGCTTTCGGGGATGTAGCGCCGGAGGATTTTATGGCTGCACTGCAGATACGAGCCGGCTCACCTCTTTGGCTGGAACTCTAACCCAGAGGCGCAGAGATCACAAGAGACAAATGTCTTGAATTAAGAAATGGGGTTGACATCTATAAAAGTCAGAGCACATCTAGTAGGCAACATGTGTAATAAGACTATAACATTATATCTAATAGGGAGATCGGAAAGCTGTCTAAAAAACCACAGCTTCCATTCAGATACGCACGTTCAAAAACAAAATACCCCAGGTTAGTGCTTTTGGGGGTTTTTAGCCCCTTAATTTATAATTTCGCTCCTTAATTTTGCCCCTTATCATCTTTTCCTAAAAATCAGTTGACCTTTTTCAGTACAGGGTTAGTGATAATACTGCTAACAACTTTGCCTAGCTTTATTGGATTCCATAGTGAAGAACTGCATATTTCTGTGAGGTTAACACTATTTTCCTCTAGATTTCTGTAAGGTTATTCTCTCTGAATGACCCTTTTATGCTTCGTAATGTTAACACTTAATCACTTGTCTGGGACTTTGCATATTATGAGTATCTAAGCATTATTTAATTAACCTTTGCAAGTGTCCAGTGGGCCAGAGAGCCATGAGATGGAGCCAGGCAGGAAATGCTTTTTCTGCCTTGTGAAAGTTTTCAAATTGCTACTTATTCTGAGTGGAATGGACTCAAAACGTTGGGGATTTTTTTGCAGAGGAAAAGTGGAGGAGGAGAGTGTGTGAGAGACCAACTGGTCTGCTGCGAAATCGCCAGCAGTTACAGAGTGCTCCCCGGGGAAGGGGAAAGCTGTCGTTTCAGCCCTTTGTCCCGCTTGGTGAAGATGTAGGACTTCAGCCCTTTCGCCTCCACATGCTGAATTAGGACCGTAGTGGCTGGGCCAGAGTCAGGCCAGCTCTGCCGGGTGGCCTGGGGACAAGTGCTCGGAGAAGTGGTCACCGTAGCCTGCTGGTGAGAGCAGCTCCCAAAAGCTTCGCCAGCCGTAGCTCGGACCATCTTTTTTTCTCTTGTGCTCCAGGTAAGTGGTCTCACTGCAAGATGAGGCTGAGCACTAGCCAGAAATACCACTCACCTGAAAAGCAGTGCGCGTCTTCTACTGCGAAGCCTGGGTTTTGGCCAGTCAACTTTTTCCAGGGTAGGTAAGGGTAGTGGCTTCAAAGCCACAGCAGAAATTGATACTGTATTCAGTTTGAGAATTCGGATATCCTGATTCTGTGGTTTAAACCACGAGACCACACTCTTTCTGAAATAGGTAGGAATATTTGCATTTTTACATAAGGAAACAGAGGCACGGAGACAGTACGAGGCATGCCAGAAGCCACGTAAGAAGCCTGTGGCAAAGCTAAGAACAGAACCCAGGTTTCCTGATACCAGCACCTGTGATTCAGCCACAGCGCGCTGTGAGGGCAGGACAGGAAGGAACGAAGGGATAAAAATTGAATTTCTTCTGAAAGTGAAGACTCTTCTTGCTTCAGTTAGTGTTTTCCATTATACCTAGAGCGAAGATGAAGTCAGATTCATTGCCGCAACCCTATAATCTGATTTTTCTTTTCTTTAACAGTTGGGTTTAACAATAACTATCGCTTTGGCACCTACCATTGGAAACCGCTGCCCTTCTGCTAACCACAGATTGGTAGGCTAAAGTAAGAGGCTGCCCATTGAGAATATAATCCTGGTCTGCAGGGGGGCACAGAGATTTCTTCACCTCTGGGAGGCAGCCTGTAGTTTAAAGTAACTGGAGCCTGAAACTCCTCATTTAGGTACAGCGTGCTGAAAATTAACATGAGCTTTAAAGAGGGGGAAAGCGGTCTTTAGCTGATGAGAAGGGTGACAAGTTCGCTTGTGCCAACTCAAAATATGTAGAAAATACATACGAAAATTTAAAGGGCATGTTAACCATGAGTTTGGGAAAGCAGGCATTTTCCTGTCTTCCTCCATTGCAAATACAGTGGAAAAACAATATAATTCTGTCTAGATTTACCAGTGTGTTTTAATAGAAAAAAATGGGGTCAGTAAGTCCTCTGAAAAGAGGCTAAAATGAAGGAAGATTGAGAGTTCATCGCTTCCATATTTTGAGCCTGCGACTTCCAAAATCAAAGGCCTAGTAATCCTAATGGATTGACTTCCAAAATTCCTTGGATTTGTATTGCTGGACTTGTCTCTCTCCAGGGCTTAGCTGGATCCCTGCAGATAGATTTTCAGGTTTATATGCTGTAATTCCACTTAGTCCAGCTGTAAACTTGTGGTGGCTGAATTAATACATTATAGGGGAGGGGAAAAAAGAAAAAAAAAAAAAGAGTATACCTACCAAACCCCTAGCTTGTATATCAAATCCTGAGGGGGGAAAACTGGGCATTTCAATTAGTTGGTTGTGTGGCCTGATTGAAGAACAGCCCCATGGCTAACAAAGCTTTGTCTGTAGTATCAGCTTGCTCCTCATCCACCAGGACAAATAGAGTGGTTGGTCATTAACGGGCTAGCCATCGGGTAGGGGTTTTGTTCTTAAATGGGGGCTTTGTCTTATCCCTGCTGTTTAAGCCCTCTCCAAGCACTCCTCACCTGTCATATCTGTCATACATTTAATTCATCACGCTCTCCGGTCAAAAGCTACACTGATAGTATCAAAAGAAGAGGAGGGGGCTTCTTATAACTTTAGCGATCAAAGGAGATTACCGAGCAAATAAGATTTTAATGAAGACGGCAGGTTTGGAAAGGAGAATTTACCGCATTGCGAATTGCTAACACATAAAGGTTCATTTTATCTGTACAGTATTTGAGGGTGGAATCCCAAACTATTACAGAAAGAAGGTTGGATACATGTGTTGGTTCGTGGTTTTAATTAAAAACACAGAGGTGGGGGGTGGGGGAAGCTCTTTTATTTCACTTATAAGGGTCATATTTTTAACCTGTAAATATGATAAGCGTGGCAGAAACAAGTTCGTTGCAATTATGACAAATACATTCAACAATCTGCCACTGAACCACTGTTGTCAGGCCGATGCTCTCAGTGATTTCTCCTAAGTTTCAAATTACCGGTCAGCACTGCAAATACGCTTGGCCTTGCTGTAAGCACCCAAGGGCGACTGGGAACTGACCACACGGATATTCCTGTGATCCTACGTGGCGGAGGCCAGAGATATCCGAAACGCATCCTTTGTGCTGGTGGGTGTTTTCCAGGATGTGCCAGGGCAGTGGGGAGCACCCAACGTCTTAGAGGTTTGCATGGAAAAAGTGTATGCTGCCCTGTGGCACCTTGTCGTGGAATGCAAGCTTGCACCCGCACCTTAATTCACAATTACTTTCTATTAAATTTGCAGTCTTTCCGCAGAGGAGTTATCCCATTTGGGACCGTCGGTCCAGAACACTTACTCCGTTTTCTGATAAAGTGGAAACAACCTGGTGGGGAATTACCTGTCGCGGTAGTCAAGTGCTGCATGGGCAGTCGTTTGGAGATTCAATTAGCGGCAAAGATGCTCTACTGGAAACATAAAGCCACATTCATCCACCAGTTGGTATCCATGCAGTGTACAGAGCTTTGGGACAAAAGCAGCAGCAGAACTAGGCAGATTTATTTTTGCAGTTTTTCCTTGCGATGAAAAGAAAGCCTCTGCGATGGCTGAAGCCTTTGATAAAAGAAGGGGTAGTTGTATTATTAGCATGGATGTTAACATCTTTACTTAAAAGACGGCATGGGGCAGGGGGAAGTGGCTGCCTAGCTTTCTTTAAATTGACTTAAAAATGTGGGGTCCAGGAAGGAGCTCAAAAAAACATGTCTGAGCTTGTCAGCCTTTACGGGTTTGGGTGGAAAACTCCAGTTCTCAGTTTCCGCTGAGTAATATTGAGAGCTCATTATTTGTGTGGTTTTCAACCTGGCTCTGAATTATGAATGATTTATTTAAGAAGTGATAAACTCTGGGCCTGCCCATCAGCTATGAGGAGGTCCCTACAGCTGAGGTGTTTTATGTTCAGCGAGGAGATGGGCCTCAGCACCCTTCCCACGTCGGAGTTAATATCTTTAATCTAAGTTTAATATCTTTAATATTTTCAGCAGAGGGCCAGTGTCCATCCCTTTAGTTGCTTTTCTGTAGCCCCCGGCATCTCCTGATATGCAAGGCACAATGAACTAGTTTCACCAAAAGAGAGATGAAAAATCGCATGCTGTCATCTGGTGACATGAATTCAGCTGGACCAAAGTCAGACCCAGATTTATTTGCCGGCAAAGACGGGGTAAAGATACAGCCCGCACCAGTTTGGAAACTCTGCTTGAACCTTGCATTGAGTAAGCGTGTGAGCAAATAGCTTCTAAACTGATTTGCTTGAATCAATAATGATAAAACCTGTGTGTGAGGAGGGCCTATATTTATCTGATACCGTGATGAGGGAGCAGCAGCAGGGCTCTCCCCGGCGCTCACACCAGTGCAGTGGGTGAGCGTTGGTGGCACCCAGAGTCGTTCTGCAAAACTCTGCCCCGTTAACAGGGTTGGTATGTGTGCCAGACACAAACGTTTGCCTTTGCTGTTGGTTTAAGGGCCTCCATGCTTTTATTCAGCTGCAAACTGATTTTTTTCCCCGTCTGTAAGTTGAGGGAGGGAGAGGCTAACTTCCAATGTCGTCTTCTCCTTCACAGATTAGAAACTCTGGGAAGGTGCATGGGTTACTTGAGGCATAGACCAACCGTCCTGACTAATGGGTTCTGCTTATAGATCTTTAGAGGCATTTGCAGGACCAAAGTACTTACGTAAAGAAGTGTTTTTTAAAATAACGTTAAGTCCACATGACAGCATATAAAAGTCAAATGACAGGGCAATTCGTGGGTTATTGTTACAAAACTAACCTTTCAAATGAGATACTAAAATACTCTGTGGTTGGAGTTTCACTTAAGGAATTTACTTCTAAGCCACTTTTCTCCAAGTTTAAATCTGTCTACAGAAAACTTCAAAAACTTTTTTTTTTTTTAAGGAAAAGAGAGAAAGAAAAATAGTATGCTTTTTTTTTCTGCGTTAAAGTGAATGCTTCTGAAACATGCCACCCCATACCTGACTGGAATAAAAAAAATAATTAATTTACCTTCAGAAACTGGGCATCAGTGTTCTTTGACAGAACAAAAGCCACCGTGCCAACACTTAGCAGCGCAACACATCAACTGCTCTTATAGCTCATACTTTATTCTCTGCATCAAAGCTGGGGGGGGGGGGGGGGGAAGAAAAAACAGAGAGTGAGAGAGCGAAAGAGTCAAGCTCTTCAGAGCCTCTAATGACGCGTGCCAAACACGTGGAAGGTAAATCCCCTAATTCAGTCTATTCTTTCAGCATTCCCTGGCGGGCGGCCAAGCTAAATATTTCTGCCGGATAAAAAATGCACCCTCGTACGCGGCACTTTCTTAACAGGATGGCTCTCTGGCTTTAGCGGAGGGGGCTTCTCTGGGGGAAAGCCAACATGTGTGTTCTCTTATCTATTTATTTATTTTATTAAAAAGGGGCTTTATGGGCTGTGATTGGATTAACTTAGTGAACCCTGGAGGAAGAGGAAAAACAAATTGGGAAGCTGGTTTAGCACCCCCACCTTTTTGTCATCTTCTTTTGGGATTTCCTGGCTGGCTGCCACCTTGAGCCTGTTGAATGTTCTTTAGATCAATCAATTAAAAAGGCTTTAATATTTGGGTGATTGGAACGCAACATATGGGCTGCTGGTGCGGATGTCATGTGGTGCGTGGAGTTAATTGAAATGATTAATAGAGGTGTTAGTTTCTTCAAGACTAATTGAAGAAAGAATATAATTGGAAGCATGGACTAACCATTATTGTTGACTTTTTTTTTTAACATATTGTGTCCCTTAAACACTTCTACATGTTTATAAGCATGCAGATGGATTTTGTTTAGATTTCTTTGCTACAGTGATTTGCAAAAATCACATCTACCATACAAAAGTCAAATCTATTCTTATGTAAATTAATCTGAAAAAGTATTTCCATGTGTCTTCTCTCTTTCAGTAACCAGGGGACACGCTGAATTTCTGGTACCTGTTTGTCTTTAGAACCTCGCTAGGCTTAAACCAATTTACCCAGCCTCACTGTTACCTGTGGGGTTACAGCATCCATCCTCAGAAACTGAGCATGAGCCTTCGAAGGTCTGTTAGGGCACCCGTCTCTCTGCACAGAGTTGTGACAATTTACGCTCTTCTGGTGTCCTAGCACACTCCAAGTGTGCCAGGAATTTCAGGGAAATAGTATCTCTATTGTACTGCCCCACAACTTGTCAGCTTGACCATATTTCAAAGGGATGCAGTTTACCTATACGCAGGACTGGCAAAAGCCTGGCTTTGACAGTCAGAAAGAAATGTGAAGTGAGAGAAATTTGGAGAACTGCTGTCGGATCTTTTGGCCTCTCCACCTTCTTTAAGAATAATACACACTTTTTTCAGTAGTAGTAGTCGTCTGCGAATTTTTACCAAAATTGTTAAGCTATCGTGAAGTACAAAATGAAAACCGTGAACTGGCTGCAGAGGACATCTGGCAGCAAGGAGAGGGTACAAAGGATGTGTCTCTGAAAGTCATCCTGCTGCACAGGGTCACTCTCAGGTTAGAAATGGGGAAACTGAGAAAACATGAGAATCTCTTGTCTGCAGGCAGCAAGCACGGGCTGGCTGCCCAAGCAAGAGCAGCGTTGCGTCCTGCTTGCTGCTGGGCTGTGGTTACCAGTGCCGGAGCAAACTTTCAGCTGGGGATTTCTTAACATTGAAGACCATGGCTTAAATATCTCGTGAATCTGCTAGAGGGCAAGCAGTTACCTTCGGGAGAAGGGAATATGGCAGGATGGTAATGGAGGGTTGATCCAAAAGGTAAGTCAGTTTGGACTTAGGAGGAGAGATAGGCTACATTTTGAAGCGCAGTATTTTCACACCAGTCATCTTTTTGCCTGCTTTTGGTAATAGAGGAAAAGTTGAGGCATAATTCTAATGCTCTGGAAAAGAACAGTCTTTATGGATTGGACATACAGATTTTCTCAATTGTTTTCCTTTGCACATGTGCTGCAGCTTATGTGTTTGTGCATCTTTTTCAGTAGTCAGAAAGTTTATTCTGCAGTCCAGAATAAACTGAGCAGAGAAGCGATAGATAAGTTTAGAGGGGGTTTGTTGCTGGCTTAGAAGAAAAAGAGTATAGGATGGTTTTAATATTTTAGAGTCTTCCCACACAGATTTCCAGTGATGCTTTGAAGGCAACTGTGCGTCTGCAAAGACTTTGAGCCTCCCCGGAAGATGTGGCCTGTCTTGTGTACACATCTGAGCGAAGCGTTTGTAGAAAGGAAGTGGCTGCCCTGTACTGGGGGGCTGAGAGGAAGGGAAGACATTAGGTCTGATTGCAAGCTTCCCTCACTCCCCGTTGCCTGATTTGTGTGCACGTTAGCGCTAATCATTCTAGATGAGGAGTATGCTGGGACAGACCGGGGCAAATCAATCTTTCAAAAAAATATTTTTTTTTATTAGTGTTATTTGGTGACCAGATTAGTCACTTAAGGATCTGATTTTATTACAGCAAACTACTGCAATTAGATAGTAATTTGCATATTTTTTTAATCTTAACAGTGATGAAAAATATTAGCATCAGCATTTTTCTTGTCTCCATTGCTCTTTAGGTTTTAGTACGTGAGAAGAAGTGTTTTATGTAAACTTGTTGGAACAGGAGCATCTTCTCTGTCTTTATCAAACCTTGCCATGTTGTGTAGTTAATACAATTCTAGTGCATTGGCCTGGGCCACTGAAAGAGGAATAGCAAGCCAAGGAAATAGGGTTTAAATCTATGCACGTGCTTTGTATGTGATTTGTGTGTTATGATCATATTCTTGTCGTCAGGTAAAGGAGAATGTTCAATAACATCCCCCTAAAATTGATCTCAGGAAACTGATCTCCAGTACAAGCAGGGCTGGTAGCATCACCTGTTGCTAAGACAGACAGACCATTTGCATTGGAGATCCGACTTCTAGGTGCTCATAAACCTACTAAATTCTAAACGTGTGGCTCAGTTGTTTCTTATATTTTACTTTCTTCAGGCTGTATTTTTCCCCAAAACCTAATCTGCCATTTCCAAGAGCTTGGCTACGGAAAAAATGGCGTTGCTAACCTTAAAAGTGTGATGACTTTTCTTTTGAAAAGTAATCTCCGCCATGATAGCCCCCATTTTTTGGAGCAGAAGTTTGAATTACAGGTTCAGTGGCCAGGACAAGGACAGTGTATGTGGCAGGGGAGGGTGGTGGCCATTGTTGTCAGGGATGCTCAAATACCATCCCTCTGCTGGGAGCACTTCCCGGTTCCTGGATCTGCACATTTGTGCTTCACTTACAGTGGGACTCTGTCAGGGCAAGACCAGTACACACACTAGTCCTGTCCCCACCTTCATCCCAGACTCCCACGCCCAGAAGAGTTGCTTTTGAGCTAGAAGCCAACTTAGATGACTGGCAGAGCAGTCCCCCCAGGAGCTGCAGGAGGCCATCGTGGCTTGCTTCAATGAGTGATCACTGTTGGGTCTAGACCTGAGCCCCTGAACTGAGAGCAAAAGAGAGCACGTTCGGTGCGTGCTTACTGCAAAGCGTCCTGAGGCCAGAGAGTCATCAAAAGGAGCTGTTTTTAAAAGCCTGTGGACAAGAGCTGAACTTGTTGGGGATTATGAAGGAGGAGAGACTGCGTCTGGAGATCAGCAGTGTCAGGGAGGAGGGAAACCGAGAGTAAGGTTGGTACAAGACTGAGGGATTTATCTTTATGGGTTATTGTAGACGAAGACGAGCGAGCTCGGTGTTAAAAGCGGGTGGGATGTAAGCCAGCTCTGATCCAAAAGCTGCCTGACTGCATTAGCACAGTGCTAAGCCCAAGCTAATATATCCGGCTTCTCACCAGGGCTTATTAGCTCGGGCTCAGTGCCATACTAACATAGTCACAGGACTTCCAGTTGGCTTGACACCACGCGCTCAAAGTGTGAACTGAGCTCACCGCTACGTGCCTGCTGAGGAGCCCAGGAGATGCCTGGAGACTTGACCACACCACGCCGCTCTTCAGGCTGCGGAGGCCAGGCCTGCTTGCCAGCGGGAAGGGGCATGTGGGGATGGAGAGTCTACCGTGTTTGCTTAGATCAGGAGGGGAAAGAAGCGCAGTGGAGATGAGGAACCTGGAGGTACTCAAGCTGGGTTGATGACAAGACCTGGCACAAGGAGCCTGGGTGTGGGAGAGGAAAATGGGAGTGACTGGAAAGGGAAACTACAAGAAGGGTTAGGAGGAACAAGGTGAGGACTTGCTGGGCAAGGAAACCAATCAGAAGTCTGAGGCAAGGTCTGGAAGATGGGCTGA
This sequence comes from Chroicocephalus ridibundus, assembly GCF_963924245.1. Classification (NCBI taxonomy): domain Eukaryota; kingdom Metazoa; phylum Chordata; class Aves; order Charadriiformes; family Laridae; genus Chroicocephalus; species Chroicocephalus ridibundus. The sequence continues at coordinate 80,391,379 of NC_086286.1, read as the reverse complement.
GACAGGAAGAGAGGGCAGGAGGAACAAACTCCACACCAAACCTGGCATGAAACCGAGATGCCTGAAAGCAGTTATTCCTCTGCTTCCAGCACGTCACCTGGGGGAAACCACCAGCAGAAGTGTCCTGTCCCTTCCAGTGCTTGTGCTGACCTTGCCAAAAACAACCGTATGGTTGCTGAGACAGGTCTTAGCTTCCCTGCAGAGGTCTGCCTGTGGCAGATCAGAATATCCCAGCCCTGCTGATGATCCGTGTGGGTGTTGATGTGATGCCAGGTCATGGGATCTCTGCTTTTTCTATTTACGGTTTCAAAAATCGTCACAAAAACTGTTGAAGAACATTACTAAAATTGCAAACCCAAGTTCTCTAGAGTTTAGGTTGTTTGCCTAACCCCAATTTGATCCTCTTATGCATTATGATACAGTCTTTAATTACTCATTTAATTACTGTTTTTTCTACTGGTTACTTGCCTCATTCAGGCATCAGACAAGCTTGCTAGGGGAGATGAATTGGAGTGGTGTAATGAAATTTTATCTTTAAGACACCTCTCCCCCCATCTCATTCACTGCAGCGTGAGGAAGCAAACCAGCCGTGGTAGGAAGGAGTGTTGCTCTTCTCAGGGCAGGTGAGCTCTGCTCTGAGGAACCAAGTATTATTTCTGCCTGTGATTCTGAGTACGATTCACACCAATTCACCTCAGCAAAGCCTTTTGCAAGTGGTCGTTAATTTTGACATCTTCTGGGTGCGTGATGTGAAGCCCTGCAAAATACGGAGCCATCACCGATGCGAGGAGGAGAAATGCTTTGAATATAGAAAGTAATACACCGTGATGAGTAATCGGCGGCTCTGCATCCCAAAATTATTGTACACTTTTGATGTTCATGTCATTGTGTCTCCATACCCCTTCTGCAAGCGAGAATAGGAATAATACCTTCATCAGCATATGGGGCAGGTATTGTGACAATCAGATTAGTCATTATTTGATATTTGTGAGGTGTTCGAGTGCTGCTGTTGTGATGAGCAAAGTGGAAAAATACAAGACAAAATGGGTTTGTCTTTCATTTGAACGGTCTGTGGTAAAAGGCACTGGGCCTTTCAAGGAGAAAGAAGAGAGAAAAAAATCTGGAAAATTACTTCTTTAGTCAGCACTCTTCTTTCTAAACACTTCAGTGAGGAAGAGATTTGGTGGAAAAAAAAGACGGTGCATGGTATGCCAGGAGTGCAGACCTGAGTTTCTGTATGCAATTCTACGCCTTGTGTCTCCTACCGTTTGAAAGAGTGCCTGATTTGGCACCATAATAGTCTCCGGTTACTGTCATTTTGGAGCATTTGTCTCGCTGCAAAAAGTGTGGCTTTTTACGTGATGCTGTTGTCTTGCAAATTGCTGTAGGTTTTTACAGAACTTTGACTCAGCTTCAGGGAAGGAGGAATGAAGAAGCAGAAGAGTGAAGTTCTGGAAGCTGAAACCCTCCTTTCCCTGTGTTTGAGCAATCCGTGCTCTTATGAAACCTTTTGAAATCTCATTCGCTGATGTCTTTCTGACCCCCAAAATTATTCTTGTGCAAATGTTGACACCCAGCAGAGATGAAATCATTGACCTAGGAAAACATGTCGAGCTTATCAGAAACTGCAGGATTCCAACAATACGCTAGCAACACCAGCCTTTATTTTTTTCTTTCTTTTTTTTCTTTATTTTTTTTTTGTTTTGTTTGTGGTTAGTTGGCAGATGGTATTGTGAATCAGGTTATACATATCTGAGGAAGCAGAATATTGTTTCAGTTCATATGAACCTGAGTCCATGTCACGTACCAAACTGGTTTTCATTTTCTGGTCTTCTCGTCTGCTCATTAATTTTCTGTGCGCTTACGATTTTGATATGTTTACTAATTTTATGTTGACAGTTTTAATTACATGCTCCCAGAGTGCATTAACAGAACAAGGACTAGATATGTTTTCCAATTGAATTCAGGCTGTGTGTAAATTTTCTGTGTGGGTTGAACCCAAAGCGCACTGAAATCAAAGGACATCAAAGTTTCTCCGCTGACCGCCTGAAATCAGTTACTCCTCAGCTGTTGTTTTTTTGATTATTCTGACACTAATTTCCTTTTATTTGATTGCTGAAGGAAAGTGAACTGAAAGTGGGTAGCCAAAACATCAGAAGAATTTTGGAGGCTTTGGCCTCCCATATCATGCCATTAGACAGCAGGCAGGGAAAAAAGAACAATTTCAATCCAGTGACTCGTGCATGCCTGTAAAGCCAGAGGAGGCGTTTAAACTTGATTTTACGTCTTAGAACTTTTAGAGTCACTAGGTAATTCCAAAAAGAAAAATATGTTTCTACGGAGTTTGCTGTGCGTAGGAGGAGGGATCTGCCCCCTAAGAAACTAGCAAAACCCCAGTATTTTATATATCGTTGGTCCAAAAGTGACAATTTTGAGTTCTGCTGTTCAGACATGAGTTTTGTTTTTTCTGTTTTAGATTAAAGGCGTGTCTGAATGTTCATTGTCCCTATGATAAAAGCAGTAAAAATAGGTGCAAAATGGCTCTTGTGCAATGTTGTAATTTACCTTTATTTTAAACTGGCTTACACATCTTAATGCATTATGACAATCAGAATTATCAGGCCACCAGGCGGAGAGGAGTTTGTTTTGTTAATTGCTCTTGTTAAGCCTAATTACAGAACGGGGTGGAGTGGATGCGAGGGGAGGGAGGAATCTGCTAGCAAGAGGAAATTCTAAAATCCTCGGAGCGGTTCCAGGCAGTGCGTGTTGGGGAGCGAGAGGGCGGGTGGGGTGTGTGTGTACCGGGGTGCGAGCGTGTGTGCGTGCGTGTGTGCATGTGCGTGCATATGTGTGTGTGTGTGTCAGGGTGACAGAGTGCATGACAGACCTCCCATATGGACTAAAATCCTGAGATGCATGAGCTGGAGGTGGGGAGCCCTTGCTGTGTGGACACATGAAGGTAACAGCTGAACAAAGAAATGTGCCGTATTTTGCCTTATGAATTAACTCCTTTTTCTGTCTTTTTTTTTTTTTTTTTTGGGGTGGGGGGGTGGGGGGGCATGATGCAGATTACTTTGCAGTTAATTTTTGAATTTTGTGTTGGGTTGAGTTTGCTGATGTGATGTGCCATCCTTTGATATTACAGGGTTGTGGGCACAAGGTATGTGTCCGTAGCTGTGGGCTGGTATCCTAGATCCCTTGGAACCCTTTCCCTTCTTCCCGGTGCCTGCAGCAGAGCAGTGCTGCCCGCAGTCTGTGTTTATTTGTTCAGACTTTCCCTATGGAAAGCATAGGTCCGAAGAGCCCTCCTGCCCTGCGTTATTCCAGCTCGTTTGTGTGCCCCACATTAGGCTGCTGGCGACTTGCTGTGCCTGACCCGCATTGTCAGCCCCCTCCATTGCCTCGGGAGCCTCTGGCACAGAAGTTTTTGATAAGGCAGGGTTCTTTTGAGCAAGCCAGGCGCAAAGCAAATGATTATATAGCAAATCTGTGCTCTTCTCCGGGGTATGTTACCTGACTTGTTTGCTGCCAAGGTGGTTTTATTGTTTTGGCTACTGGGCGGAGGGGAGGAGACTCAGAACAGCAGAGGAGTCACGCTTTTGTTTTGCTTAATTACAATGTACGCTTTTAATAAAACCTTTTAGTGCCATGAATTAAATGGCATTGCAATCCTGCACAAGAAGAAAAATGCTACTGCTGTTGCAGCTGACAGCTGAGTGGTTAGATGGCCAGCGTGGCTCTGAGGCTCAGAAGCCTTTTCTCCGCTGGCTGGAGATACTGCTGGGTAAATGTGTTTACTTTTTCCTTAGTATTTATACTAGTTAATGTGTCGCACTAGATAAATCTACTTCCTGAGTCCATCTTTCAGCTTGCTCCCTTCCCTCCCGATTGACAAATGGTTTGAGTTTGACACCGTTTTATCAGTTGAGCCCCTGCTGGGTGCTGCATGCCTGCTTGTTTCTGCTTTATCACGAAAAGTGAATTATCTGCAATATTTTGTTACCATCTAACTAGCAGTTGGCAGGCTTTCCTATATGAACTGATTCAGATTTCAGCAAGGGGAGGCTGTTGTCTCTTTCTCTGCAAAGCCCCCTTGTTGCTCTCCAGGAAAACAAAAGATCCCAGAGCTTTCTGCACCGCAATCTGCTGCTGTCCCACTTTCAAGGAGGTGTTTTGTTTGTTGCGGCAGCTTCCTATCTTAAAATGATAAACTGAGCGGACATGTGCGCCGTTTTAAACCTCTGTCTCCAGGGCTTTGTGTATCACTTAGGATAAAATACATTATTTTGTGGTAGGCTGTGGTGTGATTTACACTTGGTTTAAAGATTACAAAGCAAAAGGGAAAGCATCAACATCTTTAGCAGCGGTAGTCTGATGAGGAATAGCTGTCAGAAGAACTCTACTGACTTACCTCAAGTGGGTTGCAAATGCATTAGGGATTCATTAATATTAATAGTGGAATAGACATTTCCTGCATTCGTTTGACATCTTCCACGCTCTTTTTTTTTTGCTTTGCCTTTTTTTTTTTTTTAAGAGCAACTTGGAGTGCAGTTTTAACACTTATTCAAGTTAATACAAGGATGATAAGCTAAAGTTAAACAGAAGGAGACCCCTGAGTGTGTGGGGTCGGTCTCTAGGAGTCCTGGAATTTGGTGCTGTGCTTTAAAGATTGTGGTAAACTCTTGGGTGAGGCTTTCAAGGCAGTTTCCAAAACGGGTCCGCTAGGTACGATTGTAACCAGAAGAAATTGTTGTCAGAAGAAACTGTTCCATGAGGGTGACGGGAAGGTCACTATCAAAATGGCACGTAAGGGTTAATAACTTCGTAGATTTCTAAAGCAGGCACAGTAGTAGTGGCTTGTTCACCTACTGGTGAAAAACAGAAATTTCGAACCATTCTTCAGTCTTCAAATGTTTTATGAGGTTGGCTGAACAGTTCAGTTTGAAAAAATAAATAGGTGCAAGGTAATTTTTACTTATTTTCTCTTTTAAGTCTTGTGATGCACATTTTGATGCTTCTGCTCTGCCACCAGTAGGCTTCCAAGCTTTCTTCAGAAAAAAACAACAAACCGACATTTGAGAAAAACCCCAAACATCTTTGAGACGTGAAATAAAACCAAGAATATTGTCAGCACCAGGAGGGAGCATGCAGTTGCGATGATGGTTTTTCAGTGTCCTGTGCAGCGCATCACAGTTTCGGCCCACTGAGCCCTTTAACTAGGAGGACTCGCTGTAGTAAAGCGAGGCAGGGGCTTGCTTTTTATAGAAAACACGGCTAAGAGTCGCAGTCCATAAAACGTCAAAAGAAAAAGATAAGCCCCCGCAAAGTGCCTAGTCTGGCAAGACTGGTGATGCAGCAGCTACAAACGCAGGAGTGCGCACGAGTTTGGCAGCTCTTACTGATAGGGCAATTTGAATTGTCAGCGTGCGTCTGCTCTACTTGTTGAGCCTAATGAAGAGTACAGTTTAATCACTGGTGTGCCAAATTGACCATGATTAGCTGTTATTGCAGATTAGTGCATTGTCTGGGGCTCCAGAATTATTGATCCGGGTGCTGTGCGCTGGTGTTTTCTGTGCCCTCTATCGTAACCTCTTCTTAATGCTTAGGGGAGGGAAGCAGGAAAGGAGAGTAGGAGGGAAGAAGTCCAGATGGGAAGAAAACAGGTCCTGAAAAGACCACATAGGAACTAGGTCAGGTACTCTGGAGATTAAAGAAGCATGCTTCATCCCTGGACGCAGGAGGCAGGGACAAGTAGCATACAATTACGAGGAATTAGAACGGCAACAAGTAGTGCAGATTTATCAGCTTTAATTGTCTATTGTCAGGACAGAGCCCTTCTTGTAGATCAGGCGCTGCCAATGCTTTAATACCTCTAATGGACTCTCTATTGTGGGATTATCTCTCCTAAGGACAATGTCTTTCTTAAAACTAGTTGTTTTGGGAGAGGGAGCTAAAAAAAAAAAAAAAAAGAAGGGGGGGGGAAGTAGCTGCAGCCCTCGTTTTTTTCTCTCTGGTTTGTCAAATTCTGTAGGAAGTAGCTGAGAGCCCAGTGTTGCCCTTCTGTCAGCAGCGCTATTCCTTCAGGGGAACTGATAGATACCTATTGAACATTAACCCCCTTTGCTCCACCTTCCCCAACGAGCTCCTCCAGAAAACAATAGCTGGTTGATAAAGAGCAGATAAGCAAGGACACCCGGCTTAAGAATCTCTTTGCTATCTTTATTTTAAAAGCTTTCCTGGGTTTTGCAAAGTAAACATTACAACATTTAAAGAAGGATAAGGTGTCAACTATTTAATGAGAAGTTGTGTTTAATAGCAGAGGAATTCTTCCCTCCCCCAGCCAACACACAGGTATGAAAAGACTGTTATTTCACCACCGTGGGGTAGGAAAGGTGGAGAAACGACAACTGTACTCTTAGAAGCTTAAAAAGTGGTCCTTCAGCCCACTCGCCAGATTCCCTAATCAGCTCTAAACATACAGTCACTATTTCAGATCATTTGGTCCTAGCTGCACGGTAGTTGCATAGCTGGATCTGTGATAATCTGTGGGTAAATATTTTTGTTTCCACCGTATGCGCTTTGTCATGGTGTGTAGCTGTTGTTTTTGTTAATCTGTTTTGAAATGCGCTCTGTGGCCAGTTCTTTGTCTGAGAAAAGTGGCGTGGTTCCACCCATGGATCTCACCTTCCTTCTGCTGTGTTCATCAACTCCAGGAGATCGGGCAGCCTGGAGAGTTACCTGAAATGAAAACTGAATTGTGCAGGAACTGAGTGTGAAGTTTCACTGTGGTTCATATCACTATGACTTACCAGGCAGGTTGAGGAGACAATACCCCAAAAAGTGCCGTGACTGCCAAGTTGGGAAGAGACGTGAAAGCTGATGAACTATTGCAATTAATTTTGAGGTGGCTTTGTTATTTCAGATTGTTTTGAGCTTGTTGCGGGGCTGATGTCTTTGAAATAGTCACAGGAGTGAGCCTTCTAATGTATGTATACCGTCCCATCCCTCATCCATAACAACCTGGAAATCAGCCTATTTTAAAGGAAAATTTCACAAAGCACACCCTTTCCTCTGACAGTCCTCTGTCACCAGTAAGGTTGGAAAGTGGTTGGAATGGGTTTGCCTGTTTTCACTGATTTTTCCTCAGACTCGGTTGCTATGGACAGAATATTCAAAAGTCCATGTCTGGGATGTGGAAGGTTATTTTTTTGTGCTCAGGTTTTCTTGTCTGGTATAAACTTGGGTTGGTAGAAACATGCTAAGACAATACAAGCATTGTATGGGCTCCTGGCTATCATCCCTACTTTTCCCGAGACCACTGTCACTCAGAAGTGTGATGGGAAGGCTGATGGAACCAAGAGGGGAAAATGTGTGGTCTTTGCCTTGAGACATTTCCCTTCTTGTAAGGGACAAGGAGATGGCTCCTTATGTTTAGTCCAGACCTTGCTGCCTTCTCCCACGATGGAAAAAAAAAAGCAGAGCCGTGACAAAACCTCTGCTGCTGCTGCTGCTTTCTCAATACCTTCGCCCCAGCTTGCTTCCTGGGAAACAAGAGTGAGTGGCTTCAGACTGTTTCATCTTTGCTGCTCAGCTGCGTTCTCAGCGAAGAGAAGCCCAGCTTCTCACAGTGACTTCTGGCCCTGCTGATAGTGGGCCCAGACAGCCTGGGCTCCTTCTTCTCAAACTTGAGCCTCAACAAGAGGAAATGGCTGAAGCTTAGTTCTCGCTTCTGTGTGCTGCAAGAATGTTTTTTTCCATTGGAGGAGGGTTGTTTTGGCTTATTCATAAGTCATCTGAGCAGTGTTTTAATAAGGCCTAGCTGGAAACAAAAAGGGATATGGTATTTTAGTTTGACTCCTTTTTTCTCTTTTTAAGGAAAATTTCTTGAGAGGAAAAAACAACCGAAATCAAGAGAGATGTTAAGGCTTGCACTAGGCAGTAGCTGAGAGTGCAGCCAAAAGATCTGTTCTTGGTATTGCACAGCTGAGACAAAAATAAACGTGAAGGCATTTGGAAGCGCTACGAGGCAGTGACCAGGGTGCTCTGTAATTAAAGGCAGTCCCTGAAAGCTGCGTGTGTTAATTCAAAAGCCTCCTGGCTACAACATACACCACCCCAAATGCCCTTGCAAAAACCTTCATGTAGATTCAAGTGCAATTTTAATTTCTCTCCTTATAGGCAGTACCATGCTGAAGTAGTCGAGGGCATACAAAGCCTCTGAGATGGTATCTGAAGCCCATAGGCTGTGTTTTGTAAAGGTCAGGACAGTCTGTGAGAAGAAGGCTTTAACTTTTCCTGTTGCACAGGGTGCTGGGTCTCTCTCTTTCCCTTGAATCTAACAGCAACCACGTTTTCAGAAACATGGCCCCAAAACACGAGTTTATCTCAGCAGAACTTGAAAGCAAGTTCTTTGAGTTTCTTTGAGTTCTTTGAGTAAGAATCAGACTTCTTTGAGTTTGATTTCTCGGTTGGCTTTTAAAAGCTGTGCAGTCGTGCAACTACATCATGTACCTTCTCCGAGTAATGACCACAACTGGTCCCCAAATGTTTACCAGCACAAGGATGCCTACATGCAGGAAGTGGGAAATGGGGGTGGGTCTGGTAGTTACTCTTGATGTGGTCAATCTGCCACTGACCTTGTTTGGGTAAGGGGAAGGGGAGGATGTGAAAATGAGACTCCGCTTTAATCTCTTGTGTGCATTTTATCTCCCCTCCAACTTTCTAAAGAAGTTTCATCTATTAGAGCCAGCTCCCTTCCCTCCTTCTTCCCCTTACGATTACAGCTCTCGCAGGCGCAGGGAGAACAGCAGCAGCAGCGGCAGCTGAGCGGGGCAGGCTTGTTGTTGAGCTGAAGTGGTGATAGCATCAAAGGAAATGGATGGGGATTTCTGAGATCAGAGCTGTTAGGGCCATTCATGATTTGTTGCCAGGCTGAAAGCTGCTGCAGAGAGAGCTGCCTGAGAAATGCTGATTAATACGGTAATTGAGGTTTTCTATGAGCGAGAAGGAAAAAATGAAAATATGACTAAAAATGTTCTTTTTGAAATGAACAACATTTTGAGATTGCACATTCCAGACAATAGCAGCTACTGGCATGAAAGATTTCTATAAAAGAGCAGAAAACTGCTGGTTGAACAGGGCATCTTTTTATGTTTCTCTATTAAGGAGGAAGGTCAGAAGGTCAGTCTATATATTTCTTTAATGGCAGAGTTTCCTTTTTGATTCTTACTTCAGTACACATTCTTAACAATTTGTTTCTGTCTCTTCTTTCTTGATAAACTTAGTTTTACTCCACAGCAGGCACCATTAGGCTAGACCTGCACGCCAGTGAAATCCCTTCTCCTGCGCTACAGTAGTTCTGGGCTCAGCTTCCCTGAGACACCTGGAGCTAATTTCAGGATAGCCTCGGAGTGTGCCACGGAGTTATTTGAAGTCCATAGGCTTCATAGGCTGTACTCGCCTCCTCAGGTTCCGGGAAGGGAGCCGCACTGACCTGGGATATTGGCATCCTCCTGTCATCCTGACAAATATTTCACTTCATCTGATCTGATCTAATCTCTGCTTCCTCTTCTTCTCCTGCCCAAAAGCATTCTCAGTTCGTTGAAAGGCAGATTTGCTTTTCTCCTGTTCTCTCCTTCAAATTAAGAAGAACAGCCCCTGAAGGAAACCCATCAACCCTTTCTTCTTGCCCCCCCCCCCTTTTTTTTTCTTTCAAGCTAACAGGGAAGTGAAAAGCTCTGAAACAGCTGCCTCTCAGAGTGAGACTATTTTTCGGTAAAATAATCACCTTCAGTATGACTACATTGTTTTTCTGTTCTATGCGGTGTGACTCAGCATCAGTTAATTAACCCAATCAAGTAGGCCGGATTTCTCTCCTTTAATGAATGGTTCTTCCTACTTCAGAGCCTTCCTAGACCTCATTTTGGATGCGCCTCGGTTTTACTGGGTATATCCAATTACATTTATATCCTTCAGCCCAGTGCTCGGGCCACCTCTCTTGTGGAATTACGCCATGGTGGAAGTTAAGCTGGGACGCTCACTCACTTGCAAGCAGTTGCCCTACTTATGTCTGCTGCCACGAGCCCTCCTGTGTTAGCGCATACAGAAGGTCTTTACACAGATATACTATTCTCAGCATCGCAGACCGAAAATGGCAAGTAATCCTTTCCACACGTCTTTTTATCAGAGGGAGGAGGAGCAGGTTAAGGGAAAGGGATGTGTGTACACCCATCAGAGAGACAGACAGGCACCCGATTGCGTAAAACGTGCTTTTTTTTTTCCTCTTTCTCCCTTTTTGCCTGTGAAGAAGTACGTAACACCCAGATCAGCCCAGAATATAAGTGTGTTTAAAAGAAGAATGTGAAACTAGCTGCCACGTAAAGTGCTGGGAAACTGAGTAAGAAATACACACGCAGACAGGCAAGAAGGAGGAAAAGTGTAGTGGAGTTGCCTCTCAGTGCAGCAGCTAGCGTTCGCAGTGGGCTGTCGATGGCTATAAATGGAATTGTGCATCACCGTTCCTCGGAGCCTGAGGACGCCTCGCTGAAGAGACAGGACCACTGAAGGAAGTAAGGCATCTGGTTGTTTGGTAATGAGAAGCAGGAATGCTCTTAATAATAAACAAACAGGACATTGTATGCCATCATCACAGGATGTCCTTCCTTCAGCCAGCACGCCGACTTGGATCGGAGGGGGGAAAAAAAGAAATAATAATGGGGCGCGGGGTCCGCTAATTGCTATACCAATCCTCCTTCCATCACCAGCCTGTTCCTGGATGGTCGCTTGTGTATCGCCCCGCGCAAGATGAAGCACTCGTTTTCTTGCCCCCTGGCAAAAGAGGCGTCGAGGTTGGGGGCGCTGCCGGCCTTGCCCCGCTCCCGCCATGTCGCTTCCCAGCGGCTGCTGAGGCGGCAGCGAGGGAACAGCTGTCCCTAAAGGAAGAAACGGAAATGTTTTTCCTAATTCCTTTTACAAGCGTTGATTAGAGGGAGATGCTAGGAAGGGATAAAATCAGAACTCTGAAACTCCCCGATTGGTCACAGCAAGTAAAGTGCTGTCATCGTTAAGGGTTAAATCGGGTTTTAGTCGATATTCTGGAACCTGGGAGTGATTTTAATTGTTTTGGTTTTTTTTTTTTTTATGGTGTTCTAACTAGTCAAATCGAGGGAGAATGAAAGCGGGTACGTGTTGACCCTCTGGAGCTTAAAAACAGCAGGAGAAACAGATTTTTAGTGAAAACGGGCTCGCGCTGCGCCTCCCGCCGAGCCCAGAGGTGCCCGCCCGACCCAGGTCTCCCCGCCTGCGCAGGGAGGCCCTCCCCGGCCGTCGCACCTTGGTCGAAAAGGGAGAAAAATAAATAAATAGAATAAAATAGATAATAACGATAATTTTAAGAGGGCGGCAGGTAGAGCCCCACCTCCCCGCCCTGTGAGGGCGAAGGGAGGGGCCGGGCCGGGCCGGGCCGGGCGCGCGGGGCCGGGCGGTGCGCGCGGCTGTGGCAGGCGGCCCCCCAGCGTTCCCCGGCGGCAAGAGCAGCGGCGGCGGCGGCGGCACCTGTCTTGACAGCGGGGGGGAGGAGCGGGAGGGAGCGGCGGCGGCGGCGGCGGGAGGTGTGAGTCAGTCTCCCGGGGAGCCGGCCGCTGGAAGGAAGGAGGAATGTTTACTCTGTAGAGATGAGCCAGGGTTGCCGCCGACGGTGGGCTTCGGTGTGGAGAGGCGCGCGGACTCTGCCCCGGTAAGGAAAGGAGAGCGATGCCTCCCCCCTCGCCCCGCTTCTTCCCCTCACCCCCCGCCCCCCGACTTCCACCGTCCCGGCTCCTTCTTCTCGGCGGCGCCCGGAGGACGGAGCGAAAGTTTCCTCGTCGTCGCCTCTCCCGGGCGGGGAACGCTCCGCTGGTCGGCATTAACCCTTTCGCTCCGCCGCCCAACTGTCACCCCCCACCGCCCCTTCCCGTCCCGAGTTTCGCTGTTTACCTCCTTCTCCCCCTTTTAATGCCGAGAGCCGGCAACCATCGGCGGGACGGGGTTCGGGGGGCTGGTCCCCCCGGCGGCCCTGGCAGGGGGGGAGCTGCCTGTCCGCTGCCACCTCCCCCCCCCGCCTCCGCCGGGCCGGCCGGGCCTCCCCGGGGCGGGAGAGGCGGGCCCGGGGGTCTGCCCTCAGCCCGGGGGGAGTCGGTCAGCCCTTAACCTCTGCCTTGGGGGATCGCGCTCTTCCAGTCTTCGTGTTTTCGTTTTTCCCGGCGGAGGGGTGTGAGTCTCGCAGTAGCTGCGTGTCCAAAAAGGAAGAAATGAAGGGATTTTACACCGGGCTTGAGCGTCATTCCCAGCTACCGGCGTAGGCACAGATTTTGGTCCCTGATGAACCTTACGGAAAGAGCCCGACCTCGGACCTGTTTGGGGATAGGTTTGATAACAGTGTCCTAAATAGACAGACGGATTGAAGGATTTGGTGGAATTGTCCTGCGAGACTCCCAGCCAGTGCTTTGCGATGGTAATTCTCGGAGGTACCATCAAAATCAATTGGGGTAGAAAAACCTATTTAAAATTATTTACTTTATTTATTTCTCCTGCTCCTTTTCTCCCCACCCCCCCACCCCGGGAACGTGTTGCAGTGCTTTGTGCAGGGCTGCCGCTGCTGCAGTGATGCTGGCAGGATGTCGGCTTTCTCAGCCTTCCATGCCAAAGGATAAGGGGACGTCAGGAGGAGGAGGCGGGGGGGCCAGGTTGTTTTGAAAGTTGTTTGTGTGTTGAAAGCCGGTGGGAAAGTTCAGGCTTCCCCATTTGGAAGAGGCAAGGCTGGGTTCCGCTCTTCCAACATGCGCTTTCCATTTTTAGCTTCATTCAGACGCAGACAGCAGCTCCTTTCCTCTTCCTCTCCTTGTTTGTGACACTTTTTTGAGGCAGCTTTTCCACAGGCAACTAAGTGGTCTCGCGGCCATGACCCCACGTTTTCTTCAGTACGGAATATTTTTTTTCTCTCTGGGGCATTAAGGAAAGGGTCTGAAAAAGGTAAAGCGGTTGTCAGCCTAGGGATTTTTTCCTCTTTGTTTTTGTTCCCTCCTCATTACCAAGGCTGGCGTTTTAAGGTGCTGCTTCAGTCAGCACAGCTTCGTTTACACTGCTTTTTGGCTATTACTCAACTGTACCAACTATCCTGCATACGCTTTTAAAGTGTCACAGACTACTGTATTAGTCACGCTGTCTCAACGGAAACCACAACACTGAAGGACAATGAGGATTAAAGGCTGTTTTCTTATTTTCCAGGCTGCTACACAGTGTAGCTCGGACGCTGTGAGTTTCAAGAATCTGGTGAAAGGGAGAGAGTGGACAATGAAAATGGACATGGAGGATGCAGACATGACTCTGTGGACGGAAGCCGATTTTGAAGAGAAGTGCACATACATTGTAAATGATCACCCGTTGGATCCCAGTGCCGACGGAGGCACCCTAACTCAGGCAGAGGCTTCCTTGCCAAGGAACTTGACTTTCAAATATGCATCTAACTGCAAAGAGGTAAGCGGCGATGCTCTGGGGAAGGTTGGAGTCAGACAAGCCAAATCACAGCGCTTTGCAAAGTGTGTGCTCACCCTGGCTCCCATTCTTCAACACACACACACACACACACACACACCCCACCACCATCAACAACAGATGCTGCCCGCTGACTTTTAAGATGGTACCCTAATAAGTCCTGCAAGAAACTGAGCTGTTCATATGTCATGCAGCATTTTCACTGGAAATCGCAGCTAGCCTATCCCTGAAACTGGTTCTCTACCAATTCGCAAACAGTTAAATTTTCACACAATTTGAACAGCATCTGAATAAGCATATTTAAACTGTGGGGTAGTTCTCTGTGCCAATTTCTAGACTGCTGTTTGCCAGGACCATTCATTGCCTCTGGCTCAGAGATTAAAGTGCCTCGGTTGTCCAATAAATAGCTTTAAAAAAAGTAGAGGGGAAAAAAAAACAAATTCCTGGAAATGTGTTTAATTATTTCTTTTTGTTTTCCCTTTGGTTATGAAATTGCTTTATTCTTTTCGTGAGCTTGCCGTATTTGCGACTTCCTAAATTCTTAAAAACTCCAGCATATCGGTTAAGGAAGTGATGGTAGAACTGTAGCGAACTTGACAGAAGGGTGGCCGTAGCTTAAATTAACTTTTGTTTATCTGGGACAGTATCTTCACTGGTAGCTAGCTGTGCGAGTCTGCCCTATCCTTGTCCCTAGAGTGGGTACATTCTTTGTTGTTGTTTCAGAAGGGCTGGAAAGAAATGAGCCCGGATGAGCAATTTGGTTTTGTGTTTACTCCTTCATATAGAGTAGCTATTATAGCTAGGTGTGATGTTCGGCGGGGTAATAACCCAAGGGACAACCCTTCATTTCTCCTTGTGCTGAGACTTGTGGTATAGCAGCTATTACCTGTGCTTCTACTTTGGCTAAACACACTGACCACAGAGCTAAAAAGAAGAGGTACACTCATCTGTGCCTATCAAATATTTCCTTCCAAAGTAGGTACTTGTTTCATCCTGCGTACAGAAATAGGGCCGGACCCCCAGCTGGAGGGTATTGGCACCGTGGAATTTAACTTGGCAGTGTGTAATATAGTGCCTAGTAGGTTTGGTAAGAGGTTAAAGCTAAATTCTCCTGTAAAATCACTTCTCTTCCCATCTGCCCTGCCCTGCCCTGAAGAACTTTGGCAGAGAAAGGACATGCTCCAGAAAAAGAGTGTGAAGCCTTGTTTTGTGTTATTGCATTGTTAGATAGGTCTTACTTTTGGGGGGCGAGATAAAGCTGCGACTCTGCTGTGTGTTATGGAAGGATTTCTTGGTCGAAGGATGAGCTTGCAGCTCAACAGCTCGGGCAGATCCTCGGCAGCCGGCTGGTGACTGATTGGCTGCTCAGGCTGCTCGCTCTCTCTGCCTCCGCGGCAGGAGACGTCCGAGGAGCTTTCAAAATTCCCAGCGCCGTGTTTGGAAACACCGAGATGTAATTTCCTTACACTACAGCTCGGGTCAGTGAATCAGGGTAGGAGGATTGCTGCCATCTCTGTATAAGAGGTGTGTGGGGGGAGAGAGAAGTCGTTGAAAGATTCCTGGTTCTTCCTTGTAAAATGCGACCCGTGCAGCTCCCTGCTAGTGGGAGTCTGAATATAGGACATCCTCCTTTTGTTCTCCAGAGTTCCCCCCCGTCTTGTATTTGCACTGAATAGTACCTACCATAAGAAGCGATAGGAGCTTTCAAATCCTGAATATTTCTAAGGTAGCTCTGAATGAAAGGGCCGATCTGATCCTTTTTTTCCCCCACCTTCTGTGAAAGCTACAGTCCTGTGAATGTCCGGACAGGTCACTCATTTGCTACTTGTCTGCAGGGTGAAATAGTTGCAAATGGCGTAATCTGCTTGCATTCTAGCAACTTCTGATGTGAAACATTATTTTTTTCCGTCTGCCTTCCAAGTTTGATTTTGTTCAACGGGGTCAGGACTAAGTGCGTGTTGCTCTCGCACATCAGTGTTTGTGGGGTCAGTGAGGGAGCCTGATTCTGGTTTTGACCTCATGGAAAACCACTGGAGTCCCGACAGCTCGATAGGGTGGGTTTTTTTCACTTGCGAAAGGATGAGGTAAGACTTCGGGGGATGCATGCATGCGTGTTTGTCAGTGGGTTTCAGATGTGAGCTGTCTTCATTGTTAACTTTGGGGAGAGCTGTGACTTCATCTGGTCGAGAGTTTTAAATGCTGAGTCAGTTTATTGATAAAAACATATATAATACATCGCTTGTGAAATGCTAATACTGTCATGATTAGATCACGAAATCCTAGTGCTGTCATGATTAGTATTATATCTCCACTTGAAGTAGGAAAAGTACTGCGTGCCGACTTAGGAGGGAGGAAGTACTACCGCTGTTGTTTGGGAAGGGTTGCTTTTTGTGTTTCTTTTCCTTGCATGCTTTGTGAAGTGAGTAGCTCCTTTTTAAAGGGTTATTGAGTTTGCAAGGGAGTCCATGACACGTCATACTCTTGTTTGTTTTTGGATCTTCATCAGGGATTTTTCTGAAGGACACATTTTTCAGTATGAGTTCACAGTATGTGTCAGCATTTTAAAAAATGAATTACTACTGCTCGTAACATTTTAGGCTGCTAGATTTACATGAAGTCATTTATTTATTTCTATGCATGAATTATTTATCCTTTGCTCCAGTTTTAGCAATTGACAAAAAATGATGAAACTCAGTGCCAAAATCATGCTCTAGAAGGCCATATGTGAATGATCTTTTCCATGCAGATATTTAGAAACCTTTTTTTCAGTATTTTTTCCCTTTGGTCTCAGTCCTTAAAACCCAAACAGCCCTTCTTGATATAGAGTGCCAGTTACTCTGCTGTCTTGAATATCACTAGTGCGTCCTGGTCTGTGAGCTTGACAGAGGGAAACATATCTCAGCAAACCCGTTACTTGTTGCATTTCTCTGATAAGGCCGTTTCTTAGAGACAGACCCTCAATCAGTGATTTTGGTGAAAGCAGTGATTTTGGGCTGTTACGAAGTGTGCCTTGCTGACCTCGGACGCTTGCTCTCCCCTATTGTTTTTATTTATTTTATTTCTTTTATATGTGATCACCCAGGAAGCGGTCTGAAAGCCTTTTATTTCATGGCATCTCTTTTAGAAAACTCGTCACTGAACGAAGGGGCAAAATTTATCCAAGCCTAGAACTAGTAGTTTAAAAAAAAAATAAATCGGTGTTATTCCAGGACACGTGATGGCCTTTCCATTTGTGTTTGGAGAATGCTGTTATTTTTCTGAAGCCAATAAGAGTTTGTTCGGTGTTTGGGGTTGTTTTTAAAGCAGTTCAGCGGTCCCATTGCCAAACACCCTCCCCTTGCAGCATTAACAGGGGTCGTCCTTTACTTCCAGCGCGCTCTCCCCAAAGAAAGATGTAGGAGTGTTGGTCTTTGGAAGCGCCTTTATTATCAAATTTGGCAACGGGGCTCTGCCACCCGGCCTGCTGGCCAGGCCCGCCGGGCTCCGTCCCAGCCCCTGCCCGCCGCCCTGCTCCCGGCCGCCGGCCCCCGGCGCCGCATTAGGACCCTGGTCAGTTCCAGGCCCGCCGCCGCCGCCGCCCGGGGCTGCTCACGGCCCCGGCCCCGGGGCTCCCCGCGCCGGGCCGGCCCGCGGCGGCCGGGCTCTCCCCCGCCAGCCCGCCCGGCAGCCGCAGCGCCTCCAGGTTGCAGCTGGTTCCCGCTCTCCATCCCGGCTCCGCTCGGCGCATCCCGTCCCGCTTGGAGCCAGGGGAGAGCGGGTTAGCTCAGCCCGGCCTCGTCAGGAGCCACAGCTGCCTGCAGCGCCGGGAACCGGCCGTACGGCCTCAGGCTAACGTTTGGCTTCGTCTTCGTGCTGGAAATGCTGTTTTGCTGTAAGGAAAAATGTGGTAGCGGCCCGCTTGCAAGAGCGTTGAAAGTTTGGAGCTTTGAAGGAAGAGGGGGGTAAGCGTCTGTAGAGAGGAAATTGTTCTGAAAATAGCGCGTTGCTCCCACACGGCGTGGTGCAGACCCAGAAGGCTGCACAAGGGCGGTAGGCTCTTATTTGTGGGGAGCGAGCTCAGGTCATGCTCCTCTGTGGTTCCCTGACACGAGGCTGTTTCGGAAGGTCTCATCGCCGAGAGGCAGCAATGTGCTGAAGGACACCTGGTGGACACAAGTCTGAAATGCCTCTCTGCGACAGCTTTTCGGCAGCCGGGAGGCAGCTTCTCCTCAGCTCTGGACGTGGAGTTCCTTCGCTGTTTTGCCTACAAGTGCTCGGCAGCTCTGTACTTCGTGGCCTCTTGTTAAGCTGCCCCCCCCCGCAAGCTGCAGCGAGGCAGGAGCCCCTTTTGGCTGCGGCAGTGGGGCTGCCAGAAGCCTGGAGCCAGCCTGTCCTGACAGTGCCGGCACCCCTTTCCTGGAGGATACCCCTCCCTCCTCGACCACAGCAGCTGAGCTTGTTTGGGGCACAACGGAGGCCAAGAATTGCTGACCAGAAATCCACCCTCAGTTAAAAGTCATCTGGACAGCTTTAGTCTGGTTTAGCAAAACTTCAGAGTTGGCACACGTGGATGTGCAGAACATCCTCTGCCAAAATAACCTGATGGGCACTGGGTGAGAAATTGTCTTAGTGTTCAGCTGCACCGGGGAAGAAGCAAACACTGCTTGTAAGGTGGGTATCAAAAAGTATCTGCTGTGTCAGAGACGCCAGTTCAGTCAGTGTTTCAAGTTGACTAGTTCGAGGAGTGATTTCTAGAGATTCTGAGAATTTCATTAAAGCTGATTTAATTAAGGCCAAGATATTTTAAAACCATGAAAAAACTGAAGCTACCATACAGTAAAACTGGTAGGGTGTGCTGTATCTTGGTTGTGAACTTTTCCTGAGAGGGCAGATGGATGTAAATGAAGATATATGGGGAAGATGAGAAGAACATCTGCCTTTTTCAGCTCTCTATGAGAAATGTACAAGCAAGACAAAAATAAAACTGAGCCACTGAGCTTGTTTCAGCTTGTGGTAGGTGTAGGAAAATTTCTGGAAGTCCCTTTTCTCTCTCTTCAGTCCAGATGCACAGATCAATGGAGCATTTAACTACCTCTACTGTTGACGTTTAATTTTTTTGTAGTGTGCTGAAACACATGTTGAAATGCAGACAAGCGCAAACAGCCACCATGTACACCCAGCAGTCTGTTTCCGGGTGGATTACCTCCATGATTCCATGGCTGTTATTTGTCCTTTTTATTTTGACATTTAACGTGAAATTATGCTAGGCGTTAGTTGTTTACTGGAATTTTCAATCTTGACCAATACACAGGCAAGTATTTCTCCCTCTCTCACTTGGTGTGAGAGGATGATACAACTGAAGAAAATGCAGCATGAGAAAATCACAAAGCTTAGCTAATTTGTGAAGTGCTGTCTACAGTCCAGGGTTTTTACTGTCCTTTGCTGCAAAGGACTGTTACAAAGAAAATTAAATGCTTGCTGAAGTGAGCTATCTGCAGGGTCTGATGAGTGCTAATCTGTTTTGGTAGAAATGTTGATTCCTTGTGGGTTACAGTAATCCCAACTCTTGGTTTTCATCAGCCACTGCTGCTGTTCCCCTCTCGTTTTGAAAGTGGCAAGATGTGTGAAGGGGATACGGTTATTACATTTGGCCATGAAACTTTGGTTCTAATACCAAATTAATGGGCTTTTCACCTTCCTTTTTTTCCACTATCTGAGCAGCAGGATCAATCTTGCAAAGGCTTGGGGTTTTTGGTTTACAAAATTGTTGGTTTTCCAACATTGTTTGGATACATTACATTTAAAAAGATTAGTGAGGAACAGAGAGAGACAAAACCAATAACTCAGCAGTGTTTTGCAAAGGGTTACTCCAAGGCACGTTCTTCTGAATAATGATGAATTGCTTCCTGATTTGTGGTCAGTGACTTTTTTTGGTATAATTACTGTCAAGAAGGAAGCCGAACAACTAGAGTACATTTCTTAGACCTAGCATAGTGGAGCATTTTCATCAAAACCCTGACGCCTTTTTGACCAAACCCACTTGACATGTTACCGGAACTGCTGCCTCCTTTTTATAAAAGAGGGTGATCTGTGAGTACATGTCCCAAAGCCATTTCATATTCTGTTTTGTATGCCACTGTATGCTGGTGAGAGAATTGTAGGTTGTCTTTTTTTTTTTTTTGTTCTCCTTTTAGCTATTGGGACGGGTATAGAGTGAAGAGGGTGGGGGTGGGGAAGATGTTTCATTTTGATCTGGAGGAGCAGTCATTCCAGTTCCTAACTTATTAGAAAAGCAAGCTCTGTAGCAGTTAAGTGATTGATAGCTATCGAATAGTTCTGTTTGCTGGAACTAGACTTTTGGGGGTTGCCTTTGATAGCAGAAATAACTTCTGAAGATATTTGACAGTCTCTGTACGTTTCACTTACTGTTTCTTCTTGTAAATGTACTTCCACAAAACACATTTTTCAGGCGGTGTTCATCTTTGGCTTCCATGTGTCTCGGTAAGATGTTAGTATCTAACAAGCTGGTCATACCGTATCAAACACGATTGTTAATTTATTTCTGTTTTGTTCACCTGTCACTAAAAATTTCTTGCACCGGTTGCTTTACCTTGTTAGGCTTGGGGGACAGGGGAGAGGAAGGAAGACTTTTTGATTTCTGCTGGTGATGAACTAACTGATCCTGTGCTGCTCTTCTTGTAGGTCACTGGAGTTATAAGCAAAGAGTACATCCCAAAAGGAACGCGCTTTGGACCCCTGGTAGGAGAGATCTATACCAGCGATACGGTTCCCAAGAATGCGAACAGAAAATACTTTTGGCGGGTAAGCAGGAAAAAACAGCACCATGTTGTTGCAGTAAGCAGATCACTAAATGAGTACAGCTGAGAAGCTGGGTCACTTCCTGCTTCAGACCTGTGCAAATGCAGGGGGCAACTTCTGTACACTGCCAGGCACAAACAGACAGTGGGCTGAAGTAAGCCAAGTAAAAGCCTGGCTGTCTTGGATGTAGGGACTGTGTGGGTGGAGAGAGCAGGGGAGATCCAGAGCCCTTCCCGGCTCTGTCTTCCAAAATGGATCAGTGCTTGATTGTGTAAAGAAGTAGTTGTTGCCTACTGAAGGGGCAGGTTATTTTGGATTTCTTCACCACGGAAAGTCATTCTTGTTTATGCAAATACCACGTATCCTTGATTTTTCCAGCTATGAAGAAGCTGTGAAAGTACTGCATAATCTTTTGCTCTGGAATTATGATACATTTTGTGACATTTTTTCCCTGGGTTTTGAATAGACCTGCTATAACACAGTGGTGGTGGCCGTCGGTGTATATCATTCAAGTCATAAGCTTTTCAGAAAGTGTTAAAAGAGCAGCCCATGGATCTTAGTGAAGAGAAAAATCCATTAATGGCAGACAAACACTAGAGGTGATGCCTAATTTGTACTCCGTAGTACAAGCTGAAAGGGAACACCAGCCAATTTGTTTTGGCTTGGGAAGTGTGTGCTGGGGAATATGCTTCCAGTTTATCAGTTGACATAATCCTCAGTCTCCTCTACAGACCCATTATTAATTGTTAGAGAACATTCCTTCAGCCCCATCTCCTTCCATGGATTTGTTTTGCTGCCTTCTAGCCATTTAGGTTGTGTCTAAATCGGTGGATTTGGGAGTATATCCAAGCCTCTGTGCCCAGGTGCCTGCCTGCCTGCCTTAGCAATATCCCGACCTCTTATCCAGGTGAAACCCAGGGCAAGCACCAGCGTTCCCCACACCCCTTTCTTCCTACCTAATTGCATCATTTTGGTTTTCTCGGATCATCTTTGTGCAATGTAATACAGCATTGCACAGGCAGTTATTTGCATGAGTGTTTTTACAGAGCAGGCGACTGTTTTCACATTCATAAGGCTACAAAATGTTTCTTATACTCGAGTTTTTCGGGAGCTTGCTTCTGGCATAGGAAGAGACTTGTATGCCAGGCCAAGCCCTGCCAGTTGGTAATAAGACAGCAAACATTGGGAAGAGGGGCTGCTAACCACC
Source organism: Chroicocephalus ridibundus (assembly GCF_963924245.1). Classification (NCBI taxonomy): domain Eukaryota; kingdom Metazoa; phylum Chordata; class Aves; order Charadriiformes; family Laridae; genus Chroicocephalus; species Chroicocephalus ridibundus. The sequence goes on along the minus strand of NC_086286.1, from coordinate 80,369,844 downwards.
TTGCAGGACTCATTCGTATATTGCAGCAAGAAAGATGACATCATTCTCATGATGTGATTTTAAGCCTTAATGCAGAGGGATCCTCGGAAATAATATCCTAGGAGCCGTCTAAGCATCGTTAAATTCCCTATTATAATCTCTTGATTCGTTCAAGACATGCTGCTGCACCGAAAATGAATTCCTTCCTCGGGGTCTGAAACAGGCTTGCATATGCAAAGGAAATTGTGGGAGATGATAACTTCCCACATGTTATTAAAGGCATCCTGGGCTTGCTGGCAGGAGGGGGAACATCTGCTGTGTGCGCGGCGGGACGCTGCCTGCGCTTTGCCCGCACGAGGGGAGCGGGGCTGCCCGGGGCCAACGTCATTTCTGGGAACCACGCCGTGACTCAGCACATCTGGTCTCGCCTTCCCCAGAATAGGTGGGAGCCCGGTGGGGCGCCTTCACCCCGCAGCCAGGAGCAGGGTGACCAGCAGCATCCGTGGCCCTGCCGTGGGAGCCGTGGAGGGCCGATTTGGGAAGCGGCGGCAGGCGTCGAGTGCCGGAGCCCCGTGTTCCTGGAAGTTTGCGAGCCGAGGTGAACAGAGAAACCCGAAGGCTTCTCTTGATGCAGCACAACTCGCCCGGCTCTCTTCCATTTTCTCATAACAAACACACCGCAAAATCTCTCGCAAGCTGCTTTGATGAGGCCACATGTATTTCCCCCTTCTCAGTTTACAGGAAGTTACTCTTAAAGAAAGTGATTCTGGTGTTTACGGCCCGCATTAAAGGGCCAGGCTCCCTTGCCCCTCTCCGCCAGCAGCTCTCCTGGGCAGAACAGGAGAGTTCCCAGCTGGCCAGTGGGCGCTCATGGGGCATGCTGCCCGGCCAGGTCAGTGCGAAAGACGGTGGTGTGAACACAAAGGCAAAGGCAGGAACACACCGTAGAGTGTTTTCCCCCAAGATAAGTTTTCTCTCCCCTTTGGAAAGGCATTTCCTGCTCAGCGAGGTGCGCCGCTGGTGCAAGCTGCTCCCACTTCGAGGTCTGACTTTCGCCTGGTCATCTGTTTTGCAAAAACCAGAAAGCCCATTTCATCCAGCGCAGAGCTAGTTCCCCCCGAAAGTAAGGGATGTGTCTTTAACAAATGTACCTCCTGGATTTTTCATTGCTTTTTTTTTTTTAAATAATTTTCTTATTCTTACCACATTAAGAAACAGTAGCTTCTCTTAGTGATTGGGACTTCTTTCCCCGCAAGCCACTGAGCAGATTTTAGATTCATGTTTTCTTTCCCTTCTGTGGACAAGCCAGAACGTGTCCCTCGATAGGAAAAGTGACTTCTCATCGGTTGGCCCCTCTCCAGGTCTTCGTTAAGTTATGGCAGGTGAAGTTCATCTTTGCCTCGCCCAGCCTTTCTACAAAAGGGCTACAGTCCAACTATGAGCAAGTGTTGCTTTAGGACTCTGGGGGGGTGGAGGATGTTTGCATAGTTTAAACCTTTGGGCGGAGGTGGTAGGAAACTGCAAGTACAGAGGCCATAGAAAAAGGCGAGAAAGACTCTGACGTAGCACAGCCAGTCAGTCTTATACACAGGTGACTCAAAGCATTAATGCAAGCATGCACTCAGACCTGCAGTCATTAGCATTACCCACTTGTTGATCATAGCACCAGGAAAAGGACTCTAAGGTAGACTGCTCATGCAGGGAGAGTACTCTGCATTTCAGATTTTGGATCTGATTTGTCCATACTAACAGAGCCACAGAGGCTAAGCAGACATGGAAAGGTGACTGTGGATTTGCCGTGGAATAAGCATCTCTTTTCTTAACGCAGAGGATATCATAGTGGGAAAGAGGGGGACTCAGCTTGAATTCTTATTTTAGTAATACCTTATTGTTTACAAAAAACCCCACCTTATCATTTTTCCTCTCTGGACTCTGTGCGCATGTGTTGTGTATTATGTGTATATATATTCATAGGCACTTCCTCTCTATTCCAGATCTATTCAAGTGGTGAGCTTCACCATTTCATTGACGGATTTAACGAGGACAAGAGCAACTGGATGCGTTATGTAAACCCTGGCTACTCCGTTCAGGAACAGAACTTGGCTGCTTGTCAGAATGGAATGAACATTTACTTCTACACCATCAAGCCCATCCCTGCCAACCAAGAGCTGCTTGTGTGGTATTGCCGGGACTTTGCAGAGAGGCTGCACTATCCCTCCTCCAGAGAGCTGACAATGATGAACCTCAGTAAGTGGATTACAGTATAAAGAAAGAATGCTAGTAATGTCTCTCCTGCCTATGTGATCTAATAATAAGTTGTATAATTACACAGCTGCATCATCTGTTGTGTCACAGTAGGTAGCTCGGAGTGGAAAAGGGGAATTAAAAAACCCAGCACAACAGAATGAGTTCCCTGTGCCCGTTCAAATGTAAACAGATTATAAAAAATCTGAACAGTTACTGGTTTACAAACTGAGTCTTATCTGATGAAGTTCTGGACAAACAACCTGAATGTATCCCCGGCCTTCAGAACCATGGATGTTGGTTCACTCTCAGATTTTCCAAGTCCAGATCTCTTAGTGCGTTGCGCAAAAGCCTGCTTTGATAGCATATACTAAAGGCTGTCCAGTCATGTTCCCAAAGGGCTGCCCTCACTCTACGAGGAAGCGGCCATATGCCATGACTCTGTCTAGGTGCCTGGCAAAATATGTGTTGACTGCATAATGCTCGTCGAGCCTTGCATCTACGCTTACTTGTCTTACAGGAGCAAACCTCCTGTGGCCTTCTCATCTGGTTACTTGTTTTTTAAGCTCAGTGTAGTTTGTCCCTGTTTCTTGGCTGTATGTCGCAGCTTTCATTTTCTGTTCAAAAATAATAGCACTGGTAGCAGGGGGAAGAGGTATTTCCAGGAGTTTATCTCTTCTGTTTCTCTGTGGTTTCTGACCATTTCCACCCGCAGCACTTTACTCATAGCTTAATCACTGCCTAGCGCCTCATCCAGAGCCCCTTGAAGAGAGGGAGAGATTCTTGCTGACTTCTCATTCGACTCTTACGGTGCCTCCCCTCCTGCTAGCTGCTCTGAGATAGAGCAGAGCATTCTTTTGTCCTTCTGCCAGCACCTACACTGAAATTTGAAGGAAAAACTGCAAATAGTTGTGGTTTGGTTTTTTTTATAAAAAGGACTATTTGCTGTTAATTGGCAAGAAATAATGGGTTATAAAATATCAGTATTACTTTGGGGATCATTGGAGCTAAAACATAACCCTGCATCATGAAAATGATGTCACGCATTCAGATTAATCAAAAGTACATCTGTCCTCCATGGATGTTTCACCGGTTTTTGGTCTTTCCCTACAAACCATAGAAGAAAATTTGCTTTCTCTTAATGGCAGAGGGAAGAGAGGGAGGGCATATCCTATGCTGCTATATTCCCTATTCAAAAAATATCTCACTGATGCTGTCATCTTTGCACATATGTCATTTCACCACTCGCTGTGCACTTTTATTTCCTGATGTGATGAACTGCTGGCTACAGGTGGGAAAAGACAACAACGTTAAGGGTTCCTGTGGGTCAGGAGTTTGCAAAGATCCAGCCAAGACACATCTGGCCACTAGCTAGGAGGATACACAAGCACATCCTCAGTTTCCTGCATCTGCTGTCATCTTACGTTGCCTTGCAGAAGCACCAAGGAATGTATTTGTAAAGTGTCAACTAATTACCTGGTTACTCTTACTAAGGTCAAAACTAAAGGTGTCTGGACATGTGCAGAATAATTAATTTTAGTAAAAGTAGGCTCAGTAAGTTTATAGAGATGGAATCTTAAGCAAAAATTGTGTAGTTCAGCCTTACATTTGAAAAAGCTGAGATCAAAATACCTCTTCTTGTTTTTAAAGATAATTCCATTTAAACCATTTAGAAATTTTATGTTAGCCCGTGCACCTAAAGAAAAGAACAGTTCAGAAAAATGAAAAACAGTTCTCACTTTTTTTATCTTTTTCCCTCGTCTTTGTGACAAACATGTTCAGGCCTAAGGACTGCAATTGGGCCAGAAACCCTACAGGTACCATAAGGATTGGGGTTTTCTAAAGTTTCTGTGCCCTTTTTTGAAAACTACAGAAAAAAATCGAGAGGTCTCCCAAAGATGCTAATTTACTGAAGGCTCTGTAGCAACAGTGGAGCAGGGATGGTTTTTCCAGTGTTAGTACTGGAACCAGATAAGTTGAAAGTGAATGTCAGCACCATTCAGTTTTCTTCTTCCTTCCAGGCCAATTCTAGTTAAATCTAAAATTAGCGACCATCCCGCTGCCTCTCCAGCCTCTCTCTCTAGCACAAGCCTGGCCAAGGTTCCCTCATGCTGTGTTCATCTACAAATAAAGTGCAGAAGGCTTGCCCCAGATAGCTAGCATCCTGCGCCTGCTGCAGGTGTGGGGCTTTGCCCCATCAAAACATCTTAACACAGTCTTGCTTGGGGCGACCCCCCACATTGGTCACCTCCTTCACCTGCTAGAAAGTCAGGAAGGTCTCTCCAGCCAAACCAATTGCTAATAATTCAGTGTTTAAAGTGGCACGGCTTCCCTCAGAGGAGCAAGTGAGCATCGTCACCTCTCCCGGCTCCTGGATGCTGGTTTTGGCACCCTCTGAGGAAGAGGGAGGCAAAATCGGGGTCCAGGTCCCACCGCAGGCTAAAGTGAGGGCTCCCTCCCACTGGGACACGTGCTGGCACAAGCGTGGGGCAGCAGCACTGCCAGCCCATGGCCGTAGTGTGTCGTGCCCAGCTCCCTCCCTCTACCGTGTCTTGGGTGTGCAGAGCGTGCTAGTGCCTGCGGGAGGCTTTGGAATAGCTGTGTCTTGGATGGTTGCCTGGCCCGGCACAGGAGAGGCCACCTGGGACACACACCTACAGAGAGCTTCCAGTGTGGCCTCGGTCTTGCCAACTTAAAATATAGGCAGGTGCTTTAGGTGCCTCAGGGGTTTGGGGATCACGGTCTTGAAGTTCAGCACCTCAGTTCCTTTTTAAGCACCCGGGCAGGATAGGCCTCTGGGGAAAAACGTATCAGAGAATTTCTCTGGCTTTATTTCCTGTAATTAGTGGCCTCAAAAATGACAGAACCACCACTTTAGAGCATAAATAATTTTACACATCCATATATAACATCTACTTGCCTCTGTAACAGCAAACTTTCAAATTAAAGGTAACTTCTGTAGCGTTAGTTCATTTGTGCCGTAGAAGGAAAGCATCCAGATTAAAGGCAGCAATTAGGCACGTACTTAGTTATGGGTTTAACCCTGTCCTCTGTGTTTTCTTGAACTGGGGCCTTTGACCCAGTCCTTCAGACGCTGAAGCACACACCTACCTTCACGGCCATGATTAGCTCTGAGTGGAGCTACGTAACTTCAAGTGGATGTTGAAGTGCCTGCAAAGGAGTTGCTCAATAGTGGTGGCGTCAAGACTCTGCATTATCCCGGCAGTGGAAACTCAGTCTCGTTTCAAATGATTCCCTTCTCCTTCCTGCCTGTTTTGAGGCCACTGGTGGTTTTTTCTATCAAGATTTGAGATACGTCACCTTCAGATGGTGCCGTTGTCCAGTAAATGGTTTTAAGTGCGATGGCACAAGATTTCTGTGTTCTGCTGGCCAAAAAATCAGTTTTCGGTAATTTGTTAAATGTGCTTAACCTCATTCAGCTGTGCCCTCAGATTGTCTTTTAGTCTGTCATATTTCATTTTTGAACTAGCAAACAAACGGAGGAAATTTACTTTGAGGGTCTCACATAGTTTAGCATTTCATTCCTACCTCATCATAGGAGGATTATTTTGGGATGGAGGGTGGAGAGGGTGATAGTTTTTGTTTTGGTTTTTTTTTTTTTTAAATTAAAAAACCCCCGAACCTGCATTGAGTCAGGACATGACTATTTGATAATAATGTTCATGTATTGCAATCATATGATGCAACTTCCTGCTGCTCCTGTCTGTTTGTCTCCTCAGTCAAGTACGGGCAGGTGACATCTTTCGGTCAAGCTTCAGAAAAAAAGTTTGAGTTGGGGGGAAGACAATTTGCATATTTACAAATCATTTGGCAATCTTTCTGTTTCATTAACAGGTTTAATGAGGTGTTATTGATAATCTTTCGTATTCTATGAAGATTGACTTTTTAATGCTGTTTCTTCAATGTAATTTATTCTTTTCTTCTTCCTGTTGGCCCTGACACGCTGGCCGTTAGCTAAGCCCCGCCACTCGCTTTCCCTTTTGTTTATGGACAGTTTCACTTTCTGGTTTTGAAGCTTTTCTGTTTGTGTTGAGAGGAAACATCTGCACTTGCTTAAAAAAAAATGCCTCCTGGAATCTTCAGAAGGGCTCAGGAAAATGATTTTGAAATTATATGAAAGGTTGTCTTCACAAAACCAGAATTTAGGGACTAAAGTTGACTTTATATTGAGGATTATTTGAAGGCTCCCCTAAAGACCTTCTCTGAGCAGAATGTTTTCAAAGGCATGTCACCCTGTCTTGGACACATTTAGAAAACAGATGATCAAATTATATACTTCTAAATGTTGGTCGCCGTTCTCATTTTGAGTGAAAACACTCTTTGTTTTGCCCGCTTCACAACTTCGAGGTTCTCTTTCTACTAGCAAAAGAGGTGCTTAATTTAGATCGAAAATGTGAATCGGCATAATTAAGCTCCACCACTCGAGGTGTTCAGTACCATCTCGCTCCTGAAATTACTATTGAAATTACTGCCTGCCTACAACTGTTTTTCAAGTTTTTAGAAAAAACAGATCATTGTTTTTATGAAGTCTTTCTCAGGCTACAGCTTGGAGCCCGAGAAATGAGAGCAAAGCCTACGGCTATGCAGCAGTCTGTAGCTGGAACACCCACATTGGAGTGACTTCAGGCAGCTGCTCCGCTCAAGTTTTATTAATACTTAAAAGTAACAGGAGTTTTGTCCCTTTTCCTCTTGCACGCACTCACTAATCTCAGATCTGGGCAAATAATCTATTGACCTCGGTGAGAAGTGGATCAAGCTCCTAAAGAGGCACGTCTGGGTTTTTTTCTTTCTCCCCCCCCCTCGGATCAGTAACTTAGAAATGCAGCTGCACTGTTCTTGTTTTGTCATGAACGTCTTTTCTCCGTGTCTCCGTGACCACAGAAACTAGACAGATCTTGGAAGAGTGTGTGCCTATATTTAATGTATATACATGTATATGGGAGTGGGAGGGAGAAATACATTTGAAGAGTGAGAGGGAGACATTGTGATCATTAAGAACTTAAATCTAAAATCACAAGTTAAAAAAGAAAACAACATAAGAAATATATCTCTTTAACTTTGAAGTATGGCTCCTTTAAGACCAACAAGAAAGGTTGTAAAGCTCTCGATCAGTTTCTGCCTTGGTTTAAATCCATGTTCAGTATAAAACATAAGACCTTCTTCTTGGCCCCTTCTCTTATTTTACACGGTGCTGACACACTTGTTTATGTTTTGATCTCTCTTGTGTTCCCAATTGTCCCTTGTGCTCAGGTAATAGGGGAAAAAGCCAAGAGGGGATTTATGGACCAAAGATAGCTTGCAAACTAAAGAGAGCTGACATAGTTAGACTTGAAAAATAATCTTTAAATATTGCAACTTCTCTCTACATGTGGAAATTAGTAGGAGGGGAGGCTTTACTGGGAACTTTAAAGGGAAGGAAAGAACAATTATCTTTAGTTTGTCAAGTGGGGACACGGGCCTGTTGCACAACGAAAGTTACATTCTCGGCGTAAGCTTCCTTTCTGTCACTCGCAGACTTGCTCCGGCGCATAAGGCACGTACATCCCCACCCTGGTGTTTAACCTTGTGACAGCAGGAGCCGTTCCTCCAGCTGAAGCGGCCCCGGTTTCTCTATCACTTTTCCAGCAGCGCCAGCACTTCTCCTTCCTCTTTCCCTCCCCCCAGATTTTTGTTCTTTAAAAGAGAAAAGTGTCAATTTGAACTTCCTGCTTGACAGACCCCACTGAGAAACTGATACGGGGCTGATAAGGTGGTATTTATTTATTTTTTTCTGCTGCAAGGCTTCACAAGTTCTGCTTCCCTCCCCCACCACCCAGCTTTCAATACTTCCCGGTCTCAATACTTCCCGATGTTGATAGCGTCACCGGGAATGTCTGCTCTGAGATGCTGGCGTGGTTACAGACAGCTGATAAGAAGATGTAGATAATACTGTCCCCAATGCCATTGTGGAGCTTCTTGAACCTAGTAGGACCTCTATGTTATACCCAAAAATCTGGGTGGACATTTAGAAAATAAATTAGCAGTCCACAAGTATAGACAAAATGACAAAAGAAAGTAGATGATTTTTAATGCCAGGCAACACAACACCCTATTAATTTATTTTTGTCACAGCTCTGCATTAAGCGTTAACATCGAGAGAAGTAACTGGGAAGCCGTGTGTGTATTGTGCTTGCTGTACAACATGCCCTATGTTTTATCTTAAGTATTTAAATTGAACGTAACTGTGTTAAATTGCATTTCATTGCAACTTTAAAATACACAAACTTCCCAAACATCTCAAACTAAATTTGCTTGTTACTAGTCTAATGCCATTTGAAAAAGGATGCTACTGTAAAATTGGGTTTCTGTGAGTAGGAGCATGCTTTGAAAACAGCTGTTTTCGTGGATACATTTAGTAAATGGCTGTTCCGTTGCCTTATAGGGTAATGTTGCCAAATTATAGATTCCGTCAGAGTAGTGAATAGTGAAGCAAAGAATCCAAGTTGAAAGCAGCGTGGTCATTGCCTGTATCCGTCGTCTTCACTGGGTTCAGCTGGTCCTCCAAAAATCAGAAATAACTGTTTCTCAGCCCAGTTAGTGAAATAAGAACAGTAGAAACTCGGCTGAAGGGCTGCAATACTTTCGAGTGACATACATACCTATCAGTGTTGACTTGTACCTCCTGATGGAAAACCTTGCACATAACTAACCACGAATATGAAACCTTCTTGTAGTTTTTCCTCTATAATAAAATACCTTACAAGTCATCATTTCAAGATTATATAACTATTAACTCTGGGAGATTAGATAAAAGCAGGCTTCTTTTTCTATTGAAGACATCTTTCAGTGTACTGTTTATATTATATTATATTATGTCAAGATAAACAAGGTAGAGTCTTTGAATACAATTAAACAGTCTATGCGCTGAACTGATTCAAATGGTTGCTAGCTTCTGTTCCCTTCTAAACGCATATTTCTTTTGCCTGTTTTTTTAAAGTACATTTCAACTTAAGCTGGAGCCAACCAGTCTTGCTTTCTTTTGCTTTGCTTCAGCATTTTTTTTATAAAGTACAGCTGTAAGCAGAGGAGTTTTGCATAGACTGAATGCCACAGAAATCTGCAGTAAATAGTCTGCTTTGTTGTAGATGTTCCTAAGCAGTATATTTAATGAGTAATGATCTGTTTACTGATGGAGAATACCTTCTCTTTGAAGAAGGCTTTCATCCTAGCCAGCCATGGTTTTTTTGGTACTGTAAGTAATTGAACTGGCTGGTGAAGTGACTGCTGCGGTTTGGCAAAAGACGATTTGTCATGCCTTGTTATTTTACTGAGGAACATTTCTGGGAGCTTGCGTTCTGCAAAGTCCTTCTGTTAAGCCTGTATTGTGAACAAATGCTTGTTACCGCGTTTATTAGAAATACCGCTTCAGTAGACATTCAACAGCAAAGCTAGTCACATTTAAGGGGAAAGAAAGGTGAAACCAGTTTGCAAAGTGGAGACTAGCACTCTGCAGATGAATCATCATCAAGATCTGGATGTGCTGGCTGGTATCCCTTAAATTAACAATGCCTTTTATTAACACTTAATACCAGCAGGCATTTCTTCACACAGAAATTAGGTTTTTTGCAAGTTAAACGATTGCTCATCTCCGAGAGTGGCCCTTCCTTCCCACTAAACTTGCAGGTGTTAGGTTGTGTTTTGAAAAGAGATAATGACGGTGGCGTATCTAAATAATCATTACCTTGTCTTTGTATTTCAGCACAAACCCACGTTAATCCAAAGCAGCACAGTGCTGATAAAGATGAGCTCTGTCAGAAAAGTATCCCAAAGAAGGAGCACAGTGTGAAAGAAATCCTGAAAATGGAATCCAATCCTCCAAAAGGAAAAGACTTCTTCCAGACCAACATTTCACCAGTTACTCCAGAAAAAGACTTGGATGATTTGCGTAAGAACTATAGCCCGGAGAGGTGTTTCTTCCCTCGAGTTGTCTACCCGATCCGACCTCACATTCCAGAAGACTATCTGAAAGCTTCCTTAGCGTATGGGATGGACAGACCCAGCTACATGACTCACTCGCCCATCCAGACGTCTACGACACCGAGTCCTTCCGGGAGGAGCAGCCCAGACCAAAGTTTAAAAAGTTCAAGCCCTCACAGCAGTCCAGGGGTCACGGTTTCACCTCTGGCACCTACTTCCCAAGAGCACAGAGAGCCATACTCTTACTTGAATGGATCATATGGCTCAGAAGGATTGGGGTCTTATCCTGGATACGCACCCCCTGGCCACCTCCCACCTGCCTTTCTACCGTCCTATAACCCCCACTACCCCAAATTCCTGTTACCTCCGTTCAATATGAGCTGTAATAACCTGAGCGCTTTGAACAATATCAATGGCATCAACAATTTCAATCTCTTCCCAAGGATGTATCCTCTTTATGGCAACCTGCTCAGCGGAGGTAGCCTTTCCCACCACATGTTGAACCCCGCCACGCTCCCCAGTTCACTGCCCAGTGAAGGAGGCCGTCGCTTGCTGCAGCCTGATCATCCGAGAGACTTCCTCATACCAGCACCTAACAGTGCCTTCTCTATCACGGGCGCTGCTGCCAGCATGAAGGACAAGCCATGCAGCCCCACCAGCGGGTCACCCACAGCTGGTACAGCAGCCAGTTCAGAACACATAATGCAACCTAAACCTACCTCAGTGGTGTTGGCTGCCACCGGCGGTGAAGAAGCCATGAATCTCATTAAAAGTAAGAGGAATGTGACCGGTTACAAAACCCTCCCATACCCACTGAAGAAGCAGAACGGGAAGATCAAGTATGAATGCAACGTCTGCTCCAAGACCTTTGGCCAGCTCTCCAACCTGAAGGTAGGCAGTGGAGAATAAGCCACAAGCCTTCTTGGAAGGTGCTGGTTTCTCCCTATAGGTTATTAGGAAAAGCAGGGACAGGCCTTCCTTGCTTGTTAGGCTATTTATCATTTTGGGCTTAATACAGCCCCCCCAGCAAGAAAGCATGGTTGTAAAGATGGTGTTTGAATACCAATGCCGCCTAATTAACTAGATAACATTGTATTTTGACAACAGCAGTCTTCCTCTAACTTTAGGAAACATCTGAAAGTACTTTTGTTACAGTACTGGAAACTGCAAATTTTTAATTGCTTTGTTTCTCCCTAGGTGCACCTCCGAGTACACAGCGGAGAGAGACCCTTTAAATGCCAGACTTGCAATAAAGGCTTCACGCAGCTGGCTCACCTCCAGAAGCACTATCTGGTACACACGGGAGAGAAACCCCACGAGTGTCAGGTATGTAACACGCACCACAGAGACAACTTCGCTTCCCTTGGAGGCCGAAGGCACGGCAGGGCTGGCGCAGAGCCCGTACGGCGTGCAGGGAGGGCTGCGCGACAAACCCTGGGCTGCTCAGGGCTGGAGTCCGTATCGCAGCCCGTCCCAGCCCTGTGAGGCAGCAGGGTTGCCTTTAGCCTGCTGGAGCAACATCTGCCTGATACGGTTTTGCCGCCGGCCATACTCAAAATACTGTTCAGCAATATTTAAATAAAAAAGGTGGGGAATTTTTTTTTTCCCCTTTGTGAGAAAGTGTGAAGATATAAAAAGCTGCTGCTTCATCCTGCCGTCTCCTCCTAGGTGTCTGTGATTTAAACCATAAAATCCCCTCCCACTCATTCACTGTTTCTCTGCCACCCCCCACATTAGGTTTGTCACAAGCGGTTCAGCAGCACCAGCAATCTCAAAACCCACCTGCGGCTCCACTCTGGAGAGAAGCCTTACCAGTGCAAGCTCTGCCCCGCCAAATTCACCCAGTTTGTGCACCTGAAGCTGCACAAGCGTCTCCACACCCGGGAACGTCCCCATAAATGCATCCACTGCCACAAGAGCTACATTCACCTCTGCAGCCTCCAGGTCCACCTGAAGGGCAACTGCCCCGTCGCCCCTGCCTCCGGCCTCTCCATGGAGGACCTGAATCGAATCAACGAGGAGATCGAGAAGTTCGACATCAGCGACAATGCTGACAAGTTGGAAGAAGTGGAGGACAATATCGACTTGACATCGATCGTGGAGAAGGATATACTGACCATGCTCAGGAGGGAAATGGAAGGAGCTAATCTGAAAGTGTCTCTACAGAGGAACCTGGGAAACGGACTTATCTCCTCAGGATGCAACCTTTACGAGTCGTCAGATATGTCAGTTATGAAGTTGCCTCACGGTCACCCACTACCTCTGTTACCTGTAAAGGTCAAGCAAGAAACAGTTGAACCGATGGACCCTTAAGACTTTTTGGCAAAGTGATTTTTTTTTTTTTTTTTCTATTTATGACTTGGCAAGTCAGGGTGCCTGTAGCAGTTGCTTGTACATAGTTTCAATGCTGCAAAGCAATCTTGGCTTACAGTAGTTTCCCTACGCTCTCCAGCTGAAAGAAGGAACTCCAAAGTTACTGTTTTCTCAGGGCATAAAAAGGGGCAAAGGACTGTGCGTTGCCTCGCCAGTTACTAAAAGACAATCATCTATCCATAATTATTTTTTCAATGATAGTACTTCATAATTTATTATGCAATTAATCATTCTAAAAGCAATAATTAGGAAAATGTTTACAATGACTGGAAAATTCATTGTAATTTTTACTTTAAATGTTTTTATTTTTTGTTTTATGGCCATTCGTTGTAGATACTTTTTTCTGCACATCTGTTTTAAGAACCTAAGATTGGGGTTTCAGTAAATGTGTTTTATGTACCAATGTCTTTTAAACAAACGTGGTTTTTCCTTTTGCCAAAGTTGGACATTTTGACATACAGAATCCTAGGTCCGCTGGTTTGAAAAAAAACAAAAAAGCTGTGTACTTTTATGTGCAAATCACCCCACTGGGAATTGAAAAGGAAAAAAAAAAAAAATAAACCAAACCCAGAGTAGCAGCAAGCGGGGGAAGAAACTGCTGCCCCTGCCTCTCTGAGGACAGGAGAGAGATTCTTCTGCCTGCAGCTCTACCCGCAACAGATGCGGCACAGCAAACCCCGACCTGCCATGGACAATACCACGGGTTTTTTGAAAACAGCTGTAGCCCCACAGATCGTCATGTATCTTTATGACCAAAGGAATGCATCAGCTTAAAGTGGCTCTTCCAAAAGAAAAATCTCACTGACGTTGTTTGTTTCAAAAAAAGCAGTTTAAAAGCAAACACACAAATTTTCTTAATATTTTGCCTGAAAGGGGGTTTTTGGCAGACTTGTTTCTTTTCTTTTTTTTTTTTTTGTTGGCCAGAGCCTTCCAGGGATAAAAAAAAAAAAAAGGATGGTCAGATTCCCTGAGAAAGAAGGGGTTCGGTTTTACTTGTATTTTCCTCTCCCACTTTGCCTGGGTAGAAGTGGGGAACAAAGTCCTTTCCTGGCACATAACATTTTTTTTTTCGTCCTTCTTGTACAACTCAAGATTTTTCTCAGTATTTGTGTTTGTACATTTTGTGGTTAATTTAATTAAATAAAAAAAAAGGGCATTGCAAAGTTGTTGAACAACAATTACCTCAGTGCTTGTGTCCAGTGGTGCAGACAATGCTGTTTTATCTAAATGCTTTGCTACTTTAGAGAAGAAACCAAAATGTGCACAGGGAAAGATAGAATGCACGTCCTTTTATCTTTTTGTTTTGCTAAGCCCAAAGATGATATGGTGATGTTTGAGGTGTAGCAAAGAATACATGTATATTTATAGATATATTTATACCACTATACTATATATGTATATGTATATATATTTATACCACTTAAGTTGTGAGCCAAACCATGTAATAAAACCTATTTTTCATCTAAGTGTGAAAATCAAATGTTATCCAGTTCTGCATATTACCAGTGACCTCAAACCCAGAAGGTTGTACCAAGGCATTTAGCGCTCGCCAGCGCGCAGGCAGCTGCCCAGGTGACGCCCGAGCTTCCAAAACACCTTACGTGGATAACGTCACCCACGCGTGGCGTCTCGGCCAATTCGGTGGGAGCCACCCTGTTTGCAGGACAAGGGGGGCGGTCACGGCTGCCCTGCGTACTCGTTGGGGTGGGGGGAGAAGGAGGCGGGTGGTCAGTGAACAAAACAGCCAGAAAAATGTAACTGAAAGAACTTGAAAAGAAGCCAAATACGAACCATGCGCGGCGTGTTCACGAAACGCAGCAACAGGCAGGGCGGAAGTTAGTTGGGATGAGCCCCTCGTCTCGTTTTGCCCTGCCATTAACGAGTTGCACGGTCAACGTGCATAAATATAAGTAGCATTATTATACACCTACCCTCCATGTATATCTTTTTGTCTGGTTATATTAAAAATTTTAAAATAGCCCGCTTCAGCAGTCCAGGATTCGGTGACCTTTTTTTTTTTTTCCATCAAACTTCATTTTAATGCCTTCTGTTAAAAAAACCAAAACAACAAACAATCCTGAAATATGTGTCTCTCAGCACAGCTTTTGAAGGACTACAGTTCATTACATTTCCACTCCTGCAAATTGTGAGGCTGACATCTTTTAAATGTAGCAATAGTTCATAAATATAGTACTTACTTGTAGGATAAACCAAAGTATCACTACTCTGTCACTGGACACACACTTTTCCTATTATTTGCCTGTAGTGCTTTCTTGTATTTGATACAAATTTTACAAGAATTTATATGCATCAGCTTTAAGAATTGTTACTTCTCTTTACTGTTTCCCCCTTCCCTTAGAAGTTTTACATGTGAATGTAGCAACAATCAACAGTGTTTTGGGGTTGGTTTTTTTTTTTTTTTTGTCTCTCTCGAGAAAGACTCTGACCAAAGTTAACAGGCTTTTTACTTTGCTAGAACAACAAACTATCATATGTTTACGTATTGGTTTACATCATTATTTATGTGCAAATTGTCAAATGTAAATTAAATATAAGTGTTCATTGCTTTACTGACGCTTCCCTTGTCTTCAATCTCTCTGCGCTGGCTGCGTCCTTCCCCTCCCGGCCGCAGACACAGGCTGCGCCGAGGGCGAGGATGGCTCCCAACGTGCCGACATCTGCCCTTGTGGGCTCTGATTTTCTGGGATTGATCGTTGCGAACAGCGATGCCAGAGCCGAATGCCCTGGCTTTGTTAATTACGGCTTTGTTAATTACGGCTTTGTTAATTACGGCGCTGGGTTCAGTTTTAGCCAATACCTTAAAAAAAAAAAAGGATCTTTTTAAAAAAAAACAAGAATTTTCAGTGTTTCGATGGAACTACTTGAATGCTATCTGCCTGGCAGATATGCGAACAGGGTTCTCATTTACATATTTCCAAATGATTGTCATTTCTGGCCTGAAACCCTAACCACTGGGACCACAATGACACACTCAAAATGTCAGCGTGAGACCACTTAAGTCCTGTATCGGCGTGGTGGGAACTGCATTCAAAACAAATGTGGATCTGTTTTCACTGCTCACGGCCGAGACGCGAACTTAAAGCCAGGAGAAGGTCCGAGGGTCCCTTCCCCACTACCTCGGCCAAAAAGTAACAGCAGGCCGGGATGCCCCAGAAAAAAAAGCTAATTCCACGTTTGCTACTTCCATCATTTAGCGTGAGATCTAAACCAGAGAGGCCATGTGCTGCCCTGCCCTACCTGAACGTTAAAGAAATAATGTTCCTGCTCATATTGAGACACTCAGCGCCGTATGATGTTTTAAAAGTTATTTCACTGTCCTCTTAAAAAATTCATTTAAACATCTGTCTCAAGAATTTGAAATACTGCCAACACCGAACTGTGGAGTTAAGAAAACCAGAGCACTGTTGTCATAAACGTGCCAAATGCAGCATGTTATATTCCTATAGTCGACAGAGCTATTGCTGTAATAATTTTTTAAAAAAAACATAGGATAACCGTTGCCGCCATAAATCATACTTCATTACTTGGCAAAGCGTTCCGTTGCGCTGGAGAGTTATGTCCTGGGGACACTTGTAAGCTTTAGAAGATGTTTAATAAAACACATTACATAAAAAGACAATGCACGTTATAGATCACAGCCCCGCCAGCCCCAGCCCGGCAGCTGCTGCCTTGGTTTCTGGCAGCCCCCGCAGCCGGCTGGAAGCCACCAGAAATGCGGTGGGTTTCAGCCATGGCAACGCCACCACCAGCAGGCCGGCTAACTGCCACAGCCGTAGCAAGGGGCAGGGACGGGGGGGAAAGCTCGTCGTTTTGGGTCCTGCCATGAAAACGGAGCCCTGCAAGGCTGTGTGCCCCCAGCGCAGGGCCATGGGTGGCCAGCGGGCGGGCAGGCTCCATGCCCACCTTGCCACCGTCGGCGTGAAAACGTTGGGGGACCAAGCGTGATGGGGCCTGGAAGGCGACGTGCCCTTTCCTTCCACGGCTTTGCCCGCTGCTTTGCCAGGGGATGGGGCAAATTACAGCCAAGATCATAGACTCAAACACAGATTTAAGGAGGATCCTGCCCTTCTGGCTGGTTTATAAAGCCCAGTGTCTCTCAGCTGGGTGCCGGGGGAGACACCGCTAATTCCCAGCGTGGGCAATTAGGACCTTGAGGTCGAAAACTGAAGAAGTGACTCACTGAGGGGGTATGAGCCCTTCGGGTTCAAATCAGCGGCTGCCGGTGCACGGCTGCGTCCCAACACGTGCTGGGACCGCGCTCCGTGCGGGAGGCAGTCCAAAACCTTTGCTGTCGTTCAGAGGCGTTACATTAGAGCGAGGGAAATAGTTGTGGCTGTAATTAAAGGCAGCCAGGAAACACTTGGCTAATTGCTGCGTGAGTTGGGGCTGAGTGGATGCGGTGCGGCCGAGGAATGCTCCCGTCACCGGGCAGGTATCTGCAAAACACAGGCCGTCATAGAATCATAGAATTGTCCGGGTTGGAAGGGACCTTTAAGATCGTCGAGTCTAACCATCAACTGAACCCTGCCAAAACCACCACTAAACCATGTCCCTCAGCATCACGTCTACCCATCTTTTAAATACCTCCAGGGACGGTGAGTCAACCACTTCCCTGGGCAGCCTGTTCCCATGCTTGACAACCCTTTCGGTGAAGAAATTTTTCCTAACATCCAATCTAAACCTCCCCTGGCACAACTTGGGAGAAGAGAAGCTTTTCCTAATATCATGGTGGCTTAAGAAAAAACTCAGCAATGGCATCGAGGTAGCTGCCCTGGCACCGAGACAAAGGTCTCCCTCCTCCGCGCAGGGTCGGGGTAGACTGGCAGGGAAAAGGCAGCTGCCTGGGCTGGGATGTGGTGGGGCACAGATGGAAATTTTGGCAGCTTCAGCACTTACCAGGTCCTGCCTGAATGGCGGGAAAATGTGACTTTTTGTCAAAGTTGAGAAAAGTTGAGACGCTTCCCAAAAACATTGGGTTTTAATTTTTCATCAGATGCAGAAAAAGGGCCGTCCCGCAACCCTCACCAGCAGCATGTGGGAGTGCTGGCAAATAGCACATCTGCACACCCGTCGAGGCCACCTTTGCACTAACTGCGGCCAGCGGCAGAAGGCTCCAGAGGTTCCAACATGTGGAGAGGTTGGGGAAGATTTTCCAGCCGTTCACAGTGGCGGCCAAAGGGAACAGGAGCTGCTAATCCTCGCCGAGCCCCTGCTGCCTCAGTGCCTGCTTTGGATGCAAAGTGGTATTTTTGTCCCATGCCTAGACGTGTCAGGTGTCGATGGCTCAGACGACTGCACGCTAAGCAGACATCTGCTTCGAAGCCCAGCCTCCCGACCTCCACCATGACAGCTTGCAGCTTGGCACAAGTCGAATGGCACTCTGCGCAGGAAAACCCGGCGCAGGGAAGGTTAGATGCTGCTTTTCCACCTCCAGGCACCACTTCTGCAAACTTCAGCCTGCACAAGCTCACCTAGGAAAGGCATCTGAGATGTAACCTGGGCTCCCAAAGCGTTGTCTCTCATCCCGTGCTGATGTTGTCCTACCACTTGCTGTAAAATTCTCCCTGGCACCCTCTCCTAGGGCAGGGCGATGCAGCCCTATGCGCCAGCCAAAGCCCAGCGCCTGAACATCTGTCTCCTGCCACTTCACGGGGCCCCACCAGCCATCACATCTGGCCACAAACTGCTTTCTGGAGTTGGGGGTAAAACAGACAGGCTGCCACCACAGGTAAGCCGGGGCCCTGAGGAGAAGGCCAGCAGCGGGGCGAGGAGCTGCGGTCACTGGGCAGGTGGCACGCACCCCTGGGAGCACACCCTCCCCAGCAGGGACCCCTGCAGCTGGTAGCGGGGAAACTCCGGCACAGGATGTGTGTGAACTTCTGCTCCTTTTCAATGCCAGAGCTTGGGGCAGAAACCTGTGCCCAGAGCACAGGGACTGGCGGCACTGGTGGGGGCGTTGGGCAGAGATCTCTAAAGAGAGATGCCCAGCCCTCCGGGAAAGGGAGATGGGCACTCGGTGCTCTCCCTGCCCCACCAGCTGGTGGCCAGGCACCTCGGTGGCATGCGGGCGCAGTGGCCCTTCCCTCCTCCTCCTCCTCCCCGGCCGCACGCGGGGAGATGGTTGGGATGCCAAACCACTTAGGTAGGTGTGACCAAATAGCCCTATTGAAGGGAGCCAAACCAGTATGACTTCCTTATTGTGCAATGATTAATAAAGGCCTTCAGCTCTTCTTTTTTTTTTTTTTTTTTCCCATTAATTGTGAATAGGCAAGTCCTTGATCATTTCCTTATCCAAGAACCGAGTGAGATTCCTTACAGCATTCCTGCCCCAAAGTGGCCGCACTGCGCTGGGAAGAGAAGCGATTCCTGCGGTACTGAAACCACGCACAGTGAAATCAAAGGCTGTGAACCTCTTTCCCGGTTCACCCGTGCTGAGGACTCGGCCGTCGCAACCTGATACCGAGCTTAGGGAGACCCCAACGTTCCTGCCTTTACCACTTGAGTTTTACAGGGTAAATCCTAACTTAAATGAGCAAAGCGGAGAGTAGCTTTTGGGCGGGAAGAGGAGAGCGGCAGGCAGCAGTCTGTATGGGATTTCTTGGATATCATAGTCTCAGGTGCCAGCTTCCCTACAGCTTTCCTATAGCAAAACATTCTGCACGAGGACTGTCCCTCTCTGAACCGCAGGAAACATTTGCTTTCCCCCGTCCTTAATCTACCTTGTGCATTCAGATGGCCTTTTTATTTTAAAGGACAGGTCCTGTGCGTCTTTACAGACAAGATCTGCTCTTCTTGTCAACCTCAAAGGCCCGTGCAGAAATTCTTTAGTACGCGGGGAAGGTTTGGTTTCCTCTGGCCATGCTGGGGCCGTGTCCTCAGGCGGGGACCCAGTTCACCAGATTGGGTGGCGTCCCCGAGAGGTCTCACTTTACTCAGTCAGGAAAAACAACAAGAGTTAAAAATGTTGTAGAAACTGCAACCAGGTGCGAAAGGGAGCAAGGATACATGAAAAGTGAAAATTTGCCTTTTTAATAAGCCGTTACAGGTTAGTTGGGTGTTTAGGAGGGAACACGCACTGGTGCTTATAGTCATTCAGAGAAGATTCTGTGTGTGTGTGTGCGTGTGTGTTTTTAATGAGACCAGAAGGTGCAGAACGGGGCTCCTTTTCTAACCTATATTGCAGCAATTTGTGCATGTCTGTAGCTGTGGGTGTTATGTGCTTTCTACTCTGAGTGGTAAGTTTCAGTTTGATTCTGCTCTCGAGAGCCGCGGGGACAGTTTGCACTCGCCTTATCAACGCAGAATCCAAATAGCTTCACGGGGTGCCCGGCCCCCTGACACTGCAAACTGAGAAAATACATTTTAAGCACAGAAAAGCGTGTGAGGTGACAACCAGAGGGCTTTTTCTCACCAGAGCATCCCAATCTGCCAAAACTCTCGTGCCCCGAACAGCAGGGTAACAAGCCGTCTCGAGAGCCACAACCTCGGCACCTCCCTGAGAGGCCCCAGCCGGGACCCCAGGGAGCAGAACTGTGACCCCAGGGCTGGGGGTCTTCTCCTACATCCCCATTGCCCTAAAACCCTGCACCACCTCCTCCAGACCCTTGCGCCAATGCCCCAGCACTGGGGCCCGCTGCAAACTGGGCAGCTGCAGAAGGCGCTTGCCCATCCCCATTCGTCCCTGGGCTTGCCCTGAGCAAGCCTGGCTGTGAGCCACTGGCCAAAATTGTGCCCATGATGAGAGGCGGCAGCAAGGGAAGGGAAGGGCAGGGCAGGTACTTCCATGGCCCTTGGGAAGCGGCTCTAGTTTGGCTCCAAAGACTCATGGTCTCAACAGTAATCCCTGTGCCCAGCCACGCAGCTGATTTCCAAAAGAGTGTTGTTACCGTTACATCCATTTGCTAAAAACTTCTAGACTACATACCAGTGTCTGTGCTGCCCGTCCCGCTGTCCCCACATGGGCTGTGACCGAGAGGTGCCCCGCATCCTCCATCCCTGTGGCTCCTGCCTGGGGGTCCTGTGTGGCCACCAGCCCCACAGCAGCAGCGCCGGTGCTCCGTCACCCTCGAGAAAAGCCTGTTCCCAGCAGAGAGACACCCCACAGCAGCCCCAGCAGTTGCTGCTGAAATCTGAAGAAAAATGCCCCCCTGAATCTGGAGCCATTCGGGAGGAGTTCAGCGCAGTTCCCCTGGGATGCCTGGGTTCCTCTCGCCCTCCTTGGGCGCCGCACGCCGCGATTCACTGGGAGCCTTGTTCGTAAAATACCTGAGTGCTGCTCAAATGAAGTTATGACCTACATAGCAGCTAAGAGCGATGTGCAGATTTCCTCCCTCCCTCAGATCTGCTTGAGGTTTTTAATTCCCCCCCACTAGACACAACACTCAGGAGGGACTGTGTTGTTTGCTGCACAGTCACTTGTCTTGCTTGAGCCCAAACAGGAGCCCAGGAGACGAGGTGGAACAGCGGCTGCAGGTACAGCTCCCTCTGCTCTGCCAGGCACAAGTGGTCCAGGCTCCTCCAGGGAAGGGACGACACGGCACGGGCCTTTCTGCTGTTTCGGGCAGTATTATCCTTATTCTGCTAGCAAACACCAAAAGAGAGGCAGGCTGAGGAGCAAAGGGTGCAGGCCATGCTGGAGGCACAGTGCATTCTGATTTCCTTCAATATCTCAGCTACTTATCCAAATTAAGGAGGCCAGAGAAGAGGGCCCTCCCTGACCATCAAACCCGTTCTCCCGAAGCAGCACGTGCCCCTGCAAAATACTCTAAAAGCCTTGTTAGATATGAACATCCTAAATCTCAGCCCTTTGCCACTGGCGTCCTGGCTGCTGACTCCCTCTGGGCACGTTAGCCACAAGGTAACACCTTAGCCCTGTGTCAGTCTGACTCCAAAACAACATTCATGGGCGGACCCAACCACAGAGTTCAGCTACAGGTTCTCATTTCCCCCTGATTTGAGGTATTTAAGACTGGGAAAGGCTGTCGATGTCATTCCTAACGCATTTTTTTTAAAAATTAATTGTCAGTGTAATTGTTTAGATCAATCTAAACACAAAGGCAGTGATGCGCATCTACACAGGGGAATGTATCCAAGTTTAAGAGTATCTAACAATTCAGATTTAAAGACAGTCGTCTTTTTTTTTTTTTTTAATCTAGAAATTTCAGTACTACAAGGCCAGCGCTAAAGTTTGCATCAAGGACAGGGACCCAGGAGCCAAGACGGATGGGTTCTGCTTTGAGTACCTCCATTAACTGGCAGCGAGGTCTGGAACAAGTCGGTTGACCTTCCCATACAACGCCCGACTCATTTGTAGAATAGGTAACAAGACTTGTGCAAGTTGTGGTGTAAGACTAATATTTGTACCTTGTTTTGAGATCCTCCAATATATAACAGCACATATTTTTGTTGTTCGTAGAGAGAACAAGTTGCTTATAGTACTATCTGCAATATCGTAATATTTCGAAGTCCTCACTTACGGGCTACGACTACCCTGAACGCAACAAAAACTCTCTCTGCCCCAAGAAGCTTACAAACGAAGCACTATTAAAAACCCAAAAAACCACAGTGGCTAGGTGCAGAGCTTAAATTTCCATTTTCTCTCAGCATTTTCCCACGAGGGGATTGCATGTGAGAGCACACAACAGAGAGTCAGATCACACCCGGTTCGGTTGCTCTGGCATGCCATTTGGCAATACAAGAATGACATAAATTAAAGTGAAACCCTTCACCTCAGCCTAAGTGAAAATGTGAAGAGCGAGGGGGGTGAGGAGGAAGGGGGGATATTGATCCGTATCTACTCAACAGTCAGACCGGTGGTGTGGTGGCAACAAAAGACATGCCTTTGCTTTTTCAGTAACTAATAATCTATAGAGAACCATTTCCTTTTCTGCTGTTAAGATAACACATTCGCCACCTCAGCTGCATGCAAATAATTCGTGCCTCTGCTTAACTAATTTACCTCTCCGGTGCAGACAGAAGGGCAGAAACCTCTCACCAGTGTCGACCAACGTGTGACACTGAAAAAGGAGCCAGCTCACCCAGAACTTTCTGAAATGTTTAAATCGTTAGAGGAAAACTGCACCAAACGCTCTGCAGGAGAGACATGGCTTCGTAAGATTAAATGGGTTGGTTTTGCCGGTCTTGGGTCCTGCCTCTGCCCCACATGTGGGTTGCAGGCTGGAACTCACATTATCCAAAGAAAAGCATTTGATATCTCTGCACACAGACCACAGCTGGTCAACAACTCATCCCAGATTTAAACACAATATATTAGCTCTCATCTGTTGCCAGAAATATTACACGCTATTAAAAGTCCGGGCCCCCAGAAGTGTGCTGAAACTGAGTGGGCCTTCACTTCATATTGCTTGGAAACAAACGGGTATCGGGTCGGACATGTGTCTGTATCTGATGGAAACCTTGTTCTAATCAAAACGCTGATGCTACTTTCACTCGCTTGCATACGCATACGGCTCTCCCCGCATTAACACAACGCGAGCGAGGTTGCAATGTCAAGCATCAAAAAGTTATGAAATGCCAGAATTAATTAAGCTTGTCCACACATAAGCTTCAGGAGCAGCCCTTGCTTGCAGGATCATGCGCTGGTTTTCCCACAGGACTTCTACCTCGCTCAGCACACAAAGCAGCAGCTGCTCACCCTGCGCGGGATGGGGCAGGGATGCCCTCCCTCTCCTCCTGTCTCCATCGTTGGCCACGCAGCTCTGGTCCTCGTGCTCCTGCACTACTCTTCAGCCAGGGCTGGTTGCTCCTTGGTGCTTTTGGTGGGCCCACTGGGAGGATGGCTGAAGGCTTCACCTGTGTCACTCAATGTCCACATGGGAGAGGAAGGTGGTATCTCTATGCACGACAGAAAAAGAAACAAAATACAGGAGTTGCAAGTCAAATATTCTCTTTGGGTGCTCAGACTTTCCAGGGCAGTTTATCTCAACTGAAGTGTTATTGGACTGCAGCATGGCTCATCCTGACTTCAGGGGTCACTGGGAATACTCAACGCCTTCAAACCAAGCATCTAAAACCAGAAAGTACGATACTTCACAGCCTGTGAAAATTCATGTTAAGTGACTTGCTCCATGCTATGCACAACTCCTTGGGTAACGTGCTTTTCCCAGGCAGCACCCAGCTCCCAGCTGGAGATGGCCCTCGCATCTACCCCACCCCTTTCAACAGAGACCACCAACAAGGTGTAGTGTTCATGGATTAGGGCCTCCTTCAGTTTCCGATGGCAAAGGCCATGGGGAAAGGTAAGACGCATCCTGTGAAGACCACATCATTATGCACATCCACAGGGGCTTGACTCAGCCTTAATTTTGGCTTTTCTCAGCCTCCGAGTGCCTGAGCTTGATGCCTCTCACAGGCTGCTTGCGCATGCTCCTGGGTTTCAGAAAGCACATGGACCAGTGAGATTTGTCCTGGTCCGTGGCTGGCCTGGGGTATGTCAGAACAACACGGCAGGACTAGCATTTTTCCATGAATCCAGCCGCCAGCTCTGCTGGCCATGGCACTGCTGCCAGGAGCAGCCTGTTACCAGTTATGTAGACTAGCACAGGCAGGTGGTGAGCCCCATGTTCCTTCTCTCCATCCTTTTTACTTTTCTCATCTTCCCCTTCCCTGCACTCAGCCCCGTCCTCTTGCCTTCTTGGTGAGCATCCCCAAGGCTCTCAGCTCCCTGCCGGTGTGGCCAGCCCTGCCAGCATGCTGGCCATGGGGGAAGGTGGCCACTGGGCTCTTCAGTCTCCCCAGCCACGACCCAGCGGAGGGAAGCGGTGAAATGCCACCTTTTCTTTGGAAAACCCGGTGCCTCCTAAGCGAGGGGACCCATACAACTAAGGGCAAGGGTGAGATGAAACACTCAAATAAAAAAAAAAAAAGGAAGAACATCTTTTCACAGTCTGTAGATGCAAAGTGAAACTATTTTGATAGATTCAGCTCTCCCACGTCGAAAAGCCCATAGTTTCTCATCTCTGACTTTACTCTGAGGCATGAAATTTCACCCATGACTTGACAAACTATAACATCCACTATGCTTTGTGGCTCCTCAGAAACCTGCTGCCACCCTGCCAAAGCTCACCTTGAGCATTTTGCTGGGTTGCCATTGACAACATACTCCCTTTTTTAGGCTTTTCCTTATTTTGACACATTTTACTTTGCTAATACTTCTCCCTGGCGCTGAAAACCCAATGGTGTGGGAGCTGGTGGCTCTTGTTAGCACATTGACATCTCCATGGCTGGATATAGACAACCAGGGAAGCAAATAACTGGGCCCACAGTAGCAAAGTGTCCCCTTTACTGGCAAGCAATAACAAGCAGCATCCCCATGATGTTGAGAAGATTACTAAGCTGCTAAGCAAGAGCCATTTGCCTTCAGCCTCCTCACAAGGACTCTTGTAGCTCAGCAGAGGGCAGCCAGGCAGCCTGATTTTGGACAGTCTCCATCTACAGCCCTCGTAGTGGACATTTAAATCAAGACTGGTTTATGTAGAAGCATTTTAAATGATGAGAACTGTGTTTAAGCCTGATCTTAGGAAAGCTCAGCCATGTGCTTGGTTTACCAAAGTTAGCTTAAAGAGATAATAATTTTATATACTGCCTTTGAAAAGACGCAGTGGTTTGGCTCTATACTGTTTTACTAAAAGAACAATCTAGCTACAGAGATGAAGAAATCAGTAAACGTTTCAGTCTGGACCAAGCATCTTTCAAAAGGAAATGGTCAATCTCAATGAAGTTGCAGAGGGGTTCAAAGGAGTGGATGACACTCAGTAGTTTGTATCATACAAGGAAACAACCAAGGATTAAAAATCTATTCTTCTGGGCTTATTGGATGAATTTTCCTCCTAGCATTATGAAAGGTTTCTGCTTCCCTGTCGACAGATCATCTTTCCACAACATTGTCTGAAATATGTACTACCTCAGCCACTCACTGTCACCATTGTCGCACCATTTGGTTTAGGGAAGATAAGAAGATAGGTCAAAAAAAGAGGTAGCAAGTGATTGTACCACCTGTGAAATATTCATGCCTCGTACGTTGTTTGATAGAGTTGACGCTCGGGTACTGAAGATGTGTTTCCTGTTTCTTCTCCCTCAAGACAATTTCTTTATCATTTCTATATCATCTTGGTCAGTTTTGGCTTTGACACATGTAGGAGCCCAGATAAATATTCTGCCCTGCTTCAAGGATAACTAACATACCTCTCCAGAATGATTTTTAAAAGCCATGAATAGGGAAGAACAAAAAACAAAAGACAAGTTTGATGCTCTGGATACCTTTTGTGCTGGTACACATGGGAATGAAATTGTCTTTGTCTTCTCCCCCTGCTCTAATGACAGAGGTGGCATTAATAATGCAGAGAACATCTCTCTTCAAGCTCCTTTGCAGCTTTTAAAACACAGAGAGCTAATGGCAAACTTACCTTTCATGTCCTTTTGAAAATTAAGGTAGGCCTTATTGGTAACAAGTGAAATTAAACTGGTTGTTGCTGTTTAACTTCTCTGTGCTATTTCCTCACATGAATTAGTCATGATCAACTCTACTTGGCAGTTGTCCTTACAAAAAACAGAACAGAGAGAAGGGTTAAGCACTCCCATACAATTTACCCAATAAATTTGTCATACCCCTTATATAGAGTTGTCCCTCCAGTTCTGCCTGTTCCCTAACATATCTGGCAGTTTGAACAATGTTGGCAATATTTGAGCAATTAGCCATTCCAAGTGGAAAGGTTAATATACCTTACCCTCAAACCCAGGGTGTGTTTTGTCTTGTGCCTTCAACCATCCTTGATGAGGACTGATTGCACAACAGCCGCAAAGTAGGAAGGTCTTCTTTCAATTTCGGTATGGCCTAGATTGTTTTGGTTTAGCAAAAGGCCGATAGTCCAATGGTGAGAACAGGACAAAAGCACCTTGACCTGAGTGCTATCAAGACAGATCACAAAGAGGGGACTTCATTGCTGTTACCACTTTCTGAGTGTTAAAGCCTTTGGTCATATTGACCCCGGTACAAAACCAGATAACCCATACAAGAAAAAACCCTCTCATGGAGCTCAGAGTAGGACTGGTCAAAGAGATGTGAGATTTGTGGTTCATTTCCCTCTCTTTTGGTTGAGCAGCACCAGGATCTTGTTTTCTCTTTTGGCCACTTTGTTTGCAGTCCAAGTCCGTTGGGAAGCTGTGGGCGGTAGCAAGCATGGCTGGAGAAGTCCCATAGCCTCACATCAGGTGGGACCTGCAAGACCACGGTCCACCAGGACAGGGACGAAACCACCTCCCAAGCGAGCCAGACCAGGAGATGACATCCTCAGCCCAAACCGACACTGAGGTTGGAGAGCAAGTGTGAGTTGCAAACAACAGCCCCGCAGAGGAGTGCCCCAGGTCGCCGGGAGGCCACCAGCCACTGGACCAGCTGCCACAGCCCTCCTCCACCAGCAGCAGGGCACACCCAGCGGCTAGCCTGCCTGCCCTGCCCAGCAGGGATGCTTGGCTGAGTAGTCAGGACCTGGCTTAAGCCAGAAAAAAACAAATCTAAGCAGTAGAGAAGGAAGCTTTGCAGGTTCCAGCCACCACTGGTGCTGCCCATCCAACCCTGAGCCTTCGCGGGAGGTCCGGAGCATCGGTGGATGAAGGAGGTCAGGTCTGAGATGCCCGGCTGCCCCCTCCCAAGGGGACCTGAATGGATGGGAATGACCTGACCTGTGCCGGGGTGCTCCCATGAGGCCCCACGCACCTCACCAGGGTCTCTCATGCGGCAGCCTCAGACCGGTAAAAACTGCCGAGAATTGGGCACTTGGCCTCTCCACTTGTAGCTGGTGGTATTTCCCTGGCTGGGGTGATGCTGATGTTCGTAATGAAGCTTTGGCAGAGAAAGAGAGACATGTTGTAACCATTAGCAGAGTTTGCATTTAGAATTTATCTCAGAAAAGGACAAAGGATAACTCAGCTCAATAGAGTTTTTGTGCAAATTCGGGTCTGCACTTTCCATTGCAGTATCACTCCTGGTCTTCACCACTGTCTTCCTCTGACCCAGAAAAATTTGATCACGAAAATAATGTTAGTTAGAAAATAATGGAACTGATAAGTCATTGCAGGCACATGTGCGTCTCATTATACATCAGTTCGGTTTCACTATATATTTTACACTATGTAACATAAATTTCACTATGCGCCACAAGTATTTCAATATGTGATAGTCAGAAAGTGGCAGTTTACACTAAAAGTTTCAGTATGTGGTAGGATATTTCAAATACTATAAATTCTCCTTTTAAACGAAATGCATTGTGTAGATTAGTAAGAAATGCAGTTGTTTTAGTTTACCCAATGTGGTTTTCTTTCAGAACAGTATTTAGTACTGTGCTGTTCAATTGCCATGTTTATTTTTATCGTACATATTAATGGATGATTAAGTGAAAATTCATTAAACATACACCACACAGGACTCAGGCAACCCGAGTTCCATTTCTTAGATCTTTTACCTCAACTCAACTTATACCATATTAACAAATACACTATATTTATGAAGACTATATTAATGAACAAAATAAGCTTCCTGCATGAGGCTTGTGATTGACCTGGGTTTTTTTGTTGTTGTTTTAACATGAATTCTCTTTGAGCGAGTAAAATTTGAGGGGCCCGAAATCCCCTGTAAGGGTGAATTGTTAAAGCAACGAACAGGTATATCAAGGGGCTGCACTGAATCACCATTTATTGCAGACGATCACCATTTCAGTCGCACCCAGCAGCAGAGGCATCTGCGCTGCCAGCCCTGCGTTGCTGATCATGGCTTTGAATCTGTTGATCAGTTACTACTACACCAAAAAGCTCTGTCATACATTAGAGTTACCAGGTCATCATATTTTCACACGTGACATCCTTCAGCACCAGAGGTTACAGATTACCATTAAAAGATACTTGTCATGAACCGAGAGCATTTCAAAAACTATCATGTGGCTTAGTAAAGCCGAGGCATATCTGCAGCAAGGACCATCTGCAACCTTGGCCAAAGCTATACTAATGCTCCCACACTAGTGCAGCGAAGCAATTTCCCCACATCCGAAATGCAGAAATGCAGAAAGAAGAAAAAACATTAGGCTAAATTTTGGTTATGAGTCCTCCCTCATTCTTGTCTCCTCTAAACACACGCTACACCAAGAACAGCTCCATGCAAAGTTCTATTTTATTCAAAAAGCAGCCTCAGCAGACAGCACGTGGCAATGCTGAACTCTCGCCCAGGAGAGAAACATCAGCCAGTTTTACCTCTGCTCTGGCTTCTGCCCCTCAAGATATAATCACACAGATAATTTTCTAGCAATTTTCAACGGATAATTTCAAAATGCTAATGATCTGTACTAAAGTTCAGTGTTTAGAAGAAGTGGAGGCCTCATCTACCCCGTCTTGCACTCAGAAGACAGGAGTGACCCTGCACCCGTGTGACTCTGGGCAAGCCACTTAGAGAGTTACAAAGGCCCTGGATTAATTAGAAACTAGGTCCTTTAACGTAACTCCTTGCCCCATCGCAGGCCTACCAGACCTCTCTGGCGCCCTGCCAAATAGTTCAAGCACCTATTAACCAAGGAAAAGGTAAAGAGCTTGGGTTGTAATTTGCTGGATTTCAGCCCAGCAGTTTCAAATCTCCTAACCCGCAAGAGCATCTTATCTATGTTTGGAGGTCAAAGACCTCAGCAAAGCCCTGTCAACAGGTGCGCGCTGGCACTAACTCAAACGCTTGGCTCTTCAGATTACAGTGATACTTTGGTTTCTTACAAGTGGGGCAAAAAGGGCCACCAAAGCTGCCAGTGACACACTTGGGGGTGGCCTAAGTCTGCTTACGCTAACATTTTTGGCAAAACACATCACCACAAGCGCTTCCTTGGCTCACAGGAGCCAGAACTGAATGCATCAAGTAGACAGCTCGGCTACCCTACTCTTCCAAAATTTTAAACCAAGACCCACTCTACTCCTTGTTTGTACTCTCTACCTACCATAAGAAACAAATTCTGCCCCAGACACATCACAAAGCAAAGCCCATGAGTTGCGTCAGATGTTTCTCAGCGACTGGGTTGAAGGAAACAGGAATGTTTGTGTCAGACATGAGGCATGGGGACAACCTGGAGAGCGGCGCTTTCATCCCAGATGGGGGCTGGGTGCAATGGTGCCTTCCCATACCCAGCCTGAAACTTTGAACCATGGAGTTTCCCCTGTCCCTCCTCCAAGGCAGCTTGAGAGCAGTCCTGCTGTCTGCCAGACTGTCCCTGCGTTAGACCAGATAAAACATGGGCTCGTCTCTCCATTCAATAGGATATTTGGGATGAAATAAAGGCAATACGTTTACCCTTTAAGCGCATGTCTGCTTTCCAGCATGACCATGTTCCTGTTTAAGAAAAGGAGAAGAGACAACAGTGCAAACTTTCCCATATTCGCTTACTCCTGTGTTAGATCTGGGCTGAGATATGTACAAAGCAATGTATTTATGCCCTAGATTCCACTGCCGATTCTGCCAACAAAAGCTAAATTACAATTATTTTCCTGTAGCCAGGTTGGTAGTCCAACAAGTTTTGGAAGGAGGGAAATACATTACACACATCCTCCAAGTCCCCTCCTAAGTACTGTCACGCTATAATTTTAGCTTACTCTTATTACTGAGCATGTATAATTGATGTTGAGCCATCCTTTAGCCATCATGAAAGTTACATTATGTAAGTTGTTGCGTTACTTTCACTAACCGTTCCAAAGTTTTTCGTATTTCTTGACTGAAAAGGCAGGACACCAACAGAAGTTCATCAAATACATACCAACTCATTTATTGCATCCAAACCTTTGACTTTGACCTGATTAAGTTTCATTTGTAGGCTAAAACACATGATTTCAGGAAAAGAAATTGCAGGGTAGCTTGCAGTGTTTGCTGCTGTGATTTCAGAAGCAGTTCGCATTGGCTTGAAGACTACTGTTTCGTGTGTACTAATAACATCTAACAAAGGACTTTTCCACCTTTGCTGACTGAAGAAGTAGGACCATTTGTAGCGTACAATTACGCTGTTGAGTTTCCGTTGTTTTGAATGTGACCTACCTTTTTTCCTCTTTACTCAGCTATGGCTGAAGCTAATATCCGCTCATCAAAATCCTTCTGTTTTGAATCAACGTATCTCCATCTATATGCAAATCTGAGAGGCGAAATGCTCACAACACAGTTCATATTCCTGATAGCTGAAACATTCCCGTGGAACATCTCTGCCACGTTGGCGTTTTATGGCCATCTTTCTGTTTGAAGTCAACTTCTACAGGTTTTCACACAGAAAATTTTCATCAGCCTCATTTCCTCCAGCTTTAGCAGCAAAACATTATCATCAGCATGCAATAGGCAAGAACCTTGCAAAGTGACACCTTAAAGAAAAGGTTGTCCTGGCACAGTGTGAATATTTTCCACATCGGCAGCTTCCTGCATTATTTCCGTTGATTTTCTTCAAATCAGCCTTTCTTTCTTTTTTTTTTTTTTTTTTTAAAAAAAAAAAAAGAATAAGCATTGGTGTTTCTTTTAGCTCTGATTCATAACAACTGAAGATTTCAACAACGTACCGTGGCAAATAGTATTCTGCTGATCTTATGGAAGGAAAAAGACCAGTTAGACCAAACCTTCTCATTCATTCGTTGCTGCAAGTCCCTGCCTCTAACCGATGTTCTCTTCAGGACAGGGGGAACAGCTTGAGAGGTTTTTTTTTTTTTAAGATTGCTTGAGAGTTTTGATGAGAAAAAGGCCTTCCCTCAGTGTTCATACTCTGGCTTTTATGCTGTGAGACACAAAACAACTGCAAAATTCAGCATCTGCTGACTTCTGCCTGCGTGGACAGGGAGGCATTGCCCTGTTCTGGAATTGGGGTTTGCAATATTGTCTACAAGGATGGCAAACCCCCTCAGCTTTCATTTGCAAAATGCTCCATAAATACAGATGAAAGCCATGAAGGAGACTCAGCAGTCACTTTTGTTTCTTAAGCAGGATGGCTAAATTAAAATAAACAGCTTGTTGATTTAAAGAAGCACTCTTGAGAACTCCTCTGCGGCAGCACAATGCATTTTACCTTCTGGACAACTGCAGAAAATTAACAAATGGCTTGTTTAATGCTGGATTTCTGTACCTAGATATTTGCTGGTTCCCATTTCCCATAAGCATAGGATAAAACTGAGGATAACACAAATGTCACTCTACTATAGTAACAGAAAACAGCAATCAAAAAGAAGGCAGCACAGAAAGGCATACTGTAATCAGCAGTTGTCTTCTGAGGTTGGCATATCTAATAATTTCCTCATGTTTTAATTTTTTTTAATTTTTAAATTTTAACATTCTATTATATCCAGAGAGGTGGCAAACAATTGGAGAGGAACAGAACAAATAACTTCATACATGCAGAAGCATCAGAGGATGCCGCAATCCCGGAATATGCTTAGGAAACTCAAGAGCTGGGGAAGGTTTCTGCTACATGGGGGCTGTGCCTGGGATTAGGCACTGAGGCACGGCCTTTGGAAAGGACATTGCTCAAACGGCACAAACCAGCAGTGGTGTAAAGGAACCTCACTGGTCTGGACAAACGCCCCGAATTAGCACAGCCCATGCAAAAACCAAGCATTAAAAGTAAGAGTACTCTGAATTCATTCCCAACAAGTGCCATCACAGATCAGATTCATGCCTTCCCTGGAGGGTGACATTTGGAATTTACATTTATCTCTTAACAGCTTATGTGGAAATAATGAAAAACACCAAAACGAAACTCAGAAATCATAGAATCACAGAATGGTTTGGGTTAGAAGGGACCTTAAAGATCACCTAGTTCCAACCCCCCTGCCATGGGCAGGGACACCTCCCACTAGACCAGGCTGCTCAAAGCCCCATCCAGCCTGGCCTTGAACACTTCCAGGGATGGGGCATCCACAGCTTCCCTGGGCAACCTGTGCCAGTGCCTCACCACCCTCACAGGAAAGAATTTCTTCCCGATATCTAATCTAAATCTCCCCTCTTCCAGTTTAAAACCGTTACGCCTCGTCCTATCCCTCCACTCCCTGATAGAGAGTCCCTCCCCATCTTTCCTGTAGGCCCCCTTTAGGTACTGGAAATCAACCCAAATTCTCTTTGCACTCCAACTAGGCATATCCTAAACCCTGGGTGGAGAGAGAGGGAAGCAGCGCTGCCTTTTTCGTGTTCAGATAGCAATGCCCCAGAGCACACGGAAAGCAATTATTTCCATCTGCCACACACAACCCAGGAACCTGAAAATTGTTCTGCTAGTAGAAATCTAATGCACCAGTGAGTAACCAGAAGCAACTGACTGCTTTTGTTCGTGAATGGTCACAATGTTCTGGAGATGACACAAGTGCAGTTCACTGTTCTGCTATGCCTGGTAGGGTGGGTGTTTATTACTGGTCTCCAGAGCGAGTAGTATGTCAAGCAGCAGGTGGAAGAGAACAGAAGTTCTTAAAATGCTGACCCACTGCAGAAATTACTCTTTCCTTTCAGTCTGCATTTGAAAAGTATTAGACCAGTCAATTTTTCCCCTTCTTTTGAGGAAAAGCTGGTAATGACACAATTAACTACTTGCAGAAAGATAACTGCTTTGAGATTATGAAGTTCTTTATGTAAACAGCCACCGTTTGTAATAAAAAGTAATTTCAGAATAAACGTGTAGGACTTCAGCAGGTACAAACATCAGTTTAAGTAGTGCCGTTGCCATAGTTCAGCCCATAAAATCCCCAGGTATTTAGCTGGTCACTGATACTGAGATTATCGACCACTACCAACGAGAGCAGAGGTGTCACTCCACCAGCACACCAGCCCTGCCCCTCAGTTCTATACATCTGACTTTTAAGCTGCTGCATCCGCATGTCTGCACCATCCACTCCCCTTTCCAACAGGAGCACAGTGCTGGGTGGGGAGGAGAAGGGCAAGGGAAACTAGCTGTCAGCATCATTTCTGTGGCCATTTAAGCCCTAACTATGTGTTAAAAAAAAGACCAGCCCAGTCTCTTTGTGCAAAACACTACAGGAAAAGCAGAGTGTTATTATCTGAAGGCACAACTTAACCTTTGAGCAGCGTGCTAGCTTTCTTCTTAAGCATGAATATAGGACTACGTACACCCATCTCTGTCTTCCATAGCATGGTGAACAGCTATGAACATTGTATCTTGATCAAAAGGCCAAGGACAGCTAAGCAGATTCCAAATCATTATAAGACACAGGCATGGGAAAGAGGGAAACAGGTGACCTTTCTTCAAATGACATGGATGAAGTCTGGTACCTGGCTTTCTATACCCAGGCATAGACTCTGGATGCACCCGAATTATCAGTCACCCAAGCTACGTGGTGCGACCAGCCAATCCTCAGCAGTTAAGACTCAGTCCCATGCACAGAAGACGAGCTCAGATTTGAGTTACCTGGCAAAGCGCGAGTTGCTGGTTTAGGAGGACTAGCAGAATTTTAAATTAAAGATAAGATCACACACCTTTTTTTTTTTTTTTTTTTTAAGAGCAGAGTTTCAGTAGCAAATGCATAAAGCAAAGCTCTCATGTTTGCTTGAAAAGTGATTTTACGGGATGAAAAATCTGCAGTTACTAAAGTTGTCACAGTATTCCCCATGAATTTCTCAATCACTGAGGACTGGACTGGCTAGAAGCAGACAGGCTAGGCAGCCACTCTCCCATTGTTAAAATAATTGGGATGTCTCAAGATTCTCAATTAAGATAACAAAGTAACTCTTGTGGTCTGATCTTGTTGAAATATTTTGGATATTCTCTGTTTCCGACAGTCCAAGGAATTCTATTATTTTGTTTGACAAAAGAGGCAAAACCAGTAGATCTGCAAGATGACTCCCCATGTAATCACCCTCCGAGTCAGATCAAAGAGGAGCTCTGTCTCAGACTGCAATTTCATCCCCCTCTTATTATTTATTAGGAGATGCATTTGCCAGACCCAGTATTTTCCAGAAGGGAAAGTAAGATCCAGAATCTAAAATACTAGGAATGCTGCCTCCCCCTAACCATACAGACTAACCTCAGCCTTATCAAAGCAGTTGAGAAAATCTGAGGGTGCTCCATTGCATTGGTTCAAATTAAACAAGCCAAGCAAAAGATTTTTTAAATTTTATTTATGAGATGTGAAAAAGTTGCCTTCTACTCTCCAAACCATAGTGCTAAATACCAAAGAGACTGTGAAAGGGGCGCCTCTATTATTCAAAAAATATTTGTGTGCTTTTGGTAGATTAATTGCATTTAACATTTTGGTTAAACACACAAACAAGCACAGCTTTTTGTTGTTGCTTCAAATGAAGC
This sequence comes from Chroicocephalus ridibundus, assembly GCF_963924245.1. NCBI lineage: Eukaryota > Metazoa > Chordata > Aves > Charadriiformes > Laridae > Chroicocephalus > Chroicocephalus ridibundus. The sequence continues at coordinate 80,334,937 of NC_086286.1, read as the reverse complement.
CAGAAAGAGAACAAAAGGCATTCAACTGAACCAATTTAGGTTTATAAACATATTAATTTTAAGAGCGCTATGTGTACACTTAAAATGAATTTAAAGCAGTCAACCTTTGCAGTATGATGCCCAGTTTCGCTGTATCCAAATAATCCATAAATCCAGATGCAAGTTGTCACAGACACTTCTTTGGAGAGCTTGCAAAGTTAAAAGTCAATGTTTCCTATTAATTAATAATTGTTTTCAGCTGTTTTGGCAAGTGATTAAAACAAAGTGTCTGCCTTTAATGTTACAATATAAAAGTTTTCTTCTTTAGAGGCCCAAGCACCAAGCGGGAATTACCTCATTGGCAGGAAGGTGTCATACTTGATTGCTTGGAACATTTGTAAGCAAATAAGATGAAGAGATATTGTACCTGCCAGTGCAACGATTTCCATACCGCGTCCATTAAAACTACCCACTGAGCAGTTTCAGAGGACCATCAGCTGAGATAATTAAAACGGTACTTCTCATGTTAATGGCGTACCATGCTATGAAGGACTCGGCACAAAAAGAAACCGTACGGGCTGTGCATCATTTACCAAACCGTGCTGTCTTGTGAATTCAATCACACGCCCTTTAAACTTTGCTCTGCAAAGCATGACAGCACCTGACCCTTCGGAGCTCCAAACCATCACCAAGATAGTACTGACAGGCTCGCTCCATCTATCAGCCGATGGTTCAACATAACCGCAGTTGTGACCAGTGTCTGCTCCACAGCAGGGTTAGACTCGGCTTTGGGAAGGACCTTCTGCCACAAGTAGCCTTCTAAGCATCATCTTTGATTCCCAAACTTGTGCCAATTCATTCTGCCAGTAAAACTGAAATAACAGTTCTCCTGGAAGCCGAATTTCCACATCCCTTTAAAGGAAGGACAGCAGATTTCATGGCACAAGCTGAGAAACTCTGCTTGCAACACAGAAGGTACTGACATTAATATAAGCAGCAGTTTGATCCCCAGTTATCTTCCCTGTCTGGAGACCGGACAACTCATTGAGAAAACTTTCTCTTCTGCTGCATTGAGACGCTTGTGAAGTGATGAAAAGTGAAGGACTTGTGCTCCTTTCTTTCTGGTACATCATGGGAGTTGCTGCTAGCTCCTCCTAGCTCTTGGCTTCTGCCTCTGGTTTTAAAAACTTTTAAGATATTCTTCCTTTGTTGAGGTAGGATTTTTTTTAGACCAAACAGCACACTTTATCTCTGCAAGGCAATGCATCCAGATAAAGCTGCAGACTGTGCTGAGCAAGCAATAATGTGGCTGTGCTCAGGGAGCGGATTAGCGACAGAATTCAGAAGAACCACACTCTGGTTTAGGTCAACCCTTATTTTGGGGAAGGAGATTTTTCCACCGATACAACACCCTTACTACAGGATCGGAATGGCAGAGGGATACCTCAGCGCTCCAGGCAAACAGTGACCCACCAAAACACTCAACAGAAAGACAGCACAAGCAGGAGCGTTCTCTTGTTCCCGTGATCCTATTTGACATTGCAAAATAAATTCCAATAATTCTCAGGAACTTTCCAGCCGCACCATTCACTCTTAATTGCATCTCATTGCACAGTGAAATGAAATAAAAATCCCAGCCACTGATTTGCTTCAAATAGTTAGCACCAATGCTAGTCAATGAAATGATCCCTGAAAACCCTGTTTGATATCAATGACAAAATCACTCAGAAGAAATCCTGCAGGTAAAGATGACCACTGAGATCCATTACTATGCACCTGTGGTTACAAAGCATCCGGCAAATCCACAGCAATTATTCATCCTCATGTTCTCCCTCACCGGCCAGCAGCAGAGAAAGCACCTTGCTGCTCTCAGAGGCACAAGCAGCCTGTTTACCCTGGGACAACAGGAGGTAAAAGTTGCCTATCTCGGGGCAGCTCTGAAAAGCTCACACCCTTGTTTATTATGTGGCAACTGCGGCACTTGCCCATACGTTAAGATGTTAAGGATCTTCTCCTTTATCGATGGTATCTGCATCCATTTCAGCATAGTGCCTTACAACCCATTAGGATCAAAGCAGAACACCTAAATATGTTACATTTCATTTCAAGTATATATTAAAGATGAAGAATGTGGTTTTATCCCATCCAGACAATACCTTGCAGCAAAGATCTACTTGCTGATGCTGCACACGCAATGCCTTTGATTATTTCAGCATCTTCTAATGATGAAGAATAAACTCCCTTTAAAAAATAAACATTTTTTTTTTCTTGAACTTGCAAGCCTCCTGATACCATCAAATGGTGTTTTGGAATAGGAGCCACATGTGGTTTTGAAGCACTGTTAATTGCCTGCAGTGACACAAGCAAGGATTGACTTGGGTGCGGGCAGGGAGAGGAGAGTTGTGCAACAGGCCTCTTCCATACGCCATCGCACAATCTCGATTAGGTTTGATTTCTGAAAATATACAGAAAGCTGATTACACAGAGACAGCAAAACAAGTGTGAACGAAGGTAGGTATCAGCCTTTGTGGATACTTCCATTTACCCGAGCGCCAATTTTTAAAGAGAATTTCATTTACACCTTGAGTCACACCTTGAGTGGTTACCCCAGACCAAGTCTGTGTTAGAGGTGTGGCTCAAAACCCTGAAAGACCTAAATTTCAGAGCCCCCTGAAATGATAGTTGAAGAATTAATCATTATTTTATATGATGTAGCTATAATTCATCTGCTTCATTGTTCAAAGCATGCCACAAAAAAAGGAAGGCTCCATTATAGAAAATTGTGGCATCTAGTCTGGGGAAGGAGGGAGGGAAGAATGCAAGTAGGAAGGCTTCAGGGCACTGAAATATTTTGCCCCACACTCCCAAAAGACACCGAACTCAACATGATTTATGGAGGCCAGAGGGGACACAACTCCTGCTGCACCTCCCTGAGGAAGCCAATCACAGCAGAACCCTTGAATGCATTCAAGTTTCAGTAAGAGATAAAATAAAAACCAAATAGTTCCTCTTATTGGCATATTAATTAAAATATCACAATATATTTCAAGGAAATGGTAAGCTGGCCCATTAGGACTGTGCCCTCTTACCATCAAAATAACTGAATGCACAACCCGAAGCAGGACGTCACTAATTTCACTAAAAACTGACATTATGATTTCTTAGTGAAGGACATTCCAGCAATAAATTAAGCTGATTTTTTTTTTTTTTTTAATTGCCATTATGGCTATTGTTCCAGTCATTTCCTCAACAGCTGTCAAGTATAAATTTATATGCAATAAAACAAAACTGGACGGTCTCCATAAGGGAGCAGATCCCCCAAATCAGTGGAGAAACTGCCTGGGTGGTTCAGCAAAAACACGCCTCAGCAGAAAGGTAAAGTCCTTCTTGTGTCTTTCTACTGATGGGTGTCAAGATGTAAAGTGCAGAAACACTGATGATTAAAAATGACATGTCCTTTTTCTCCTGCCTAATAAGACCGATTATGAATATCAACATATTTTTCTACAACTAAGCCCAATACAATGGAATCTTATTCTGACTGGAAAATGAAACAGAAAAGCCTTGTGACCAAAACTGGGTTTGGTATTTATCCCACACGTTGAAAATGTATTCTGCTGTTCTCTACGAAACATTCATAACAGTATAAAGCAAAACTTCAGAACCATGTAACAGCAATTTTCATGACACAAAGGTGCTCGAGTGACTCCATCAGCCGTTCCCTGAATAAAAAAAGCAATGCCGGCAACTCGGCTTTCCACAGCGCGACGTATGAAAACAGCAAGGAGAAGCGCCCATGAAACCCCGCCACCATTTTGCACAGGGCCTCCCGACGCCTGGAGGCCCAGGCCTCGGATGTGCCGCAGAGGAAGACGCTCTGAAACAATTCGTGTAAATAAAGGCCTCCTGAAGCAACGTGCTACAAGAACAAAAGTAAATAGACCCTTTCAAGCGTAGTGGCTCGCTCCAAGGAGAAGGCGGCTATGGCAGACGGTGACACCAGAGGTGCCAGACGTTTGGCTTTGCAGGTGAAAGCTGGTGCACCGCCCCGTCCATGGAGAGGACGGAAAGGAAAGCACAGGGTGGGAGCCACAAAGATGATGAGTGAACGAGAAACCTGGGCGAGATCAAGAATCCAGCTCTGTCATTTCACTCCCCACGAAGGGTTTGTTTTTTTTTTTTTCTCTCGAGCCCCACCTTCGCTGTTTCCCTCTGCCCTCCTCCTCCGCACCTTGCTCTCGCTGTTTTCCTACAGGCCTGCCCAGTTTGCGGTAACAGCCAGCAGAAACGAACTCACGCCTCAGATGTCGAAGGAGAAGCTGTGCGAGAAGGGTCATGGAGTCCTCCGGCGACGGGGACATTAGTCACCCTCGCCTCAAAGGCGAGACAGGGGCCACAGGGCCCAGCGGGGGGAGGTCCAGCCTCGCCTCCCCTCAGCTGAGGATCAGCTAGAAAAAGAGACGCTGCAAATTAAAACAAAAAAAGAGCTTGCAAGTAAGGGACAGAACTCGTAAGATAAAATTGCGGCGGTGGAAACAGTAAACAAGCCGTACAGAACTTCCTGGGTCATGCCGGGACTTCGGGGCGTGAGGGCTGCTCCCACTGCCTGGTCTCTGCCTCCCATTTGCCCCGTACAGACTTGGATAAACTTTAAAATGAAGGAACGCCAGCCTCTTCTGCTAATTTTGAACTGTGGAAAAAAAAATTCAGTGAGGGTGTGTGTACATATGACTGATGGAAATCAAACCTCTGAAGTGCAGATGACTTTAATTACAGCTAGAAGAGCACGTAAGGTGCAAGTTTCAGCCAGATAGTTTCCATTCTGATCTGCAGTCCTCTAGTGATGAAAATCGCCTCTCTCTATCTGAAAAAATTACAAATCGGCTTTTTTATGGCAGTGGGGACACCACTGACCCTCAGCAACAAAATCTCAAGATACACTGGGAGAAATTATACACATATTCTGCATGAAATAAGACATCACCAGCTTTCGTACGTGCACTCTCTCCACATGCCTCTCACTGGAAGGCACCCACTGCAGGGAGAGGATTAGTGAACAATGCTATGGATTTTTATTATTTTTTCCCCCCACCACAGCCCGGTTTTCTTTGAAAGAGGACCTGACTTCTAGGAGCTTTTAAGACGTGCATGTGAACTTGCAAAACGCATTCAACAAAGTCTAGCAAGCGATCCTCCAGGTTCTGGCAGATACAAACTATATCACGTATCGGCTTCACCCTTTCCACTGTACAATACTCACACTTACTGTGAATGCCTAGATGAGAATACAGCGTGTATTACTAACTAGATCACACATTTGTTCCCACAACGTATTCATTTTATTGTATCTGTTGACCTATATTAGTGAAATGATGCAAGGTTTAAGGCTTTAAACCTCTTCAGTGGAAAGTGCTATTTTAAAATCTGACGCATTTTGGCAGTTTCAAGTGCAGTAAAGTCAGGCTCTTCCAATCCTAACACAGTGCTTGACTGCCTCTCTTTCTACCTTAAGTGTTTTTTATCCTTATAAATACTATTAAAACCACGTGGAAAACCATACCTTTAAACTTCATATGATTCCTAGTTACTTTATACGTACAAAAACCTGAACTCCACAAAACTCCTCTTCATGTATCTGTTTGCATATAGCTGTATTTGAAAGAAGTTTTGTGTTCTTTTGTGTTCTTTAATATATTGTTTAGAGAAACTGGTGTTTCATTTCACAGTTAAAAGGACTTAATTACTCGAATCGTGGAGACATGAAAGGCAAAGGAAGGAAAAAACCCCCATCTTTCATTTTAAACTCTTCTTCCACAAGCTAATTTGATAGTATAACTTGAAAGTACAGAAATCTGAAATCTACTTCTGAGCATTTGAAACTTCACATCTCTTTACCTCTGTCTCAAGAGATATTACTCAGGTTTAGTGTGACATTTTGAAATGTCACCATCCCTGTTTCAAAACCAGAAGTTTTAACGCAGAATAGACACCTACCTGCTTTAATTCAGAAATCTATTCTATATGTGATGTCTATATTCTAAGAACCTCTGTGCATACCCTTTCTCATCCTAAGGAAAGAAAATAATCTCTTTCCTGTCCAAATAAATAGGGACTGCTAAAATCAATGGCTGAAGTCACACTCCAAAAGCCTTACTCTTCTGATACAGCCAGAAATTGTGAATCAAAAACATTTTTTTGTGGGGGAAACATTTTCCCCTGAAATACGCTTTTGCCATGTCAAGAAAATAACATCATTTTCTCACTAAAGACAGAGAGTAATTTTGGTTTTGCTGGAAGGCTGAAGTTGGAAAAAGTGGTAGTACTTGCCAGAGATTCGCTCAATCTCCACATTTCATCCACTTGCAGCTCCAGAACTGCAGCACCCACAGGAGCCCTTGTGATCACTAACGTGGTTCTTTCTAGCATCATTTGATAATCATCGCTATTAATATTAGACTTATACAAGAATGCAATCAGTTTTAACATCTACATACGGTAGCAGATGAATAAATACATTCTGTAAGCTACTGCTAAATTTGGAAGCAAACTTAATATCTAGGTTTCTTTGGAGAGTTTAGAATCATTACATGTAAAAATGTTCGATTTGGAAAGTACCTATGAAAGGGATTAATCTATCATTTTCTTGTCCAGTCCCTTGGTTTGGCAAATTATTGGTGGCGAGCTGTGAATTTGCTATAAACATTCTCTAATATGAATAGTCATTTTTTAGCCCTAGAAGTCTTCTAAGAGTGTGCTAATACACTTGCACAGCCAAGATGCAGACTTTCCTAAAGATCGAAGCTGAAAAAACACCAGCTACCGTCAGTGCCATAAATAAGGAGCTGTCATTTAGACATCATGCACCATATAAGGAAATTCAAACAAACAAAAAAGGCCATAATTATTATGCAGGATACAAATAATAGTGGAAGTGATGATCAAGAGTCTTCATCAGCTGATTGGTATCTGGCTGGCAGAGCGAAACACGCAGAACACGGAACAGACAAGACTTTCCCAGTCACGGAGTCCAATGAGGGCTATCACAGGCAACCAGCTCTTGCCCTTTTCGTAACTCGGCCTTCGCACCAGCTCGCTCCACAGCTCCAAAAAATTTAGTGGAAAAGTAACTTGAAGTAGCTGAATAGTTGTCCTTTCCATACATTTATTAATGGCTATTTCGTACTGCGTGTTCCCGTGCCTGATGTGTCCTTAGGATTTAATATTTCATCACATTCCTGCGAGATTTCCCAATCACACTGATACACGTTCCCAGCAGTATTTGCATTTCTGCCACTAAGGCAGCGCAGTCCCTATCCCAGCCCAAATTTCTCCTTTCCGCACATGGGTGTTCAGTCCCCCCCCAATATTCCACGTGAGAACTGCTGCCCCTGTGGACAAACAATTCCCTGCTCTTTCCTGAATTTCCTGTACCTCATGGGAACCTAGGATAGTAAGTGCTTTAGCAGCATAATGCACCATTGTACGAGTTCTGCTGTTTATTTCCCAGCAGAGATCCTTCTCCTTAGTCCTTCTGCCCACTCCATATATTCCACATCTTTTCCCATTCTCCAGGGTTACCAGTCCTTCAGATGTCAAATTCACATTCTTCCCTGTAGTGGCAATATCATCCGACTTTTTACCAGTACAAATTTATTTTATGTAGTATGCTTCTATTTTTTTTCCCCCCAAAGAATTAATGGAACTTAATTTAAAACCAAAAGCCCCAATTTCTAGCTCTTAATGAAAGGGCATCACCTTGTGTGCTGACTGACGGCCAGTGGTATCAAAGAAATGATTGGAAAATTAACTTTCTTTACAGAACACTCAAAAATGGAGGTAGACATTGATAAACAACATGAAATACAGTGATGACAGCAACAAGTTCTGTGTTTTGCACTTTTTGTAAACTATCATTTAACTTGCTCACCAGATACACCAGATTCTCAATGCAGAGGAGTGTGTGTGTGTTTTTGGCACTTTTCCTTAGCATTGAAATTAATTTACTGAGCACTATGTTACATTCTGACCAATTTAGACCAAGTCTGTTTTTTCCAGAAGTTACAGCTTTTCAAAGTGAAGAAATGTATTTCATCAAGCCACAACCGCCTTCTGTTGCTATTGTTATTCACACACTAAGTAAAAAACCCTACAAAAATGTGATTTAAATCAGGTAAAGCAAAGGCGCCACTTCATTTTCGTGATTATGTGCTTTTCTTTAGATGTATCGCCCAACCAGCTCTTTAAGGAGCTCCTACTTCTTAAGTATTAATTAAATGTTTTTGTCACTCCATGACAAAGATCCTTATTTAGCTAGAAATAAAGACAGAGTCAAACTTTGTTTTATTTTTTAATAAAATTTAAATAGTTAAAATAAGAGGAAAGAGTATGTTTTAAAGCCAAGCTATTCCTTTGTTCCATGCTAGGCCTTAAAAGTTGGATTTACTAGGAAATACGGGCCACGAGAAGAGAGCTATATAGTTAAAATGCTGGTGTAGAATATATTAAAATAGCCAGTGACTTACTCCAGCTTACCTTAAAGCAAAAGAAACACAGTCTTTTCAGTTTTTTAAATGTACTGTCTCTTATCCTGATTAATGGAAAAATTATCCATAGAAAAGACTTTTTCTTTTTTTTTTTTTAAATAAGAAGACTCTACAAAATGTTTGCTTTATCCATTGGCAGGACTTTGAAATTCTCCAGAATATTTAGATGTGCCTGCCTAAGAAAGTTTATAAATGCCAATCCAACACTGTAACAAAAATTCTAAACAGAACTGGAAATTAGAATAACTCAACAAAATCATCCCACTATAAGAATATTATATTTCAGCACGGTTTGTTTCGTTTTAAAAATTCTTCATGACCAGCAGAATACAGGATAGGTTTATTTTAGTATTACCTTTACCCTTCCATTTCCTTAATGCTATTTCCTCATTTACATTTAAAACACGATCTAATTTGTTCTACTGACTTCTTCTGCCCTCAGGGCTTTTTAGCCTCAATTCTATCCTCACCCAAGGAGATCCTTCCCCTCTTGCTTCTCAAAGAGGTTTTTGTTTGTTTGATTGATTTTCATTTTCTTCTTTTTCAGATACAGGTAAGTATCCTACCGTAAAGGGAGCATGGGAACAACACTGGGAGTTACCAGGACATTCGCAAGCCAAGACTTCGAGTAGGAACTTCAACGGCTACTATATTTGAAAGAAAAATATCATGCTTTCTTTATATTTGATAATATTTGACATATTTGATAATATGTCTACTATAAACATAGTCTTGTGCCACAAACCACCACAAACTGCAGACAAAGGATTATGGCACACTGATGAATTCAGCATAACACAAAAAAAAAGGTAAAGTCCTAGTAGCAGCTGCAATGGTAACAAACATTTAGAAACCAAAGCAATTCAATAACCTAAAAATACATCTGCTAAACTCAGGGGAAAAAAAAAAACATATTAAAAAAAAAATCTGTGTGATGAGATTAGAAGCTTCCAAATTTCAGACTGATTGCTCAGGCACCACAGTAGAACACTAAACTAAGATCTAAGGAAGTATTAGCTTGGAAAAGCTTTAGCCTTCCAAAATTCAAAATTATTAAAAAGCAATACATCTGTTCATCATTCTATGATTTAACTGTTTTCTAGTCTATGGGAATAAACAGCAGGATACAATAGTTTGCAACATCCGTTTACTTTTTTTTTTAAAAAAACCTTTTTAAACTAAATTAAGAAAATACTCTTACAGAAAAAAGAAATTAGATGAGCACAAAGAAATGCCGTGACAAATCCTGAGACAAATTATCCTACATCATTGCTAGTCTATGAAAACTGGTTTGAATAATAAACATACTGTAGTATTCAGTGACAGCATACAAATCGAAAGTATTTGTAAATTATTAAGTTGTGCATGTTTTTAAATGACAAAACATGCTCATGGGTTTACTCTAAAATCTCTCACTGCTTGTTATCAAAGTTAAAAGATCATTTGCATACCAATACACATACTGTAAACATGAACTTCTCATTAAGGAAAGATGGGTTTACAGTAATTTGATCTTTTACAGAAAGCCATTGGTAACTGAATCTCTCAGTGTCTAACTTTCTAGAAAATTAAACCAATGTTTCCACTCTCAAAGTTGAAACACTACCGCTTTAGGAAACAGCCCTGTTTATTTGTTAATCAGAAATACAATCAAGTGGCATATTTCCATTTGCTCTCCGGCTGACAGTTTCAGCTTCATTATATTTTACAAGAAAACAGCAGACTTGCAGAGGTCCTGTAAATTCTTTCATATTGCAACTGATTTAATTACAGCGGTGAAGAAAAGCAGCGGTGATGCAAAATAAGATCAGCCCAATTGCCCTTATCTGATGATAGGATCTCTCTTCCTGTTTGGCTTGCAGCAGTGAGGACTTCTTGTTTTGTTTCAGTTTTTGTTGGTTTTTTTTTTTTTTTTTTCTTTCCTGGTCAGGCTGCCTCCGTCAAGACTGACAGAAGCAAGCAGTTGACATGCCCTTATAATTCCAGCTTGAGAAGGATCCTCGTACCCATATAGCTGAGTTTCAATCTGTAGGTCGGGGAATGATACTAATGTGGAGAAAATTATCTGGATAGCTCATATGTTCACTTAGCCACTGTATGGGTGTTTCCAGCATTGGCTCAATTCCATGAATCATCACTTGAGTCTTCTGCTCTCCATCTAATTCAAAGAAAAAGAGAAACCACTAGTATACCATTCAAAGTTCACAGAAAGATTAAACATTTACTTATACTTAATTTACAGTAGATTTAATTGGTGTTACAGAGTTTAACATTTAACAGAACGAAAAGCAGGAAATATTGGCATGGAGAAAGCTGAGATTTCTATCATCTAAAACAGAAACTATGAGTTAAAATTAATTCCAAGAAAATACTGGGTTAAAATGAAACTTAATGAAAGTGCCACTCTTCTTTTCTTTATTAGTTACGAGGTTTTTTTCCTCCAGTGATCACAGCTGGGTGTCACCGCAGTTACGGCATATCCATCTCACCGGCCACAAGCCATATGAATTTTACACAGATCATGCTTAAGATGTTAAGCTTCCTAAAACATACTAGTAAAGTTGTATTCTTAATACTGTGATCTTCTGAAAGACCTGGACTATATGTAACATGTCACACATATATTATATGTAATATTCCTGAAGTAATTTTGTCATGCTAAGAATAATTTACTGAAGTCTCTAGCAATACCTCAGAGTTACTCAGAAAGCCGAGTTGGCACCAGGCTTTTTCTCACTTAGTTTCATCTCTTGGAAAAGCTAAGTTAGCAAATGATTCCCAGTATGACAAGAATATTTTCTAAGAATATTTCAATTCTTTTTATTTATACTTGTCCCGGAGGATGCAAGTACTTTGATCCTTTGATTCAAATGATGGGAACCAGCTAAAGCAACTGACATAACTGTCATGAAATGAACTAAAAAAAACAAAAATGAAAATTTATTTCAGAGCCTTGAGATGAGAAGAGCATCTGAAATATGCTCCAAATAATGGCTGGGGGGGGGAAAGCAGGCAGTGAAGTTTTACTGTTTTTATACCATACTCTGGCATTTACACATGGACCTACCACAGTGAAGTCCACATTCAGTGCTCAGAAATATCACTGCCTTCTCTAATTGGCATTTTATCCCCCCACAACTGTCTATATTACAGAACAAACCACCGCGCTGCCCAGCAGTTGCACGGAAGAGAGCAGAATCTAGAGGTGAAGGTACCATGACTGGCTCTTTCATTCAGCTCCCCCGGTTGTAGCATATTTCCTATTTTATAACGTAGATAAAATCTTGTTTGTCTGGTAATCAAAATGATTTGACAGCTGCCTGATGAAGTTTGTATTATACCCGGGTATCTATGCCAGCACTGTCTAAATTAGATGAGGAAGAATCATCCTTGAATATGCTGTTGACTTTAGGCTAGTAATAATTCTTCCTGCAGAAGCAGTCAGTTATGTTTGCCTAAAATAAAGCATTATACATTAGTTACATATTATCTACATATGGTATCATATTGTGTATGAGTTCTTGATTAAATATAAAACTTGATTTTCTAAATAGCATAGTATACACATTATCACAGTAAATTATGCACAAACAATTGCTGGTTTCTGGTTTTATTGCAGACAGGTCCGAAAAATGCAGCACATCATTTAAAAATAAACTTCTGCTATATCCAAGCAAAGCACGTATTTACTGAGCTGAAACATTGCCAGTCAGATCGTCAAGAGTATAAACTCCAAAAGAAAAGATCTCAGAAACCGAGTTTTTATACCGAGAAGTTAGGGAACCTCTAAATATTTTTAATATTAAAATAACTTCCAAATATACGTATTTAACACTTTCAAATTAAAATCTACCTATGGTATTCCATAAATTGGCTACAGAGTTGGTGACATTTATTTACATTTCATAATATTATTTAGTTTTCAGAAACAACTAATTTGCATACACAGACAGATGGCAGAACACTGTTGTGGCATTAGTACTGTGTTATCCATCTCCACATAGCCGACTCTTCTTAGCAAAAACTTGAACAAAAAATAGATTAAAAGCTTTAGAACCTCGTTATCATTTTCGTGTCATTGGAGGAAAGGCTTATAAATGATAAACACTTTGACTCTTTTACTGTAGGACAGAACATTTTTGGATGTATGTGCAGGTGCGTACTAACTTGATGCCTCTTGCTTAAAAATGAAATGCAGTTAATCTGAGCGTCCCTGTTCCCTGCTCCCTACCCAACTTTGTCCCTTTCTTATACAAATCTTTTATTCTGTTCCTCAGCAAACTGAGAAAGTCTCAGAGGTCAATGAAGAATTTACGGTTTAATTAAAGTCTAAATCTCTGCATTAGCATTGTTTGTGCCTTAGTATTATCTCTGACAAAGCATCACTTCTCCTTAATTCCTTTTCCCCTTGAGGCTTGACTGAAGAGATCTTATCTACCAATTCTGTATTTACTGTAGCCTTCTTTCACAAAATCCATTGTTTTTACTTCAGCATTCTCCCCTCCTTTTGTTACTAGGGACCATAAACTCTCACTTAAGTCACATTTACCCAAACTTTCCTCAACTTTCATGTTTTCAGTAACTTCCCCATTTTGAATCACATACAGCCTCTCTCTCCTATAGATAGCTCCCCCGCTTTATGTAGCAAAAAATTGCCAACAAACACACTAAAAAAATTACTGGAAAATATTCTTGTTTTATCAACAGCTCTCTAATTCATATCCACCATTACCACTGTGATCTGGGTTCTTGATGATTTGCTAGCTAACATGAAAGCTTCATCCACCTGGTTTATAGATATAATAGATTTACATAATATATTTCCCTACGTTACTGTTTATAGTCTTAAGAGAGTTGTAGCTTATTTTGTACGCATTTTGACACACTAAGTGGTGTCCTCCTCTTCTCCAGCCCATATTCTACGGTAACAAAAAGTCTTTTTACACTGATGAAGTGCCTCTGTAAAAGTGTGCAAGTTGCTAAACACAACATAAACGTAAATGAATGGCGTAAGATTTAAATGACTTAATTACACAAGAGATTAATGCCATGTCCTTGGATGAGGCCTATAAAAACTAGGGCAAATAACTCTGCTCACCTGCAGCACATGGGGTCCAGGCCTGATAATATCATTACTGTCAGTACCCATGTTACCATTTTCAGTTATGTAGTAAAAAAATAGGATTTCGTCAAAATCAAGATCAAATTTTACAGTCATCTCACTGACTTTTTTCCTTTTAAAATCATGATAGAACTGAGTTACATGTTAGCTATCATATGACCTGAAGACAGTTTCTTGTACTTTGTTGCATATAATTCTCAGGAAGAAGATAAAGTGGAAATATTGGAAAAATAAAAGCATAGCAATACATGTTTCATAGGAAGTTTTTTATAGTGTGTACATAGTAACTATAAAATCAGAGTATTTTTATATTACTGAAGTCATGCACAAATAATAAATATTGTTTTGGCATTTACAAAAAAAAAAAAAAGCCTCAAGACCAATTAAGTCATCTCCTATCTGAGTGAATGTCCCAGGATTAAATAATTTTTCTTCACTTTCCTGGTGGAAATCCATGAATATAGAAGGCACCATATCCCCCAGAAATCACTAGTGGGAAGTGATAAGCACAGATTATAAAGCTTTTTGGTAAAATTTAACAATATTCCATCTTCAAAAGGCAGACAACTGTGCTTACATGTTGTGTACTAAGACATATTTGCAACATTTCAGATCACTTAATTTAGACACTAAGTCAAAGACAGCAACGCTTAAAGTAGGTACCCAACCCAGGCTAATAAATCATACCACGTAAAGTCAAAAGAGTTGTCCAACTCTGTACAGCAAATGGAGAGGAGCAGGCAGCTCTGAAGTGAAGGATTCAAGAAGAGGTCTGCTTCTCTATCATCTATGGGGTACCTCGGAGTTCCTGATCAGGAAACCACTTTGATCCAGCCAAAGAAAGTACTGACAAAGGACTCTCTTTTGCAGATAGGCATCTGCTGGAAGGAAGCCAGAGACAGTGGCTGTTGCATCTCAACAGAGTCCTTGAGGCAGCGGCTCAAAGGCCTCCTCAACCTGAGGCAGCTTGTGCCCACTCTCCCTTCTTTATGGAGAATGCCCTACTACAATATTTGCTGTTGCTAATCCCAAGCTTCCTCTCAAAACCCTCAGTGTTCAAGAATCAGTGAGATACAGAGAAAGAACAAAGAAGAGAAAAATCTGTAGTCTTCAGAGATGGTAGGAACATGTGTACGTCATCATAGCACACGGTAAGTTTTTTTTTTTTATTTCCTTTAGCTATGCGAGTTATTGCTTGCAAAGTAAAACACTCAATAATAGGAAACTAATTAATTAGCTTATTCAGCACCAGAGTGTTACACATACCCCTGATGCAATCTAAATACATTTTTCTACTGAATTATTTTTGTGTTTAGAAAGGAAGAATTAAAGATGGAGGGAAAAGACGACTGTTTTTGAGACCGATTCAAGTGCCTACTGACAGGGCATTACTTCTGGCAAAAGTAAGCATTTCAGACATTTCTCACTCAGATTAGCATCACAATACTCACCAATGTTGCAGCTGCATCCTTCCTTTCACCTACACAAGATCACCTTCTCTAGCCAGACTACATCCGTGATGCGCCACTTAAAATTCCTCAGTGGGATGAAACACCTCCTTCTGATTTGTGACCTCTAGCAATCACCTGTCAGGGCAGTTTAGCTGGCTTAAATTCTTTCACTGACAGACAATACAAGATATTCAGGATCTAGCAAAAATTTCCCTGGAGTACTTCAATTAAAAATCCTCTGTATACAAGTCCTCTGCATAGCAAGTCCCAGAATCTGCCTGTAGTCATCAAAACGGACAATGCAGAAACCACAGCTTCTTATCCAGGGCAGCACCACTTAGAAAATTGTCTTTAAAACCCTAAAAAGGGAAATAAAACCTTGTGCTACAAACTAGGAGCAAACAATGAACTTCTTGCATGATACAAGGCCTCAGGGCTATATTGAACAAGGATACTAAAAAGTGTAAACATAACCACGGCAAGTGTCATGCAGTAGCAGCCTTACAAATGATGTAACAGACCTAGTTTCCATCTTTTTTCAGCTGTGAAGTGGTTCATAAACGTTTTGCTTGCTTGTCTTCAGAATACATCGTATGTTCTGGATTAGATGATACTAAAGGTATTCCTGACAATTAGTTATATCACACTGTAGGAAAACTCATCTTGGGTCAGCATCACAAGAAGAAGAGTTCTCCTTCTGTGGCTGTGGTGGGCTGCTTTCCTTTCCACACCTCCTGCTCCTCCGATTGCCAGGCAGAAGAGGCCTTTAGGTTCATGTGCCTTGAAGCTGCCAGAGCACTCCTTGACAGCGTGTGCGCTCAGCAGCTGGTGCCTCGGACATCTCTGAATCTGAAGAGACATGTCAGTATCTTCACCAGGAAGATTTTCATCTATCTCTTAAGGATCTCTTAGGAAATTACAGATACATAGCTTTCAGTAATGTGCTTCATGTGTAGATGCAGCCACTAAGTTCGTTACTGACATATTGCTGACTCAATTTTTAAAGCCTAAAGTCAAAGCTGGGTGGGGCTAAATCCCTCGCAAGCAAAGGTGAAAATTTCCTTCTTGAAAGCTAGACTTCTGGTCTGGCACAGCGGATTGCATATGAAACTATGCGCAATTATTTACAAAAGACTACACCGTATTAGCAAGCAAATTCAAAGACTATGGTCTAACCTGTAATCACAGGTGGTAAAAAAGAAGTGGACCGTATCTGAAATTATCCTACCCCTCTGTAGGCACCTCAGGTTGGACATTACAGGACATAGAAGAGAGCCCCACACAAGCCTCATGGTCTAAAGAAGTTCTCCAGTGACTTCTGTACCAGTAGTAGAATATAAATAAACAAGCACTTGATCAATGTACATCACTTTTCACACTTTTAAGTAGGTAACATCTCTAAAAAATCCCAAACCTCAATATTGTCAGTAATGGTTCAATTTTATACAGGGATCTTTCAACTGCTAGTGCTGAAATTAATCAATAGCATCTAGTTCTTCAACAGCAGCCTGTCCAAAACTGAAAACAACTCCAATGTCTGATATTAAAATTGGCAATGACTGGCTATCATTTACAAAAAAACCAAGCTTCGAATTATTTTCGTTGTATGTGCTACAAAAATCATGTGCTCATAAAATATCCATAAACATTTTCACATCACTTTTGTAATAATTACTTTAGCCAGTTACCATATCTTTTTTAATTTATGGCAAAATATTTTTTTGCTTAGGGAGCAAGCTTAGCTACAGAATGAATTCAACACATCTATATATCAAATATTCATGCTTTGCTTTTCTTAAGTGTCTCTTTAAAAAAAATATTAGAAGTTAAAACGTATTATTTTATACTTTTCCATTCATAAACTCAAATCTAATTGGAACATTGCTGCAATCAGTTTCTGGCATGTGTATGTGTAATAGCCACCAAAGTACAGAAATATGACAAGATGTTCTGATTCCACAGTAATGATGAGCTCAATATAAAGGTCTCAAATAGAAAAACAAACTTGTACTTTAAGCAAATCTTACCTACTCAGCTGAGTACTAGCAACTGCTCAATACCTATGCAATTTTAAAGGAAGCGCATACAAAAAAAGTTGAGCTTGGTCAAATCTCTTGGCCAAATGATCACTTGCTCTTTGAATTAACTCAGCACAAGTACTTCAGACAGTGAATGCTTCAGTTCTCTTTACCAATACAAAATATTTTTTATTTAAGAAAGGTCTATGGTTACTACACAATCTATAGAGCAGGGGTTTTTTAGTTAAAATTTTTAAAATAGGAGTAAAATCTTAGTATGAGTTTTCAGAAGCTTCACAGTAGCTTCTTTCAGTCGTCATATCCCAGGCTTTCCTTATTTTTCTACAAATTCCACCCTATTGCAAAAAGCACCCTGCTTGTCACAGTAGTAGACTCCATTGCCAGAAGTGGCTCATTTTCCATAGCAATCTTAACATATTTTTCACCTCACCTCACTTGACTTGCACATAAACTACCAAAATCCTTATTCCCTTCCTCTCCCCTAACTTGGAATAATTAGCAGTTTAAACAGAAACACAGATGATACATTGGATCACAATCAGCAAGATATCTGTTCAGTATCCTCTGACCCAAGAAAACATAAAAAATTCTGCAAAGCCGACTCTAAAATAGCCCTGCCACAACAAAAGATTCCTCTGACCTCGAAAATGTAGAGGCTGGTATGTGACACAAAAGCGCAGGACTGATTTTTCCTTCCTGCCTCCATATCTTGCCAGCCCTGGGGAAAGCCACTGATGCTGATTTCAGGTAAAGAACTCGCACACAGAAATACATAGTCAGTACAACACTTAGGACGAGTCTTGTCCCTCAAATTGATTCTGCATCTGGAATAAACATTGTTCCAAACACAAGATGTGGTTTGGACAGTAAGAACTTCAGTTCCTGGATATAATCCAACTGCCCAATATGAATATAAATAAACAATTAGGTACATCTGGTTAACTAGCAGCAACATGAGAATATCTCTCATTTTTAACCATTGGTAGTAACATGAGATCAATTGCTCAAACTGAAGGTCAGAGTTTTCCTAAATATATGTTCTCAGCTCTGGATATTCTTGATATCCTTGATATCCACACAAATATCCTAGACAGCTTTTAACTGTGGCAAGTTCCTGGCACCAAAGACAACGGTAAATAAAATCCACAACTTCATATTTTAATTAAAAATCTCTTTTAAAATAAGTGTTATTTTTTAATAGGTTTACTGACCGACCCCTTACAGATAAGGGAACAAGGGTGCTTAACCTATCTTTTCTAGCTTGTTACTTTGATTTTTTTTTTTTAAATTCTTCTCCAAAATAAACACTTCGAAATGTAAGTCTCTCTCCATCCTGGAGTGTTTCATCATCTATCTCGTCTCAATTTCACCCTTACAGCACCTTAATGTCATCCTACCAGAGCCCCTCATAAGAGCTACTGCTTCTCAGTCCAAAATGCTATGATAGAACTAGACCTGTATCAACCTCAGTGAAGTCTGTTCTTGCAGAATACTTGACTACAAAAGCATAACTCCAGGCAAGACAACTCAAGTACTCCTCTACTGCAACCCTGCTATGAAGCCCACATTCACTGATTTGGCTTTAATTACTGCTGTTATGTCTTTACATGGTTTTGACACAGGCCAGTTGTCTGATCTCTACATGATGGTCTTGTGGTATAAACATCTCCTACCTGAGTTTAGACATCTGTGACTAAGGAGAGTAAAAAAGTTTATTTGTCACAGATCTTAGTATGATTAGATTCCCTAGATTATATGCCAGCACAGTCCTAGCTTTGTCTGTCCCCAGAGTGAAAGTAGAGGAATATACAACATTATCATCTACATTAAGTATCATTAAATACTGAGATTAAATCAAATACTTGGCATCTCCCTTATTAATGATTTTCTTCTCTATGCAATTTTTCCTCTCTTGTTATTTCCTGTCATCTTCTACTTCAAGTCTATCTTCAGATTAGATAGCCACACTTCTGAAACATAACAAAAAATGGAGATTAAACTAATCACCTCAAGCAAACGTTTATTACACTTTGGAGCAGCTTATGAGAACCTGATTTACACTCTCATCTCATAGCAGCCAGAAAGTACATTGAAAAATTTTTTAAAGAAAGTAAATTTGGCTTCAAACACCAGTAAATCTAGGTTGCCTGAGCAGGCTATTTTTAACAATTCTCCATGTAGTCCAAAACAGTTAACACCCACGGTAATGTCATCTAAGACAACCAAGGGGATTTTTTTTCTTCCGTAAAAGAGTTCATGCAGCCCAATGAAAAACCAGATGGACGATGGAAATGAAAGTTTTACTTAACTAAACTTTGTTCATTTGTTGTTTTTTTTTCATTTCATTTTTTATTTTTATTCTTGTATATTTCATAGGCGCTTTTTAATGGGGTTGTTGTCATAAGTCCCAAACTAATTTATGACAGAACCCTAAAATACTTTTCTTAAACATCTAACATTTTAGTAATTAAAGGGTTTTAGTAGATCTTACAATGACTGAACCTGAGATGCTTCCCATCAAACGTCTCGCTTCAGGCAGGAAGGAAAAAAAAAAAAAAAAGAGAAAGAAATTTTATAAGATGAAACTCCCAGGAAATACTGTTACACCCCTTCTTCCTGAGTGTCAGTGCCTTAGCCTCAGCCCTGAACCAGCAATAAACCTGTGCTAGTTTATAAAAGACTGGGGTTAGCAACTGAAGCTTATAAAACAATTTTCTGCAAATCGTTTCAGTTTGGCTATGCACATGTGAACAAAGTGGCAAAGTTCAATGCAAATCATGCTGCTGTTGGCTGTGACAAGCAAGCACACAACACATTCATACATACAAAGAACAGGCAAGGTGTGCATTAAAGAGATAAGCACTTGAGTGCATGACAAATTGAGCCCAACTCATCCATGCTATGTTTTCCATTGTTGAGGGAAAGTTAAATCACTTTTAGTTGTGTAGCTTTTTTAAACAGCAGGCATCTTGACTTACAATAAGTTAACCCTTTCCTGCACCATGCCCTCTATATTAGATTTGAGGTTTCCCTTCCCTCTAAACCGTGTACAACTGACCTTCAGAAATTAAGGTGCTCTCTGTCTACAGCCAGGGAGCTAAATGCAATCGATATGGTTCTTGAAAAAAATGAAATACCTGATAAAGATTTTTCTCTGTAAAGACTGTATAAAGCAAATCAATTTGCTGCAAAAGACCTCTTGTTGCTGATAGTTTGTGAGAACTTTTATAATGTCATTGTTTTCAAAACACTGTTATGCCAAACAATTAAACAGCAAATTCTCTATACAATTTTATTATATATTCCCTATGCATATGCACATTCATACACTTTTAAAGGTTTTTAATGGCATTCTTGAACTTTCAACCTCTATTTTATTTCATTTTCAAGTTACTATAATTCACATCATGCCTGCAAATATTCTTCAATTCCAACGGCCGTCCATCTTTTATAATGAACTTTTCAGCTAATCAAATGATGAACTATTCCTAGCAAGGCAAAGCAAAGACGGATTACTGTTGTTGCAAAATCATTGTCAATACAGAAAAGACCAGCCAGTTTGTTTTCATCAATTCATAATGCTAATTTTTAGTTTAACTGCCCAGTTTAATAAATCAAATTCAAAAGTGAACATTCGGACATAATTACAGTCTAAAAACATTTGCCTGAAAAGTGATAAGCGATATGTACAGATCAAAGGCTTAATGGTTGCTATTTTGTGTTTTGTACCTTCCCCCATTTAACTGGAGAAAAACAAACTGGGTTTGTCTTTTTTTAAATGCTACTTCCAGCAATATTATTATGACGTTTAATGAAGTAAATAACTTCACAAGCAAACTATACATGAAAATGGAGGTGTGCTATATTCAATTAACCCCAAAGTATGGACAGTTTTGTTCCATGTCTGACAAATTCTTCAACCTCTGCTAAGTTGATCAGTAAAAACTCGGCTAATTGAATCCATCGATGTGAAAAACCACAGGCTCAAGTCTGTACTGCATACATCAAGCTGAAGGATTTCTGCTTCAGCCATGGCGGTAATAGTCAGTGGGGTCAGGTCAAAGAGGGTTAAAGTGAGTCAGGATATAGCCAAAGGAATACATCAAACACTGATTTTAAAAGGGCAATTAATCTTAGACAGAAATGCTTCCTGGGGAATGAGATCTCAATCTTAAGAGCACACTACATGATGTAGCAGTAAAAATGTACATATACAAGCTTAGAGAGCTTTCATCCTGTGATCACAAACAGAAGGGGAGTGCTGTTTATCAGAGAAATACAAACCCTTGCTAAAATACTTACATTAGCTTCTTCCGGGCCCTTACTTATTGAAAAATAAGTTCTTTAATGAGAAGGCAACAGAGTTTGCATACATGAAATATCTTTTTCTGTACATGTATTGTAAGTTCTTTTGAACAGCTACTAGATGACAGTATTTAGAGATTTCTACCAAAGTAAAATTAAATAATTTAGTCTTGAAAAAAACAGGAATGAGCAGATAAAGGAGAAATGGAATACCTGAAGGGCTCTTTACACTGAACAGTAACTTAAATTTTTTTTTTTAAGCTACCTGTTCAGAGTTAAGATTGAAAGTGAATTTTCAACTAAAGTTCATTTTAATTTTTCCATTCCAAAATATCAAGAGTTAGCTTCAAAGCTGATAGATTATCACATAGTCTTTATTTTTAAAGAGTTTGACTAGTAATGATTTTTTGAGTTCAGAAAGTATTTTTCCACTTCACAGAAGAAAAGTGGATCCATAGAACTTACAACACATATATACAGCATTTGCAAACAGTATTTGCTAAGTTAGTATCATTAATTAGTTAGCAATATTACTGGGAATCATCAGCTATGTGGACAAAATACTGCAGGTACATACCTCTGAAATAAGTTACAGCTAATTTCGCTGCATTAGTTTACAATTTTAAAGATAGCTAGCTTTGCAACCACTCTTCCATCTGAGGATACTGATCCCCAACATCACAAGTGGCAGAATGGCATCTATTTGTGTATCTGTTCCACACATCTGTCTTCTTTGCCAGTGAGTAACACTTTGCATTAAGATACTGGACTTAGCGAAGTTTCCTGAAGTGTAGACACCCGCTGCATTTTGCCAGTGTAAGTGTGGTGATGATGCATCAGGAAAAAGGGCAAGGAGCACAAGAAGCATTCCAATCTTCAATGGCTATAGCACCTCTGTGCACATGCCAAGCCTCTTTTGCTTTTACACAAGGAAAATTTTTACCTCTATTTTCTTACAAATATTCTCCAAATCGCTACAGGTACCAAATCAAATAGAAAGTACAATTTATCCACTGACTGTGAAGGTAGCAAAATCTCAGATTAAAACGAGGTATTCAAGAAGGGGACAACTACTATTGTACAAGTGCTGCTGAATCCTTAGAGAAGAGAGTAGGACACAGTAAATAGTGTTTATCAGTGGATTACTCTGCTTTACATTATTCGTAAGGCTGCTACTTTTCTCCTAATTATTTTCTGTAGGTCCTTTAGTTTTGCAGGTTCTCTTCTTTTTAGCCCTGTAAGATGTTTATATCCTGGGAAAATCAGGTTATGCTTATATGCATCAAGGCAGAATAGAAAAGGACCACAAGAGAGAAGGAATACGGAAATTATTTTACTCCCCCCCAAAGATACAGTACATATACCTAATTTAAAGACCAGAACCCACTCTCTGGACCTCAGGGCAAGTGCCAGCGAACAGCTCATGCCTATTCAGCTAAATTATCTCCTCCCCATATTGCTTATTGAGCATAGTCCCCAGACCGTTAATCCAAGAACACTGCTCAGATTTTCTGGGAATGTATTAATTGGTCTAGACCAAAATTATGCCAGAGAACTGCTAATAGTCATACAGCACAAACACAACATGTTCTAGCCCTCTTTTGTTTACTAGCATAAATAAAAACACTGACACCACAATGTCTAAATCAAGTTGTGCACTGCAGTGTCCTGGTTGAGAATTTCACATTGCAAGTCTTCACGGAGGTTTACTGCTGCCTCCTGAAAGCTTTTGTAGACCCACTCAAGTCTCCAGTTACAGTTGCACCAGTTACAGCAGTAAAGGTGGCAGTGCTGCGTATATAACATATGAACATTAACAGGATGATGACCCCTACTGAAAAAAGGAATTTTGGAGCATTCTCACATTTTCTATGAAACTAACCTTAAAAACTATCCTGTAAGTCTATATACTTTGTGTTCTTTAGCTGTTGCTAATACGCTTGCTTCTGTGAGCAAGGATATATGAGAAACTAGGAGAAAGGTTTGTTTTGGGTTTTTTTGGTGAAGTTTTTGATGGCTCAGTCATACTGAGTGACCTCTGTGATCTCCTTGGTCTGAAACAGACTGATTTAGGTCAGGATCCAAGAAAAATCAAACTCTTAACTCTGCTACTGACCTCAGCGTGATGAGGTGCAAGCCACATCACCCCTCTGTGCCTCTAATTTCTCCTTCCTTTTTGTCTCTCTTCACTCATCTTTTGTCTAATGATAAACTCTGTGGGAATACACTGCAATGTCCATACAAGTGCATAAAGGACTTAAGGTTTCCTCCTAAGACACACAAAAAAATACTCCTTTTAAAACTGAAAATTCACCACAACCAAAGCATTTTGTCAAGATGCTTTGATTGCAACAGTTTGCTTAAAACTCATATACACAGCAGATTACTTGCCCAACAACTTGCCCAATTTCTAGTAATCTTCCGCAATCTTTTCTTGACTGCCTAGATTGTCAGATCTGTAGCGTTCCATCAGGGATTTGTGAGTATGATGCTGATACGCCCAGGAAGTGCAAGCTCTACTGCAGCCCATGAAGCAGATCACTCTAGGATGAAAAATCCCACCTCTCTTCTGCAGAGAATTCTAGAAGTGCTGGCTTCTGATTTCCAAACTGCATAAGCTAAATTTTGAAAAAGTTATTTTGCTCTGTGGAGGATTTTACTTTCTCCATTTCATACTATTACTGTTAATAATAGACTTAAACTTTGTTGTGCCTGAATAAAGTCATTGGCCTTCTGACAAATTTAAAGAGAACAGCCTGGAGCCTGATACTAATAAAACTTATTGGGTGGCCGACAGAACAAATTTAGTTGTAGCTGAACAAATTTCCAAAGGCTTGTCCGAGAAACAGTGCTATCTCCCTATTTTCTGTACCTCTTTCTACATTCTACCCTCTTGAATGTGCATGCTCAGAAACCACTTTCAAGTCACAAAAAAAAAAAAAAAGGCACATTACTCTTGTGATATTAGGGAAGTTGCTAGATAGAAGAGGAAAGACAATGATCATCTAGTCCGACTGCCTGACCAATTCAGGGCTGACCAAAAGTTAAAACATGTCTTTAAGGGCATTGTCCAAATGCCTCTTAAAAACTGACAGCCTTGGGGCATTGACCTCCTCTCTAGGAAGTCTGATCCAGTGTTTGACCACCTTCTTGGTGAAGAAATGCTTCCTAATGTCCAGTCTAAACTTCCCCTGGCACAGCTTTGAGCCATGCCCATGTGTCCTATCACTGGATACCAGAGAAGCACTCAGCACCTCCCTCTCCACTTCCCCTCCTCAGGAAGCTGCCGAGAGCAATAAGGTTACCCCTCAGCCTCTTTTTCTTCAAACTAGACAAGGCCGAAGTCCTCAGTGGTTCCTCGTAGGACATTTCTTCCAGCTCTGTCACCAGCTTTGTTGCCCTCCTCTGGACACATTAGCGTACCTTCACATCCTTCTTAAATTGTAGGGCCCAGAACTGTACACAGAACTCAAGGTGAGGCATCACCATTGCTGAATACAGTGGGATAATCACCTCTTTTGACCAGATGGTTATGCTGTGTTTGATGCACCCCAGATGTGGGTTGCCCTCTTGGCTACCACAGCACACTGCTGACTCATTGAGCCTGCTGTTGACCAGCACCTCCAGATCCCTTTCTGTAGGGCTGCTCTCCAGCCACTCCTCTCCCGATTTATACTTGTGCCCAGCATTACTCCATCTAGGTGCAGAGTCCGGTATTTGGACTTGTTAAATTTCATCCCATTTGCCACTAGGAAAGGGGCAGGGAGCTCACATGCTACTAAACAGATAATCCTCGTATACTCGATTGAGGTAAAGTCAGAGCAATCCTTAAAACCAAGTTATGGTTGCTGTTTCCTGAAAAACTGTATGCAGAAAGATCACAACCAGCCTCAGATCGCCACCATGGTTTTTTTTTTTCTTTTCTTTAAAAGCAAGCCAGAACGTTCTTTATACACAGAAGTCCTCTCTGAATATGCTAAGAGCTTGTTTAGAAATGAGGATTGCTAACAAGAAGCCATATAAGCAGCACAGCTGCCACACTACTAACTCTCAGATTATTTGCACCTTTCTGTGTAGTCATGACAAACTAATTCTATATTAATTAATTCTGTAGTCATGACTATTAATTCTCTAACCTCTGGACTTCCACCTCTTTTGATCAAAAAGAACTACTAAATGAAAAGGCATGCAATTTTAGCACAGAAGAAAATATCTTTCCACTTCAACTTAAAAAAAAAAAAGTAACTGGGGCAGGTAGGTGTGTGTGGGTGTAAAAAAAAAAATCAAAAAGTCGGAAGTCAGACCGATGAAAGGCAGATGCAGAATGATAATCCAAGCAGATGGCCTGCTTAGGAAAAGATAACAGGCACAAATAATGACTCACACCCGAAAGGAGATGTACACGATGACCTCCTCTAACATGGAGAGCACCACTGAGTCAAGGACACAAGGTGGGTGGAAAAACTCAAGTAGCAGGTCCAAACTGAACTTCAGACCACAAGATGACTCTCACAGTAGAGGAGACAGTTCACTAGAATTCATACCACTGGTGAGCTTTTAATAATCTTTTAAAGTGCCTGCACACTACAAGAGCTCTAACCCTTCACAATACTGTCATATCCATGTGGGATGATAGCATGGCTAATAAATTGCCTAAAACTGACCAGGGCTAGTTACATTTCTAAATTTAGGAGGTCTGGAAAAAAAGCATTTCAACACTATACCTCCATAGCACTGAAAAGCACAGACCAGCCTGTAGAGAGCACAGGCAGTCAGACTTACTAGCTAGACACGGGGAGCAAAAGCTTCCCGAGTTTGCTCACCACCGGAGCAGCATGGACAGGGATGGTGCTGTGCTGCTCCTCTCCTTGCTGTGCGGCTCCCATGGTAAACCCCAGGTCCAGCTCATTCTGACCTCAGACAGAGCAAGCCCAGTTACGTTTCGTGTCAATCCAAAGACATTCACACTGCATGCATTTACTTCCTTCTATTGCACTATTTGTCACTTGCATCAAAATTAGGAGCCGATGCAACAAATCTAATCTAAATTCAATTTTCTGTTTGACTAATTTACTGGAAGTCAATGCTTAGAAAACCGGGGGAGAACAAAAACAATTAATATGTAGTCTCTCATACAATATACATTAAAAAAAGCTGAGAGTTAATTGAAAACAGTTGGTCCCTAATTTTACAAAATCATTCAGTACAGCGAGTCTTAAGAGAAAAATCCTGGAAGTCTTTTTGATCCTTGTTTTATTTCTGAAAGAACTAATGACATTGCTGCAGAAAGAGGTCAGTTCACACAGCTTTTCTGAATGAACAACAATGCTGTGAAAACTGGGATTGATTGATAGCCTACTGTTTGCGTCATTATGTCCAAATGTTTACCATTTGAGTCTTCAAGGAAGCATGAGACAAAAATCAAAACAAGTTTTATGAAGACTTCAACAACACTGGCAAATTAAAATTATATCCAGAGTTGTTTAGACATGATAGCAGTGGGAGAAAACTGTTTCCTGCTGCATTATACAATTTTTATCTTTGCGTTATGCACAATGTCTTAAATTTCTGGTGTGGAAGAGGAAAGAAGTCTTTCCCTCCCCCAGAACAACTCTGTTTTCTATCATTTTAACCCTTTGCCTCTTCAAAGCATTCTGTTGAACTCGACACTGTTTCCTCTTGCAGTTGTTGCTCTGTAGTTATGTAAGTTCATGGCGTGTTCATCCCCTTCTCCTAATAAGATGAGTCACCATTTCTAAACGAATTGTTTACAATATTAGGATGTTCTTTTACAGGAACCTCATAAATGTCTACTAAACAAATTTTTGTTTTTTTAAATTGCTGCAAATTATTCACATGGGATTTTTCAAATTTGATAAACTCTGAAGTTCAGAACCGGTATCACTACTTCTGGAAACAAAGGTCCCTTAATTGGCAACAGGAACACCTATCATCAGATGCATAATACCATGGGGAAATGCAGCATGAGCTCTCTAGCAGCAACAGATAGATAACAATTTTATTTATCTGTCATAAATTACGTTGTTGCTGTAAGCAGGTACCCTAATCTACCTCATCTCAGTAAGACAGAGGTTATTAGACGGTAGGGAAAAATAGTCATGGTGCTATCTCCCTTCAGGCACAGATAATTAGTGTTGTTATTAAGCAGTTTTGGGAAGAATCCCCATAAGTAACATGTTCTACCATATCAGGTATCTGACCTTATGCTATCTTTGCAGGCAACGTGATCTTAACACCTTCTCTTCCTTACCTGGATAGAAACTATAACTATGCAGTCTAAGAGACCACAGGCAACATCAAGCTTCACCTTAGCCTGTTCCTCCATAATACACTATATCTTCTCACAAATAGTAATAACTCAAGTTGTTTAAAAGACTGACTAATTTTCTGGAATTGGAACTACTGCTGACAATTCCACTTTACCACACAAGAACTGTCCAATTAAAGGATCAACTTTTGTCTGTGCAAGTGGCATCCACAAGCATAGGAAAAAAAAGATCAGACAGCGAGTTTACAAGCTGCAGCATGAATAATCAGAATAATTTGATTCTAACCCTGGAGTCCTCATGAATGGGTGTTTCGTATTAAAATAAAAAAAGACATCTGTCATGAGCTTCGATTCAAAACTACGTGATGCAGTCTATGAGAAGTAAAACTAGGACTTTGGACTGTTGGCTGGAAAGGATCTTTGTACAATTTCAGGAGTGTAAAATGGTGAACGAAAAGGGGGACAGTGGAAAATTTTATTCTGGTCTTCCCTGAGTAACCAGGGCATTAGTCTTCTTGGAGGACATCTGAAAACCAAGAGATCTAAACTGGGAAATGGAAGAATGTTGACAGAGAGACATAGTCTCTAGGTATATAAATATTTTTGATTTTCATATACAACAGTACAAAAAGTTGTTGGAAAACTCAAAAGAAACGGAAGTATAGATAATGGAACACCACAGGAGAAAAGGATGGAAAGCAAGAAGAAAGAACAAAGCAGAAGTGACAATGATTAACTATTTTCCCTGAAGATCTAGATGTATTTCTATTAGGAAATTAAGGTTTGAAAAACTACAAAAATAGTTATCTAAATTATGGTGAGCTTAGGCAAAGCAGAAGAACCCATTTTAAGGGATGCAAAGGCAGCTATTAAAAAAGTAACAAAGGATAGCAAGAGTTATGTATGACTAGAATAGAGGTATTGAAGGAACATGGTGGAGGAAAAAGAAACAGCTGTAGAGCCACTGACATGAAAGAAAATAAGATGGGTCAACACAAGTTGAAAAAAGAACTGAAAAATACGTGTCACTCTTCCATGATGCTAACATCAAGATCAGAAATAACTGAACATTGCCCAAAAGCTAAATGACCAGCTTGCTTCTAAACACAGTTTAATATGCTCACATTGCAGAACTTACAAAGTTTACTTTAAAAGGCTGAAAACTGAAATGAAATCGCACATCTTCTAGTAAGGATTCCCAGTAACTCTAGGTGGTCAGGGATAGCAAGCTAAGTATTATCTATACAACCACAGAACTCCCAAGTTCTATTTCAATTGTATTCAGCCTTTACATGAATTTAAGTAAACAATAATTATGGAAATATAATAAATAAAAAACCATACTAATACACAGCATAGGCTTACCCACAGTAAAATTTCAGATTGAGGTGTCTTTCTTTCATTTATGAACTGATGTGTAACTGATAAATTGCAATTTATTATTGCAATAACTAAAACCCAAATAATAACATGCCTTAAATAAATATTACAGTAGGCTGCAATACAGAGTAAGTGATTACTAGATTAGTTTGTGTTTGAAAATATTAATTTTAATATTTATCAAACACGACAAGGACAATTTCACTGCTTCCCAAACTTGATATCAATACAGGAGGATCAGAACAAAGAAAAAAAAATTGAAATAAGTTAAATGCATCAGTATTAAACGCAAGGTGATGCACCTTCTGTGATGACTTGGTCTTACTATTTCTGTTGCCACGTAACCACAACCACTACCTGTGAAGTGGCGAAACAGGCACCAAGAAAAAAAAAGGAAAACTCAGCTAATGAGAAAACACCTTGTTTTACACAGTTGTGTCTAAATACTCATTTACACAGAAAATTAGGGAGGGTTATATTACAGCCGTTCTAACCTAGTTTTCTGGAAGAAAGTACTGTACAGTATTGCAATAGGAGTACTGGAAGGTGAAAAAAGAGCATCTTCTCTGAAGGTTCTCTCAACATTGTATTATTCTTAAAGATGTTTGCTACTAATAAAGGTGGCCGTTATCCTTGTTCTAGAGGAACAGGGTATCCTTTATAGTCAAGATAATTAATGTAATTGCCAAAAGTCTATAGAACTACACTGGCTTCTTAGTGCTTGTTCTAATTTGAGGTACTGCTTTTCCTCACACTTTCTGATCATTATAAAGTATAGTAAAGTATAAATTGCTTGATATGCGTTTTGACAAATGGGTTCCAAACTGCTATACTCTCTGCAACAATTCCACTGCAGTGATTAAGGACAAAAAAAAACAAATCAAGCTAACGTGCCTTGCTGTCTGAAGAGTTAACAGATAGACTATGAGTAGAAGCCACTCTTTCCTTTGGTCTAACAATGCCCATGACAAAAAGCCTCTAACTTTTATCCATCAGTTTTCTTCTGATGAACAGTTTGAGGTGAAACCATTTAGCAATACAGAAAGGTGAGCGTTGTACAGCATTCATTAAGGAGGATAATATATACGTAATTGAATGAAGGACCAGTTTGAAGAGAAACAGGGAAGTATGAGTTGGGATAATAACTGCTCAAGCTTTTATTTCTTAGAGCATTTAAACAACAAAAGACTCGAATAAATAGCTTCATAAGCTAATTCAAATAAAATGCAGTATCTAAACAGTTACCCACAGTCCGTAACAGTCCAAAGTAATATTGACACAGTATTTTACAAAGACCATTTTCACTATCAGTTTTACTGTCACTATTCAACCTGTTCTACTTCTGACAATGTTCTTTACATCATGTTTTCAACAGTTGGTAATCAACGTACGTATTCAATCCACATATATATAAATACATTTTTCATGGAAATATTTTTTTCTCAGCACAGTTAAAAGAGAGACTTAATTATATCCATGTTTCCTAAAGCAAAGGCATATAGACACTGTGGGTGGTTCCTGAAACCCTTCCCTCCCTCTTCTTGTGGTCCCTAAGTATCTGGCAGCAGGAACAGCTCACATATATGGCTACAAATGCTGAGTCTGAAAATCATATAGTCCCTGCGTTCCCACGGCACAAAGCTCAGTTACGGATGTCACCATAGACAAGCAATCACCACAATTACCATGAAGCTTCCAGTTGAATGAAAAGTCATTGGAAAAGAGAAAACCATAGAGGAAAAAGGAAAAAAAAAAGTTCAACAGATGGAGAAAAACAGAGAGAAGCTAATATTGATAGCGTTGTGTTGACAAAAAAATGCAGCTGATGGCACCAATGCTTTAATTCACTAAAGAGAGAGGGTAGAAAATATTCCTGGAAAAATCTTTAAATTACTTTTTGAAAACAAGAGTGAAAAAGGTTGAAAACAACTTGCTTCACCAATATCTATTATGTCTTTAAGCATATCTGATGAGATACTTTTTTCCTTTGTTCAGAAAAATTAAGTAGATCTAAACTTTGATAACGCTGAGTAAAGTCTGAAAATCCACATGTAGAAAAGGTTGCCATCGTTTTCTAGTATACCTTTAATAATGTATTCTATTTTGTTACAACATTATTTTAATGCCTTGACCAGAATAAATACAAGTTGTAGATTAAGATGAAACATAAGTTTACAAGAGCAAAAACGAGACGATATCAAAAAGGGTCCAAAGAGGACAATTTTAAATATAATGAAATACAGTCTTTACCATAAGCTATTTTTCCTTCAGAAACTGTTTCATCAAGATTTTCCTGTAGAAAGAGACTGTATTATCATCATTTTATAGATCACATACAGAAGTCAGAGAGATACTATGGCCAGAAGTATCCATTTTTTGGAGGGTGAGAGAGAAAAAGAGTAATGAGAGGCCTAGAACTTGACTTCAGAGAGTGCTTGGCGTTTGCACACTCAAAGTCCCAGAGCTCTCGCTGATTCTAAGTACAAGCAAGCAAGCAAGCTCTTCAGCAGAACACTCACGGTGATCACTGGATTTTTCTGGAGCTGCTCTCTATAAAATGGGTGGTTTTCTAACACTCAGCTTGCCTAGTATCACATATGAATGAATTCCCTAGGGGAGAAGAACTGAATTCAATTCCCAAAGGCAGTATTCAGCTGTCTAAATTACACTACTTCCTGAAGTACATTAATTTCCCATCCATCAGGACAATGATTTTTCACTACACAGCCCTGAAATTAAAACATGTCCAGCCTGTGCAGGAAGACAAAAGTCTCACAGAAAACAACAGGAGATGAGAGGTGGAGAGCGATTATAAGCTGTATAGCGATCAGTATGCATGTGTATGGAAATGAAGATTGTACAGGCAGTCTACAACCCTGAGAGACCCGCTAAATTTCAAGTATTCAATTTCAAACGGATACAACTTCTTTAGAAGAAAAACATTTACATCCCAGGTTTCCAAAAAATGCTTGCAAATAAAAATCTCATATGCCCATAAAATGGACAGAAACACTCAGCTCTACAATCTCCTCTGCATTTTGAGCTGATGGAGCATCTACTGGCACAGGAAGCTTGGTAAATTCTCAGTGAACAGGATCAGAGAGAAAATGAGTGGACTGAGTGGGTTTCATGGAGACTTCAGCAGCACAGGTGTGCTGAGGTTCTGCAGTCTCAGGAGTATAGTCCACTTGCTAGAAAAGGGAGAACTTCATTCTTGGTATGGCTGCTAACATTTCTATAGGCAAAACTTGAAAGCGGAACTATACAGTCTGGGTGAGTTAGCAGGGTTTTTTTAACAGCTCAAAGCTGTATTAGAGCGTGAACACTTAACATGGTGCACATTACATTTGAATAGTGCATGAGATGAACAGATTAAGCCAAACCAAGATTAAGCCAAGAGAATAATCAAAGTTCACTTATTGGCTAAGTTGAATCATCAGTGAACAGAGTATGATGAACTGAAGCAGTCAAGCCTAAACCAGTGCTGCCCTTCACACCTCTTAAGTGCACTGAGCTTACCTGTGCATGTTCCTCAGCAGTAACCATCACTGCTGTCATGAGCATCCATCTTCTCAGGTCTTTTTCTGTAAGTCTGATCCTTTCTCTATCATCCCTCCATTTTGTCCGAGTTCTGCATCTTCCTGGGCTATCTCCTAGGTCTTTTTTTCTTTCCATGTTGCCATGCTTAATTTTCTACTTTGTATTCCTCTCTGGGGTGCACTCTATTTGTACAGCAAACCCTGAACAAGTTTTCCCCAGCCCCTTATCTATCCCCAGATCCACCTGACCACCTATCCACCTGCATCATCTTGTTCTGCCAGCACAAAATGCCCTTTTTAACTTTCAATTCAATTTGTTTCTCCAAACAGGTCTCCACACCATAGGAATGACCTCACCAGCAGGACTTCCACTCCCATTCTTTCACAGATGCCTTGCACAATCTCAGCATATGATCCACATGCAATATGCTGCTTTTCCTCCCTCATCCTTTTATCATCTCCTAACTCACTTACTCTGTCCAGGTGTTCAAAGTTGTTATGTCAGTTTTTGGCTCTTGCCCCAGCCTCTTTCATCCTGCCACATTGTTTATAGTCGCTCCCCCCATCACATTTAATGGCTCCCAGATCTGTCATTTTCTTCCAAATTACTCGTTCAGCCAGTCTGCCTCCCCCTCCACTGGCTCTATGTATCAGTCTATCCCCATATCTCTTCAAGAGTTCACAATATTTTCTATGTTTCGCTCAGACAGCTTTCCTTCTGTTACCTACCAGAAGAGGAGGAGAATGCTCAGAATGTAAGAGGAGCAATTGAACAACGCAACAATACAAAGCTGCATTACAGGAGAGATTCTGCTGAATCCTAGATAGCTCACACCAATGTGAGCGATCGAATTTATTAAACTCAAAGTTTACAAGTTGCTCAGTAGAATCCTAAGGATCAAAGCTAGGCCAATTTTAAGCAGATTTATACAGGAACAGACAAGCATATTCCAATAAAAGGAAAACCTTCCACCAAATTTCAAATCGCTCCTCCTAAGTGCAAGGATAGTACCTATTTTAGTTTATTTTCTTTCAAATGATCACCATTTTTTGCCCCCATTGAGTAAACATGATAGGGCTTTTTTCAGCTTTTAACAAAAATGAAGCAAGCAGTTAGCATAGCACATTTCTATCCTGCTATTAAAGGTTGGTGCATGTGTCGACATCTGAAAAGAAGGTCTACTAATGGGAAGCATCAAGTCATTGGCACTCAGATGAAATTACATTACATTCATGCTTTTAATAAAGGCAGTAACTAGCACATTCCCCATCTGCAGCTTTAGCAAATCCACATAGAAATTATCATCCATTATATCCTTGAATAACTTCTGCATAAATGCTTTTTGAATTTCTTTCATTTAATTTGTGCTCTGGACTGCCTTCCAAGCCAAAATGCATCCTCCTCCTTACTCTCTTTTTTTAAATTTACTTTGTACCATTTCACTTGTATCTGTGGGATCCTCACACTTAAGGACTTAAAGATGGTTAAACTTGCTTGTGCTAACATTCAAGTATCTATTTGTATCTTGCTTTATCCTTTAGACAGTTAGTTGAAAGCATTACCTAAAAGTATGCTCTAAAATTTATAGTAGCTTTAGGAAAAATGGACGCATGGCAAGCAACATTCCATATTTTTCTTACCTTTTGTTATTTTTTGAAATTGTTCCCATGTGTTAAACAAGTATTAAATGGGGGTAAAAAAATACTTTTGAGATTCCAGTCTATTTTTAAGATGACCATACTTAAAGAAACCCATGACAACTGCTTGATTTTGAATTATACAACTTCTGTGTACAGCAATATCTTATAGATTTTTACACTGTTTGCAAATTAGTGCTTTACTGTCAAAAGGTGCCGATACTACACCAGTAAATTCTGTGCCAAGACCATCTCCAGAATATCAGACGTTCTCAAAACAAATTGCCATTTATTGACTGAAAAGTTACTTCTTTACAGGTACTGGTAAGGCAACAGCAAGAACAAGATGAAAAACACTTCACATTAAATAATTCTGATCTCAATTTGCAGAGTACATAACTTTTACATTTATCCCACCTAAGAAGTATATCAGAGTTCCAATAGTTGTAATCTTTGAGGCTAACATCCAGAAATGCTTATTTTTCCGTATAAGTGCTGATCAGCAAATGCTACTGTATGAACTAATGCTACATGAACTAACGGGTATCATGTCACACAATACTACTTAGTAACCACACATAAAGTTTACATACTTCTAACAATCTCTTTCTTTTCTGGTACATTTTTAAAGGTTGGGCTTCAATAGGGAAAAAAGTATTCTGAAAACATCTTCAATTTCTATCAACTTTGGAATTTTACATATTAAAAGTTTACGCAATACAAAATCAAAGGTAACTTAAAACTTCTATTGATGTTGCTTTAAGAATATTTTTTAAAAACACAGAAAATAACACGTGATTAACAGCGTGATGGCAAAGGAGCACAAGAATTTTAAAATAAAACTTCCAGAGATTAATTTTTCAGGAGTGCCTAAGGACTCAATCTTACCCTTTCCAAACACTGCAGGTGATGGGCATGTGTAATCGGCACGCTATAGGGCAGGAAGGAGTGAAATCTGAAACTCTGGTACTGAGACATAGTTCTACCTCCAAAATCCCCATATTAAAAAAAAAATAATAAAGTCAACAGAAAAAATATCTTACTGGACAAAAGTTATTTCTACAGTACCTTCCAGGCTGATAGCACTAGGACACACATCTTTTAGTAGATCTCCCAAAGTATGCAACTGTCCTCCGGAAGCAATTGGACGAAATAGCTTCTGTATAAAAGGTCTCTCTGTTGTTGCCTGTTTTAACAACAAAATTAGCAAAATCAACAATTTAAGGACCATGCAAATATATACTATTACTATTTGAGACAGGCAGAAGATAGGACAGGACAAGAGGTTGCAGCAGAAGCAACATCTGGCATTACCATTTTTTTCCCCCCCTTGCATTCCATTCATATAATGAAATGCAGGGGAGTTTTTGTTTGTTAACAATTGAAAGTAAGCTGACACTCCAGAAAACCGTGAAGATAATTTATAAATAGTGTCATGGATAGAAGAGTGTTAAATCCTTTTTATTTTTTAATTTAAAAAACCCCCTTCTGTTATAGGAATGAGATCTGCTTGAACAAAACATTTCAATATATTCCAAGTTTTAGTAAAACAAGCAGTAAGCACAAACTTAGGAGCTCAACGTACACCTATATGTTTTGTTGAGTAAAAGCAAAATTGTAAAAACTATCTAATACCTTCTGCAATAGTCTGTCTTCCTTGTTTTAGAAACACATTAAGCACTTTCAATGGCAAACAGGTACCTTATAGTTCAAGCCAGGTGCATTTTTTCCCAGTAGATTTTATGTTAAAAAAATTCAAACTATTTCAGCAACAAGAAACAGTACAATTAAAAAAAAAGAAAAAAGAAAAATGTGTTGTGCTTTGACAGACAACCTAGAGTCCTCTGCCTACTTATGGAATTAGTCAGACATAAAGAACAGTCATGCCCCACTTCTGCTGCAAATATCCACAGGAATTCAGAATGATTTCAACTACAGGTCCTGTTAGATCTTGCACATCATCATAATTTCTTTTGGAGACAAAAAAAGCAAATCGACTGCCAGTCACTACTGCCAGTCCCTGTCCACAACATAGGCAATAAAACTCCCAACGCTGCAGAAGCAAAGTAGCTTATGGGATCTACAAATGCACTTATTTAAGAACTGTGGTTGTGTTAAGGTAATCCCATTCTTTGAGTATGTGTATAAGCAACCCCAGGCTCAGCAAGCATCTGATATTGAAGGGACAGGAAAAGCGTTTTTTTCCCCTGACAACATGACCTCTTCCCCCAAACTGGGACACCTGAGCCAGAAAACAGAAGTTAAAAACCTCATATTCAACCAACCCAAAAGTTTTAATCAAGCTCTAAATTGTTGCTGACAAATTTCTGCTAGCAGCTAACTCCAGAAAGCAGCTGATGTGGCCCACATTCCAGGTGACTGGGCTCCAGTAAATTACACTTTCATCACATGCTATCTTAACTGGAAAAAGCAATACAAGCTACTGCCACTTCCAAATTTAGTTTTCTACCCCTCAGAAAGTGGTTCCTGTCCTGCTACGGTACTTCAAGAATAGAAACAAGACAACACAACTCAACATCAGGAAGTATTTTATCTCCTGGTAGAGATTTTTGGGGAAAAAAACAACCAAGTATTGTAAAAATTTTGAAAGGTAAAAATTAATTTTGAAAGGAAGTTACAATGTGGTCTCTGTTACTTACGATATGGTCTCTGTTACCTACCTACACGTAAAGCCACAAGCAGCAGATTAACCGTGACAACTTAATTGTCATTCACCTCTCTGAAACAGCAGGGCAAGGAATCTTTTCCTAAGAGTGGTACACTACCTCAAAGTAATTCCAGGGCAGCACAGTGCTGAACTGTTGACAGACAGCTACTTGTTACTTCTTGCCAACAGTCTCCAGAAATAGAAAAATAATCTTTTCCCAGTTTTTCTTATGAAGACTGATCAGAAGGAGCTGACTAGCTGCCGTACTCAATTCTCTATGTCCTCAGGGTAGCAGAATGTGGATACAAACAGTGCTAATGAAATGTCTGAACATTTGAAAAATGATGGGAGGCACACAGCCCGCAGGATCCACCTCAGACAGATCCACACTTGAGAAGTGAACTCTGGCACATTAATGTTTTGGATGTATATTTCTTCAATATAAAAAAAAAAGATGAAAACTCTAAAACATTGTTGAAGTCAAAACAATTTTCTACCACTTTGAGTTTATTTTTAAAAAATAAACTAAATTATTCACAGAAGTCTAATCACAGCTCCCAAGTGCTTACCATCTGGAGTAGCAGAAGTGGAAATAAACACCAGAAGGATGCAGGCAAAAGTGGTTATCATCAATAGACATTTATGATAAGAATTTCCCAAGTGCATTTTGCAGTTTCTCATTATTTAATAATAAATTACAATCCATTTTTTCCCTAGTTATCATAACTTAATGCCATATTACAGCAAGAGGGAAATGCCAATGATGTATTTTCTACAATCTCCCACACAGTTGCTGACTGCTGCAAAGCAATATCCTCAGTTGCTATCATGAAACATTATACAAAATTAATTCAATTTTATATTTTAAGTGTTGAGCAATACAGATATGGTAATGTAAATAAAAATCACTGGTCTCCATCAATGTTAAAATGATAAAAGTAACTTCATGTCATTTATACAAAGACTGTGATTCACAAATATAATTCTATGGGCAGAGTATTACCCCAACATGCTTACATTTCTCCCCCACCATGCAGCAGATGCTTTATGCCTTGAAAAAAGTCAGAAGTGCCATCTTACAAACTAGAATGTTTACAGGATAACTTTTCAAAGTATCTTAGTCATGTAGCCGCATAAATCATCTTAGAAAAATCGTATTGCCACCCCTTTTGAAGTGTGGTAGCTAGTAATATAAGCCCAACTTGACTGCAGCTTTCCACTCTAGTATTTACTAC
The DNA here is from genome assembly GCF_963924245.1 of Chroicocephalus ridibundus. Lineage (NCBI taxonomy): Eukaryota > Metazoa > Chordata > Aves > Charadriiformes > Laridae > Chroicocephalus > Chroicocephalus ridibundus. Next base: position 80,296,749 of record NC_086286.1, on the reverse strand, counting down.
ACCACCACATGAAGGAATAGTCAACATAAGTGATTACATAATGTTGTGTTTTGTACAATATTTGCTTAGTCCATCATGCGAGACAGCACTATCTGCAATCTAACCCACAAAGACATCACTGCATAACTGTTAACTAACAATGATTTGAAATAATCTACGTCAGGTCTAAAGTATGCATTGTACAGGATCCGTCATTTTTTCCTACTAAGATTTTTATAGCTTCAACAGAATATAGCGCTTTTAAGACAATTTTATTTTTCAGTCTAGCCCCAATGCAGCTGTGAGCTGTTCAAAAGATGCTGGATTCATTTGCAGGGTACAACGGGTGAGAGTCAATCAGTAATTGCTGATGACAGATCTACAAAGGAAAAGCCTCCAAGTATAAGAGCATATCAAGATGTGGCCCAAAATTTGTAGTGCATTTTACATTGGTCATGTCCACAATTTAATATCAAATCATCACATTTTGATGAAAGCAAATATTCACCTCTAAGTTAACACATTTTCTAGAAAGTTGGACTTATTTATTGCAACTGAAATTTCTTATTCTTCTGTACTACTACATAGCTCCACAAATCTTGCAGAACAAATTGAGACTTTACTCTTTTTAAAGAAAGTTTAAACAATGACAGTGATAGGAAAGTGACAGCGAAAAATTACACTACAGTGAGAAAAAAAAAAATAGATTAACATTTCCTATTCAGGTATACTGGCACTGAGAAGAGTTGTAGGTGAGGGAAAGTGGACACTACATCAGTGGACAAGGGAAGAGCTATGGACGTCATCACTGTGGACTTTTGTAAGGCTTTTGACACCACCTCCCATAATATCCTTTTCTCTATATATTGGAGAGGTATGGATTTGATGGGTGGACTGTTCGGTGTGTAAGGAACTGGTTGGATGGTCACATCCAGAGGGTAGTGGACAACGATTCAATGTCTGGATGGAGACTGGTGACAACTGGTGTCCCTCAGGAGTCTGTATAGGGACCAGTCCTGTTCAATATCTTCATCAATGACACAGTGGGATCAAGCACACCCTCAGAAATTTCGCAGATGACACCAAGCTGTGTGGTGTGGTTGACATGCTGGAGGGAAAGGATGCCATCCAGACAGATCTGGACAGGCTCAAAAAGTGGGCCCATGTGAACCTCATGAGGTTCAACAAGGCCAGGTGTGAGGTCCTGCACCTGGGTCAGGACAACCCACAGCATCAATACAGGCTGGGGGATGAAGGGATTGAGAGTAGCCCTGCTGAGAAGGACTTAAGGGTACTGGTGGATGAAAAGCTGGACATGAGCTGACAATGTGTGCTCACAGCCCAGAAAGCCAACTGCACCCTGGGCTGCATCAAAAGAAGTACGGCCAGCAGGTTGAGGGAGATGATTCTCCCCTTCTGCTCTCGTGAGACCCCACCTGGAGTACTGCATCCAGCTCTGGAGCTTCCATCATAAGAAGGACATGAACCTGTTGGAGTGGGTCCAACGGATGGCCACAAAAATGATCAGAGGGCTGGAGCACCTCTCCTATAAGGACAGGTTGAGAGAGTTGGCGTTGTTCAGCCTGGAGAAGAGAAGGCTCTGGGGAGACCTTATTGCGGCCTTTCAATACTTCAAGAGAGCTTATAAGAAAGGTGGAGACAAACTTTTTAGCAGGCCCCTGCTGAGATAGGTCAAGGGGTAATAGCTTTAAACTAGAAGAGGGGAGATTTAGATTAGATAGGAAGAAATTCTTTCCTGTGAGTGTGGTGAGGCACTGGAACAGGTTGCCCAGAGAGGTGGTAGATGCCCCATTCCTGGAAACATTCAAAGTCAGGTTGAACTGGGCTCTGAGCAGCCTGGTCTAGTTGAAGATGTCCCTGCTCATTGCAGAGGGGTTGGACTAGATGACCTTTAAAGGTCCCTTCCAACCCAAACCATTCTGTGATTCTATGAAAGTTTTAAGAGGCCCTTTAAGGTAGCATAAAGCCTCACAAGATCAGAGACAAGCTATATAGTTACATATTGTGCTAGCAGTTGTAACTCTTTCTTCCCTATCATCCTGCCAAAAAAAAAAAAAAGTGCAGTCAGCTTGCCTGGTCCTTTTCAGAATCAACAGAACATCAAACACTGCATGAAATCCACAATTTAATTAGTCATATATTTTTTACAGGATGCATCTTAAAATGAAAAACATGACTCATGAACTGCTGGGTTTTAATCTGGAAAAATCACAGAGTTACCAGTGTTTCCATCTACAGGAAGGGATTTGGATTTTCTGCCTAAAAACACTGCTGCTACTCTAACAGTATTTAAACAAATAGAAGTTACCATACATATTGAACCGACAAAGTAAAAAACCAATTTCTTAGGATCCCCACATGGGAATAAACTGTCAACCTAAAACCGTAAAACTCGAGGCTTTACTACTTACTGCCTCATATTTTCAGTAACTTTTAAAGTTCATAGTCTGTGCTGTTTGGTAATGAACCACTTTACACTAAAAAAAACTCTCAAAATTTAAATTTATCATTTTGTTTAAACTGATTTAAACTCAACCAAGAAGCTTTAAAAGTAACAATAAGAGTTTCCATAACGATTTAAGTTATTTTATTTAAAAAGTACAGGAAAGTTAACTACTCCCTGAAAATAAAATTAATTATATAAATTTTATTAAGTATTTACTCAAAAGCCCATTTTCTATATATTTTCTAAGATGTCTTCTCTTGTTTTAGAAATGTTTTCAATTAAAAATCTCAATACACAATGAAAAAGTGACTAATTGAAAAGATGACAAATTGCTGTAGTCACAGAACCATCACAATACCACGTCTGTCTGAAAGCAAGATACTGCAAAGCCCCATCTGGAATACTGCTCTTTCACTGGAGCTGAAATGCAGTTTTTCTGCTGGTTTGGTTTTGGGGTTTTTTTTGTTTTTGTTTTTGTTTTTTTTCATGGGTGTGTATCTTTGGCATCTTTTTGTTTAATATTAGACACACTGAGTACTTCATTGTGGAAAAGGCACAAGGAGTGTTTCTGTTTTGTTTTTTTAAAAAAAGAATCCACTCACTGGAAACTAGACAGGCAGGTTATCAGACTGAAAGATTAAATGGAAGCGGCAGCTAAGACTGATAATCACCAATAAACTCAGGTAAGAAAGAATGTGTGTCAGAATGGGAAAGAACTATTTCTCTGTGTGTAGAAAAAGCAAGATCTAAGGTCTTAGCCTAAGGTGACCCTCCTGAACCTGCCCTACCTCTTGTCCCAAGTTTTATGGTTTTAATAATGTTATCTTATCTACAGTTGCTTCAACTGCTGCATATTTTGACTTCCACTCAGAAACTAGTCACATATTAAGATGGCTTACTTGGCTTTTAAGCTCATTTCATATATCCTGATACCTGCAGAATAAGGCCAATAGAAACATTTGACTGACTTCTGGGAAAAAAAAAAATCACCAACAAATAAAAAAATACCACATCAAAGACAGCTTTTACATATGTAAACAGCTAACATTAGATAGCCAAAACAAGCCAGCAAGGCAGCCTATGCAACAAATAGCACCAGTGATGTAGGAGGGAGAAGAACATTTGACTAGCAGGGCAAACATTGACTATCATCATCTAGAAAACAAACAAGTGACTATACAGTAAAGAAATCAGTAAAGTTAAACTCACATTCATTATTCTGCATTATTGTACTACCTGCAGGCTGATGAAGCTGGTGATCATAGCAGATAATAAAATGCTTTATAAGCAAAATTGTGTGTACGTAGACCTTTAATTCTTCCCACACTGTTCAGTGCTGCTGTTCTAAGCTTCCTATCTCCAATCATGCTCATTCTTAAACAAAAGCCAAACTAAAAATCAATTATTTGCTTTTGCAATGGCCAGTGTAACTTATAGTTTAAATCAACTTTATAAGTTAAAATTAAATGTTGCAAAATATTTCTGTATAAATAACAAGCCAATATCTATAGCAGTCCTTTTTTGCACTTTCATGCGTATTTCTTGTTCATACAACTTATTTAATATTTTGAGGTATTCATTTTGTTCCACCTATCAAAGCATCTTAAGCTTATGCTAGGAAGACAGAAGAATCTAGTGCGATACTCACATCCTAATTAACTCCACAACAGAGTAAATGTGATCATGTAGCTAAAGATATCAGTACTGCTTAACTGATACTTGTAAGTGATTCCTATTTCATCATTTAATTAATAAAAGCTTACAGAAAGACCTAGGTAAGCATGTATTGAAGGAAGTACTACAGTAGGCACAAACTTGCTATGTTAAACTTCAAATTTTCCCTTTCACTTCCATTTGTAAACTCAAATTAAAAAACACAGGAGACTGCATTACTTAAATTGATTTGTTCTCCTATGGTCCGATCTTATTTTTAACTTGTTTTTAATCTCAAAATATTTCCCTATTCACAATCGCTGCTATTTCCCAGCATGCCTTCTAGTTTATGCTTCTAAATAAATAGATTCTGAAAGATTTGTGTCAGCTGGAGTCTCAGTATTTTACTTCAAAAAACATTTCAAAGTTTTTTATACTCTTATTTCTTCATTGACTATTTTACAAGCAATCACTTTGCGCTTCAGTCAGTATAACCCTGAAACAGTATTTTCCAAGCGTGCTAAGAAATAATCCATTTATATACTCTAAGGCTAGAGATTCGAGTTACAGCATAACTAGAAAGCGATTATTTAAATGCCAAAACACAACATCATTCTCTATGAATTGTAGTATAGTATACCGATGCACAAACACTACATTCCAGTAAGTTAGCCACAAACCTACAGGTTTTAAAAAAATTATGTAAAATAATCCATGTTTGTTAATTACAAATAAACTTAAATTGTGTGCACTTCCCAAAGAATTCAATAAAAGGTCATTTATTCATTTCAACACAAATAAAGGAAGCCTTTTCTCAACAGGCTGCCATTACTCAAAGAGCAGTTTGAGAAGCAGAAGGAAAAAACCTGATTCCTCTCTGATATAAGATATTTAAAGCAAAAACCTGATTCTTACATCTTCATTAGATGTTTGGAAAAAAATAAGGAAGTGATACGTTTCTTCCAACTTCACATCTTGTATGATAGCAAACAAGACTCAAAAATGGCTACTATGTCAGACAAAACTACTTATTATGATCCAAAGACAATACTTTTGACTTCAGGTCTTAAAAAACTCCATGTAAGATACAGAAATCTTACACCGCAAAATACATCTAACATCTACTAAGCACGTTACCAGCTAGAGGCAAAACGCAAGATCATTTAAATGAAAATTCTGATACTGATGATACTGATACTGAAAATTCTGATGGTTCGCTAAAACAGAGGGAGACTTCCCATAGACTCAAATTATCACAAAAATTTCCAAAAGAGGAAAATAATTTTAGCCACCATGTATGTTTGTTAAATTATACATAGCTTAACATCGTGTTTTACCACAATGAATGTGATAAAGCCAAACATGAAATAAATGCATTACATTCAGTGTCCTCAGATAATCGGAGTTACAATACAAGAGAGAAAATACAATGTTAATATACTGACCAACTTAAAAAAATCAAATATGAGAATGTTAGTTTAATAAATGCCCCTGAAATACCCCCTTTTTCTTCTTAGTCCAGTATTTTTTCTACACTAAAAGGAACTTTGATCACTGCCCTTAACATCGTCTTATTCATCACAGACTTGCTCCAGGCTGTATAGGTGTTGTGGTAAGAGCAAAGTTGACTTCTAGAAAAACAGAAATTTAAGTAAATAAGCTGCTCAGAATATTCATATTGCATATCTTAAGTTAGCTCAATTTCTGCATTAAAAAAGTGTAATTACTATTTCCTTAAGTGATTATTTTACTTCAGCATATCGAATTCAATACTAACAGTCCACAGACCAGGAAAAAAAGAGCGTATGGAATTTGTAATTCTGCTAAACCATTTTAACTGACTTATCTCTGTTCCCTCCAAAGATGCTGTATGACCTCTTAAGCTGCCAGAATGCAAGGGGTTTCAAGAAAAGCTATTCCCTCACTGTCTATGCCCACAGGTTTAGAATGAAACAATTCCAGTGTGAAAACCAATAGCGACTTTCAGAGAAAGATGGGCTCAAGTTTACAGCTTTCTTTTTGGCTTAGTTTGTAAGGACGCAAGGCAACTATTTCATAATTGCTCCAATGCCCAAGCCTGCACCACTCTCAACTAATGCTTTAAGGGTCTGTTTGCAAATCACTGCTTTCTGATGACAACAGACACAAAAGGGAAGAAATTCAAATGCTGATAATATTTATTCCACTAGAATACTGAAACAAGGTATTTCTACAAGGCTGTCCCACTTAGCAAAAGAAAAAGTAAATCGAACTTATTTCTACATACAGCCTAATTTACAGCTGTAGTGCAAAGGTTGCCACTCTAGAGAACAGCATTTCATGCTATATGGAACTTTGCAGTGACAAAATGAGAGGTTACCTTCAGGAAACTCAATGCTCAACTAGGATTACAATGAAACACACTAAAATACCTGCTTTTACTTTTATCCTTTTTTTTTTTTTTTTTTTTTTCAAAAAAAAAGAACACAATCCCCTTACTTCAAATATTCTCCTTAGAAGCACTTGCACTGTTGCCAACATAAAATTTATCCTTGCCAATTTATTTGCTAGAAGGAACATACCATTCTCTTAGAAAGAATATTAGTGCAGTTTGGACTAAAGAAACTCTCCTAACAGTAGACCTCACAAACTGATTACTTGCATTTAACCTTTCTTTTTAAACCTTTACACAGACTCAGCTAAAAAGCAGTAACAGCTCTCCTCCATTTCTCTCATCTAGCCTTCATTTGAAATATTAAAACAGTGGACTGTAAGAGGCATCCACAGAGCCCCAGTAAAACAAACTAAATGAAAGTTAAAATCTCTTCCTCTGCATTGCAAGCAATACCCCCCCCAATCAAATCCCATCACAAGCAGTCAACGACTATATGAAGGACAACTGGCTAAAGTTAAACTCAATAAGAAATACATATACACACTGAAAGAAGCTTCAAAGAACTCGTTCTTCCTTAATCATCTATTAAAAATCTACAAACTTCATTTCTTCCGTAAGGCAGCAAGTTCACCCTTGACTTTCAGCTCAACAAGCTAAAGTACACACACACAAACACAAAAAAAGGAAGTGATCTCTTGTTTTATCTATTTGAAATCTGTCACCTTTCAAATTTCATCAGTATTTTTTGAGCTTCTACTACAAGAGGCATAAAACACAACAGGAATTGTCTTTACATCTTTGATGATTTTTCTATTTCACTTACTCTCCAAGTTGTTAGGACTGGAACAATGTTCCAAGAAAACTCTGTTTCTAGTATTTCTTTAATTAGTCTCCGTAAACTCCATTTAACAGATTAACAATGATTTTGTGTGCTTTGAATAAGGCTGGCACTGCTTTTAATAGCATTCAGAGTTTCGAACAGCCTACCTGCAGTGTCACATTACTGTTCAGAGAATAAGGTATGTCACATTATGAAATAAAATTAAAATGTTTTAAATAAAACAACTAAGTAATGGTTTTTTATGTCCAATATGTAACTAAAAACCAGAAGACAAAAAAGGAGTATGAACATGCTCAACACACCTATCTAGAATTACCAGAAAAATTGACTCACTGACAGAATGGGATGCGCATTGCAGGACTAGCTGTGAAGTCAACATACAGAATAAATCAAATTACTTGCTTTTCCCAAAATACATTTTAAGTTGATCCAATAAATTACATGTATTCAGTGGCTGTAAAGATTACAATATATACACTGATTACAACCTATAGAAAAAAAAAGCATCCTTTTACTTTTTGAGTTTGTTTTAGGATTTATGCTGCGAGAAGGAAGCTTTGGTTTCCTCACGAAGTTAAGTCTTTATGGTGATGAACAGGAACTTCATATTCCCTAGTATTTTTAAGAGGCATGCAAAAAAAAAAAAGGAAAAAGAAAATAGAAACAAACAGGCTACACTTCATAAATTTAATTTACACTAACAGCAGTCACATAAATTAGTAGTGCAGAAATATATCACCAGGTTGAAGCTTAAGATAATTCCATGAATACCTACCTGTACATACACTTTAATATGGTCATGACAAATGTGTATTTGAATACACCTTTAAAACTGCTTCAAATCCTAAGATTTGAAGTAACACGAAAAAATATGAAAATAACATATACTGTTAACAGAATATTGCATAACATGAAGGACATACAATGGATCAATTTTCTCCCTTAGACAGGTGTATCCACATTACCTCAAATTGATTTTCCTACTTTTGCATACTTCACGTGATGAACGAAATATAAACTTGTGGTCAAAATTATAACCTGTACACACATATCAAGTAAAGTGAAAGTTTTGTTATTCTTGAAAGCATTCTTAACAGTATTACATAAACTGCAAATCCTTTAGTTTTTGAACATCAATGATCACTGTTTTAAAAGCAAGAACAATTATATGATGCATTCCCTTGGTGGAAGCTTTAACTTGTTATGGTCTGTTATGTGGCAAATGTTATGTCAAGAATTGATGCAAGTAATATTTAATGCCAGAATTAACTAGTATCTTAGCCAAGACTGTAGTCAAATTAAAGCCACAACTAGAATTATAAACACATCTGGAATAAGGTTAAAATTTTATGTAGTAGGCCTTATTACAGTTACGTCTAGACAATAATATTGAACAATTTTGGGTCATGAGTGGTTAAGGACTATTCTCCTAATAGTGCGTGGGCAAGAACTCATGTCTTCCTTGAAGTCTTTCATTGAACAAAGCACAGTGTATGAAGCAACTGCAGTTCTATCCTAACTTCCTACACAATTAACAATAATTTAGCATTAGTATAAACTTACAAAGAAATATGGCAACTTTCAGTTAATTCCCCCACACATGTTGTTCCGGGCCATTACTTGCTCATCTTTAAAAAGACTGAAGAACCATTAAAAATACCACCCTTTTCCATATTATTTAAACTGGCAATGTGCTTCCTTATGATCTTTTAGAACAAGTGTTATGTAATAGCAACAAAATGAGTTATTACAACCATGTAAAACATTTGAAAGTCCTAGCACGTGTTCTACTAATCTGAAAAAGATACGCTTAGTTAGAACACATCCATTACCAAATTCAAGTGATTAAAAATTTAATGGGTTGGCTAAATCGTAACACTTCAGAATAGAATTGCTTCAGTCTCTTAACTGTTTCTAAAGATGCATCAGGCTGTCCACACCGATTTTGTGTCTGCATCAAAAATATTCACATCACATTGCGTAAGGGCATAAAGGAGAAAAAAGGCACAAATATATCTCAGATCCTTCTAGGAATCCTAGATTTTAGCTTTGTAGCATCAAGTAGGAGCCTGTCACAGAATTCATAAGAGCAATGGTGCCTAAGGAACTATTTAAGCTTCTGTGGCTTGAGAGAACATCTTTTGGGTTTTCCAAATGGCTTTTCGGCATGCTAGCGTGTTGATTCTGAATCACAGAATCTCAGAATGGTTGAGGCTGGAAGGGACCTCTGGAGGACATCTGGTCCAAACCCCATGCTCAAGCAGGGCCGCCTATAGAGAGATACCCATGTCCAAGAAGCTTTTGACTATCCCCAGTAGTCAAAATGGGATGGGGACTGCACAACCTCTCTGGACAACCTCTGCTAGTGCTTGGTGACCCTCACAGTAAAGAAGTATTTCCTGATGTTCAGATGGGAGCCTCCTGTGTTTCAGTTTGTGCCCATTGCCGCCGGTCCTGCCACTGGGCACCACTGGAAAGTGCCTGGCTGCTTCTTTTATACAGTCTCCCTTCAGATACTTATGCAGATTGGTGAGATCACCCCTGAGCCTTTCCTTCTCCAGGCCGAACAATCCCAGCTCTCGGCCTTTTCCCCCCCTCATATTAGATGCACCAGTCCCTCAATCATTCTAGTAGCCCTTTGCTGGACTCTGTCCAGTAGCTCCATGTCTCTTCTGTACTAGGGAGCCCAGAACTGGACACAGTACTCCAGGTGTGGCCTTACCAGTAGAGGTGAAGGATCACCTCCCTTGACCTGCTGGCAACACTCCTCCTAAAGCAGCCCAGGATACTATTTCAGCCTTCCTTGCCATAGGTCCCACTGCTGAACTCCCTGTACTCTTTGAATTCAAAGGTTATCTAGGAGAACCTTCACATTTACAAATGTAGACACCGAGACCCTTATGAGATGTTCAGAGATTGTACTCTCTTCCATCTGATTAAATGAAGAGTGAAGCACCACCAAAGTCACATTATTTTGGTTTCCATAATGTGACAAAAATTAACAGATGTGTGAAGGATCTCCCTAAGTCTGCAAGGTGACCACTAATATTGCTAGAGCTGAATGAGACTCAGCCCTGATCAATACTTGCTTCTACCCTGATCAACTTGGACAAGATTCTTAACTGAATATGTGGTTAAAAGAAGCTGTGTTGAAGTGGCTAGTCCTTTGGGCTTTTTGCTAAACAGATGAAGAACTCTCCTAAAGGACTCTACACAGTCAATGTCAAAAGGTAAAGTCCACAATACACCAAAAGCATGTAGCAGAGCTTCAGTCTGGGATGCATGCAGTTATGGACAAGACTCTGGCAACACAGCACCTTGAATATTGACCTGCAAAAACCCTAAGTATTTAGGATTGTCCAAAACACAGTATTCACCCTTGGAAGTCATGAGATATGGTCATAAGGCAAGAAATAACAGAAACTAACTAGAAGAAACAGTTCCAAGAGACAGTTTTGTTGTCCACTGAGAAGACAAAGACATTTACAGTATAAGCATGGCCTCAAAGTATTAAATTTCCTTCCCAGAAAAGGATTCATATTTGCAATTGGTAAAGTAAAGGTATCTGAAGAGTCAGTGACAACAAGTCAACAGTGGTTTTCACAATTGCAGTGTCTTTTGCGCATATGCAGACCTAAGGATCACATAAAAGTAAGAAATTCAGTAGCAACTACCTATGGAGCAATCAATTGTAGAAGTGGATTTACATCCACAAAAGCAAACATGACATTGTTTGCTTAAAAGCAATGAATAGTACAATACTTCATATAACACTTTCAATCTACTTCAAAGCATTAAAAACAAAAATACTCTAGTTTTCTACAATAATAATTAACTAGAAGAAGCTCTTATAGTCAAGGACAGCAAAATTTCAGAAATTTACGTTTGTTAATTCATAGTGTTTTCTTAGAGTGTACTGTTGTATCCCACTTCCTCATAGGTTCATTCCATTCCACACTTAGTTGTGTACAATTTGCTTTCAGTCTTCTGGAAAATGCAAATAGAAGTCTTTGTACTTTCCAAAAAACCGAACACTTTCTGTATTTTCTAGTCCCCAAATATGTCCAAAAGTTAGCCTGCTTTATTTACCTATTTTTCTTAAAAATAAGGAAAAATAAGATGGCATACTGACACTGACGAATTAAAACAGGTACTGCTGACTTTCATCCATGCAGAGTTAATTTTTTGCATCACCATCATAGGCTAGGCTTTGTTCTAGTTTAATTCCTAAGCAATAGGCACTGCATATGCTGCACAGCCACAGAAATAACTCTTGAAGATGGCATTCTTCATCCCTCTGAATTAAAAATTCCATCTCTTTTTCTGAATGCAAAGCAGTTCACCAGCTGTGGGTTTTTTTTTTTTTTTTTTTTTACTATTATGTCAGAGTACAAGAGTCAATCTCAGAGGAATACAGCTCCGGATTGCAAGTTTCAGGTAGCAAAAATCCCTCTCGCTACAAAATAAGAACCTTACCACATAATGAAGCGTGTAGTGAAAGTGGCAAATCAGTTTGTGTTGACTAAATCGAGTGAAATAGAGAAGTTAAACGATCAGGTCTAATGATCAAAAGGCAGCAATATACTAAAGAGCACTGCATTTGAATTACAAGATTGAACAGTAACTCTACACAGACCTAATCTAACTGAATTACTGCTTCATTCATTTTCTTCATCCCAGCCTCAACATATTCATATTCTTAAGAATTAACACTTAAGGTTGAGGTGAAAACTGCAATTATTTATTTTTTAATTGCATGCATATATTAACTTTCATATCAAATTTAGGATTATACATAAATATACAGGAGTATAACCTTAATAAAACAGTTTAGGGAATTAGAGACACAAGAATTCAAACCTTAGTTTAAATTAAAATTTGTAGCATGAACATTTACGTAAACTTATTTATATCCAAGTTCATGATCATAAATCAATTCAGAGAAAAGATGACAAGTTAGAATTTTATAAAAAAATAATTTGCTAAAAAAGTAACTACCAATTTGTGATTAGGGAGTGCATAAGACATATGGTAAAATTAAGGCATTTTCAAATTAGGAGCAGACAATTTTTTTTTCTACCAAAACTTTTCATTATTTCATTGTAGCTCAAAATGTATCTTGACTTATCTTTTGCTACCAAAAAAAAAACATAACTGTTTACAGAAAGTTAATTTATTAACTACTGACATGCTACTGGTTTTTGATACACCTAGATTCTTCTAAGATCTAGCAGTATGTGATAAGATAAAGAAGGATTTTAAACAAAATACTACCCAATTTTCCCCATATGCAGAATCTAGTATACCCCTAAATTGTTTTAAATTGTATAATGTAATTCAGAACCTCAACAAACTATTTTTCCTAAAAGCAAAACTACTTCACTCTTTACGTACAAGCTACATCTACATTCAACTGACTACTGTCACTCCTATTGACAAGCCTGAGCTAGCTTAAAACTACCCACCTTGGTAACAGTTCAACCATTGCTCAGAGAAAACACCTAAATTGAGGTTCTATAGTCTCATCTCTTCTGCACCTCCTTCCCTGAGCACTATGCAACTTTTACAATAGCTTTGAACTAGGCAGGCTGACAGGTTTACAGACAACTTGGGCAAATTTATGTACACTTTACTCACATATCTGACAACAAATACAGTTGATATCAGAATTTTTCTTTTAAACTCTGATTGACAGCCACCATCCTGTACTGAGATTCTTGAAGGCATGTGGCCGATCTTGCACATGGGTTCCTCAGTTGTTTGGGGTTTTTTTGTTTGTTTGTTTGTTTTAAGAACTGCGTGGATATTCGTTAATACAAAACATGCATAAAAAGTCATCTTTAGCAGCATTGGTTTGAGCTAGCTCATTTCACTTTGCACTTAGATGGACCAGAAAAGCTCACGAAATTATGGAACCACAACGGTGGTGACAGTGACCTTCAACTCAAGGTGACAACTTGTCAAATTGCTATTACTTTCATCACAGAACTAAGCAATCAACTTCAGAAAACAAATACTCATAGCAACTTATGGATCATGCTACCCATATGCAATACTAGCTAGAAGGGGTTTTGTTTTGTTTTTTCCCCCAATAGTAAGGCACTGGGAAAAATATTTGCCTAACAAAGCTTTTAAACTTTCCCATTCATACAGCTTGATTTTGAAGTAATTTAGAACTGGTGAAAGTGTGCTATTGTTTCTTCAGTGCTGAACCATCAACTATTAGAATAAGTCATTCTGTGTACTCAATTGATGATTAATCAATTTTTCTCTTTTCAGCACAGAAATTCAGCTGAACACCACTGTTACACAAATCAGCCATCATTTCGCATTACTCTCCTATTCAGTCACACTTCCTCTTTGTAAAATTAAGGTTTTTTTAAAGAATAAATTGGTCTATTTTCAACAGGACCTTTATAAAAATGTCATGTTTAATAAATAAGAAAAAATTAAAAGGTATTATTACACGAGTTTATTCAAGAGCATTTTGCACTAGCCAACAAGATGCTGAAACTTGCTGTGTTGTGTTGCCCTCTTCAGGTCGACAGCACTTATATTTTCTAGTTCTCCTGCTTGACAAGTCATTGCAATTTCAACTTCTGTCATAAAAACGTTCATATTTGCAGTTTCAAGTAGCAGCTAACTTTGCTTCTATCCCACCAGTGCTTGAAGTATTTTTGATATAAAACCCTATAAAAATAAACTTTATTTTTGGCCTCTACTTCTCCCTAACTTTAATACTAACCTTGAGGACTATCAAAATATCAGCTAGTGTTTGAAAAGATGACTAAAAAACCCAACTTCAGCACTGGTAGGCAAGTCTCATGACAAGAGGCTTAAAGAGCTCAATTGATTCAGCTTACCAAAGAAAACTGAAGCTGCGGAAATCACTCCGTAAGTGAACTTGGAGATTAGAAAGTCAGATGACTTTAAAGTGGTGTAAGGCAAAACAAAAATCTAGAAACTGCAGTTGAAGTCAGGTAAATTCAGCCCTGAAAGGCAATGAAGCTTCTCGCCCAAAAGAAAAAAAGATGTTAAAAACCTACTAGTGCAAAAGGATGGATTCATTATTACTTTACAGGCAGACCCAGCATCTTTCAAAACAATCTGTTTTGATCAGTTTTTGAGTGGTTGTCATAACACAGGCCAAACTGTGATGCTGATTTGCATACTTGTAATGGGTTTTGCAATTGATTATCTGTGCTCTGCCAGTTAATGTGTAAATGGGTGTAAACCAGCCTTCCATTGCTAGGGAAGGGGCTGTGCTGGGCTTCTGATTCATACATTGAGCCAGATATTAATATCATCTTAGAATATTTCATTTCCTCCTCCCACCTTGCTATTTTTAGAGGACGGGTCATGGTAGACATTTAAATCTATTTAGACATCTCAGTACTATGACTTTTACATAAAGAGCAAAGATTTAACTAATGTATTATTAAGTATGAAGAATTTCATTCACATTACTAAGGCAGATAAAATAACCATTTGTGACTGTACAATTTAATCACAACATCTTAAGGGACTTACGATAGGAAAAGTCTTTCAAAGCTAAGGCCTACTACGTAATTAGCCAATAAAATTAATAACCTAATCAAACCCCTTAGAAAATGGAGGCAAAGGAAATGCTCATTGCAGTACCATGGTATGTCCCAGTACCCAAACAAAGGAACAAGCAAATAAACAATCCCTGTATCCCCTCTTGGGCTGGCAAACACACGACAGCCACCCTGCCTTTAGCCAAGTGAGACTCCAGAAAGGCTCAGAAGAACTTGGTGCGGATAGTTTTAATGCATTTTCTTTCACACACTTCTGTAATTTTACTCTCAAGAATTAAATGCCATTTACGACAAATTTAACTCTTATATACTCATTGAGCAGACTGCAGAGAAAGGGAGGGAGACTGACAGGGAGAGAAACAAGCAAGAGCAAGTGGGTGAGCATTACGCAGGGAGGGAGCAAGATACCAAAACTCAGGGATGAGTAGAAACTAAAGTGCACAACAACGCAGACTCTGAGTGCTCCCACCTGCAGTGTCAGACAGCGGGTAGTCTCTATCAGCACACAGAGACTCCTCTCTGGTGCCTGAGTAATATGCCCCATCACAGTGCCTGCAGCCCAGGACTGATGAAAGCTTCCTGCCGTCTGTCAGGCATATAGTTTGTTCAATTAGAAAGTGCAAAACCAACTAGTCTTATAAACATGGGGAAAAAGTCCTCAAGCCAAACTCTAGTACTCAAGGCTCTAGTACTGTACAAGAAAAGCAGGACTCTTAAATGCATAATAAACTCAAAACATTACTATTATCTTCTCTCTTGCTATTAAAGAACAAATGAAAAAGGCACTCTATTTAACAGTACTATGAAACGAAAAGGCAAAAAGTTTTCATGCAACTACCAACTGAAGACACAGCAGCTTATAGCTCTGAAGTGATGAAGTGGGGCTTTTTTTTTTTTATGTGTGTAAGTAAGTGTCACCAAAATATAATTACTTTTTTAAACGATCTCTAGTAGAAAGAGTTTTCACCTATGTCAAAGGTTCATCTGGTGCAAGTTCCATATGACACAGTGGAGACTACGACAGCTAGTAATAAAATCTCCAAGATCTCCTAGCTAACACTTAAAATGGCAAATGAGTTTATCCTTAGCAATACTCAGTCTTTTTCTTAATCTTTTACAGTAGATGCCAGGATTCTGGTCCAGTCTTAGCTGCTACACTTAAAAGAGGTGGTGGTGGACAAGGGCTTTTAAAATTACCTGTGGTTAGTTTAGTTCTGACTTACCCAAGTACAACGTTCATATTTTTACCATCTCTTTCTCCCACACACACCATCAGATTTGGATACCACACGAGATATGATTCATATTATTCTTTAGAAATGTATTTTAATAGACAAGCTTTACAATTGAAAGAGCGTTCGAGTTTTGAAAATATCAGGCCTTCAGTGAAAAGCATGTCAGATTACTGTATTGAATGCACTTTTTCTGCAGCAACTTTTCCCAGTCACATTTAATTGCTGCTAAATTGGATTCTTCTTCATTGACATCATAATCTAGTATGTTTCTTTGAAGGAAAAGAAATTCATCCACCTTATACTGCCCAAACACAATCTAGGCAGCTCCCATCACAGAATGTCCTTTTAATAATTTTGGGGCAATGGAAGGTAGGGAGACTAACAGGAGAAACTCTCCCCACTGAAGGCAATGCTTAGTAATTTCCTCCCATCCACCTGTATATCCTTAAGTATCTACAAAAACACTATGTGAAAACACATAGGGAATAAACATCCACTGTAACACAAACCCAGGCTAAATCTGCTTTCAGGTATTTATGTAGGGATACACAAGCAACCAACTAGAATGTAAAGCTGACTTCTCCCAGCACTAATGGAAATTAAATGCAATCAGGGTGGGGGTTAAATACATCTTAAGAATACTTTTGAATCAGTTACTTCAGCACATGCAAGTCTGTCACTAAGTACTGTAAGATTATGTTAAAACTATGGGAATTAACTCCTTTCTCGAATCAAATCATAATCTCACCCTTTTTAACACTTTCTGAAGATTCCTTTAAAAACATAGACTTTTATGATGAGCAGTAATCAGTGCACAAACCAACAAACTAAACAAAAAAAGCTAGAAACACCTGCATCCACTTTTTTAAAAAAGGGGAACAATACTAAAAATATTTAGAAATATTAAGAGCAGCATTACTGAAAATAATATACACCAACCTTCTTAAAGGCTGTCTCAGCATCATCTGTATTTGTGTTTGGTCTTCTAATCTTAGTTAGTTATTTTGTGTTTAAACTACAGTAAGTAAGGGTTTCCAATTGAAAAGATAGTGTACTTATAAAGATAAGTACTACTGGTTAAAGGGATAGACATTACTGAATTAGATTTTTTCTTTGGGTTTTTTTTTTGTTTGGTTGGTTTTTTGTTGTTGTTCTTTCTGTTTTAAAAGCTTGACTAGCATGAAATCATGTGGTATTATGGAAAATTTCCCTCGTGGCTTAAAGGTCTATACCTTATTCAGACAGCAAAACCTTCACTTCCCAAGCCCATTTACATGATTTCTATTAAAAGACTTCAAAAACCATCACTTATTAGTGAATAAACAAACAAACAGCTTTTACCAAACAAACAAAATGCTGTGAGTGAACTACTTTTCCTGATACAAACTTTTTGATACTCGTACAAACCTTGCCATCTGCTATGATCTTTGACAAAATAACTGACTTCCGTTCTCAATCTAAGGTTTCACTATGATGGTAAATGTCTCATATTTAACATTAAAAGTTACTTCAGTCCCATTGCAAGATTGTATAGGTTTGTATAGTCATTAAAACCTGATATAAAATAGTATCAGACTATTCAGTACTATGAATAAAGGACTTTTTTGATAGTTACTGGTGCAAAACTTAAATACGAACAGATGAAAGTATTTCAAAGACGAAACAGAGCAGAACGGTTTAATTTACTGAGAGGCTACATGAATTCTGTATAAGTTTTTAACCATACTTAATTCCAAACTTCATCATGACCTTAATGCTATAAAAACTAAGAGGACATAGAAAAATTGTAGGATTCCAAGTATGTTTCCAAATAAACTGCTGAGAAAAACAGAGCACTGGTATATTAAATCAGAAAAAAATATTCAAAGCCAGTTTTGTATTGTAAAACATACAATTAGAAGACAAAGGTAAGAACTAGATGCAAGACCTATGCCATTACTTTCACCTTATGCCAACAAGAAAAGAAGCGTACACAGTGGCTGAAAGAAAAGTGTTGCTCCTGAAACGTTTGACCTTTCAGAGGGCATTTTGCATCCAAAGCAGTCTTCATAGTTAGCAGTTATTTTTAATGACAGAATTAACTTTTTTAAAACAAACAAACATCATCTATACCAGCCTCAGCACATTGTCAAGTATTACACACAACACAATGAATGGCAATTACCTATTAGCATAAATACAGTCTGTTTTGTCTTTGCTAATTCATACAACTCAAGTGTCCAGGAAAGATGAACATAGAATTTTATCATAATGTTAGAAAAGGGAATGTATGATTCTGAAAACAGATTATGATAGATGACATCTCAGTGGAAGAGTCT
The DNA here is from genome assembly GCF_963924245.1 of Chroicocephalus ridibundus. Classification (NCBI taxonomy): domain Eukaryota; kingdom Metazoa; phylum Chordata; class Aves; order Charadriiformes; family Laridae; genus Chroicocephalus; species Chroicocephalus ridibundus. The sequence goes on along the minus strand of NC_086286.1, from coordinate 80,278,323 downwards.
GGTAAAAGTGGTTTTATTTCATTGTCTCCTACCTGATAAATTCTAAATGGGATGTATCGAAATCCACTATCTTCTGGAGGATACTCCATGAGTTTTCGATTTATTGCCCAAAACTGCTCAAATTTATCTGTAAAGGTAAAATCAGATTTTGTTAATATTAATAACATGAGGGGTTTTTTTGATAAAAGAGGTAAATGAGACAATTGGAACAACATGAAAACTTTTTTTTACAGAAGCATGACCTGTATGAATTTATTTTCCCCCCATTTCTCTTCCCTACTTAGCCTGAAGCCAAAGGTAAGTCATCTGCATTCTCCTATGAAAAAACTGATGCAGCAGCTTATTGAACTGAAAGAGAAAGCAACTGGAATTCATATTGTATCTCCCACTGTTAGGGAAATATTGGGCCACAAATTATGGATTTCACTACCTCGATTAACAGTGATTCTTTCTCCCACTCTCTGCTGCTACTGGTCCACACTGTCTCACAGTTTGTTAAAGACATCTAGTTGTTCTTAACTATAGATGATCAATAGGTGTAAAGAGAAACTAAAGCAGTAGAAAAACTTCTTGAGGGGTTTACATTTGGATATGTAAATCTTAAAATAATCGGCAACAGTTTATGATATAAGCAGAAAATATGTATGTTTGAAACACATTTTTGTTAACGTTATCCAAGTAACTGGGTTTAGTAAAGTAGCCCAAGGCAGCACACCATTTCATCCTGTTCAGACATTACACAAGAACTGAACAGTTTATTGCACTTAAAATGTATTAAGGACAGCATAGGTCTAGAGCAGTAAAGGTTTTTATACCTGCAAATCAATTATTCAAATCAAGCAAACAACCAATACCAAAAGTGACAGAAAGGAACATGAAAAGCTAAGATGAACAAAGCTGCCGCGAGCCTTACTGGAGAAGGCAGCTTTAGAAAAGGAAGAGCAAGGGATGCATTTTCTTACAGGCCCTAACTCTTCAAGACACCAAACACAGCAGATGTTTCTTCAGAAGGAACACACAGTCTCCAACTTTCTCTCCTCAGCACAATGTTTAGCCAAGCCTCAAGAAGCCTGGCAGTATAACTGTTGCAGAATTCAGCCCCCCCAATGCAAAGTAAAATTCAGAAATCTATTTGCCCAACAAAGGTTCTTCCCACTTCCAAAACAGCTAGTAACAATTAAAGGAATTGCAGAAAATTAAAAGATTTGCTTCACTCCGATGTACAGCACAGATGCCCGTCAGTGTGCTAAAGGACATAGTTAATACATATTGCAGGGTTTACAACACATTGCAGGAATTTCCAAGAAACAGTAAACAAGCTCCTGCCAGGTATTCGGTAGGAGCGTTTCCTGATACTTATCTCAGAAAGCACTTCCACACCCTTGTTTCCTGATTAGCAGCAAGCACTTCCTGATAAGCGCTTACCTGAGCTGTGGTCAGCACCGTCATGCTAAGAGCTGCCTGGACACAGGGTGCTCCCCCCACAGCTCACCCGCTAGGAGGCTCTGCCGGTGGCAGGGACAGTGATGGCCCTGGAGCTGACTGTGCCCAAGCAAGCCTGCATTTGGGAACCCCAGCCTATGGAGTCAGAGGTTTGCTTTTGCAATGTCTGACACAAAGAACAACTGCATTAAAAGATGTAGCATATTTCCCTCATCCTTGGCGACAGCGTTGAGAAGGGCTTACAGCTTTTGCTACAGATTGTGTGGACAGGCATCAATCGATTTATACTTCAATTACCACCTGACTATGAACTCAGCTGATGAAACTATTAATTACGGTGATACACAAAACAAAACAATCAAGATCTACTGAAGCTAGCGAGCTTCACCGGACTCTTAAACAAGGAATCTACATATTTGGAGACGTCCTACCTGAACAAAAATAAAACAAAGATTAACTTCATTTACTTTTTTAATGCTCATATTACAGTAACTAGGGAAGTTGGGTAAACAGCTTACTGTCCTCAAAATTCAACAGAGATGAGCAACACATCTTATGGATCAGAAGAACAAGAAATTCTGAACAAATAACAGACTTATGGTAGGAATTTAAGTACATTGTCCCTTGCGGCATCCATGGCAAACCAGTAATCTTTGAAGGACAAAAAAAGTTAAACAGTGGTAATGTACAGTTAACTTACTTCTATTCTTCATTCCATCTTCCTCACCTCCCAAATCATGCAGGTAATCTTATTTAAGGCAGGTAAATTTGCCAATTTATACTTCTCAGATTATTCTCTGAACACTCAGACAATACTCAAGACAGTCTATTGTTCTATCAAGATGTTTAAGTTTCTAATAGTTTCGTAGTTTCCAAACATAACAGCAATAAGTCTGCAACAGTTGAATGATGAACTTGTTGCATTTTGTAATCAAGTACGTTCTGTCAATCCACCTGGTATCACGGGGAATGAAAAACTTTCTAGTAAATTAGCTAGACATAATGGGGTCAGACATGTTAAGACACGTCTCCACAGTACAGCACTGTCTGAAGACATCTAAGCTAATTAATTCTCATAACCTTGTATTACTGCCCTCCAAACATCATTCCACAGATCCAATATTTTTACTACAGGAAGTTAGGTTGTGTGCAAGAAAATTAACACAGATTTTTAAAGCAAGCAGCAGGAAAAGGCTATCCAGTTTGCATACTGATATATATGACCTGTCAAGAGCTTTTATTAGCATTAGGAGCATTGGCTGAATGCCAGAATCCAAAAGCTCCAACATACAAAATCCAAAAATAACTGCTTTTGCAGAACCCTTAAGACTCAAAGCTTAAACAAAAAAACCCAACACCAGACAACACTTCCCCTCCTCCCCCAATCCCCTTGAAAATACAAGTGAAAGGATTCATCCTTCTCCCATTTGTGTGTGCCAGTACCTCCTATTTATGCAAAACAGAATTAAGGAAGCTATTAATGCTATGATGAGCTATAAGAACTAATTAGTGCTTTGGCTAGACAGGACTTACAGACAGAAGGTGCTGGCCGGAAGTTTGACAATCAAAACAAAACTGAGTTTTCATCAAGCCAGTAAACAAGGAAGAGTTCTCTGTCAGCAAAACCACTTTACACACTCATCTCCCTCCCTCGTGAAAAGCTTATGCAGTCTACATGATATCTAAACTCCCGTAACAGTCAAATCTGATTACTTTTGTTTTCCACAATCCATCTGTTTTTAAGAAAGTGCTTGACCAATGTGTTAAAGAGTTTCTGTATTAGCAAAAAACAGTACTTGCAGAAGGCAGATGTTCATATCTGAATAACAATATTTAAAGTAATGGCAATAAGATTTGAACAGAAGTGAGATTAGTGACAGTATAAAAGTTTCAGATGACTTTACTAATCATGTTTCTTAAACACGAGAGGATGGTTGTTATATACCTCTGTCTAAAGTGAAATATAAAAACTTTTCTCTCTGTATTTTATGTCAAAGATCAGAAAGTTAATAATGAAATAATGGAGGATAGAGACAGTTGAAAAAAAAAGTAAAAATCTATCAGCTAAGTCACTTGTATTTATAAATATTCAGTTATTAGAAATGCAGTCACTGAATGCCCAAACACCAGACAAACAATAGCCTTCAGTAGTACAGAGATGCACAGAATTTAAGGAGAGCTTTGAAAATATCTATTTACATATATAGTTTGAGTTGGTATAACTACAAAGACTTAATGTCATCCCTAACAATAATCTCAGTACACAAATTTTAGCAATCATTGAAATTAATCCAAATTTATAACTGTTATATTAACAAGTTGTTGTTAAGTCCAGTCATAGTTTGTTGTTAATAGACAGTAACTGCTGAACTTTTCACTACTAAGCAGTGTTAACTAAAGGTTTGTCCAGGATGAAATTTTGAAGGCTGCACCTCTTTCTCAGGCTGAGACCCGAGGACAATATTCTTCAGACAACCAGAAACATTAGGTTTTGTCGTGCTAGTGTCTTATAGCCGTTCTCTGAAACTCAAGTGCTGTCACGCTTCAAAGAACTTGTAATTTTGCATGGATCTTGATGTCAGATGCTTCTCTTCCACCCACCTGACTCTACAAAAATGGTAACCAGGATGGATCACTGAGAGGGTAAAGGGCACTGCTCGAGTGCTTGCAATCAACATATGCATTTCAATGCAGCATAGCTTTAAATCAGCATACAGAAAGAATATGGGCAATTATTACAGAACAAGAAATTGTATCTACAAGTAACTTGCCATAAGTCACAGTGGTCACAGCATATGGCCAGTTAAAATGGAGTTCCCACTGTAGAACAGTGGGCAAAAGAACTAAAAAGCCTCACCCTAATCTTAAACCTTATCAATAGAATATCTTAATAATAAGGAATTCTTTTGTTTCTGTATTTGACACTGATGCAACTGTTATCAGAGTACTGACTCCAGAACTGGATATATTTCAAGAAGACTGTGGAGAAGGTTTAAACAACAGGAAGAATTAATGCAAAAATGAGGGAAAGATTGTTTAAATTTAAAAAGGAAAAAAGGTAATTGAGGGCTTTTACCTTCCAATATCTTTTTAGAAAGTCAAAAAAGTGAAGAAACAGGTGTAGCCCTCAGGGTAGCATATACGCACAATTTTTTTGTCTGGACTATTCACAGTTTCTTCTTAAAGCCATCTAGTAGTATAAATTTTAAAAAAAAAATCCTTGGAATTGAATTGTATCTCTAGCTCTACGCAAGCTATACCCATTTGCAGCTTGCATAAAAACATGTCCAATCCTTGAGTTTAAAAAAAGGTAAAACTTTTGTCTACTCTTAGGGGTTCACCACTGTCTAATAACTATATGAACCATAGAAACGATGCACAGCTAGAAGTACTTGGGCAGAACCAACCATGGCATTAACTAAGACACCAAAGACTCTCCAACTGATGTATCAGAACCATTAGATTGGAAGTGCCTTTGGAGGTCAAGCTTTGGAATAAAAGCTCCTGCCCCCCCAAAAGAGCTGCCTACACAAAGTTAATTGAGTTTGCTCAAGGCCTTGCCCAGTCAAGTTTTGACTGTCTCCATGGGTTTCCACTCAACCACTTTCACTCCCTCCACCCTAATATCCCATCAGACTTCCTCCTGCTGCAACTTGTAACCATTTTCCTTTGTAATTGCCCAACTCCACTGCCAATGGAGGCATGTTTGAGGAGTCTGACTTCATCTGTTCTACAAGCCTTCCTTTTAGGTAGTGGGAAGCCGCTATTAAATCCATCTTCAGCCTCCTCGTCTTCAGGCTAAACAAGGCAGTTCCCCCACTCTCTTCTACTACAGCATATGCTCCAGCCCCTAATCATCCTAGCAGCACTCTGCTAGGCTCTATTCTGTTTGCCAACATTTCTTTTGTCCTGGGGTGCCAAAGAGGACACAGCATTCCCTGCACAGCTTTACAAGTGCTGAGCCAAGGGAAATAATTACTCACCATCTGGCTATGTTCTGGGGGGCACAAGGGCTAAAGCAGCTCCCTGGTTAATCTTCATTTCTGCAACACCACACAACAGACGTGTTCAGCTTGTTGTTCACAATTACCCAGTTCCACAAAGCTGCTTCCCAATCAGTCCCTAGCCTGCCCTGATGTATGGGATTTTTCCTGCCCCGGTGCAAGACTTTGCACTTGGATCTGCAAGCTTCAGAAGGCTCCTGGTGGCCTCCAGCTCGTCATGGTCCCTCTGAACAGCAGATCTGCCCTCCAGTGTGTCAAACACTCCCTCCAACTACTTCTTTTGGTCATAACCAAACTCACTGAGGGTTTAATCAGTGGTATACATATAAACAAATAAACTGTACTGTACAGACAGCTACAGATGCAAGTCAAGGATACAAAGTATATTTTCTTAACATTAAAGCAAGTATATTTTCTACTGACTCATGCTCTAACAAGCATGGCATTTTAACTGCTCAAGCCAGAAAGGAGTCTTCTCAAAATTTAGTATCAATTCTACTTCCACATTGTTTCCAAGAAGACTAAGACTCTACATGCAGACATAGTTCTGCTGACTGTTGAGCAATTTTAACCAATTTTATAGAAGGTTAAATTTTGTGTGGTATGCCTCAAGCATGAAGCAGCTTTGTTGATGAAAAGATAAAAATTTTAAACACTTCAAAACTAACTGTACCATGCTATTCAGAAACAATATTTACAGCTGGTTACTTTCATTTCTCAGATATTTAGAGACCTGTCTCTAAATGACTTTAGGCCATCTAAACTCATTGTTCTTATTCTTGTATAATAAAAACTTAGATAATTATGATTGTCATACATATTTGACTCTCGCTGACTACTACAGTTCAGTGCCAGCCTTTTGAGAACACAGTTTGAAATACTAGTATGGCACCATTAAAATGTAACTTTATTTTTTTTATTCTTTTCTACTTTACACATTGCTACCATCCACAGTTAAAATGTTCTCACTATTAAACACTTAGATTACTTGGGTATTTTGACAGATCATAGTCTATAATACAAATCCACAACTGAAGAGGGCACTCAAGTTTACTAGTCTTTTCAGACTATCTTCAGGCAAAAGTAACTATCAGATGCAGAGAGACAAGACCTCAGAACTGTTTTCACTTAATGTAAGTGACAGAAGCTTGCTATAGAAATATGTGGAAATATTCTTCACGTCATAGATAGCAATGTAACAGTATTCAACATGAAGGTACATATCTGAAGTAGTCATAATTTTGCCTTGTAATTACACAACAGTCATTACCTGAAATACATCCACCACATGATGTGCCTGTTAATCTTACATACCCTCCAAATTCGCATTCTGCTGGCATGTTACTATATAATACCACAGGAAAGTACAGACTGTAAAATTTGAAAGTAAAAAACAAATATGCTTTACCACTTGGCCTGCCCATGCTAAATAACACATGGAATCACCACAAAAGTAAACATCATGCTAACTAGCTCAAGTACTAATAATAGTCAAGTACAGTGCTATGGGCTTCAAGGTTGGCTACCTAGGTCTGTCACTCCCTTTTTAGTACTATTATTGTGTAAATGAATAAGTCAAACTCTGCTTGCCTATACGCACTATAACAAGTTTCCAACAGCAGTGTTTACAAACAGAGAACAACTAGGAGAAACTTCCTTGTGTACAGTTAGCTGTAAATTCTAGTTTAAAAAAAAAATATTAATTCATAAGCCACACTAGAAATTGAGCTATAGATGCAATTAATGAAAAAAGGGGGTATATCTCCCCTAATACTATTTGAGATCAGTGTATTTAACACATTTATTTTTACGCTGTAATTTATCCATTAGTTTTTATAGCTTTTATATAGTTTTTATGTCCATTAATTTTATCTGAAGATAAAGAAACAAAGCATATTGCTTAAGTAGGACATTTTGAAAACTGTATGACAAAGCAGCATTTCCCTCTTCAGACTATCTGTCAGATATAAAAAGGCCTTTCCCCCCTGTTTTATTTCAATATACATAAGGAAACCATACCTTACCAACCTTTTTTTCACTTACTAAACGTACTCACGAAACAAGTTTCACTTTAAGTACACCATTTCCTTAACACCACCTCCCATTATTTCTAGGTCATCAATTTATCTGGAAAAGGTTCAAGGGAAAAAAAAAAAATCATCAAGACAGACTTTCTTTCCTTTATTCAAATATGAAAATGCATACATCCTACCAAATTTAAGCTTTCTGTGTAGCATAAAAGCAGGTGATCTCAGCAGGTATTATCACTTAAGCTGAAAAGAAAGCTCTGATGACTATTAAACAAAAATGTGTAACTGTAACCCATTTTTGAAACACATAACCCACAGGTTGTGTAGGAATAGAGCAGCAGGGCTTGTTACAGACTTCCCTGAGTAAGTCAAAGAGAAAAGGAGTCCTGACAGTTTTACCCATCCTTCAGTTCTCTGCTCCAAGTCTAGATAGCCTGGATATTTTAATACCTTCTTTGCCTCTGATTATGCTCTGTTTACATACGTGAAAGTAGAGCAGCACATCCCCATATAACGGACTAACCTACTTTGCTTTCCCTGTAGTATGCTTTGTCTAAAATACAGCTTTTCTTAAAAGTTAAGGAACCTTCATATTAATACATTTGTGAAATTCAGGAGTTTACTAGCAGAAAGTAACTTAGGAGCATTTCAAATTACAAAGTAAAAAAACCTCAGCAACTGAAGAAATTTAATTTTAAAAATTTATCCATTTTTTAGAGATAGTTTACTCTGAAATTTAGTTAGACCTTACATGTCTTTCAGGAAATGACATATTTGGAGGGGGAAGGGAAGAACGAAAGCAGGAGGTGGTAAAAAACCAGAGGTTCTGCATCACTTACACCTAAGTAAAATACGTTTAGAGAAATACAGTCAAAGATTCTCTCAATCTGAATCTAAGTCTATCAAATATCTGAAAAAGATCTACAGAAGACAGGCACAGTGAAGGTAGAGAACCAGTCTATTTGTGATTTGGGTTGAAGATGAAAGGCACACCTGCTTCAGCAGGAAGTCTGGAAGGTGTCTATTTTTCTGCAGAAATGGTAATGTTACAGGGGGAAGAGAGAGTCAAAAAGAGGACAAAACATAAAGCCCTTGAAACTGCAACAGGTATATAAATTCATACTCTCCAATGTATATGAGTAGGCTACATGGTTGGCAGATTACCTGTGCCAAAGATGCAGATACCTCCAAGCTTGCCCCCTCAGGGTTTCACAGCTTTCGTTAGACACATGGATGTCTACCAGAACATGGTGAAAACACTAGAAAGCATTTCTATCTCTAGGTACCTATTATTAGACAACCTCCTCTCATGGTAGAGACTTCAGTATAAAGCAACATTTTGAGTGCTGGGTTACCTTTTGCTTTCCTCCCTTTTCTGCCTTTGTGCAGTTCATGAGACCATTGAGACCCACCGATTCCCACTGGCCTCATGAACAAAACAGCTCTGTTCTGCCCCCTTGTTGAGAGCAGAGCAGAGAAAGCCAAGGGGAGGAATTCAGGGTGCCATCGATTCCCCACCTTTGCACTGCGACAAAGTGCAGCTATGCAAGCAGGCACCGGGCCAGCACGGAAGAGTAACAAGGCAAAAGCCAGTTTCGGGGGGGTAAGAGTTTAGAATCATGATACCGTACCCATTGGGGTGGAGCATTAGTTTAATCATTTGTGCAGAAAGGTTAACAAGCCAGTAAACACTGCAGAACTAACCCCGAAGTCTAGGTCACGATCCATCACCAGGAAAAAACCCACAACCAATCAAACCCCAAATCAAAAAACACCACCACCAAAAGAAATCGCTGGGAAGGCCTGCTCTGATGCATGTAAGTCATTCTGCAGGTCCAGCCTCTCTGAATCCAGCCCCAGCTCAGCACCAAAACAGCACTGGGCTGACATGGTGCAGAGGTATTTGAATCTGTCTGCACTGTATCCCTTGGGTTCCATAATATCAGCAACTCCAATGTTCGGTGTACACCATGCTATCTTAACTGCAGAATAAGCAGGTATTGACACCAGTTATAAGAAAACTTGATGCGTTTCCAGAAATTTTTAACCACCAGCTTTTTTTTTTTTAATCCGCTTTTAGCCAATACACCCATTTTCAAAGCTCAAAAGAATTGTTTAATCTTTTTCTACAGATAGAATATGGAAAAATATTACCATTCTGGTAGCCATACAGGGAGAAAGAAAAAAAAGATGGCTTTGTAATTTAAAAAAAACTGACGGATTGTTTGTTCATTCGTTCTCCTGTTAAATTCCTGAAGATTTTCTAAGTACATATTGCCTAATTTAAGTTTCAAATGTCCAGTTGAGATTAGAAATTTGTTCAGCTACCAAAGCATGCTCATCATCTCAAACTGATGTAAAGAACAGCATTGCTCCCATCAGTCCTCTACAAAGAGGAGAAACATACATACAAAACCTGAGTGGGACATGTGTACACAGCACAAGAGAGATGCTGATAACGTGTGACTTTCTTTTTAGCAGTTCAAACATTTCTAAACAGAAATGTGGTAACACAGAAAAAACATGACTTCTGCCCCTCAAAAGTCCAGCACTGGTTTAGATATGTTTTAGAAAAAAATGCAAGAAAAGACAGTCCTGATTCTGTCAGTAAGACAAGAAATAGATCACATGCACTAAAAGATAAAAATATTGCAGATTCTGACTTTTCTCCTTTAATGAGAACAATTCAATACGGCCACTTAACTTTTGGTAAGCCCTACAGTATGAATGAGCATTACATTCTTTTTCCGTAATATTTTCAGTAAAATAATGACTTCATTATATTTTATAATATATAAAGAAGCCTTAAAAACAGCCATGAGTTTTTACTGTGTATTTCCCCCACTCATGTATCAGAAATACCAAGACTAGTCTCCACCGGTTATAAAGGATGCCTGTGAAAATTTCAGGGTATGGTTGCTTATATCTCTCCACAACTGATGAAAAGCATCTGTGTTGAATATAAAACCCCTCCTTTATCAGAACCATTATATACTGAAGTTATAGATATTAATTCTTTGAACCATGCGAAAAATATAGCTTTCCCCCTAAAAACAGTTGAGATTTCATTTGTTTGATCCCGAGTCATCACTAGGGCCAGAGTCTTAAGGTTTCAAAGCTGAAAGCCTTTATTTTTCCACACAAAAGGCAAGAAGAAAAAAAGCCACCCACTTGAAAAACCTCTTTATCCATGATAAAAATGGCCATAACGCTATTAAACTAAGAACAGTAGTAACATTTTCCATTAATTCCAACCAAAGAATTTTAACAATTCTTACAAAGGAACAGAGGTCAGTATAGCTATACAGCCTGTCTTTATTGCTTCCCTACCACAATCAGACATCCACGATGCTGGTCAAAACTAGGGCAACACAGACATACCCATCCCAAAGTAGTGTTCTAGCTAATACCTGGTTTATGGACATAAATTGGCTAACTGAAGTCTGAAGAACAAGCAAAACCACAGCAGAAACAATAGACAGAAAAGTATGTTTACCTTCCTGATTTGGTACCAGATTAACACAAAACCAAAAATGGTGGGAGGAGGGATGTAAAGGTTGTTATGAATACCTACCAGCTGTTACCAGCACAGAATTTTGCCACAAATTCACTGTTACAGCTCTTCCCCTAAAACTGAAAAGTTTCTCATGATATCTGTTTAAGAACTTCCTTTTTAGCAGAAACATTTATACCAAATTACACTTTAATTGGTAGCTACATTTCTCCAAGCAAGCAAAACTGGATTTTTTTTTTCAAAAATCCTAAATTTAATAGATATCCTGTAAGTATTGCTATCACTTGTTAAACAAATAACACTTCCTATATTTAACAACTGAAGAAAATTATTTGAAGTTTCGCAAAAGAAAAAAAAGACTGCAGATGCATCATTACTTACAAGGCAGTTATCACAAATGCTACTTTCTTTTCTTTTTTGTGGTCATTTATTCTGTTTCAAAGAGGTTTAAAATTAATACATCTCAAACGAAAGCCTATAAAAACATACTGAAAGATACAACATGCTTAAAAAGAGTTTTCTTGGTTTCACAAGTTTTTCTTGTTTCTCTTTTATGAAGAGCTGAGAAATTAAAATTAGCATTTGAAAGTATTTAAAAGATTGTTTAAACTTCTCATTTAGGTGTCAGATTCCACAGGTGCAATTTCTCTTTAAGTACAGTGAAACCTTCTTGAAATCATCCTTGCTAGGCAACCTCTCTTCTTAATATTATAAAGCAAGACAGTAAAATTCTGGTTTCCCTACAACTGAAGATACTCTTAGACAAATAATCAACTAAAAGACAGAGCCTAAGATGAGCACGGAAAAAAACCACTGCATATCTGTTCTCTTACCTTACATATTGAGGGTATCAAGGTTCTATAATTTCTGTTCAAAAAAAGAACCTTAATTTACACCATTTCATTGTGTAGTCAACTCTTCTGTCATTATTACAAGTCATTATACTCATAGCTCATGTTAGAGGTCTTTTAGTTTTAGTTTTAAAAAGCATTAACAAAAAGAGGCCATGAAGTGCACTGCTGGGAACACGAGCACCAGGACTAAGTGACAGGATTTCCTTTTTGCAAGAAAGCTAATAATTCTTGAAATAGAAGACAAAATTATGGTGACATAGCATTTCGCTTTTCCCGAACCAAACTGCTTGCAAGACAAATACTATTACAGCAGAATACTTTTTTTTTCCCACAGAATTATTGAAATTGCAATTTAAATTGACTTGTAACAATGTAAGCTTTAAGGAAACATCTATTTCTATACCGATTCTGGCCTCCACTGGACCAGAACTCATCTACTGCCAATTCACAAAAGTGAATACATTGTCAGTCAGTTTGCTGACTAATATCTATACAAAACAGAATCTCTCAAGAAGTACTTTGAACTGAACCAGATAAAGTGCAATTTCTTATTTGATAGGTTTTGCACATATGTACAGCATCCCTCAAGATCTTACCACTCAAATGGCAAATTAAGATAAACCCTCGATTTCTAACTCTCCCCCCATTAAATAAATAATAGAAACCAGAGTTTCTAATAAGCACTCAATCTTCAAAATTATTACAGGAGTACCTTTAATGTGAAAGGCAGTACCACTAAGCAACAAAAAAAAAAAATAATTAGAAAACCCACACACTCGCTAGATACACACATTAAACCTGAACCAATACGGAACCCCACTGCCTAGAGCAAACACATGCCTCAAGTCTTCTTGCATTCAAAGCTTCTCCTGTTTCATTTAATTTTCCTTATAAACATATGGGAAGATGTTAATTCTAAAGTGTTTAGTATTTTGTATCTCAACACAGAATAAAGATCTTCATGCTTACACTTCCGTAAAATAAATTTACCAGTAATAATATAAGTGACAGCTCAGGAGATGAGGAAAACACATTGAAAGTGGCCGTTACGACACATTTCAGATAGCCACTTCTGAAATACTTACAAAGCTTTTCGACTTGCAGGTCTCTAAGAACCATGATAAGAAAGAGGAGACACTCTTTCAAAAAACTCCTTCAAAAACAGAAGTTATATTTTGTACTGCAGTATAGATTCGTGCCATCTGTGCAAAGTAAGAACACTACTTATTTTAGAACATCCTGTTCTCAATTATTTTGCTGACTTTTTCAAGTCAATACTTATTTATGTAGAAATCTTTCTGAAAGCCAGGGTAGTATCAGCAATAAATAAATAAAATTTGGCAGAGGGAAAAGTAAAATTATTCATCTACTGGGCAACCTTTTTTGGAAGTTTACCTGTATCTTTTCCCTTAAGCATTAACTAGAGGAGGCAACCTTTTTTTACTTTACAGTCCAAGATCATTAATACTAAACAACACTTACCCCCCAGGTGTCTCCCAGATAAAGACCATCAGTTGCATAGAAGTACACAAGACAAAATTTATCTGTTTATTTTGTTTTGTTGCTAGTTTTGGTTTGTTAAAATAGAGTCATGACCCAATTTAGTTCCTTGAATAACTCAAGCTACATTTGAATTATCACATAAATGGTGACTTTAAAATAAATAAATAAATAGATCTATCTTTTCCATGATATTAGACTGAAATTCTGCAGAACAATGACATCTCCAGAGGTCCCTTCCAACCCTATGATTCTATGATTTTATATCCCGTCCCATGACTAAAATTTGAAGAAGTTATTTCTTAGCATACTAGACCTAAATACAATTAATACTCGATGGACTGTATTTACCATTCTGTAATCCCATCCACAGTTGCTTATGATCCTTTTTTTGCATCTCATTGATGACTTGGCTTTTGTGCTTTAAAGCATCTGCTTCTTTTATGCAAGCCATAAAATGAGCTTCAATCACATCCTTAGAATGGCAGTGTAGAAGATCCTTTTCTGGAAAATTCTACAAAGAAAAAAGATCAAGAGAAATAAATGCATCACACACCTTATAGAAGGTAACAACCATTCTCTCACTCTGCTGACAAGAAAGATTTTGCAGTGAAAAACACGCCAGCAAAAATAGAAGTTGAACAATTTTCTGTAAAAATCAGAAATTACTCTAAATCACTCAAACTCAACTTGATAAGTACATTTAAATACATCAGTGAATGTATTTAGGCCCAAAATTCAGGAAATGAAGAGTTTTAACATGTTTTCAAACAGGTGTTCAATTCTCTGGCAATGACGAGGAGAAAAGGGGGAAAAGCAAGTGACCCAATTCCTATTCACTCTCAGTGGCAGTTTAGCACCCATTTCTATGCAGGCCTTTGAAAAATGTTTCCTCCAAGTATCATCACCCACTATAGCATATATGAACTATGGCATATATGCCATTTACAAACGTTTTTCTCAAACTTACTGGAAATCCCTGTAAACTCCAACTTTACCTAATACACATGCCTACTACTAGCTTGTGTGACTCAATTCCACTCCAAATAAAACCCTTTTATCTGGTTAGAGTTGGCACGCTGCATTCAGCATTGCAGATGCACAGTGACTACTCCTCAGGTAACTTTCTTCACCTCAGTAAGTGACAACTACTATTCCTATTTCGTTTATTAAGGAATTATAGTAGCAAATCTTGCTCAAGTGCAAAAAGATTTATTTGGAAATTAACTGATCAGAAGTTCAGCACTGTATAGGTTAGAGTTGTTCTTCCTCTAATTTTTCTTTTATCAACACTTAGTATCACTTGCCGTCTTACAAGAATACAAGCATTCATTATCACAAATTAATTGTCTTTAGTTTTCAAAGGTTTAAAAACCCAGCATATTTTATCCTCTCCTTATTCATCTTCTTTTCACAGTTGCTTATGACCATGCTGAACAGTGCAAACCCCCAGAGCCAAACCAGAGGGGCATCATTAGTACTCTCCTTCATAACAATTCTCATCTGTTATTCTACAAGAGGACCTTTCCTCTTAACCCATTACAAATCTGCTATTTAAAAAAGCTTTTGTGAGGGACTGTCAAAACCACTTTGGAAACACAAGTACATATAAAGGGATATTTTTCAAAGGCTTTTACAACATAGTTAACATGTCACAGTAGGAGCAATATAATGCTGGAAAACCCCATACCTTTCCTCCTCCACATAAAACCAAGAAAAATAGTGAAGACTGCTTCAAACTACAGGAACTCAAAGCATCCAAGAACTGCTACACAGCTGGCAATATGAAAGGGAGCTGGGGATTGCCTTACCTGAAGGAAATTCTGAGGACAAGAATGATAGTTCCCTCTTCATTAGGTTATTGAAAAGAGTTGGAAATTAAATCATGGAATTTCATGTAGTGATCTCTCCTTATGACAGTAAACCCAGACTCTGGAAACTGTGGATCCAAAGGATGAGTATCTTCCAAAAACAGGAGTAGAAGGGGAAGAGAAGACTGCTAATACCTTTTTCACTAAAGTATACATGAGTTTGGTGTTGGACTCACAAAGCAAATGCTATTGTTACATAGGACTGATATATGTGCAGCTCACTAGAAATCTAAGGACAGAGACAAAGCTTGTTTGTCATCTGAGGATGGACAAGTATAAAGACATTAAAGAGGACAGAACAGAAAGGAAAGCGCTCCTTCTAGAGTGGGCCTCACTCCCTTTCTCCCATCCAAAGCCGAGTGTCTCAGCATAATTGGGCCCGAGATGAATGGAAAACATTACTGGGATTGTTACTTGCCAGCTGACATCTGCATAGGCCTGTAAAATACTTTTAGAAGTTTAACTTACTTGCTCAAATAAAAAAGTAAAGTCTGGTAACCTATCCAGAAGAAAAGAACAGTCAGAAATAGCATACTTCGAGATCAAAAAAGTTCTTTACATGCAAGAATTCAAAGTGAGACACTGGCATCCCTCAAAAACAGATGAAACAGTGGAATGTACCTAATGCCAAGTAATATAGGAACCTAGAAACTGACTTCACAGTTAAAAGCTGAAGTTTTAGCTAAACTTATGAAAATGACAGTTTTGTTACACAAATGTCTAAACGTTGAGCTGCAGGGTCTTTTTTTTGGACATTCCTGTGTTTCTACAGGTAGGCATCTCCCTCCTGACTTTCTCTAAATTAATTCCAAATTACAGGGAATGTCACTCCCTGGGGATGTGTTCCAGAGAACATACACAGTGCGGTCTGCAGAGTACCAAGGAGATATTCAAAATTGGTCAAAGCTAGCGGAAAGAATCTAACCACAGTAGTACAAAGGTGTGGTGTGATTAGTTTTCCCAGCTTCTAAGGGATAACACTGTGGCAGACTGAAAAACACTCCTACAATCTCAGTGCTGTTTACTCTTCTTTTTAGAAGAAAAAGACTGACACATTTCTATGCAGTGCCGTGAGTAGAAGCTGAAAAACCTAAACATCAAAGTGATAACCTAGGAGACAACACTGCTGCATGTCTGCAAGAAGCACATGAAACAGTTTCACCTACATGAGACTACCAACAGAAAGTATGGCATCCCCACTGATTTATAAGCTAGGCACAGAATAATAAGTTTTATACTTAAATATAGAACACATATGCTTGGGGGTTTTTTGCTTGTTTGTTTTAAATTCTACTTGAGGAAATAGTGATCAAACATACATAACTTTTTTCTGTTCCCTGAAGAAAGAGACAACTGTAAACAAGCTGGTAGTCACCCCTGGCTATACAAGTATGAGATTTGCAGAAAGTGTTAACAGACCCCATAAGCAGCTTTAATTCAAGTACTGTTATTGGCGATGCCTTACTCCCTCCATGTTCTGTATCTTTGAAAGAAAAGTAATTAAGGGTTGACTCTGATTTTCTTAGAAAGCTCAAGTAGTACTGGTTGTGTTTCACATACCAGTAGACACTTGCAGCATAAATTTGGTCATAAAGGAGTAGGTATAATCTGTACAGACAAGAGCACGAAATGACCTCTCGCATAAAACTGTTCCAAAAACACGGTAGGCAATTTCAACAATCTGGTTTCATACCTCCTTTCCACCCATATTTATCTATCAGTTCAAGTTCACAAAACACCTGTTTATACTGTGACAGTCTAGTTGCATTAGGCTACATGTACAGAAAATTATACCAATAATAGGGCATTAAGAACCATAAGGAACATATCCAGTGGCAGGGGGAGTATCCATATATTTGTGTTTAGTTACCAGCAGTGGTCTTTTTTTCCCAAAAAGATTAATTTAAAAAAAACAAACAAAACCCTCATTCATACTTCTGCCTTCCACAACCTCTCTTAGAAGTTACACAATTTATCCATGTATCCATGTACATGGAAAAGCACTTCCTTTTCACTCCACCTAACCCAATTTTCTTGCTAAGAAAACCAAGACAACAGCTGTTATAGAAGAACAGGTGTAGTCTCTCCTTCTCTACATCAGGTCATGGGTGGAGAGACAGGCATCAGCAGGCTTCAGCAGAGGGAAAATATTAGCCTTTCCCCAGCACACCCGATTTCATCTCCTCCAATAAAGAGCACTACCATTTCCAGAGCAGTTCACCACCTCCTATCTACTGCCCAAAATCTGGAGAGTTGGTTACCATGCTGAGAACATGAATGGTGCTAAGCACGCCGCAGAGTAGCATGAGGTGAATTTAACAGGAAGGGACAGAGTTTCCCTCCTCCCCATAAAGCCACACCTGAGTAACAAACGCAACTTCCCAGACTATGGCTTCTCCTGAGTCTCAGACCTTAGTATTCTGTTCAAGCTCGTCCTTCTATGACTATTTGAGGCAACTGTATTTCAAGTTTACTAGAGATATAAATGCATGCTATTTTATTGCATACCAAAAATACAAATGAATAAACTGTTTCTTTAAAGCAAGCAATAAGCACGTTTATTATTTAGTCTGCATACATAACACAGGATGACAATTACAAGTTTCTGTCAACTTTCAAACTTCTGCTGAACAGAATTAAAACTTTTAATGTTTTTAACTTTAAACAAAGAAAACTGATCGGGGAAAAATAGTTAAAACACACTCCTTACAGATGTTTGAGATATTTGTTGTTGACCACATGCTTTGGTAAAAGAAATGAGAAAGTCATGACAGCAAAAGTTAAACCCCAGAAAAATCTAACACTGTTCAATTAAGCCAAATAAAAATTATAGCTCTTTCAAGAATAACTACACACAAATGAAAGGAATAATCCAGGCAGGAATCCCACACCTAAACTATTTAGCTATAAGAAACTGTTAACATGTGAAAAAATTTCCAGTATTTTGATGTACTTTGATATACTTCAGTTATGTTTTGCCTTTAAGGATCAAGAGGGGTTTATTTAAATAAACTTTCAGATTACATCAAAAACAGGAAGAGAGATTAAGCAGGTGCTTAATCCAAGGTGTTGTATTTTTAAAAACTAAATTACATTGGCTTTTAAAATAATACTGCCTTAGCAGTAAAATACTTCTGCTGATCTTTAATGTATGCCTTTGAGACAAAGCTAAATTAGATGATCTTTTGGCAAGCAGCAATATAAAGACATTAAAGTCAGTTTACATTACTACATGAAATTGAGAAGCACCGTGGTGCTGCAACTTATTTCTCAAGATGGCTCTACTTTGGAATGGCAACATCCACACACTGCCACTGTTAATCTCCCAGAGCTCTCAGAATGTATAACAATTAAATCATGATTTATGAAACTAGACGCCCTACAGTTTCTTCAAAACACTGGAAGTTTCTTCATCCCAGCTCTCTGACACATATCAGACAGAAGTGTAGCAATCACACTTCAGTGGTTTCAAAAACATCCCCATCTTCAGATTCATTCATTCAGTCAATCACTTTAAAAGTTTCAACATGTGGGAATACATATCATAAGAACATACGATTTCAGTGCACACTTCCAAAAAAAATTAGACAACTACTGCTATCAAGACCTTTTCTAAAACACCTTAAAGAGAAGAACTGTTTGAATTAAAATGTTCAACACAACTGCTTTCCAGTATGCTTTTCATTTCATCTCAAATCCCACGCACTAAAGTCAAGCCTATTAACCTAGCGTTTTCTTTTGGATCAGTTTTCCTGTTGCATTGTTTCTTTTATAATACAGAAATTAAAGTTAAATACCATGATTTCTACTTGTGATTTTGACTTCCAAACGTACCTGGGATTACCATCTCAATACATTTCAGAGTATAAAAGAATCCTGCACCAAAGCTAACCCTGCACAAATGCTCTTCTGAGCAAAGATCAGTAGTGCTATGAAGTCACACCTAATGGTTTTACAATGTGTAATCAAAATAATGTCTCTCCTGTGACTAAGCTGTCACAAGACCAAACCCATTTCACTCAGTTCTCTACAGGGGACCCACATAAGGTACAACAGCACACCCTGACTTCAAGGATTTCTACAGTATCTCATATCCATGTTAATGTGCCTAAAAGGATGAGCACTTCTCAATCTGCCCAATCTTCAGTCAACTCAGGCTGACTGAATTAAAATTATTACAGAAAGTTCTTTCCTTGTACCCACTCAACTGCCCCGACATAAGTCTCATAACTTTCTCTTGAAGAACAATTTTGGATTTTCAGATTATAACAAAATCATTTTCAAAGGAAGGTAATTTGAAAGCACATACAATCTCATGCAGATTTACAAAAAACTTTAGATGATGCCTGAATAATGAAGATTCGCCCTTCAAGTCACACAATTCACTTATTTCTAAAACAATTATGAAACCTTTTCCTAGCTTCCAAATGTCATATAATCCCAAGCTCACTTGTTCTGAACTAAAGGTGTACTTCAGTTTTACCTTGAAATGCACTGTGATGCTCCAAGGAAGGGCTGTATTTGATGCATGGAGATCAAACAGCAAACCAATTGGGTAATGCCTAAAAATTAAAGAGATATTAAATTAAGATAAACACTGTGTATTTAATTTTACACGTAACAGTTAACATACCTGCATTTACATGAAAAAAATAAGCTGTTTGACTCCCACAATTAACATTCATTATTGCTTATTCAGAAAAGTTATACAGGCAGGTATAAATGACTGATGGTTTCTGGCAGAATCAAGTCTGGAATTTACATGTTCAACACCTAAACCAGCTGTGCCCACAAAACACTGCTGGTTTTGCAACAGCATAAGTTGTTCTGTGGAATCTTTCAAAACAGGATTTTTAGTTAAAAAGCTTGATAATGGTAGGAATAGCTGGTCTGACAGAAAAGTATACGTGCTTTCAGATATTTAAATGCCATGGGTTTGTACCATGCTCCTTAACATCTCTTCCCTCTCCCACCTGCCTGATGTCATTGTGAAGAATAAGTAGTAAAGTAAAAAATTACATATCTGTAAAAGGGCTGAAAGAGGATAGATCAAGAGGAACTCTGTATCTTTACTATCAAATGAAAAAGAATGGAAAAAGAATGGAAGAGAAAAAGGTTAATTGGAGTTTTGTATTTCAGTGGTATTCTGGATTAAAGGAGTTACACAAAGAAGCTGCTTCCTCCAAATAGTCACTTCTGTCTTATAGCTTTGTCTCCTTTAAATTCATTAGAAGATACAGCCTGCAGCAATATAAGGAATATATATCACATACACAAAACCTCCACATGCATTCTAAAAAAGATCTTTCTGCAGTTTTCTCACAGGCAGACACTGGCAAGATTTTTGATTAAAAAAAAAAGTTTTTGCATTCAGCATACCAACCTCCATTCTCTTATCTTTCAAAAATCTTAACTAAAAGAGCCTTACTAGCTTTCCATCCTGCAGAGGGATAAACACATACTTAACTGTAAACTCAGTAGCTTCACTGAATTAAATGTGACTGATCACAGGACACGGAGCCAAGCACGTACAGAAGCTCTGAAAGTCCAGAGCGTGATAACCGAGAGCATTGCTCTAAGAGCACCTGTGCCACGCCAGCTTCCTGACCCGCTGAACTCTCACACAGCAGTGCGTTAGCACCCTCTACGGGTCAGCTAACGCCAAAGCTAATACAAAGTCACTTCACGACAGCAAAATAAAAAAAACCAGAACAGTACTACAATTCTTGAACGTACCTATTGCATTTGTAACTTCTTAAAAGGAACAACAGGGGGAAATATCAAGAAAATATCTAGAACTTGTTTTCCTGACAAAGGGAATAAAGAATGCAGATAATGCATATCCGGATTTATCCTGATTCATTGCTAATACTCAAGTTTTTACCACTAATACTTTTTATTACTAACTGCCAATCATGTCTTCAGTACTTCAACAGGAACTCAGCAAGAGTTCAACGAAGAAGTGGTTTTCCAGATGAACTAAGTAACAAAAAAATCAGATTTCCTTTGATAGTTAGATGAACACTAACAATGACTTTCAGTTACTTTCGATTTATACACAACAAAATATATAGTTATAAAAAAAAAAAAAGAGAGAAAAGCATCAGTTCTTGGCCTACCTCTATGTTTTCTAGGCACTGCAGATTACAAAAAGTTCGTGTACTCAAGCTTTGTTCAGTAAAATCCTTGTACTTTGCACAGTTGATATTTGGTTTTTATTTTGAAAGAGGCCAGCCCTAAATTAATTTTGTTCCATAGCAGAACACATGAGATTAATGAAGACAGTGGACCATGAGCGAAATATTTTTCTATTCAGAAGTGCAGCCTTCCATTAAGAGTAAAGGTCACAACAAGAGTGAAGCAATCCTGAGATATAAGACATGGCCTGCTTCAAATTCCAGTTCTCTCACACTGGCATTTAATCTGAAGCCAACAGAAGTCATAAGTGATGCCTGTACATAATGCTATATTTCACTTACTTTTGAGATATAGTTACAAGCATTTTTTAAGAGTCTGGGAACAACAGCACTCCATATAACAATACTAAAGCTATTCTTAATATTT
Organism: Chroicocephalus ridibundus; assembly: GCF_963924245.1. Taxonomy (NCBI): domain Eukaryota; kingdom Metazoa; phylum Chordata; class Aves; order Charadriiformes; family Laridae; genus Chroicocephalus; species Chroicocephalus ridibundus. The sequence continues at coordinate 80,256,543 of NC_086286.1, read as the reverse complement.
CCTTCATAATAAAACCTGGTGTCTTAACCAGGATAGAGAATTATGGGAGGCACAAGAGAGAAGTTGAGAAGAAAATAGGATTTGTCATTCTGTACATGGAATAACTCCCCCCAACATTCCCTCACTACATTCTTAAGCATATATCTACCTTGTGCTATGAGACAGTATTCTCTCACTAAAGATCTTGTTTCCAGTGGTACTGCTGCAATGCTGTTTCTGAATTTCTATTTGAAAAATAGGCATTGCAATTAAAGAAATATACAAATGCCCTCTAGAACCTACAGTAACCAAAAGAATGAAAAAAAAAAAAAATCAAAACCCCAAGAGAGCCTTTAAAGATTTGCCCTCCTGAAAAGAAAAGAGAAAAAAAAGAGAAACAGTTAAAGGAAACGTCCAGCCTAGAAAGGTATTATTTTGAAAGAATATTATTGGATTGTTGAAATCAAACTGGTCTTAAGTAGAGTGGGAGCCAATGACAGGCAGACTGTGCAGAACTTTCTCCAAGGAAATAATGAGAGAAATACCAAAGAGAAAATCTCTAAGAGACCACAAATCTTTTTTTTGTTTGTTTGTTTTTTTTTTTTATAGGTTGAAGACTTTCAACCTATAAAAGTGTAACAGCATCTCGACTTCCAGTCATTTTCTATTTATTACTGCTTGTATTGTTTCACAGAAGGTGGTTTCAGAGCGCGAGAAAAGTCCTGGAAAACACCACATTAAGTACCTAAAATCCTTTTGAAAGTGACAGATGGACAATAAGGAAAATTACTACTTTTCTAACAATTTCTTTCTGAACCCAGGGCAGAAAGTGACCACACGAGCTGGTACATTGTTTTCAGATCAGAATAACTTAGTGAAGTAAATCAGTAAGACACGTCACATGAACTGATAATTTCAGGACAAAAAAATAATAAATCCTATACACCAGAATTGTTTGGGGTACTAAGTATATCAAGTGGCCAAAATCCAGTGTTTAGGTATTTTTTATGAACGAACGTCTCAGTGAGAGAAATTTTGGCTGCACTGGAAAATAGTCTTACCTTTTCCTTTAGTAGTCAGTAAGAAATAAATTTTTCTTAAGCAAAGCAGCATTTTTCAAACAATATGTCAGCCACACTTGATCAAACGGTGGTTTGACCTTTTTTGTCTTCCACTGATTCTGGCTTAGGAAGGGTCAAGCATCCATCCAGTTCATACTAGAAAGACACCTATGCAACTACTAGGGCTACAGCACAATCCACAGAAAGGGGACAGAAACTCTGCTGAAGGCCACGTGCAGGTGCTCAAATGGGATGGTAACAAGCTATAGGGTGCTGTCCCTTCACATCTGCTGAAGAAATCACCCCTGGCACATCAGAGGCTTTCACTCAGGCAGAGCTCCTGAGAGAGGATGCAGCTCTCCAGGTCTCAAGCTGCGAGGAGAGCCCTCTCCTGTGGACTGAAGCAAGCAGAGTTTCTTTGCCTAGAGGAGGTGTGTTTTAGTGGAGGAGCTATGTCACCAAGTTAAGAAACTGCAGGAGGTCAGTGGGCTGCACAGCATCAGGGAAGATAAAAAGATTGATGGCATCCTCGCTGAGACCTTGCAGAGATGAGAGCCTGAACTCCCAACTGCACAGAAAGAGGGTCTGCAGTCACTGGAGTGGTGAATGGAGACTTGCAAGATGAGTTAGACCAGAGTCTTGCAACCTCTGGCAAGAGAAGGCAGGCTCCTTCTCCACCTGCAGTCAGTGCCTCAACAGCAGACAAGGGGCTGGAAGCTCTGAGGAAGCATCAGAGCAGCCTGAACAGCACATCCACACCAAGAGGTAGCAGTCATAGCAGTAGAAGGCTCCTTCCTACAGGGGATAGAGCCCTCCCCCCATCTGCCAATCTCACTTGCTACTTGTTAAGAAGTTGCAGACTGACGAGGTTTGCAAGGGAACCCTTGAGCATATCAAGAGTGACTATACAGCTCCAGGGGCAAGGTAGCACCTCTACAATTTTGCAGAAGGAGAAAGGCTCAGAGAGATACGAACGCTGGTCAATAACTGCAGGTCAGTAACTGTTTTTGCAGCTGGTGTGACAACAGGGACTTGGCTTTTACAGCCACAGGACATTTTTTATGGACAAAGGACTGCTAGGGAGAGATAGAAAAGTATCTTTGCCTTCAGGTTGGCCAGCCTCGTGAGGAGAGCTTTAGACCATAAACAACAGGGTTGTGAATAACAGCCCACAGACAAGTAGAAATTTAATGGACATGGATGGAAAGCAAGTGGTGAAAGGTGACTGCTACAAGGGAGAGCTCAAAATGATAAAAGAGGGTAGAAGAGAGCCTACCACAAGTATGTGTATATAAATGCACAAAGCTTGGGAAACAAGCAGGAGAAACTAAAGCTCCACATGCAGTGACATAACTGTGACAGTGTTGGGCTACCTGAGATACGATGAGACAGCTTGCACAACTGGAATGCTGTTGTGGATGTATGGACGCAAGCTGCTCAGGAAAGACAGGCAGGGCAAATGAGGGAAGAGGGTTGTCTTCCATGTGAGGGAGCAGCTTAGATGCATGAAACTGAATGGGACAGACAACAGGTTGGTTGAGATTTTGTGGTTCAGGATCAGAGGAGAGACTGGTAAGTGCAACATCACAGTGAGTTTGTTACAGATCACGCAATCCAGGTGAGGAAGTAGATAAAGTCTTCTTTAAAAAACTCAAGAAGTTTCTGCATCGCAGACCCTGGTTCTTGTTAATCTCTGACATCTGCTGGAAAAGCAACATGGTGGGACACAAGTAGTCAAGATTTCTTGATACAGGAGGGACCAGAGCTGACCCACAGCTGATTGGGTTACCAACAAGACAAAATAGTTCTAGATGTGATAATTAGTGGCAGCTTTGGCTGTAGTGACCACGAAATATCAGAGTTATAGGTCCTGGAGAGACTGATAAAGGAGAGCTCTCTGAGAAGATGTGATCCATTTCCGTTTGTAGCCTTCTGATGCTGCACAGGCTGATGACTGCAGCTCCTTAACTTCATGACAGACCTTCCCCCAGCACACACCTCCTGCAGGCAAGGAGACCATCTTCCCCTGCCCCAACAACCTTGGCGGGAGGCCCCAGGCTCCTATAACTCCACACCTGGAGAGATGCATCCTCCCCTTCAGGAGCTTGGTCTGAGTGCTGCAGACCATGAAGTTGAAGCTATGTTTCAGATTTCCTCCAAACCCTCACTGGAAAAGGAGCTGCAGCTGAAAAGAAATACACTACATTCCAACCAGGTATGAAACTGCACAGACTGTACGCAATATGACCTCACAGTGCAATATAAATAATTAGAATAAGAAATATTACTAGCAAGTTCTATTTGATTCTGAATGCCAAAGTTAGACTTCAAAAGATTAAGCATTAATGCTATTATTTCTCTACAAACTACTAGTTCAATCTGATCCCCAGTTCTCATATTTGGGTCTTCCCTGGAACAAGCTTCAGCTATTTAGGGGATTACCATTCTCCTAAAATAATAGTTTGTAGATAGCATTTTTCTTAGAAAAGCAATTCCACTGAAATCAGTGGAGCTGTTCCTGGCAGAATATGCTTCGATTTTCTGAAAGATCAAAGCCTTAATTAGCAGATCATAACTACACTATTCATTTTCACGTCAATGTTCAGTTTACTAACTCTTCACTTGATTTTAGAATTATATATATTCTTTTTACTCTATACCTATATTCTGTAATTTATTTTTTTAATTCTAGTTTAAACATCATAGTATTTAAAAACTTACAGAAAATGCAGATCTATTTTTGGTTGAAGTAAAAAGCTTTTCTTTCCTTTCTTGTTACAACTTCAGCAAAAACTTAAAGTTTCCTCCCATTATCTACCTAAGATTATGAACTCACTGGGACAAGCCTGCTACCTTGCTGTTTATTCAGACCATATCCATCATGACTCAAGACCACTATAGCACACCAAGAGACCAATTATTGTTAAATTGCAGATAATTTAAATAGGTATCTAAAGCTGGTTTTGCCAGCCAGTTTTGAAAAAGTGAAAAAAGCTAGGTTTTATGCTTTTTTCATTTTTTACATATTACTATTTTATTAATGTAATATTACATATAAATGTAATATTACGTATTACATTTACATATTACTATTACTAGGTTGGTTGCAAAGAAACAAAAAACTAGAAAAGATCTCCTGCATCACCAAGTCTAAAGGGACTCCATGATATGATGCTTGCTAATCAACAAGACAATGCAGGTTCAAGAGGTGGAAACAGTCACTGGTAGTTTTCTTTCCTATTATAACACAGAAAAAAGAGATACAGTATCTCTTCAGTGTCCAAAATACTAAGTACTTTATCGAAAGCTGATGCTAGCTCGCAAACTTGTCAGCTCTCAAAATGTTTTGGTTTTTAACTCTTCATGGCAGAAATAGAAAGAAACAAAGTCTAATGAACAGCATTTATGAAAACTAAGTAAGTGAAACAATGGCAGTGTGATTCCTCAACCTCTCAGGAAAAAAAAAAAGAAAAAAGGCTCTTTTAATAGACCAAATAGACCATATGATAGAACAAAAATAAAAACAATAGCAATTAGTTCAAGAAGTTGAACTAATTGAATTCAAAAAGAGCCTATGTATCAGCATTAGATTATCTGTTTTACAGCGCAAGCACATAACACATCACTGAAGAGTGAAGGTTATGAATGTTTATTATCTTTAAGCATGTATCCTATTCACATTCAGACTGCAGAAATAATACTTCCTATCTATGATATTAGGCATCTTTTAAGAAGGTTGAATAAGCTAAATAAAGATTTGTTTGGTGATTCTACTGCAAGAAACAGGAAAGCCAAAAACACAGGCATTTCGTATTACAGTAACAACTAGAACAAAAACAATAGGTGCGGCACGACCTCCACATCATACATATAGCAAGTACAAACAGAATAATAAAAAGTATGTTCAACATTAAACTTTCTTCTCCGTCTCTGGAGACATTCAAAACCTGCCTGGACGCGTTCCTGTGCAACCTGCTCTGGGTGACCCTGCTCTGGCAGGGGGGTTGGACTAGATGATCTCCAGAGGTCCCTTCCAACCCCTACCATTCTGTGATTCTGTTTTTCACAAACAGCATGCTTTCCTTATTACCCTCCTCCTCTTTTGCCATCTTTGAAACCCAACGGAGTGGTTAGTTTAGGAAAAGTACTGACACTGTGCTGAACTTGGTAACTCTTTACATGACAAACTGAGTAAAGGTACAAAGTTAAATAAACTCACCATTTCAGTGGTGTACCTTCATATTCAAACCATATTTCACTAACTTCCTCTTGTCTCATAACTTTCTGAAAGTGTTTCTTCACTTTGTCTGTTACCAGCGTTAAGTAGCTTATCCTTGGCAAAAGCAACTGAAAAAAATTATAGAAGCTTTAAGTACACATAACATTTACTAAATTAGTAAAAATCTGTAACAAGTATGCATTTTCATAACCAAAATTCAGTCCGCATTCTTTTTTTATCCTTTTTAAGGTAAGATGTCTTTTAGACAGTTTACTTATTAATGGTCAATGAAAGGCTATAAAATTATATACTCAGAAGATGCAGAATAGCAGTATCCAATATACGAACACAAAAAAAAAAAGTAAAAAAATAAGTTCTTGTCTTGATTCTTTCAATGTGGTGGGAGGGAGAAGAATGGAAATTAATTTCTGCTTTTCTGTATTTAAGCAGGCCAAAGAATTAAGTTTTTAACCTTTTTCATATGAACAGCTGGGAACATGTTCTAACTTCTTATTGAATATAACAAGCAACTGTGTATCAGCTGTTATTTCAAAATGCAAATTCCTACAGTCTTTTTTAAAAGAGAATGAAAGCTAGCTGGTTAAGGGTTTGTTCTCCAAGTGCATTTTGTACTTCCAATAGCTGGCAATTTCCTTTTTCTTTGCACTGGGTTTGCCAATTCAACAGGTTATAGTCAAGGCTACTACGATTCTTCCACCATTTAACCTTTGCCCAGCTACTAAAATCAGAAAGAAAACTGACAATATTTTATCAGTTGAAACAAGACACCTTCTTACAGCTTTGTGGTATGCTATCTTTTTTCTCAAGTGTGATGTTATGCCCTATCTGAAACAGAACGCCATATTATTATTTTTTATTTGCACCTCCCCCCCCCCTTTTTTTTTTTAAGGTCTCATGCCTAGTAAAAGTGGTTAAGCAGACTGCATCCATGTACTGACTGATGACTGTATAGTGCATTTACTTAAGATCAATCAGCCCATAAGCTTTAACGAACAATGCTTTCAGTATTCCAATGAGAAAAGATTAACTTTCCCATAAAATAACATTTAGCTTTGGAGCAGGCATTTTAAATTAATTGTATCAATCCTGTAAAGTTATTGTCATTTCCTAATTATTAATAAAATAGATGTGTCTAAGGAATAAATATAAATAAATTAATTTTTACATATTTAGAGAAAGAAAAACATTTGTTTTTCAGTGTTCCTCATAACCATTGTCATTTCTTAAAATATTTTCTTTATAGTATATGGATAATGCTAGGCCTTAAGTGAATGTCTATGGTACAGACATCCCAAACTATATAACGATATATTTTGCCTGACAGAAAACTTGATCTCTGCTGCAACATTCTTCCAGAATCTCTCCATAAATTAGACCACATTTTGAGATATAGTAAATAAAGAGTAAGTTCGTATGAAAGAGAATGGATTTGTCTTTTAAACAATGCTGCACTAGGTTACTAATCTGCATACATCTGTGAAAAAACTAAATTTTAGATTTACATAAAACTGCAAAAGATCAAGACTCACCACTGTCACAGTCATCAAGTCAGTTAACACTTGATCTTTTAGGTACCATATGGGGTTTTTTTTCCATCTGTTGCTCTTATTACCATCATCATATTGTTTCTACCTTCTTTCATGGGAGCCTAATTCAGCAAGGTAATTAAGCACAGCCTTCAGTTTTAAAAGGTAAACAATCTTATTAAATTCAATGAAGTCATATACACACTCAAATGAGAATTGTTTGGTACCCCAATGACTTAAACAACAGTATCATTTTTTTCCTTTTTTCCTTTATTAACCTAATTCCATATATCTACACTGATTGTTCTTGAGACAATATTGTCCAGGCTATTACAATCAAACACAAGTATTTTTGGTAATAATTCCATATTATTTCTGCATGATATTTGCAGTTAAATTGCTGGTATATTCTGATAGGAGACCCATTTGGTCTGTTGCAAAAGCCAATTTTCAGCATGCTGCATGTGACACAGCCATGCAGGAATTGATAAATATGTTAAAGCAGTATTGACTGGAATACTGTTGACATAACCCTTTCAACTACATAACTAATTTCCTCTGTAAAATATTTTACTTTAGTTTGTAGTGTGGAAGAACAACACAATTTCTATTTCAACATAATCGGAGATCACAGACAATAACCAAACAGCATTTAACTGAACTTAACAGAACATGGCCAGCATTCCCAATGGGCACCTCTGGAGTACAAAATCCAACGGTTAATTAGGTTAACAGAGATTGCCTGTTTGTCAGAGATGCTGAGCATTTGCAGCACCCAATGAACTCTTTTTTTCGGTCGTCCCACATCTTCTACCTTGCTACATTCTTCCCCTTCCATGGGAGACATGAAAGAATCTAATTCTATCGCTTTTCTAGCTCTAATTATCCTAGAGATTTACAAGTATATCAAATATGTTAATGGAGACCTTTAAAAGCCTAGTTTAAAGACATTTTCCATTTGTTACCCCTTTTAGTATCCCTTCTCCACCAGTTCTCTACACTTAGTGAAAAACATCAGTTAACACATAACATTTTTACTCCAAAAATCCTGTAATTTTTAAATGCTATTAGTCCTACATTCAGGTTGCTGTTGTTGCATTATTTGCGTTGTTGGATGTGTTTTATTTTTCATTTACTGAGTATTTCCAGGGGAAAGGTACTGATATTTATGAAAAAAACCCAACTGTAACATATTTAACTATATGCTGGGCTTTAGTCAATCTCTCTGAAGCAGAATCATGTTAATTGTTTTACAGAGGCCTCTATATGAAAACGGGAATTCTACACAGTCACTCACCTTCCAGACTATTAGACACTCACAAGCTCCTCCACCCCTTTACCCGTGTGGCAAGGTGCCTTCCATTTAAGCAAAGCCATGTTCACCAGAATGACATGCACAGGTACTTTTTGCTACTGACTCCTAAGCCAGTCCGTGCAGGTCAAGGAACTCTTTCACCCTTTGGCGACCCTACAGCAGTATCTCTAGATACTGCGAATGAATGGCCATGATTCAGTGATAATTCTTGGTTTAGGGCTGTAATACTTAATTAAGAAAAAAATCTGATAATCATATGACACAACATACTAAACCAAGTTAAACTCATTCCACTAGGTCAGATTTGCCTTTTTTTTTTTTTTGACAAATTTTATTTTTTTGACAAATAACTGTGTATTAGCAGACTTTCTGCTAAAGGTTAGAATAATGCCATGAAAATAAAATACACCCAACAATGCAAGTAATGCAACAACAGCAACCTGAATGTAGGACTAATAAATCACTACATAACACGCTAAAAGACAGAATGCCTGTCATAAAAATGACCTACAGTACTGCATGGGCAAATATACAGACAAGGTAGTATTAAAGCTTTTAACGAATAAACTGAGTGCATATTTAGCATAGATTCAATAGCTCTCAATTTTAATTGTACATGAGATAACTAATAGGAAAGTGCACGATATAACACACAAGGAATTAAACAGAAGAGAATCCCAGTTTTGATTCAAGTTGTCTGGCAATTGACTCTGCCATGCTGCCCATTGATCAATGGCAGATGAGTATAATACTTGCCGTTCACTATGCTGCGTCACAAAGAAATTTGAATGAAAAACCCCACTTTCAGTTGAGCTTTGTGACTCAGAAGGAGCCACATCTGTCTTGCTCCCTAGAAAGGATGGACTTGTAAGAAGATTCAAGAGAAGTCTAAAGCAATCGGTGCGTGAATGATTTGCTTTTAAGCAGCAAGACCAAGAAAGGATTCCTGAAACGTTATGTGAGGCTGGGTGCCTTTCCCTCCAGCAACCAGTTGTGTAAGTTTTCTCCCACTCAGTATAAAAACAGAAAGCTGGCATAAACTCCTTCAAAGTAGTCAGAGTACACAGTATAAAGCCAAGTAGATGTTCACGACCTGTTGGGATCAGATTGACTACTGCAACAGTAATGGAGACAAGATAAACAAGTCACTCAGCACTAACAATCAAAAAAAATACCATTTGAGAACATGAAAAAACCCTAACATTCATATTCTCATCTGAATTCATAAGACAATGGCCAACAAATAAGATTAGTCCTCCTCATTAAATTAAGAAAACAAAAGTAAATCTCCAAATACATTACCAGGCAGAATAAATCCTAGTAGTCTAGAATATGCCATCCCCAAAATTACACAAACCACACCACCTTCCTTTTGCATGTTGTCTGTTGCTACAGTACTTAATCACAATAACCAGAAATGCTTTCTGTGGAGGTTAAATGAAATGCAAGGAATTCCTAATGCCTAAGGAAATGCTTGCAATGTTTTTTGTGTATAAAGAGCTATCTCCACAGGTTTTGTTGCAGAGCAAAATACCATTTTACATTCAAAACAGATCATAAAAAAATTTTAATTTTATTTCTAACTGTTGTTTGCACCAAGAGACAGACAGTATAATATTTTAAAATAAAAATTGTAAAAATTTTAGGACTAGGAAAAAGTCGGATAGTTCAGCAACAAAAGTAGTTCAACCTAGCTGTTCCCAATTATGCCTCCACTCAAAACATAGGCATCTGTAGGAAACACAAGATATTTGACACATCCACTTCCAGTGTAACTCTGCAGAAACCTACAGGGCAGTGTTTTACCTGAGCTGCTTAGTCTTTATGTCACTACTCTTTCCAAAAGACAGACAAGCTCACTTTAAATTAGCTCTGTTACTCCCATGCAGTGCCATAATGTGATACGCACATGCATCACTCCTGAGCTGTGATAACACATCTAACAGACAAGGGTCTCCTGCCACACTGCTCAAAAACTGAAATCCATCACACAGGTGCTGGGCTGTTTTTCAAACCCCTCACCCTCTAGGCCTATGTGTTCCTCCATCTTCATAAAGCAAGTTCCTCAGAGCAGAGGCTTTGTTCCCTTCGTAACATAACGATGCCAGTGTTTCCTTCCCATGCAGCCTTCCCATTTATGGAAGGCAGTCCGAAATACAGAGGTTCTATGTATATTAACAAGTACTGAGGTGTGGTAAGAGCAGACATATAAAGCTGAACAGCTGGTGTTGAGAGCTGGGAATGTTTGCTACATACACTTTTTTATGTTTTTTACTTCAGTTTAGCTGCAGTTTGAGCCCACACTAAATGCCAATTAGCAGCTGAAGCATACCTTCTGCTTCAGCTTCACATGAAAGTGATTCAGCTTGCGGGCTATACGACTGCTGTGTGATACAAACCTGGGCACAGTAAGTGGAAAGGATGAAGACTTCCTTCAAAAACGCACTCCAGATCTGAACAAAAACATTAATGTAGACACACTTCGAAACCATGAGAACTAAACCATAATTTAAAACTTTGATTGCCGTTCTACCTTTTACTATTATAAATCCATGGTCTCTTCAAGAAGCAGAGCTATATATCAGCTCCAACATGACCTGAAAAAGGAAGACGCTAAAATTTCAGAATTATGATCTGTGTATAACTAGATTTTGCAGAAATAGAGAATTAAGCCTTGAGAATTCCTGTGTATACTTCAAATGGAGTAAATAAAAGAGACCCCACCAGTTTAAAACTGTCTCCTTGGCTTAGAAAGTTGGCCATACCATGAAGATAACATGGTTTCAGGGTTTCCATGCTGATGTTAAACAGATCGAGACTGCATGTCTCTATAATTAAACTCGTACTTTTCATGTAGCTGTTATACAATATATATACGTACATTTAAACTCATATATATATAAAAGAAATTTAAAGCCTCAGACTTCTAGATAGTTCAGATGCATTTGGCAATAGGTCAACCACATGAAGTAAAAGTGCTTCTATTTTACCAGTGGTGAAACTAAAACATAGGAAGATGAGCACTATCATTATGGAATGAAAAGCATTAGTGCTTTATTAGGTTTCAAAAAACCCACTGAACACACATGGAAATCGAAAACTGATGACATAAAGAAGCTGTTACGCACAGCAGATGAAATACTTCTATCCAGTAATATTCTGAAAATGAGTGGGATATGACAGATTTTAGGATTTCAGAATCACGTAAAAACTCACAGTAGAAGATTTTCCTCCCACATACCTGTTACATCAAGTTTACATTTCACAGGATCAACTAACATTCTCCATCAACCAAATGTCTATCTACTAGGTGCTGAAAGGATGAAAACTGCTGAGCACACTATAAATAAATAACACATAGTTATAGAAAGCCCTTCCAATTTACAGCTCAAATACATCCATCACCCTCATTTTCATCATCAGCTAGCAATCCAGTTCAGGCACTGTACTGTTAAAACATTATAGCTGCTTTTCCTACATCCGAGCTAGATCTCTGATGGCTGCTAGCGTTTAAAGAAAATGAGCAGAAAAAGTCCATAAGCAGAAATACTGGAGTCAGTGTTGACTATGAGTTTGTGTTACACAGGTGACTGACCTTTGTGTTTAAGACTGCACAAAGCTCTGACTGAATAGTAAGGTAACATACAAGTTCTCTCCCTTCTAGTCATTATGCAAGAACACCCAAACTCAACGTAAGTACATGGAGGGCCTCCTCCTTTTACCCAATTATTTATTGACTTTTTTTCTGGTTTTTTTTAAAGATCTTGATTAGCTACGGTTAGTTTATCTCACTGGTGAAACAAGCTTGAAGTTTTAAATCTGCTGTGAAGAGAGACAAGTCACACACTGGACTATCTGTGACTACCTTCATTATACTCACATAGTAAGGTTCAGCTTCCCTTTCAGTTATCTCATCCTGATACAGAGTGAAACAGGTTGGTATTCGGCCAAACCACACATCTCGAAGTACATCTTTGTCATCTGTCATTCTTCCAGTGGACAGCGAAGCACATGTAGATCAGCTTGTTTCTTCAACTAAAACTGCAACCCCGCTCCCCCCAAAAGAAACAAGTCAGCACTGCTGCAAATACACCTCGTTAAAGGTTCTCCCGTAACTACACTCCTGCATGATCAACGCTGTGACAGAGATGTTAAATGCATCAGTTTGTACAAAAAACTGACCGAGTTAAGGCCTCCAAGTTAACACTTTCCCAATTACAAACACACAGTAAATGACAAGTAAATAACCAATAAGCATTTTCTAAGCCTGCATCACGCCCCAACCGTAGAAGCAAAGGGACCTTTCCCGTTACCGCCTTGCTGTCACCTCGCAGCTCCCGCCACCCCCCGAGGCCCCGGCTCTACCGCGGGCGAGCGGCCCGGGACCCGCGGGCAGCCAGCAGAGCCGGTGTCCGCAGACGACCGGGAGGACGGGCAGCGACGGGGACGACGAAGCGAGCATGTCTCTCGCCGGCGGGGCCGCGGGCCGGCCCGGGGAGGGGGGATTCACCGAGGCCTCAGGACGGGCCCCAACACCGCCCTCCGCCGCGCTGAGACCCGGGTGCGCCTCGCTGGCCCAACGCCCGCCCGCAGGTTCGGGGCGGCGGCCGCCCTCGGGTGCCAGCAGCAGCAGCACGGCCCAGCCCGGCCAGGCCCGGCAGGGTCTCCTTCCCTCCCTCCGGGGCGGCCGCCCGAGGTGAATCAGCAGCGCACCGGGCCGGACCGAAGAGCGCTACAGCGGCGGCCCCCGGCGTGCTCTCCCCGGGCAACGGCAAGGCCGGGCTGGGGCGGGCCGCGGCGGCCCTGCCCCAGCCCACCGTGAGCGAGTGGCGTTCCCCGGGAGGAAACAGAGGAGAGACAGCCCCGCCGGACCGGGACGGGAGGGGGCAGCCGTTACCTCAGTCGCGAGCGGCACCACCAGCCCGCGCAGGGGGGGGTGCGGCGCTTCGGGCAGGAACTGACCCTCGGGCCCGCCCCCCGCCGCGGGCCCGCCCCCAACGACCCGCCTCCCCGGCGCATGCGCAGTCCGCCGCGAGGCTTCCGCCCGGCTCCGGACTTCCCAGCCGCCGCCGGAAGCCGGGCGGGTTTGAGGTCTCTGGGCGGGAAGGCGGCGCCGGGCGCTGCTATGCCGGTAGCACGGAGTCGGTCCCGCGGCCCTTTCCTCCCCTCGAGGAGGCGGTCGACCGTGCTCCCTGAGCGGCAACGGGGCCGCTGGGCTGCAGCTGGGCCCGACGTGGCCCCGCTCCTGTGAGGCGTCCGCGGAGCCGCTCGGCCGACAGGCGGCGCTTCTGCCCGCGCGCAGGAGCCGGTGGACGTTAACGCCGGGAACCTGGGGTGCTCGCGGGTGTTGAATGCGTCTCTGGGGGTTGTGGGCACGATCTGACCTCGTAAAGCCCCTGTTCCCTCCTGCCCGACTGCTCTCCTCTCCCGTTCTCTGTGTGGTAGGCGTTACACGCCATGGTGTTACACCACGGTCGCGGGAGGGTGAGGAGCCCCTGACGTACCGCAGCATCGCCCTGCACCGGTTTTTGCCGGCCGAATGGGTGCGAGCCCACAGCGATTTCCATTTCTGCATTTTAAGGAACGTCTCCTGCACTTCTGTCGCTCTGCACACCCCCACCTCGATGTCCTGCAGCTGTAGGAGTGAACAGCAAGGACATCGCTTCCCGGGTGGGAGGGCACATCATGATTCCGAGGAAGACCATCGCTTCCTTGCTGCTACGTGTCGCCCACTGGCAGTCGTCAAAGCTGCTCCCGTGGCAAGACGTACAGCTGCAGCGAACTGGTATTTTACAGCTGGTATTTTGGCAGTTAACCTCTGAAAGAAAACTGATAAAATGTGGGTTTGCCTGACGCGGCTGGCGCGCGCCGCAGTTTCAGTAGTGCGATGTTCTTGCCAGGCTGGCGTTCGGCCACCAGATGTCGCGCAGCGGCCACTGCTGCTGAAGGTGTCTTAAGGAATTCAAGAACTAACTAGTTATCGCTGACTTTTTGTGGGTTTTAACCAAAGACTGGTATTTTAATGAGTTTGTGTGTTCCTGATTCAACCGCATGATTTGGGGAATTGTGGTACTTTTTCAGTCATATGAAAGATTAGAGAAGTCTGAAGAGCTTGTTTTATTTTTTTCCACTTTAAGTAAGCTTGTCATTATAACCTTTGTTTGATAAAACATAATATTCTGAACACAAACCCTGTTATAAATTATTAGGAAAAAATAACTTTTTTGTTAATGATCTATAAGCAAAAAGTTTAGGCTGTGGCGCTTCTGTGATTTGGAACATAAACAGTGAAACTTTCCCTGTCTTCTCTCCAAGGGTTTTTGTGACATGTTAATTCAAAAAGAGGTAAACTGGTATAAACCTGGAGTATTTGGTATATATATGGAGTATTCTTGTTTGGTATGGTCTACTCCAAAGCATAGGGAAAGTCAGCACATAGCCCAGGTTATATTGCAAGGGCTTTAGGCTCTCAAATGACCAGTTTCCTTATGCTCCTAAATACAGGCAACTTACACTTACCTTGGGTGCAGGTATTGGGCATCACCTCTAAAGGGCATGCTAATGCTGAGATGATGGAAGGGGAAGGGTTCCTCCAGAAGTATTCCCTGCGCACTCACTGGTGCAGAACTGGTCCCACAATTACAAAGGCATCCATCCCACAGGCACTGGTCATTGCTACAGGCTTCTCTAAGGATTTGTGCAAGGAACCCCCTTAGTGCTGTTACAGGTCCGTTGAAACCAGTCTGATGAGGATGCATTGACTGGTGGAGCTGCTGTGAGGTGCCAGCACCACTGAAAAAAAAAAAAGTAGTTTTCCCTGGTTACAAGATTTACAAACCTTCAGAAAGCTTTGAATATATGGATTTCCCTACAGGAAATCAAGGAGAATTACATATTTATTCTTTGCCATTTCCTCCTATGAGTTCCTCAGAGTTCTTCGATAGAAAGAGTTGTTTCAGTAGTACTGAAGAGTTTGACTGATCATTGTGACGGGTTTGACTGATCATTGTACCAGCATCACTGAAGATAATGCCAGCTTATATGGAAAAGAAAATGGCCTAGAAACATCCATTGGCACAACTGCTCTCACTCGTTTTTTCTCATGAGCAGGAAGAAGTCTGCCAGTGCTGCTATTAGCAATAATAGTGGTAGTGTGTATCAACTGAGGATGTGACCTATTCTTGATGCTGCCTGTGCTTACGTCCTGAGATCTTACTTAACCTCTACTGCTACAGCTCTTGAAGCACACCATTGGCAGCTAGACTGTGTAATCAGCATTCTGTTGATTACAATTGACAACTACCAAACATGTTAAACATTTACTTTTGCATTATTCTCTCATACATAGCATAAGAAACATAGGCATCTGACTAAGGCATATGAATTCCACTCCGTAGGCTGAAAATTGAACACCATTGAGTGCCCAAGTCATTTGATGGATCTAGATACAACATGCTCGGTAGAGAATAAAACACAGCAAGTTATAAAGTGAGATAACTTGCTATTTAGAGTATCTTCCTATTAAAACTTCTTAGCAAACTGCTGATGTAGTTACCAGACACAGATGCAGCAAGATACATTGTAAAATCTGTGTGAGATTATAAAGACAATAATTCTATAGGCAAATGAGACTCTGATACTGAGATGAACTTGCTTGTAGGTAGATACATGGGATGTAACTACTGAACAAGTGAAGTAAACCTGAGGTGAATGCCAACTTTGCTATTAATATGACTCTAAATAATGAATCTGAACCCAAACATTAAAAATAATTGCTAGGATGGAATGTCAAAACAGGTACAATGAAAAAAAGGAACTACCTCCTTTGGCATATTGCTTTCCACATTGTTATCTAATGCTTCAGGTTGCATCATCACTCAGCAGAATGGACAAGTCAAAATTGGCAGGGGAAGAGCTCAACAAACATATTTCTAATGCCAAAGATCCTCAAGCAGTATTCCCCCAGTTTAAACGTCATCATCAGGCAACGCGCAGTGAGTCATTGCCTAATGGCACCCGAATCAGAACACCTGTTAGTGAGTACATATGGAATGTGAAGATGCTTGTAAAGAACAAGATTATAATTAAAGATGCATTAATTCTAACAGAAATACAAGAAATGGAACAGATGGTTTACATAGTTGTGGGCAGCTATGTTTTTGTTAATGGTAGTGGAGATGAAGATTTGTAAACAGATTCACTGTATAATTTAGGTTGGAAGGGACCTTTAGAGTCCTTTCCTGACCTCTAGGCTAACACCTCTTCTCAAAACAGGAGCAGCTACAAAGTTAGATCATGTCGGTGAGGGCAAATAACGCCAACATTTGTCTGCTGAAAATCTGCCTGAAAAAAAATGTGAAATAGTATTTCCCTGTATATTTTGCTATAGCTCAGAAAACTAATATTCATTGCTCTGATCACATAGAAAGAATTTAATGCTGCTTTCATAGAACCGTATGTTATGGCACCTACATATACACAAAGTAAGGATCATTCATATGTATAACAAAGAACCCTGACAGGTGGACAACAAATTCCTTTTATTCAGGCCTGGCTCCTCTTTGTGTACAATCCTGACTCCATTACATCAATGGCAAAACACATAAATATGTGTGAAATTCAACTTATTCCAGTGTTGCTTCATTAAGAACTGCTCAGCAATCACTATTGATGTTTTCCCTTCATTTCGCTAACAGTTTTCAATAGAGAGCAAAACATATTTTGTTTTAATTTCTTAGCTATTGTCTTTTGAGTATGTAAGCAAAAACAGATTGTGAGAATCATTAATGTACACCTTTTAACATGCAACAGTGAGTAACAGTCAAATTAAAAACTCATAATGCTGCTATTTATATCTAGCTAAATAGTTGATTGTTGCCTACTCACAGTGAAGAATTAAGTTCATTAATTACATGAGAAGCTGATTCATTCATCTGAGACCTGTCTGGAAACATTACAAGATACGAGTACCACATTTGATGTTTTCCAGATAAATTTTTAATTTATATGTTTGTGGAAGTAGAAAATCACTCTTACCTGGATAGAATTCTCCTTTCATGCCCTCTTCACCTTCTAGTATTTGCCTTTTATAACAAGTGAATGGGTTTGGAAATATTCTAGACTGTTTTAAAACTCTTTCTTGTCTAAATAACTGAAGTGTCCTGACAGCTGTCCTAGTTTTCCCTCAGAGTAGTTAACTCTGGTTTACTTTGCTGATTTCCTATTTTAATTCTGACTTAAAATTCCTAAACGGTATTTCAGACTCTCAGAATAATCTTTTATTGCTAAGACAAGTGACTGGACATTAGGAACTCCTAGTTCTGAGTCTGCTGCATATTATTTACCTTGAACAAAATTTCTTATGTTTGCTACTTTGTCATAGCCCCATTAAGACATCTTGGTCTTAGTGAGGAGGGAAGGAAATACCATTTTTTAAAATTTCACAATATGTATGTATGGAGATTTCTTATGAATCACACCATAAGCTTTCTTTTTTAATATATTAATAGTGACAACAGACCTTTATTCACCTAGCTAGATTTTCACCCCTCTGCATGTTAACTAATACTTATTCTGTCAAGTCTTGTCACTTATCAAAGAGGAGTGCCTGGTACTCAAAAGGCAGTAGATGAAAATTCCTGATGATTCCCATTTTTTCTGCTGGGAATACTGAAAGAAAGGTTAATGGCTTTGTCAGTACTATCTCGGTTTGTGGCAGGATTGGCTCCATCTATGTTTGATACATAAATTTAGCTATTTATGACTGAGGATCACCACTAACTTAGTGGTGAATCATAGCATGGCCAGGAAGTAAAATAAAAATATAAGGAGGATAATATAATAACCCTGTGCTGTTTGGCCATTGGAACAGCCTTTATGTTGTTTATTTTTAGAAGATGTTTCATCCTTAATCCGAACAGAAACCTTCCGTCAATGCTGTTGGGATGTCAGCTTCTGAGACAAGGGCAGTCCAGTCCTCAGAATAAGACGACACGAAGCACCCCAGTGTCACCTGGTACTCAGCAACTCCAAGAACTGAAAGTAGCATTAACTTCTCTTTATTGACAAGTAATCTTTTATACCTTGATAAGAAGACTTCTTGCTGTACAGCTTTAAATTAAAATCCTTTCAATAAGGGTTTAATTCCTTTCCTATGTTACATTGCATAATTTCAAGCATCTGGGTTAGACATGGTCATCCACAGATACTCATTACAACCTAGTCTATTGGCTAATTTATGAAGCCTGGCATACTATTGCAACAAAGTATCAAATATCATAGGGGTTCGTGGACAACAGAGTGCTACCTGTGTTTAGGTACAGCAGGCCGGATTCGCTGCCCATGCAAGTCACCACGGCTTCAGAAAAGTAATTTTCTCTTCTCAGTAAACCTGTGCGTCTACTACATCTGACCTAGACCATGTTTTTTTTTTCTTAGCTTTCTAAAAGGAAATACTTCTGGTTTGTAATAAAATACAGGTTTTCTCTATTCCAGACAAAACTGGTTTTGTGGTATGACTGGATGATCTTCAGCAGTTTTACCCAGGGAAAGAATTTTTCTCAGTTATTCCAAATTCACTTTGATCATTTTGTAGTAATAAAGTCTTGATAACTCCAGTTCTGAAGCTCTGATATATCTTTGTTTCTCTGTTAATTAAGTGTGTTAAGGAGGTTTAAATTTACAAAAACTTTTTAGTGAATTTAAAATCAATAGTGGATGCGAGTTCTTCTGTGTTGTCTCTTTGTTGTATTTGTACAGTATGTGTTATATGAGCTAATTGTTAAATCACTCCGATTTCTCAGGAAAAAAAAGAAGTAAGCATACGATGCACATGAAATAGGAGCATGGATCTTAGTGTTGATGGGGAAAAAAGTAAAAATCCTAAAGTCTATCTGATTCCATACGAATTATAATTAACAGTGCTGAGTCAGGGGGGAACAATCACTTCCTTTGACTTACTGGCTATACTGTCTCTAACATAGCCCAGTATACGCTTGGCCTTCACTGCTGCACGAGAGTGTGCATTTGCCTCTGTTGAACTCCATGATTTTTGGACTCCATGGCTCGTTCCTCTCGTTTGCTGGGGTCTCTGTGAATCCCTGCCCAGCCTTCCAGCATATCAACCACTTTCCCCCCCCAAGTTGTATCATCCAAAAACCCAAAAAGCATGTGTTCCAGCTCATTGTCCAGGTCAATGATAAAAATGTTAAGTGGCACTGGCCCTAGTATCGATGCTGGAGGAACGCCACTAGTAACCAGCTTCCAGTTAGACCTTGAACCATTAACCACTACTCTCTCAGCCCAGCAGTCCAGCCAGTTTTTCACCTACCTTACAGTGTACCCATTCAGTTCACATGTCCTCAGTTTAGCTACTGGTATACTATGAAAAACTGTGTTGAAAGTCTTACTTCAGATAAGCCACATCTGTAACTCTCCTTTCATCCACAGAGCCAGCCATTTCATCATAGAAGGCAATCAGGTTGGTCAAGGATGATTTGAGCTTGATAAATCTCTTCTGGCTGATTCTAGTCATCCTTCTGTCCTTCATGTGCCTGAAATGGGGAGGACTGGTTTCTTGATTTTCCCAGGAGATGACCAGGTTGTAGGTCTTCCTTCTTGGCTTTTTAAAATACCGATGTGACATTTGCCTTTTACCAGCAACTGAGGAATTCTCTCAGTTGCTACAGCCTTTCAAAGGTGATAAAGAGGAGCCTCACAAAGACATCAGCCATCTCAGCTTCCATGGATGCATCTCATCTAGTCCCACGTCCAGAATGACTTAAATTCTCCCTAACTTGATCCTCCTGTACAGTGGGCAGTACCTCATTCCCCCCGTTTGCTACTAGGCACAGAGACCTGGCCTTGCCAGTAAAAAATAAGGCATTAAGCACTTTTTCACATTAAGCCTTTTCCACATAGTTTGTCACTAGGTCCTTTCTAGCTTGCCTGCACTAATTAGCAGCGAGCTTACATTTTCCTTCATCTGTCTTTTGAGGCTGCTTACCTGTAGAAGCCCTTCATGTTGCCCTTCTTGTTGCCCTTCTTGGTGGTTTCATCCCCAGCCACGTGTGGCTTTCCTAATTTGACTCTTGCACGCCTGGGTGATGCTGCTAGATTTCCTGGTAGCCTGTCTGTGCTTCCACTTTCTGCATGCCTCCTTTCTGTGTCTGAGCTCAGCTAGAAATTCCCTCTTCAGCCAACCCGGCTTCCTGCTATATCTGCCCATCTTCTTCTGCAATCACGATGGGACATTCTTGTGCTTCAAGGAGATTTTATTTGAAGATCAGCTCTAATGGGATGCTCCCCAGGGATTCCTGCCCACCTGTTTCCTGACCAAGCTGAAGTCCACTCTCCTGAAGTCCAGGTCTTTACTCTGCTACGTACCTTCCTCACTTCCCTTAGCATCTTAAATTCAACCTGTTTCTCCACTTCTTTATAGGCTTTGATCTCCATACCCTGATGAACCTGCTTAAAAGCCTTTCTCAACAGATTAGCAAGACTGTTGGGAAAGATGCTCTTGCCTCTCTCATGCTGGTGCCATCAGTCCCCACCAGACCTTGCTCCCAGAAAACAGTCCATGGGCATAGAAGCCAAAGGGGCTGCCCGTGACACCAGCCACGCTGGCTTTGATCTGCAAGATACATCCTCTCCTACTGAGCCCATCTCCTTGACTGGTAGGATCAAAAAGGAACAGCACCTTGGCCCCTTTACCACAGCGTAAAGCACAGCAGTCATCTTTGATCTGTTCAAGGTCTCTTTTGGCAGCAGCACTCGTGGCCAGGTGGGCAAGCAGAAATAGACAGTAATAGTGCAAAGACAGTAATAGATAGTAATAATCCAAAGACCCCATCAATCCTTCTGTGATGTCCCACATAGAGGCCCGGGACAAGCAATCAGCTTCCCAACAGCAGGTCTGACCTGCAGGTGGGTGCTCTGGCCCGTAGAGAAGGGACTCTCAGCCACTGTTACCCATTACTTCATCCTATGGTGCTGTTTCCAGCCACTTTGGGATTTTCATTGGATACCCTTGGAATTCCCCATGAATTTCTCTAATTTTAGCTATCCCCCAAAACTTTCTATCCTAGGTAAATTTTACTGTCTTGCTACATATAATAGCTCATCAGTAAAAATAAATCTTAAATAAGAACAATCTTACTGAAGATGTTTAAGGAAATCCATAGCTTGTTTCATCTCATATTGATTATTCTTACTCTTTCTGTTGCCCTGTGACAGCTCTTTTTTCTCTCAACCCCTGCAGTTTCCTTGATAATCTATTGGGAAGGGCATGGTTATAAAGACTGAATAAATTCCAGCTTACTCATTCTCCTTCATCTACTTTTTTGTGGACCAGGTAGTAGATAACTCCCTAATTATTGTTTATTGGCAGCAGAAATTCACTGACCTGCATTCTCAGAGTCGCTCTCTGTGCTTGTTTTAAATATTACGTCCTTATTCTCTGTGATCGCAACTGATTATCATGGGAAAAGCAAATGCTGACAAACAGCTCTGCCACTTCATGCTTCTACTCCCTGGGACTCCCGATAACTGGTTTGCTTCATCAGGCTGTTTCAACACCTCCTCTTTTGGATAACTTTTCATGGGGCAGTGCAAGGTTTAGATTCATCCGAGAAGAGGACAGAGCTGATGGCTGCACAGAGCGGTGCCGGCTGATGGATTTCACAGGGTCTTCACGCAGACAAAAGGGCTTTGTAGTGTACAGGAGACAGGAGGAAGAAGTGACTGGTAAACATAACTATGAACAGACCGTTTCGATTTCCTAGTAGTGCTCCTGTATTATCTGCAGATATACAGGAACAGTTACGCTTTTAATTACATCTGGTCAGCTTAACATTTAATTGCAGATTCTTTAGCACCTAACTAAGTTACAGAAGACTGGGTAGCTCTTGGATTTGTCACAGGACACTCATATCCCATAGCAATTTAATCAGCTGTGCTTACGCTTCAGTCTTGAGCATTTTGGTTTTAGACTGTAAATTGCTGAAGATAGAGACCTGCCTTCCTGCATGCTTGTACCTTTCCCAGCTCACCTGTCAGTCAGTGTAAATAATAATAAATAACCGATAATTATGTACTTAATTCCCAGGGCTACTGATTAAGTAATATACTTGGAATCTCTATAAAATAATTAATTTAAAATTTCCTGGTAGATTCTGCCTTCCTTCTTAAAAATTAAAAGAAAGAGATCCTATCCTAACTTAAGCCATGCTGGCTGGTAGATTTCTATGAGAATATGATGAAAACACAATAGAATGGCATTGCTGATTTAGTCAAGCTTAAATTAAAATTATTCTCTAAGGTGACAGGTTTCCAAATTAATTTCAACCTAGAGAATAATTAAAATTTAGATCAGGATGCAAAACAAGAACACGAGATATAGCTTAGCTTTTGGGCAACCATGAAAGTATAGCAGTACTATGGACACTAACTAGTGGAAAAGTGGAAAGCAAGAGAAACAAAGCCATAAAATATTAGCCTGGAAATATAATCATTGCAGCAAAGCTATACCTACTCAGGAAAACCTAAGCACATCTTCATATTAAGCAGTAAATTAACAATTTGCCAGTATTATATTCCTAATGCCTTGTTATTATGTACATTTTGGTATTTTTCAGTTGATTTGGTTTATGGTCTTATACAATACCTTTAAATTGTGACTAAAGGAGAACAGAGTGCTAGAATTAGCATTCTTTTTTTTTTTTTTTTTTTTTCTTTAAAATCAAACTCCAGAGGAGCCTGGAGCCTCTGATGGGCAGAGCAGCACGATGCTGCCTATCAGGGGCGTCCTGCCCTCACGAGAAGCAACATCTCCCACCTCCCGCTCAGTTTGATCAACCTACAGAACCGCCAAGGTGGGAAAGAAAAAGAAAATTTGCCACAATGTGGAATGTTCTTTCCTCTAAGTAGCATCCACAGCATTTCTTTCAGTCTAGTTATAGAGTCTGTTTTCTCATAGCTATTTTATCTTCCCCTGTTACAGTTTCAGGAAGGAAAAAACTACTTATTGAAAAACCTCAGATACCAAACAAATGCTGTAGTGAATCGATGTTGACATTAAGGGAGATGGTATAAAAAACATAGCATACATACTGTGTTTACAGATTTTAGTGTTCAGCTTGAGACCAGGCACAGAATCTTTACGTAAACTCTTTATTCAAACTGGCAAGTCCAAAGATTGAAAGCTTTCAAGAAACTATGAGATGAAAAACGTACAGAGGAAACATTAATCTTTTACAGGGGGGCAGAAGAACAAAATACTTGGATACTCAGCAAGACTGAAGTGGGTTGTAGGTGTTGTCGTGGCTTTGTACTGACACTGCACTTCAATGAAAGGTAGTTATCATTAAGAGAAAAGTAACATCGGCTTGTCATTAACAGAATGAGAAGAGTACTTAGCAGGTAACAAAGAAGGAAACCCCCAAAAGAAATGTTTTCTGTGGGACATTTTTTTTTTTGGAGAAGGAATGAAAACTACTACCACGGTTGCATTAGCAAGAATAAAAGTGATGTCCTGCACTGGGAACTCCTGAACATTTCATAACTGAAATCTATTTGGCTATCTGCCCGGACTCATGGGCTGCACCTAGTTGGCATTAAAATCAAACAGCACTCTCACTGTTAGCATCACGATGGGAGTATTATGTGGAGGTAGTAACTAATGCAGAAGTAGTTCACTTCTACATGAAAAAAAATAGGATGGCTGTGGATAGCACTGTAAAACTCCGTGTTATAGTTAAAGAACACATGCTACACCTTGGCCATGTTGTGGGAGACTTTTAATGGTTAAGCACTGAAGTTACACAACCCCATGAACTACATACATGACTTATTTTGATTCCTTCCCTTGAGCTGCAGGATTCTAACGCAAAAGCCTCTTTAAAGGCTCAAAGATGGGTTGCAGGACTCTTTGAGTAATTGATGGGAGGTGTGTGAGTAGCAAAGGGGGTTCTACATTTCACCTTCCATCTATGTGAATATATATGTGACTCAAAGGCTCAGATAAATTGTTTGCATTTTACAGCAACAATAAGAAACCATGCTAATACTGATTTGAATAATTGAATATGATAATTTCACGTTACAGATTCTATCCAATCCTGTTTGCTGTGGACTAGTCAGTTTAAGGAATAAAAATCTTAGAGTGTCAATGGGTTTAGCAGGACTATCAATGAATAACAAATTACAAATTAAGTCAAAGCTATCAGAAGAATAAAGGTGAAATCTTGACCCTGACAAGGGTCACACGCGTATTTGACTTGATCTGATCAATAACTAAGCACCTAAGAGATGGGCATTACATGCCCAAGTACCAGTTCACAGACAGAGTTAAATGCCAAAGACCCCAAATTGGACCACGATGGGAAGGAGACACCTTGAAATGAGACCAAAGGCATCCAACACAGAAAGCTAAAGTACTACCTGAAGTAATCATGCAGTGTGTACAAGAAAGAAGAAATCCAGAGCATGAGGTTATGTAAATCCATCCCCACTCCAAAACATCCCTCACACCCTGAGGTACCTCCATCTACTTCAGCTCCAGCACCTGTGTGCTCACCTGTGTGTCTCCCCAGGCAACCCAGCCATACGGCCGCCAGACAGACCAGGGTACGTCATGGCAACTGGCACGCCAATAGCGTTGACTAAGTGAAGATTGCCCTTTAAGCCTGATTGATGTTTTGCCCCGCCTAGCAGGTACATAAAGCAATCCCACAAATTCTTCTTGGCTTTCAACTTTACTTCTTGGGTGAAGCTGAAATCCCTGGCTCTTGCTTTTAGATTCCTTGGTCCTAGTCTCATTTGATCTCTGCTTGCTATTTTTCCAAAGTCTTTCCCTGTGACATGGACTTGATGGGTTTGCCCTGCTATTTGTTTTAAGGGTCTCTTGGCTTCTCTGGCTTCCTATTTATTGCTGTGGCTGCAATTCTGGCTGGGATGTTCCCGAGCTAATTTAGTTCCTAGCCTTGGCTTTCACTGGTCACAATATTTGGTTGCATTTTCCATTTTTAATTCCAGGCTGTCTTTAACCACCAGGAATGACCATCCACATCCCACCATGTCTGATAACTGAGGACATGTATTTATGCCTTTTTTTTTTCAAGAAATGGAGTGGGTCTCACTCCTCTTTTCAGGTGTACCCACGGAACCTCTATTCTTGTTGGGCCAGAAAGAAAACATTAGTGGCAATATGACTGTGAGGTGGAACGTCCCATAGTAGGTAGGGTGTTCCTAAATTAAGGCTACCATTTCCATCCGTATTTCTACATCATACCTGGAACTCTTGGAAAGAAATGGAAGCCAGTGCAGCATCTTGTGCAGAGCCTGCTATTATTATGTGTATTAAACAAGGCCCAAATACGCCAACCACAGTAAGTCCCAGTGGTGATTTAGGCCCAGCAATACCTAGTTTTTAACTCCTTGTCAGACTTAGGCAAGAAGCAGGCACACAACACGCAGCCCTGTGAAGACTGAGGCAGTTCTGGACATGTGGAGAGGTGAATCCCTAAGTACCTGAGGCACTTTCAAGACAAACAGGGAGGCACCCCTGGAATTTAGGTGCCCGTAGGGTTAGGTGTCAAATGAATGTGGGATTTCAGGACCATAGTTTGTGTCTTACGTGTTTTATGTGTGACACAGGCAGGATTTTGGCCCCTGCGTACTTCATTGCTCTTTTACCACCAGCTCCAAAGTGTGGGAATCCAAACCGCTCTTCATATATTCTGACAGTGAATTACCTGAATCTCAAATGGTCGCTCGTGTGTACTGTTTCTGGAGGAAATTGCAAACCTCTATTGTATTGGAAAAGAAGATAAAATATTTAGTGACAAAGCTGATGATAGTGCATTCCTATTTTTCTATAATTTGCTTATGGGCTTTAGATTGTTTTTTCCACATATATTATGCCATATATTGGAACAGTTTTATATTAGAACAGTGTTTCTGTTTTGAAACAACAAAAAGGGAGGACTGATGATTTGAATAAATACTGTTATCTCAAGTTGTGTGTTATTTAGTTTCTGTAACAGCTTCCCAGATGTTGAATCTGTATTTGTCTGATTCTCATAGTAATTCCAAAATTAACATGTTTCTGTGTTTTTTTGTAAGTCTCAGATACAGTGTGCAGTCAAGCTAGGTGGGTATTAAATATGATAAAGTCTAATCTAGATACTCAATCATCATCTTTTTCACCATGTTGGAATGAAACCAAACAGGAGAAGGATAATTTGTTGCATAATATCTTCCTATGATAGGAATTACTATGAACTGTTGCAAAACTGTGTTGGTTCAGATAAAAGCCAGACTGACTTGTTCTGTTGTATGTGTCAGGACTGCTGACATAAACATGACCATCATTTAAAGTTCCCTAAACGACTGGCTAATTCTAATGAATTTCTGTCTTAACTAATAGTCTTAAAAATGCCTTTCCTGAAAGAAGAGGTCCAAATCTTCTAAATAAGCCGAAGAACAAGTACTGCTACAAGTACTGAGCCTCCACAAATCTGTTTGGATCAAGATCGTGTGTTGTTCTGATCCTGCCATATTTAACACCGAGACTTTAACTTTGACCAAAGTTAGGACAAGTATTATCAACCAAATCCCTTTCACCTACTTTTGCGATCAGGATATTGTAGTGTATGTTAGCACTGAAGCACAAATGCTGAACACCTCAAAGCTGATGTTGCATGCTTATTTCTTACATGTGCCACTCCAGGGTGACTTAATTCTGCACATTTTCTAGGTACTCAATGTTGCTAATGCTGATCCAAACCCTGCCAAGGTAATCTAAAAGGATTTGAAAAGACGAATATCATGCACTTCTTTTTTTTCTTTTCTATGATTTAAACTGCATGTTTTCAGGCCGTACATGTCTTTTTGTTGGCGTGGAATGAAGTAGCACCGGTTGCTGAACATACCCTCTGGCCTGCCAAGAACTGCGGGTACCTGCTGGGTACAGTGGCAAAGAAAGGGGACACTGGGACTGCAGTGGCTCAGACTCCTTTCTCCCCAGTGCTGTTTAGCTGAAGTGGCTCACCAATACCAATTTTATTCACCTTTGCTTCAGCACAAGAGAATCCCAATTGTAACTGAGACCTAAATGGAAATATAGTACACATACTTAGTAATCCATTTATCTGGCTTCTTTAATGTTGAATGTCATAAAATGCCATGGCTATGCCAGTTGTGGGACTCCACTCAAGGAAATAGACAGGAATAATTTTAGGCTAAAATAAGAGAAAAGGTATAGCTATTTGGATCTTTACAGTGCATAGCCAGTGCCCAAAAATTCTATCCAGATAGAGGAAACAGGGATCTCCTGCTTTGTTCCTAGCCACCTGTCAAGGACGGCATGCTACCTGTCATGAGGTCTCCTGTCTCTGTCCTTGGAGATACTTGAAACCCAACTGGACATGGTCCTGGGTAACCTGCTCTTGCTGCCCCTGCTTGAGCAGGGGGGCTGCACTAGACAACAACCTCCAGAGGTCCCTTCCCACCTCAAATACTGTGTGGTCCTATAATTTCCATGCTTGTATAAATTGCTTTACCAAAACTAACATATTTTTTTGATCCATTAGGCATTTCCTGAGGGTACAACCAACCACCTTTCCAGTTCTGCCCAATTTTGTCATGACACATTGTTAATTTTGGGAAAATTCACTTTCTTCGTGGGTTGATCTGTTTACTTAATCACTAGCCAAGTAAATTACACACCACTTGGGAAAATAACTGAACTTGCCCCCCCAACAGGTGTACATATTGCTTTGGGTAAAACAATAATATACGTAGGGCTGAGCTGCTCAGCCAGACCCCTTCTGTGTTTTGTCATCCCCTGCCATTCTCACATCCTTGTCCACCTGCTGTAAAACCCCCAGCATTAATTTATGCCCATCTCGATTTATGTAGTGTTTGTCAATTATCAGCTGATTATGACCATTTTTAAATAGTGAATTTACAGTTTTTCCAGTACGCAGACATTTTTATTGTCTCACGTTAGCCTTTTTAGCAGACAACTATAACCTCCATGTCCCATCAGCAGCAAGCAAAATCCTAACAAAAAATCCTCATACCAGCCGAACGCTTGCTGGTTAGCCACAATTTAGGACAGCCGGTATCAGCCAGCGCAGAACAGTTAAGTTTCCTAAGGAAAGCTGGAGAAGACCTCAGGCCCATTTAAAGAGAAGATACCTAAAAGCCCCGGGGAGACACGTTGGACCACCACGTCCTGGCAGGGGCTGGTCACGATTGGACCTGAGACGATCCTCCCCGCTAGCAGCCGGCAGAGGAGCGTGTCCCAACCTGATCCTTCCCGCGGGAATGGCTCTGCCTCCCCCACGGAACCACTTCGCCCTCCTCGGCGGAATAAAGAACCGGCGGGACGGTTAAAGCCACTTTATTCCCAGGGAGGGGGATAATTAATTAATGTGGCGGGCACCGGGACAAAAAGCAGCGCTGCAGGCTCTGGGGTGTGCGGGCTCCCTCGGAGGCCCCTCGGCTCCCCGGGAGCGGGGTCGGGCCGGGTCGGGGGGTGGACGAGGAGCCCCCTGCGCAGTGCGGTGCCGTGCGGGCCCGCAGCCTTTTCCCCGCCGCTTGCACAAGTGTCCGGGGCGCGGGGCACACCTGAGGGTTAGCAGAAAACAACAACAAGATAATGGCCCCTAATGCGCACCCTGGGCACGGATCACAGGCGGGGCCGCTCCCTTTCCTGTGCGACCGGCGGGCAGCCTGCCGCGCCGCGGCTCCCTCGGCGGGGAGGGACCGACGCGGCCGGCGGTGGGCAGGGAGGGAGGGAGGAAGGCAATCTCCTTATTAAACGCATACGCCGAGGCGGGCGGCTGCCACCGCTGCCCCGTCCATGCCCGCCGAGAGCCCGCAACCGCCGGCCGCCCCGCGCTCCTGCCGCTGCCGCTCCTGCCCCGGCTGCCGGCGGGAGGGCACCGCCGCCGCCCGCAGCCCCGCCGCCTGCCGCCGCGGCGCGGAGCCCGGCATGGCCCGGCGCGGCCGCTTCCAGCGCCTCTTCGGACGCAGCGAGTCGGAGGACTCGGAGCCCGAGGGGGCGGCCGCCCCTCCAGCCCCCCGCCGCCGCCCCTCCGCCGCCGCCGCGCCC
Source organism: Chroicocephalus ridibundus (assembly GCF_963924245.1). NCBI lineage: Eukaryota > Metazoa > Chordata > Aves > Charadriiformes > Laridae > Chroicocephalus > Chroicocephalus ridibundus. The sequence continues at coordinate 80,227,304 of NC_086286.1, read as the reverse complement.
AAGCGGCGCTCCGCGTTCCCCCACTGGCGCCCGAAGAGGAAGGAGCAGCATCCCCGGGGTGCTCCCGCCTGGACCACGCCGCCCGCCTCCCCCCTCGGCTCCCCGGCACCGCGGTAAGCGCGACCCCCGCGGGCGGGTGCGGTGGGCCGGGAGAGAGGGCGGCGGTGGGGGGGGGGTGTCCCGGTGGGAGCCGGCGGTGCCTGAGGCCGCCGGGCCGGGCTGGAGGCCAGGTGTTTTTTTTCCTCTCCCGAGGAGGGAGGCGGATGTCCCGCAGCCGCCTTCACGTCCAGCCTGTGCCCCAGCCTTCTGGCGGAGCGGCGCCGAAGCGGTGTTGACAAACAGCAGCGCCTGTGTGAATAAGTAACAGTCACCCTTGTGCCCCAAGCAGGGGGAGGCTTCCTGGCCCCAAACTGCCTCCTGAAGTGTGGCTGGAGTGTGTGAATAGCTTTTACTCTTCTGCAGCAGTGGGCTTGCTCTGTGCTCGCTTTTCCTGGGCGTAGTAAAGGAGGGAGGGAAGAGAGAAGAGCTTGACACCGCTTTTCTACAGTGCTCCCCATGGCTGTTGCTTCCCCAGTGTGGTTCGAAGTCTGCCGTGAGTAATGACCATCTAATAATGCACGCTGGCTTATAAGTTCTTGAGGACACAGGCATTCCCTGGGGTCTGTTTACAGCCTGTGGCCGCAGCATGGGGAAGCTCAGGGAGACTGTGGGGTTGCGGAGCAGTAGAACCTTTTGACGTGAAGGGTATGGTTTCACGGCAGGGTATGGTGAACTTGGGGTAACGTCAGGTGTTGGTTTGGTTAATGCTGCTCAGATTTGTATAGCAAGACTCAGGCAATGAGAAGATGTTAGTGCTACCTGGATTTAAAAAAAGAAAAAAAAAAAAAAAGAAGTTGCAGGTTATTTGTCTCTCAGGTGTTTGGTTCAGACTGAGAAATCTCTAAGTTAGAGAAGGTGGTCTGTGTGCTTTTATATATATATACATATATCAGTTATATAGAAAATGCTAGTACTTGGCTAAAAATAGACATCATGTAGATGTCTGGACTTGACTGAAGGTGTAGTCTAATGATGTTTGTATTTGGTATTGAAATGTATTATTGAAAACTTTAGACACCAACACCTTTTATAAAAGGGGAAAAAAAGTGCATATGTTTACCTATTAATAGGAAAAAGAAAATGAAGTATGCTTTTCAGAACTGTTAAACCAGGAAATGATGTATTTCACAATGCGGTTGAGTGGTCAAGCTCAGGGTGATGCTGCAGGTGACCTCAACCAGGAACAGATTCCTCTTCTGCCTTCCAAAAGCCAGATAAAAACAGAAGAGCATCATGGTGTAGCTCAGGTTGGAAGGGAGCCCCAAGCATGGTCAGCTCTGAGTTCAAACCCCAGTTGCTCAGGACCATGTCCAGTTAAGTTTTGAAGTCTTCCAAGAAAACAGCATTGGGCAAGCTGTGTCACTGCCTATGTGTGAGAAGGTTTCTCCTGGTGTAAGGTTGGAACATCTCTTCGGAATGTTTATAGCCTCTTCTGCTCCTGCCATGCACTACTGAAGAGCTTTTGGCTCTTCTTGGTGACCCTCACATGCAGATTGGTAGGCAGATGCTGGGTCCTCTCCGAGATCACCTCTTCCCCAGGCTGAATCCTCTCCCCCAGCCTCTCCTCTCAGGGCAAGTGCTCCAGCCCCTGAGTATCTTGGGGTCTTATGCTCAACTTGCCCCAGTTTATCAGCATCTGTTTTGTGTTGAGGGGGCCCAAAACTGAAGAGACCATCTAGACGTGGTCAAATGAATGGCAAGAAAAGGGGGATAAGTCTTTAATCTAGTTGCAAGATCTTTTTTCTTCTGGATAACTTGCTAGATCTGCAGTGCCAGACCAAAACAGAAATGCTGTATGGGATTTGGAGTTCAGTTCATATACCTGAAAAAAATGGAGGATGTTTTTGCTGCATAAATTTGTTATCTAGTCCCGTGCCTTAAATACAAGTGAAGTCTAATAATTGCAAGGCTTCTGAAATTATAGGTTTGTAACTCCTGTTACAAAATACTGTTTTTTTTGCTTTTTGTTCAGGGAACCAATCCTTCTACTATTGATAACAGGTTGGGCTTGTGCTTCAGCACGTGAAGATACACGTGTATGTCACCATCATTAACTGCAGTCGGTCATCTGCAGAGAGCACAAACTTCTCTCGTTTGTGTAGCTTTCTACCACCCTTCTTTAAAGAAAAATGGAATAAACAGTCTTTAATACACAGCCAAAACCACTCAATACGTTTTTTTAACATGTTTTTTTATACATTGAAGATTATGGTAGCATTTCTCAAAAGAGGTTGCTTGAAGTATCTTATTTTTATTACATGGATGGTAGGCTGTAATGCATGGTTGCAAGAATGCTGTGTAGGCCAAATATATTATACTTTAAAAAGTGGTGATTTTGAAAATTTGTGATGCTTAATAAATGGCCAACACTTTTGCTATGAGGGAGACTGGGTTTGGCACGTAACTAGCACATCAGCTGGCAGTTTGAAGACACCTAGTTATGCGATGCTTCAGTTTAAAAATTATCTGATGAGCTGTTTTGCTCTTCTGACATTATTTTTTCAGGTAGCCGGTACTTTTCCTTGCTGTTAGTTGCTTATCTTGAAGAGCAGTAGCCAATATGGCATAAAAAAATCTTACCGTAAAAGCCAAACAAGCAGCCCAACTCCTTTAGACTTGAGGCTAGAAGTGTGCATTCTCCTGCCTCGATGAAATTGGTGTTGTACTGCCTCTGCTCATGGGTATCTGGGGTTAAATCAGGGAAGGCAGATGTACTCCTCTGGTCTTTTTTTTCCAGCAAAAGCTTGTAGAGTCTCTTTCCTGGGAATAATTGCTACATATTGGAGCCTTTACACAGAAGAAGGTGCAGTGAAAGAGAAGAATGAAAAAGAATGACAGTTGTCACCATGCCATAGAAACATGCACTATATTAAGAAACCAATTTTTACTTGATCCCTTGAAAGTCTTGTCCCTACAAAGTTGTCATGTCTTGGACAATGAATGATCTCCACCCAAGGACAACTTTAAAAATGAAGATGATGACTTGGATTTGAACTTTGAAGCAGGAAGTTGACTACAGGAGGAAAATTGTAGGTCTTTGGGGTGTGATGGTTTAGCAGTCTTTCTCACAGTGTGTGTTACTCTATGAATCTGGAGCTTTTGGTATTTGGTGGTCAAGACCAGACAAGTTACTTCAGTCCAGTTATGACTTGGCTAACACATAAATGACAGTAGCTAGATTCTTGCCCAGTATGTGTCAATGAAATGTCAGCATGAATGTGTCAATGTCACCATGGAAAAAGAGGACGTTTTTGCTGCTTATTACTTCCTCAGTTTCAAGAAACACTCATAGTTTGGTGTTGGCCTCAGTATGGAGCATGCTAGGACTGCTACCATCAGCAACACCCCTTGTCTTTACCATTTTCCTCCCCCCTGATTAAATTTAACTCAGCTCGTCTTCGTCAACGTACTAAATACGTGAAGGCAAAGAAACTTATGTGACTGTTATTCTGCAACAATTTGGCAGGGAAACAAAAATGAATTAGGGTTCAGTAATAGCATAAAAATAAGTAAAGGGAAACAGCATTAGGCTACGTTCAAGGAAAGTTGGACTGTGAAATAGTTATACCTTATCTTGGAGAGGAGCACACACATTCAGGAGATATGTTGGCTGTGAAGAAATGTTGTGTTGCAGGCGGAGAAAGTGGCGGTGAGGCCGAGATCTGATATCTCTTCCCTACTTTCATATTCTTCGAGTTACTCTTCTTTGACTCCTGTATTAGAAGAGGTGAAGGAATCGAGCTTCACAGCCCACATGTAACATCACATTTTGGAGAAAGGTGAAGAATAAATGTTTCATCCTGTGAAAAACAGAGTTTATAACAACACAGAATATTAGTAGCTTGATTGGTTGACAAGAACAAAATGTAGAAAACTGACATACTGCTTCCTGTATGTGTTAAGTAGTAAAATACGAACCCTCAACTCAATGTACTTTACACCTGTAACCTTAAATTTGTGCATTGTTTGGTTGAAAGAAAAAATGGAATTGTTCACCTGTGTTCTTTGCAAGATTGCATGTGGACATCTGCAAGCGTTCCTGGTTGCACTTACTTTATGGGAGGTGGAAATGGAAAAGAGTCGTTATCTTTGCAGTATCATTCTTGGTACTCTGTAATGTAAGCATAATGCCTTAGGAATAAAGTTTTATTAGTTTAATTTTGTCTTATAGAGGAAAGAAGTTCTCTTAAACTATCATGATCAGATAATTAAATGCAGAACATTTTTTGCTCAAATTTTGTCATTATTAATCAGGAAATCCGAGCTTATTAAAAAAATACGTTTCTAGAAAGGTACTAAGATAAGAGGAATGGCATGCTAAAACATTCACTTACTTTGTTTGCATTCTTAAGAGGTAAAAAGTACTGTCCTGTGGAAATCTGCATAATGACATCTGTGCCATGAAAGTAGTAATCTGTCTCTTCTGCATGAGTTTAGCAACAGCTGCTGTTTCTGTGTTGCTCATTTTGCAGGTTTGGTGGCTGTGAAAACACCAGTACGGAGAGCGCTCTCCTTTTCATTTTGTCCTTTTAAAAATCAAATGACGGTCTAAAAAATCTGAACCAGTAAGGCTGCTGCTGCCTTCCTGATCAGCCCGCTTGGATGTCAGCGGGAGGGTAGATCCTGGTAGAGAAGAGTAGGATCTCATTCCCAACCTCTGTAGTGCAGCAGAATTGCTGACTTTCTTTATTCGTGGTTTTTTTTCCCTTAAATTAGAAAAAAAATGATCTTAAAAATAAAGTGAGTCAATGCCCTCCTGCTATTCATGGTCAAGGGATTTTTCCTTAAATTTTGGGGTGCTTCTATGTTTGTTGCATGTTTATTTAGGAGGGATGGTGTACCCTACTGTACTCAGGTGAATCTGATCCATAATAGTGTTGAGTACTATTAAAGTGATAGGAGTTCTGTACTGAAGAGTTAAATGTCTATTAAAACACGGACTGTTGTGAAAACGCAGGTTCTAGCCCACTCAAACTAGGTGCCAGTCTTGACACCTTTGGTTTTAGCGTGTCAGATCCACACTCTGAAATGGTGACCAATAAAAATATAAAGGTGTTTTGAGAAATTATTATTAAAAAACACCATTGTGGAAACCACCCAGGAGCGTGCACAAACAAAAAGTTCATATCGAATGCAAGTACACACAGTTGGCACTTAATAATGCATGGAGTGCTAAAAACAATATTAAATATTGAATGCATACCAATTCAGTGAGTACCATTTGTCTAAAAGTGCAAACTGCAGGTTTCACTTTCTCCTCTTTCTTAACACTGCTATCCCTTGTCTCTTCCTTTTCTTCTTGTTACGTTCCCTTGTTTCTACAACTCTCCATCCCATCTTTCCCTCCCTTTTCATCCTCTCGAGATTTGCAGCACTTCAGCCTTCATTCTCTAGTGGGTTCCGGCTTGCGTGGAGCAAACAGAAGAGTGATGCTTTATTGTACCTGTGGTGGCCTCAGGGCATAGGCAGGACAACACTTGTAGGAATAAATTAATATGTTATTGAAACGGTGAATGTAATTATTTTGACTTACTTCATATAGAAGTACAAGATGGAATCCGTATCTTCTAATTTCAGATACCTACGTCTGAGCTGTTTACTCCCTTTATAATCAAGGAGGGCAAATAGGCACGTCTGGCGTGCAATTCATCTCACCCTGAGGTGAGTGTCTAAAACAGGGTAAATGAATTGCATCTTAGAAGTGCCAGTTTTTCCTCATTGACTTTAAAAGCCGCCTGAAGGCAACGCCTCCAACATCTGAATTTTGGCAGCTGAACTCCATCTGTTGTACCTGATGGGGGGGAGTCTACAGGCTGGTACTCCCATGCAGGAGATACTGCAGTGCAAAGTCAAACAGTCACGAGCTTCAAAAAGTATATTCTGATTTTTCATGTGCAACTTCAAGGCACCTTCTTTGTTCACAAGCAGTCTGCTTTTAAGGACTCATTTTCTGCAGAATTTCTGTGTTAATCAGTTGATTGTGGTTAAGAGTTTTCAAGGAACTGGGGTTGATCCCTACTTCTGCTGTGTTTCCTAGGGAAAGCTAGGCAAGTCATGGGAAAGTCATGGAAAACAAACTTTTCACAGATGATTATGGAGAGAGAACAGAGGAGACAGGAGAAAGAGGAGGGAAGACTCCTTGACCTAGGGTCTGATTTGCAGAATTTTAGCCAAAACGACAATGCTTAGGAAAGTTAAAGGCTGCTGGGAACAGAATCTTATAATGGGAAAAATGGGGAACTGATAATGGTTCTTCCTTTAGCAGCTTGCATTTTAAAATAGAATAAAAACATGAGGAGCTGTTCTATCATCAGAGGTTCCTGTGCAAAGGAACAAAATCCCTTCTTCAGCTTTCAAAACAGAAGAAAAGTCATCAATGGTTTGCGTGCATGTACTGTATCTGATGATAGTGGATCTTTGTATATACTATTCTTGTATTAGTCACTTCTTACACCTAGCAAACTTTCTGCTGTACAGTTTGCCGTCTCACACGTGTTTCTTCATGCAGCCACATACTGTGAGCTAACACAACCTATCATCAAATATTTCATCATTCAGTGCTCCTTGAAGACAAGAAGGGAAAGATAGGCAGACTGATCAATATAAGGGATTAATTGTCTCCTTTGGTGCCCTCTGCAAAAATAGGGTTCACTTAGGGAAAAGAAATTAATATCTTGTCCATATCCTTCATTCCCAAGTGTGCAAAAGTACTGTCATTTTTCATCAGCCGCAATTTGGAACCGTACTTGGAAATTCTGCCATGAAAAATGAAAGAATATTAGTTGGGTAAAATAGTACTTTTTGCTACGTGAATCCTTTATTCGTCTAGAATTTACAGTTATAAAGGCAACCAAACTAAGTTTTAAATGAATGTCCTGAACTACGAAAATTTGTAAAACAGACATATTTGATGAATTCTCCAAATCTCGTGTTTCAGGTAGGGCCCGACACCAGAAGCCCAACTGCTATTTTGGCCAAAAAAATCTGGTTTTCCTCAGTAAGGACACCTTATGTTGATTATAGTACTCCTCCTACTGCTAGAGTCACTCCATAAGTACTTTAAGAACTGTAGGCAGGCAGAGGGGCCACAGTGCATCCTTTAACCAACTTTTTTATAGTTATTGTTTCATCTTTGTAAGCTACCATTGTATTGTCTCTCGAGTATTTTGAACTGTTGCTGGTGCTACAGCTGTGGTGCTGCTGTTTGAGGCAAGGCTGTAGGTCAGGAATGCTGCCCGATGCCATTCGAATCAGTGAGGATCAGTGCCCAAGCTCACCGAGCTCAGTCAGGCTACAAACAGCTGAGCAGAAAAAGTAGGAGTTACCTGGTGGTAACCGTCATTTTCCATTTGTACCTTCTTCTGTGGCCAGGAGCAGGTGTCACAACACGGTCTCTAAGGGCTCACATAGAGTCACAGATGACTTCTAATTAATGCTAAGAAAGTGGGAGAGAACTTGTAATATCAGTGGGCTTGTGAGGAGAGGCTGCTTTTTAGGAAGTGAGGAGGTTGTATGTTTTTTCCTGGCAGGAAATGAGCAGAATGCTCTCCTCATTTATACCATAGATACAAAATAGGTTGATTTAGGTTGGAAGAAACCTCTGGAGCTCATTTCGTCCAACTCCCTGTTGAAAGCAGAGCCAACTGAGATGTTAGATCCCACTCTGAAGTTAGATCGGGTTGCTCAGATCTTTGTCTAGTCGTGTGTTGAATATCTGCATGGACAGAGACTCCACAACGTCTCTGTGAAGACTGTGAGAGTTTGTCCTCAGGTGTAATCAGAATCTCTCATGCTGCAGCTGATATCCCTCTCCTCTTGGTGTGTCCCTGGGCACATCAGAGGAGAGGTTGGCTCCTGTTAGGTAGCCAGTTTCTACTCTTCCAGGTGCTCCTCGTGTCTTATCCCCCAGCACCTAAGCCTCTTGGTAGCCCTTCTGTGTACTCACTCCATTCTGTACACTTTTATTTTACTGGAGATGTACAGGTAGCCTTCGTTGTCACTGCTAATAATGTCTGATAGTAGAATAACGTGAGAACTAAGGACTTGCAGAGACTCAGCACTGAGAAGTACAAGGTAATTCCAAGTGTCATTGTGAACCTGTGGATTTTTTGGGGGAGTGCCTATAGTTTCTTATTCTTCGACTTCCAGAAGGTTTTACTGATCTGTTTGGTTTGGTTTCCATAATTTTAATTCCTTGAAACCGCCAGTTGGGATTTCATGGTGAACATTCCACAACAGCCAGGGAGATACTCTGTGATTAGCAGTGCTGACACGTTTTCCTACTCTTGACTGGGAATCCTGTGCCATTTATGAATCATTTAGTGAGTAACCAGTAATTCTTGAGACAGAACGTATATTTAGAAATTTGGGACAGTATAAGCATGTTTGGCAAAAAACCAAACCATATGATTACTAGTAAGAGTCTATAACATTATAGTGCCATCTCTATCTTTAAGGAGAGTGTTTTGATGATGCACCCATAGTTACCAATTTGCAGATAAACCACAAATAATTCATACTCCATGGTGGAGGGAGGACATCTGGAGATACATGCTGAAACTTACCTGTTGTCCCCAGTTGAAGCATCTTTGTGACCTCCCTTAGCTATGTGCAAAAGCTGAAGCAGTAGGGGAGAAAACAGGCATGGAAATGAAAGGATATCTGCCTTATGCTCTTTCTATTTGAAGAATATTTGTGTACTTAGCAAAGAGGAACAAATTGTCAAGTTTGTTTTTTCTAAATATGTTTGACAGTAAGACTAGATAATTCAGTGGCAGCCCTCATGTTACCTTTGGAGTTAGCTCTGTATTCTTAACTGTGCAGACTAGGTTGCAGTAAGAAGTATATACTTACGCATATTCAGTCTTCCTGGGTTAGAAGTTGTCTAGGAGTAAGGTACCTTCTGTATGGAAGCAACCTAGATGGGCTAGTATAGCTAGCATAGACACAGATAGCTTACACTGTCACATCCTGTGGGGAGGCAGAGTGATTGATTGGGCTGATAGTTTGGTTTTTTTTACGGCACTGAGAATAAGCTCACATATGAGCTTATTTGAAGACAGGCTGAGATTTGGGGTTATTCAGCTTGGAGATGAGAAGGCTCTGGGGAGACCTTATAGCAGCCTTCCAGTGTCTGAAGGGGGCCTACAAGAAAGCTGGGGAGGGACTTTTTACAAGGGCATGTAGTGATAGGGCAAGGGGTAATGGTTTCAAACTGAAAGAGGGGAGAATTAGATTGGATATCAGGAAGAAATTCTTTCCTGTCAGGGTGGTGAGGCACTGGCACAGGTTGCCCAGGGAAGCTGTGGATGCCCCATCCCTGGAAGTGTTCAAGGCCAGGCTGGATGGGGCTTTGAGCAGCCTGGTCTAGTGGGAGGTGTCCCTGCCCATGGCAGGGGGGTTGGAACTGGGTGATCTTTAAGATCCCTTCCAACCCAAACCATTCTGTGATTATATATTCAGCCTGAAAGGACAAATGCGCAGACACAGCACCTAAGTAACGTAGTGACGTGGCTTGCAAATGAGAACTGCTTTTTACCTGGCTGATTTAAACTTGGACACATTGAACACACACATCTGCCTCACCCCACCGTGTAGACATATTCTGAGTTAACCCCGTGGGATTCTTCTGATTTGAGGCTGGATTCCTTAACTTATTCAATGGGAGGCAACCTTGTCTGTCTTTAGTTTAGGCAGTAAGAAATCTTTTTCTCACACCTTTTGTCTGTGTTGTTAGCTTACTGAGTAGTCTCTCCCAGGCTGTGGTGGCTTAGGCTGTGTGTTTGTCAAATGTCTAGAATAATGGAGTCTGATTTTGACTATGGCTTCTATATGCAAATAGTAAATAACAGCACAAAAGACCAAAAAAAAGTTGGCACCTTTCAAAAGCTGTGAATGAATACATATCATTTGCAATTTCAGAGTGGAACTCATCAGGCTTTATAGTCCTTGTGTAATTTAAAGGGTGTGTATGAGGTGAAGAATTAAAAAAGAGGCTGAGGCCTATAAACATTCCACAGGGGTGTATTTTAAATACAATATATGTGACAGTCCTTCAGGTGATAAGTCTGTTCACGTGAATTTGGCTGCCTGGTTCCCAATGAACAGCTCAATACCCATTTCTTTCACATCTGATGGAAACTGAGCACAGCCAGGGCTTCAGGGAAGGTCTCATCTCCTGTATTTGGGATGAAACCTGATGATGTTTTCAGGGAAATCCTTGTCTTTAAAGTTCTAACAAATCTGAATTATGGAGGTTTCTGTCCTCTCTGCTGGTAGAGTAGAAATCCAAAGGCAGGCAGAGTTGGACCATTATTTATGTGAGCCTGTCTCATTGTTTGCACTATCTTAGGCCGCTTATCTGTGGCTTGGAGCGACTGGTAATTGAACTAACCAGTTCTTTGTAAGATCTAGATGATATCTTCCTTGCTTGGGACAAATAGATGTCTTGACTATATAGAGCCTTTGAGGTAAGATAGAGCTAATAGTTTTAACACAGGGTTTTTTTGGTGTTTTATATGAGATAAATTGATGAGTAAGCTAAATTCTGTGAGAGGGATTTCATGTTTTCACTATAATTCACTGCGAAAGGGAAAAAAATCGGTAGAGATGTGACAGCACTCTCTACTGGCTCATTATAGTTAACAAAATGAAAAAAACTCAAACCCTGAAGCCTGAATGCTGCTTTTTCTGTCAAGATACCTGACTTCTCATCTTGACTTTGAAGAAGTCTTTGTTAGCGCCAGCATACTATGTTTGGATCAAAGCATAGTTTAGAAAATGTTTAACCCTTATAAACTTAAGTTCAAAACAAATCAGAGTCTTATCCCAAACAACTTTTACATGTGTGCCAGTGTGCTAAGAATGTCTTATAAATAAAAAAAAAGTAGAAAGCACGTACTTCGTAATATAACTTTTTGGCGGAAGTAAATCTAGTCAGATGACAGACTAATCTTTTTTGTTATGCAAAAAGTCCCTTTTTTCTGTAAATACTGAATACAACGCGATAATCAGACTTCTAATTTGAAAACATGAGCAAAAAGTGACCTTAATTATAAATGTTTGCTAGTATGGGAAACTGTGTAGTAATTTAGACCTGAGTGTTTTTATGAATGCTCTGCATCCCAAACGAACCTTGTTTAACTGGGATATCTCTCTTTTCTTCCCCCTTTACAGTAGAGTGCTCAGAAGCTGTGCAAGAGCCCGACAGGAGCCGGCAGGCTGCTGGGGCTGGAAGAATGTCCCACTAGCTGCTAAACCAGTGGGGCAGCATCAGAGGGAATAATAATAGTTCAGGGCTTACACGGCAGTGTTCGAGCGCTGATTACACCTTGCGGAGGTGCTGGCTGTGGCTGCTGAGGAGGGACTGAACAGGAATTATCTGGCAAAAACTTGGCAACTTCAAATTCTCAAATTCTGTGTCTAAATGAGCTCTAGCAAGTTCAAATATTGCGCACAACAGTGTTTTTGATGACATTGTAGCATCGCCTGATGTAATCAGGATTTTGTGATGGGCATTTGTGTTTTAAAATTCTGGCAAATTTCTTTTAAAACTACAAAATACAATTAGTCCGTGAGGGGTGTTTTTTTACCATTGGAAAAGTATCAAAGTATCTAAATCACTTCTCACTGCTGCTTGCCTGTTTTCGTTGTCGAGGTTGTCATCCTAGGTTTATTTAGCAGTTGTTTTCTTTGGAATTGTTTTCTTTTTCTTTTTTTTTTTTTTTTTTACTAAATATGATCAGGGTGATTCCTTAGTAGTACTACAGTTGTAGATGACTAACTTGCTATACTCTACAGTTCTGTTTTGCCTGGTTTTGTTTGGTTTTAAAAGAAAAAGAAACCTCTGCATACCTGTTTGGACATGTCTAATCTCTTCTAAGTTAGATCAGAGTTATTTGCCAACCTTTGGCATATTTCCTAGATGTAATTCTGTTAAACAATGTTTTCTCCCCACGGTGTTTTCTGCAGGAGTAGTGCTTTTCCTGCATCCACCTTAAAGCAAGTCCTTTATGCTCTGAAGACTCCACATTTTGATAAATCGTTTCTTTGTGGCTTGTAAGATTTATCAAAGTCCAGAAATTCTCTTTTCCCATTGTTCTTTATTATGGTCCATGGAATGCCTTCTCTTCCAATGACAGATTGGATATGCTTTTCCAGTTGAGGTTGAACCCTCTGGTCATTAGCCTGGGACAGTTGCCAAAACAATGAGCTATTATCATGTATTCGTTTCTTCCCACAGTGAGAGGTATCAGTTCTGACTTTGTTCCACAGAACATAAGAGTTGATAGAGTTTAATGTTTATTTCCTGGTTATGCCTCTCTGTAACTAAGACAGACGTATTTCTCTCTCATCAGTAATACTGCTTATTTTTTACCAACATGCGATTCCTTCAGTTCTTCTTCCGGACATAATATCCCCCAGGCTGTCCACCATCTGATCTGTTTCTCTCATAATTCTGAAATATATTTTTATCTCCTTCCAGAGGACTCACTGATTTACAGCATATGTTGCGCATCGGTGTGTAGAGTAGATTTATTGGATATAAATGAATAATTTGTAAATTAATTTTATATACAACACATAATACTTGTTTTCATTCTAACTTACACACTTTGGTTCATTGACTGTGTTTTCGTACTAGCAGGATGTCCTTTACGTCTGAAGGTGATTATACAGAAATTTTGCTGATGATGACAAATTAGGTGTCCATGTCATCTAATGAAGCAGGCATGACCAGCCATGTGTTGGCAGTAGCAGGCCATGGTGTACGTGAAATACACGTGCTTACTTTTTTTCCTTTCAAAAGCAATCAGGGTGTGATTCTCCAAGGGTAGATTTTGTTGTTTCACGATGGGATATTCCGTCTAGTGGTTGAGTCATTTCCACCTTTGAAAAGAGTTTTGAACCCTCTTCCAAGTAGTATCTTACTCAGTTTGTGGAAAGAACACAAGCAGTTGCCTTTAGCTCTCCAGTCGTGCTTTCCATATTTATGAGGCAGTACAACATCCCTGTCTCCTTCTAAACTCTCTTTGGGCGTATTAATCTCTCTCAGTAAATTGTAGTATTGTTGCTAAGTGTTAGTGTATCATTTTGCTTTAAAAAAACCCTCACTTTTTTGATCATCTGGATGCCACTCATAAAACTAAAAAATTCCCACACTGAACTACTTCTTAATACTATACTTTATTTTATAATGTAAAGAGTGTCAGAGGAAACAGCTGTGAAATAAATGATATTGACTGTCTTGAAATTAAATGCTATCTAAGTGGTTACTAAAATGTAGGCAGACTTACTCAACTTAGCATTTCTTTTATCTGCCCTGGGTTGCCCTTGCTTGCCTTTCATTTGCTTGTAATTTTAGCCTGTGAACACTGATACTTTGGAGAATCTTTTCATTATTCTGTTTTCTGAACTTTAGGGTCAGGTTTTTACAGAAGTTAGAAATTGGTCTAAAAGAGAGAAAGTTGCCATGAATGGCTCCTCAGAAAGAGGGTTTCGCAGAACCTTTTATTTCTCCACACATATACTCTAAATTGACTGGTTTGATTTTGAGCAATAGTCCCCATTCATGTTCAGGTGTGGATGTGGGTGTGCTTACCGTGCTCAAACATAAGGACTTTCTAATCTATTGGTATCCATAGGTATCCATAGATCTGCTGCTGACACTTTTGCTTCATATCAGAGGAATAGAGGGCTAAATGTCTTCAGGTGTTTCAGTCACTCCTCAGCCTTGGTGCAAGCTTCTTGTTCTTGGGGAGCTTTTAACTTCAGTTTTCAATAATTTTTATAAGCCTGGGTCCATTGGTTTAGGTCCCTCATCAGAGATTTCACAGAGCTGAAGGACACGTGAACAAACAAGGCAGTGATCGGGGGCATCTGGAGGAGTAGTGAGCACCTCCCAAAACTGGAAGTGTGAATATTTTCCAGAGGTGCTCATGCAGCTTCTGATGGTGGTGACCTGCTTCCAAAGTGCCTGGGTGAGGAACGAGTGCTGTGGTACTGCCGGTGCCTTCTGCTTCTCTCCCAGGGTTGGATCACAGGCAAAAGACAATAAAGAAACAGTTTGGACACCCATCCTTCCTATAGCATGTTGTTATCTGCTCCTTGTTAACCACTGTGGCATTCGGTATCAGTGCTGGCTCAGCCCAGGGTGCCAGGTTGTATTCGACAGAGAACCCAGGGTATGACAGGGCATCTGAGCAGCAGGTAACACTGACTAATGCTCCAGGACTTGAAACTACCTTGATGACGGCATTCAGTTCACATGATGTCCCTGCTGCCTTTGGTGTCAAGGCTGTCGCTGTGGAGGAAGGGTGTTGCCTTTCTCTATGACTCCTCGCCATTTGCAGGAATCTAGGAGGATGTGGTGGATGTAAATACTCTGTCTTTGCCAATGTGAGTGGGTCCTGAAAGAAGAGGTAATTTCTGAGACATTCTAGGAGTGCAGAGTGTGGTGGACAGGGTGGCCCTCTGAGGGACCCTTCATCCTCGCATCCACCCAGGAGCAGTCCCCAGAGCAAGAAGATGTTTGTAAGACAGTGACTGAGTTCACAGGTGTTGGAGATCCTGTTCCCAGCTCATCCTCTCAAGAAGAAGTGGTTGTCTGTAGATGAGCACCCTACAAGTGAAAAGATTTCGCAGAGCTAAGGTCTAAGATGTGATGGAGCGTATCACCCCATCAAAGAGCCAGCCAGCGTTGTTGGAGGTTCAGCGAACAGCCTTGGGAACAGTGTCGGTGCCTATAAACAAGTGACCTCTGGATAATGGATTTGCCAGACTGACCAATGCTGCCGGGGCTGTGGAAGTAGCACCTCCAGCAGGGTTAAAAACGGTATTTATCTTATTTAAGCATTCCAAAGGACAGTTTTACAGTTTCATATTCATAAAATACTACATGGTTTCTCAGGGCATCCAGATTTGATGGTATATTCAGCAAAACAGTCCTTGAAGTCTCCCTTCTACTTCCCACCTCTGAGTGGACTGATTATTCCTTTGTAATTTTTCACATGTGTGCCTGTGGACAATCACAAATAGAGGAAAGGATTTTTTTTTTCCAATGTGCTATTTAGCTTTCCTGAAGATACGTTGTCCATAAGCACCTTCTGCAACCACTCGCTCTACAGATAAGGCAACCAGGGCTCGCATGCTCATGAGGAACCTGAAATTTTGGGCATGCTCTACCCTTTATGACAATGGTGGAAAAAACATTAAGCTACATTCAGAGAACATCAAATGCATAGGTAGTGCTGCAAAAAGCTCATCAGGTCTGAGTATTTGTGACGGGTTGACCCACCGGTCCCTCGCACGCTCCCCCCTGCCAGTGGGATGGGGGAGAGAACTGAAAAAAGCAAAAGCAAGCAAATCTCATGGGTCAAGATAAGGATAATTTAACAAGCAAAGGAGAAAAAAAAACAAAACAGAAACAAGCGATGCACAATCATTCACTCACTCACCAACTCCCACCAGCAGACTGATGCCCAGCCAGTCTCTGTGCAGCAGCTACTTTGGAAAGGCACACCCCGGCACAAACGCACAGTTTTTATTGCTGCGCATGACGTTACATGGTATGGAATATCCCTTTGGTCAGTTTGGGTCAGCTGTTCCTTCACAGCCTACTTGCTGGGGGGACAACATGAGAAATGGATAAAGCCTTGGTGCTGTTCGGGCACTGTTGAGCAATAGCTAAAAACATCAGTGTGTTATCAATGCTGGTTTAGGTCACAGTTCTAAACCATAGCACCATACGGGATGCTATGAAGAAAACTAACTCCATCCCAGCCAGACCCAGGACACACTCTTGGGTGCTTATCCATAGTTAGTGATTTGTTGTCTACTGAAGTATTTATTATATCAGTTTGTGGATTGTCTTACTAAAGGCATGGCTGGACCAAAAGGTTGGTGGAAGAACCATGATAGTTAGATGTGTGATGAGTTTTATGCAAATACATACTCTGGAAGACTGAGAAAAACAAAATAGCCGTGACCCAAAGATCAGAAAGGTCTGTACAAAATAACCCAAGTTACCAAAGAAAAGGTGAAAATATATTAATGTCTTCTTTATAAATACTACAAACAAGAATGTTTTATATATGTTTAAAACCCACACAGAATCTTTAATGAAAGAATCACCAAATTATTCAAGGAAATCTAAGGCCAACTTTTTTTAAAAAAGGAAGAATAAATGACACCGCATTTTGACAGCTCTTGAAATGAATTGCCTGGGGTGCCCATGAGGTCGAATGCTGCAGCTTAGTTTTAGAAAAGTCCTGGATAATTTTTACAAATTAAAACATTTGTATTTAGTAACCTTACAGTAAGAAAAAAATAAATCCTAGACTTCAGAGCTTAATAAGATTGCCTAGGGAAGACAGGAAAGGTATTTTTGCCCACTATTTACTCTGTTGCCTAATTAGGGGAAAATTTTCCCCACTTGATTTACAAAATAAATTAAATATAGTCTTTTTAATGCTTTAATGAAATGCAGATTTGCACATTAACATTATTTCACTCTAACTTTTTCTTGTGTAATTTTTCTTTTTTCCTTGTAGACTTTTTCTTTTTGTTGGAAGACTTGTTGTACTTATCTGGTGGTCGTTGTTAATCCATGTAAACATGAATTTGAACACAAATCTGTGTCCAAACAAAAAACTGGACATATTTTACCACAATGTGACATTCTCTGCTGTCCTGCGTCATTGCTTAGCTAGTAAGGAAGTGCTATCATTGATACATCTATTATCCTGGAGGTTACGAGAAATGCCATCAGGTTTGGGTGACCGTCACTATTGTCCCGTGATCTTGATTCGAAAGACCACAGAGGTACGTGTGTTGTGTATACCTTGTGTGACTCCCAGGAGCTTGCTCACATCCTATCAGTTGGCTTTGATGTTCACACCTGCTGTTACCTGGTGTTGGTGCCTCCCACCACAAGTCTTCCCTGTCAGATGTTGGGTCTTGGTGGTGATAAATCTGGTGAAGCAGCTGCTCTTCTGAAACGGTTATGATAATTGCAGATGTTTCAGCATAATTGTTCCCTTCCCACTTACTAGCCATACCCACTTTTTGGGACAGGACCTACCACAGCGAGACTCTGCAGATTCTCAGCATAATTGCAGTGTGAATAATACTAGATTTTACTTCCTATGCCCTCTTTTTTGTCTTTAATATGGTTTACCTGTTGATTACATTGTATTGCTTAATATTTGAGTCTGAGTTTTTACATGGCGCCTACACAGCATGTATGCAACAGAAAATAACAAATCGCAAAAGCCTGAATCAGTACAGACAATTTTTTAATGTTTATGCATATTCTTTTTTCCTAAAACTATTTTCCACTTCCTCCAAGAGTAAGAAATACATGATTAAAAAATGGCTTGAGGAGACCATCTATTAATTGTTAAAAAAGTCCTTACCCTCCTTTCTTTTTCCTTTCTTAAAGTACCTTTCTCATCTGTCCAATTTTGAGAAGTGTTTTACTTCTTCCGCTCTGATTTCTGTATGTCTCATATGCCTGGAACAGTCTCATTATTTTCATCTGCTCAGTAATCTTTCGTCTCTCTAAGTCCCTTTACAAATGTGCTAACCAATTATTTTGGTTAGCTTTCCACCCCTCCTTTTATGCTGCTCCACTGTCCTTTAATCTAGACCAAATTACAATTTAATAATGAAGGTGAGGGTTGAGGAAAAGAGGCGGTTCTAGTTTCAAAAGTTAGCTGTAAAACAAAACCCTTCAGTCATCTCGCATCTTCTGTTATTGTGGTCTATGGTTCCATCTGCTCAGGCTTTTCAGGGTGCTTGTTTGTTTTCTTGTACGTGTGCACAGAGTGAGGCGCAGAAATACCGCTGTACACGGCTTACGAAAACAAAGGGGAACTGAAGCTTTTCTTTAATGAAAACTGCGCGCCTTTTTACTAGGGGCGAGCAGAGCCTTTTAGCAGAAATAGTTTTCGAAGTGCCTGCCAAGGTTTCTATAGCAAAACTACTTTTTGAGCCAACTCTTGAATGCCGAGTAGAGCATTAAAAAACGAATGACGAAGGACGTAGAATTAAACTAAAACCAGCACAGAGTGTAACATAATCAGTTTGTTTTGCCCCTTCCTGTATTTAACTAGTTGAGGGCTTCTGTCTTTTCTTCTGCATCACTGACAATAACTGCTTTTATTAATTTGCCTTATGCCAATTAACATAGACAGGTGTTTGGCTATACTGGCTGTACCTTGGCTGTGTCTTTTATTTTAGGAGACTGACATTGCATTTTAACATATTCTGTGACTTCTGCTCAAACATCAATACTGAGAGGATAAAAGGGATTTGAGGTAATACTTAAGGTATCCAGACTTACGTGGTAAGAAAATAAATGAACAAGGTGGTTTGATAGTGAGATGGATGTGTAAGATGAAATTTGTTAATTCTAGGGTTTTGTGCTGAAATTTGTGAAGTTTCTTTAGTGTTTATTGCCTGCATTTTCATTAGTCTTGTGACACATCTTTAAGGGAGGAGACTATTAAGCATGCCTGTGTAAGTTATTTTGTACAACTGGACTTACCCCAGAGATCATTGCCTGGGAATGGTAGGGTCTTGCCTACAGGTCCAGCCACTGTTGTTCTGAAGTTCCTAAAAATGTTATTGCATATGTTAATTAGTGAGACCTGAGTTACTAAAATGATGTTGAACTAGCTTTAATTAGTGAAACCAAGACCTCAGTGTCCTCTTGTTTCTGCAGCTCCTATTTTTCCCCATTAATTAATGGAAACATTAATAGAAAATGATACGTTTCATTTACTTTTTCATGTGAAAGATTTGTAATTAAGAGACTTCCAGACCTGGCTACAGTGTTGCCTCCTGATGGAAACATACTTCATATCAAGTCTTTTAGTGAGGTCATTTCTTTATGATGCTTCGGCAAAATCATACCATTTTATATTTACTATATATATATATGCTTTATCTATAATTTAGCGATTTACAACATTTAAATTATGATTGATTTTGAAAATGAACTTCAAGTATTTAGCAATTATTTGTCATTCTTGGTTGCCTTTTTCTAATCCATGGCTTCTTTGAACTGAGTGTTATCTCATACGAAGACAGAAAAAAATACAGTTCTGCATTATGGGTAATGACTATCTCTTGACAGAGATTTCAGAGGCTTTATCTTTGCAGGAAGAAACTTTGCAGCCCTAAAGGGCTGCTGCCAGGTTAGCTTATTTTCAGTGGTGGATTTACTGTACACAGCAGCCTAGAGCAGGCTTTCAGAATGCTTGAAGGTCTGAGTTTGGAGACCGAGTCCAAAGATTTTGAAATTGTCACTTGTTTCACTGTGTATGTAACACAACAAGAACATGACTACTTCCTTTCTTTTCCCTTGCATAGCCAATTCTAGTAACAAAGCATTGATTACTTCAGTTGTTTACTCTTGCTCTTTTTTGGGGGTTACTTAGGGTTTTGAAAAGGAATCTATGCTCCTTTAGTTGGGAGAATGTTTTTTAAGAAAGGAGGGGTTTATGTAAAAATCGTCAAGACAAAATACTCTGCAGTCTAAAACCTGGTACCAAAAATGTTTTGCCCCCAAATCCCGAGGATTTATCTGTGGGAGATTCTAATTTCTTTGTCCTTTGTGAAGGAGTTGCCCCATCTGGGTCACAAATGACAAGATAAATGCCTTGTTAAACTGGTTCTAGCCCTTAGAGGGTTGAAAGTAGGCAAATACAGAAATTAAAATGGAAGGTTTTAGCAGGTAACTACAGAGTTGCTGGCAGATGACTCTGTAGTAAGCTATTGTAAATAGGACATCCTAGGTGACTTAAGTCAGTCTTTGAACTGGCTCCAGAATGACTTGTATTTCATGAGTAAAGTCCAAGACTCATAATACATTTGTACCAAGTGATGCTTTAGGATAAAGTTTAATGTGTGAACCTTTTAAAAATTAAAATGTGATTGAAATTGTAGTAGAATTATTTTGCGTGATTTGAGATGTTTACTAAATTACTCTTTGTTTACTAAATTACTCTTTGTACTCAACTGTCAATAAGATGTCTTGCGTAAGACCCAAATCCAAACCGAGCTGCCTAACCTACTGAGATGGTAGGATGGTATAAACTCCTTTGGTTCCAAAGGAACACCAGAAAACTTTGTATGTGGTGCTTTTGTTTTGTTTGTCTGTTTTTTAAATGGTCAGGTGATCTTTTTGAGACTAGAAGCTTCCAGGAGCTTACACACCAAAAGTACGTAAAGTATTAGAATCGCCGAGGTAGTATGCATGCAGACTTGAACGGTATAGTTTGTCACTTAGTGTTGTCCCAAAAGAATTCATTTCTTGATGACACAGAACTGAAGTATGACACTGAGACGGGGAAATTACTTCCTTCAGCGAACAGCGCGGAGGTTAGTCCTGCTCGGTATAGACCTTATCACGTAGACGTGGTAAGAATATGTGGTGCTATAGCTGCAGGCTAGTAAGAGCAAGTTCAGTCCCTGAAGTTTTTCTTCTTAATTCGTCTTCAAACACAACCGTAGTAATCTTATAATTTTATAGATGGCATCTTTAATTGAAGATAAGGAGGACTCTATCTAAATTTGCTCATCACGTGGAGAGGGAGATTTCATTAATAATAGACTTGACCCAGTCAGAAGAGTAGGTGTGGCTGAAAGTTAACGCTTATGGTGGACAATCAAACTTGTTTTCACTCAGAAGTGCATGTGCATTGAGATTAGACACCTCTGCTCTGGCTATCTGTTTGTTAAATCTAAGAGACAAGATAAATGTATTTCTTTTATAGAGGTGTGGCCAGAGATCAGTACAAGAGATAGAAATAAAGAGTTTGTCTTAACCAGCTTCCTCAAAGTTAAAAACTTACTTAGTTTTTTCTTAGGATTTTTCTTTTGATATAATGATCTCATTATAGGAGCACATTGGTTTTACTCATTACAAAGAGTCTCTGCCTGCTTTCCTGTGTTCAGAACCGCTTGGCAGTCTGCAGTCTCCATCCCAGACATTTAATATAATTAACTTGAAGGTGTTTCCTGCTCAGGAGGTATTTAAGCATCCTAGGATGAACAAGCATTGAGGTTGGAAGATGAGCTGTTCGTAACCAATAGTTGAAGGCCTCGTAGTTTAGTAATCCAGAAGAGGGCTGTTAATGAGCAAAGTGGAAAGAGCATTAAGTAAGTGTACTGAATTGTAACAAAATGCTCATAATTTTAAATAACAAAGCCTTACACAAAATTAACTGGGCTGTCAGTGTCCCAGTTAAAAAAATACTCTCTCTAGTTTGTCTGCCCCTCCTTTCTCAGGATCCTCTGATGTTCATTTTTCATTTCCCTCTCCTGTTTTTCATATCCTTTCCTTTACCTTCCCGCACCGCCTGCAAGATCACTTTCGGTAACTGTGGAAAAGGGAAGGAGGTAAAAGAGGGGTGTGATAAATGGGTTTGGCAGGAGGCAAAAAGGCTGTCAGGAGACAACTTCTCATTCCTCCAAAGATGAAGCAGAACAGACTCTAAATGTGAAGCCCATGGTCTGCTGGCTCCATAGAGTTAAGATGCAGAGGTGCAGGTAGGCTGCCTTGCCGCGAGCTCGTACGCAGGACGAATCCTGAAGCTTGTTGCTACTTGCTCTGTGAGTTAGTCCTTCCTAAAAAGCCAATATGACTTCAAAGAAGCACTTCATAGTATAAATCGATGTTATGATGTCTGTTTGAGCTGGCAGAAAGCCTGTCCTCTGTGGAGGTATGAAGAAAGCCCATCCACATCCATGTGTTTAATTTGATGTGTAACTTCTGACAATATAAATATCTGTATTCATTGCTCTCAAAAGATTATAAGAATGAAGACCGCTGATAATGATCTGTAAGGCTATAGGATGTAATGTGAAATGGTATCTCATGCTCATGCTGTGCTACAGTTTGTGACAAAACCACTTTTTATGCTGCATCTGTGACTGCAGTTGTTACATATTGCTTGTGAGTCGCCTTTTTGCCTTCTGTATTGTTCTCCTGGCTTAATGATTCCCAGGATCTCTCTGAACTACTTTTTCTGCTGGACTCATGACTTGAAAAACCATAGCAAGTAGGAAAATAGATTTTTCAAAGTTGTATCTTGAAGTATGTCTGCATTTTTAGGGGTTTGGGTTTTTTTTTCTCATAAATATACCTGTAAATACACATAGAACATGAAGATAGTTTGCTCTAAGACATGACAGCCATGGACCTAGCCTGTTGAACACATTTATAAATAGTGGTTGAGTATTCTCATCCTATTACTTTAAGCCATGCTTCAAACTTCCCTCGGTTGTTTCATGTAGAAATATGCAGAGAATTTGAATGAGAGTAGTTAGTGCTGTCTTAGACCAAAATAGTAAAATGTTAGGATTTATATTAAAATCTCTACAGGTGCGTGTTTTTAGACAAATGAGAAAATCTATATTAATATCTTTTGCAATGAAGTTATCATTATTTGAAACCTGAAATTATACAGTCCATTAATAAGTCTGGAAGCAACAAAACATCTCACATTACGTGAGCTGACTTATCTAAGTATAGCTTCGTGTTTTCCTATTACTTCTTACTGAATATGTAATTTTAATTCGATTTTCCATTCCTGGCATCAAAAATGGTTGCTCAACTGTTGTAATAAATTTCTTCCTTTCTCAGTAAAATTTTAATGGCCAATTTTTAAAGCTAAATTTCCAAGTCTACATTGTTAACAGGTGCTTCTATAGTGCCACTTTTTAAAAAATACATTTGCTTTTTTTCTGTAGCATATTTGGAACTGCTTTATAGGTTTCCTAGGTTGGTGATACTCAGAAATTATGTAATAAACTCTTACATCAATGCAATTTGTAATCACAAGTCCCCATTGAATATAAGCCACAGTGATATTTTCTGAGCAAAAGGTGGCTCAGCGCTTTGTTGCCAAAAGCCCGAATTTCAATTAGGCTTAGCATAATTGATGCGAATGTAAAATGGCTGGTACCACGCTCATTGGTTGTCTTTGTTCTAGACAGTGGGCTAATTTAGCTCATGAAATCAACTCATTTCAGGTCAGTTCCTTTGCTGTAATTGCAGGGTGTGGTTTACGAAGATTTTGATGAATAGATAAATCAATGAGTTTGTGCAGCACCAGCCAAACCTTACAAGTCCTGCATGCCTCTCATTCGTTTGGCCTGTTCCTCGTTCTCTCGGGCTGTGCTGCTGGGGGGTGTGTGGTGTCACCCCCCCTGCATGCCGCTCAGCTCACGGGACCTGCCCGGGGGTCTCCTCGCTGGCCCGATGGGTGCAGGAGAGGCTGGAGAAGGGAAGAGCCGGAGCTGTTGAAAGGCCGTGTAATCTTCTGGGACCTCATGCTGAAAGGGACCTCGCTGGGAGCTGTGGTCCCCAGCCGCAGCAGGCGCTGTGGTCATTTATTTCTGTATGACAAGATGTGTTCAGGTGTGCTTGGACAGTGCTTCCCTCCCTGCTGCCTCTGCACCCATCCTGTCCAGGCTGTCTCGCATTCGGCCAGGGTGAACCTGGGGGGCCCGTTTTGGTGTACCATGAACCTGTTTCATCCCTTCTTGCAGGCAGAAACTTTTTTTTCTAAGAATTAAAGACTTTCCTGTTTGCTGCTGGAATTGCACTCTACTTAGATATGCCCAGATGAATTGCACTTTTTCAAAGTGGAACTTTAGTCTAAGGCAGAAACCTTAAACAGCAGAGAGCATAGACTTTGCTAAACTTTTTCCCGCCATCACTTTGAACCAAATGCTAATACTTGCATAAAAGAGCAGGGGGGAAACTGTTGCAGGTGTGAGTCTGTATGTTCAGAAGTATTTTCATGTCCCTGAATTTGTAAACACCTTTCTGTATCTCTCAGTGTAGCTACAGAAAGTAGCAAAATTATGTGGTAACATGATATTTCTGTTCATCAAGTCGTGGTGAGTCAATAGGAACAAAGGAAGAAAAGCATCATGTGTTTAAAGAAATGAGTGATGCTGGCTTTCCGTCTCCTCAGTCAAACAGCTTCATCTGGTTCTTTGAGCTTCTTACTATATAAAACGAGATACTACCTTTCTTAGGTTAAGTCAATGTGATGATTGTTGTTTATACAATGCTTTAAAGCTAGGCCAGAATATAAATACAAAGATTAGCTCTACACTCAGTGAGATACTCCAGTGCAGCATAGTTAGAAATAATCTCTGGAGTCAAGGATGTCCGTGGTGTATACTTGTTCATTGCCCACCCAAACTGGAATTTGTCTTTGCTTGGGCTCACTGGATGCTACTGCGATGTCAGACATCATTTATTTTATATTAATACAAAGGAACAAATGTCATTATGTATCTCCTCTGTCACATCTGCCAATTAAATATCAGATGCTCTCAAAAGCTGCAAGTATTTACACGTATTCAAAGAATGAGGTTTCCACTGACAGGTTATTTTATACAGCTTCAATTGTCCCAAAAATTGGGAGTAAAAAAATTACAATGGAAAGTTTCAGGAATATTTTGCAAAGTCTATTTTAGTAATAAACTTCAGCTGTCTCCCAAACTGCCTGCATACGCGGAGCTGATGTAATGTCAACACTTAGCTGTGGATTGGAGTTGTTATCACAGGGAACATGGTTTGTTGGGGCACATCGTGCCACCCAGTGGCCGAATGGTAATTAAAGAAAAAAAAAAAAAGCACTATCAAAGGAGGGCATCTTACAATATTTTTTTTAATTTTTTTTTTTTTAGACTTCATGATCAGCACATGGGATTCAGTTTCTCAAACAGTAGTAACTGGCAAATTTTGTTAATGGTCTTCAAATTACAGAACAAGAAAGAGCTTCAGTTAATTTAAATAGTCTCCAAATAATCAAATGACAAAATGTGTTCCTCCCTTGAAACCAGGTTTTAGAAAGTGTATCGGTATATATTCAAGTGTTTTTGTACCAAACCAAGGTGCTGTTTTTGTTGTTTATGTTAGATTGTGTTTTTTTCCTACACAAACAAGAGCTAGAAGTACAACTAAAGAAAAGTGAATGTCTATGGTAGGTGTTAACTGAAATTTATGATGCATCTCCTCATAGCAACATTAATACGGAATGATAATCTGGTTCATAGGTATAAAAAAGGGAGAAAAGTGGAGTTGCGGAGAAGATATTTGTGATATTTGTCCCCCTGTACTCAGCACTGGTGAGGCCACACCTTGAGTATTGTGTCCAGTTCTGGGCACCTCAATACGAGAGAGATATCGTGGTGCTGGAGCAAGTGCGGAGGAGGGCAACGAAGCTGGTGAAGGGCCTGCAGAATAAATCTTATGAGGAGCGATTGAAGGAGCTGGGACTGTTTAGTTTCAGGAAGAGGAGGCTGAGGGGAGACCTCATCACTCTCTACAACTACTTGAAAGGCCATTGTAGAGAGGCTGGTGCTGGTCTCTTCTCACAGGTAATTAGCGATAGAACAAGAGGGAATGGGTTCAAGCTGCAGCAGGGTAGGTTTAGGCTGGACATTAGGAAAAAATTCTTCACAGAAAGAGTGGTCAGACACTGGAATAGGCTGCCCAGGGAGGTGGTGGAGTCACCATCCCTGAATGTGTTTAAGACTCGTTTCGATGTGGTGTTAAGGGATATGGTGTAAGGGAGAACTTTGTAGAGTGGAGTTGATGGTTGGACTCAATGATCCCAAGGGTCTTTTCCAACCTAAATGATTCTATGATTCTATGCCAGCAAGATACAAAATTTAATCTGTTACAGTGATCAAATTCCTTAGTTGAGATTACCAGGAGGCAAAAGAGTGAAATGGTGATGAGCATCTGGTACCGGCCCGACGTAGATCGAGCTTTATATCATGAAGATTTTAACTAGCTATATAATGGCTGGGCTTCTGGTGCAGCTAAAAATATTATTCACTAAGTTTCCAGATTATCTAGGAGATAACCTCGTAATTCAAACGCAGCTATTCTCAGTCTGAAGTGTCTGTATTTGGTTTATTTCCCAATTAGTTGAGGTGCTAAAGAAGTTAACTTTAAACATAATGAATAACTGCAATAATTTATATGACAGTGGGGCTTTTTGATTTTGCAAAAGGGAAAAGGGTCCCTTGGAATAAGAAACCAGAAGCTGCTTGGATTCAGTGTGTTAAAGATTTGGCTCAGGGAAAACATGTTTTGAAGGACTAATGACTGTAGTATTTCCAATTGCACGCTGTTTGAAGCACAAGAAAGCCCGAAGCTTGAAACCATTTCATCTCGTGAGCAGTTGCTCAGAGCTTCAACAAACTGCCAAATGCAAACAAATACATTTAATAACCTGAAATTAATATATTGTACTGGGAAGGCAGTAGGGCTGAAAAAACAAATACGTGTAGGTATGGCAGTGGACAACAAGTATGACAAGTTTGTGGTGTTACAGTGGCTCAGAAAAAAACTCTGTGCAGTCTTTGTGTGTGCAAATCTATCGTGGAACAAAGCGACGAGGCACCAGACCTGCTCTTCGTGATTTTTGGTGTGACTGGAATGGGAACATTGTGTCCAGCTCTGGATGCATCTTTGCTGGAGAGATGTTGTCAGAAGAAAATAGAGAGGAGCACACAGGAATTAATTTACAAAAGGAAAGATTATGTTAAATAATGGATGAGTGAGAGTTAACAGCTGAAGCCTGCAAATATTTAAATGGTGTGAATTTGCCAAACAAAGAAAGGAATTATTTAGGCTGACATAGTAAGGCAGAGCGGAGTGACTATAATAAAGGGTACTTTTAGGTGAGGTTTTAACCCTGTTATTAAGATGTATGACAAAACCATTCGAAGTAAGCCAGTAGGAATACATCTGCCCCGACAAGATGTGACCTAAGGTAGTTTAAACAGCCTTTTCTATCTCTAGGATCTAGAAAGGTGGAGGCAGAAAGGTAAAACTTGATTCATTTGTGAAGCTGAAGCCTGGCCATTAGATGGCACAAGAGGGTGCGTGCCTCCCCGCCACTTCTGAAAGCCATGCCCCAGGAGGAGCTCAGAGCCACCCATCAGTCCCAGGGCCTGGGGGAAGTTTGAGTTTTTTTCAGTTTCCCTATAAAAATCACACCCTGTCACTCCCACGGCAGAAGGTCATACAACAGCCGTGTCCCAAGCACACGTCCCTTCAAGGACGCGTTGTGTCTGGCTCTGGCTTTTTCACTTCTTGAAACCCTGTGTGGGTAGGTAGGTAGGTAGGTAGGTAAAAGAGGTGTTTAGTTACCCCAGTGTAACAAACCACTTTGTATAGGAGCTGAAGTCGGTTCGGGTCTGAACGATGCTCTGATGAAGGGAGGAGAAGAAGCTCTTCTCTCCTCTAACCGGGGATACAGTAATGGGATTGCTGAGGCAGTGGGAGGAGGTGATGTGAGTGCAGTACGTAGCTCGCTGCAGACTGCTCAGGAAGTCCACATACTGGTTTTGTGGAAGAGATGACAGAAGGCCTAACAAGCAGTAGCTCTGTATGGAAAACTTCAGCCCAGAGCAGGCTGTTTGAAATGCTGAAAATACATTAAGACTGTAGCTACAGCAACTCAAATAATGTGCAATAAAAAAAAAACAACACTTGTTTAAAACAGAGTCTACACTGCTAAAGGATCTGCCCCAGGGAACGATCCTTATATATGCATCCACACCTCTAAAGATTACACGCCTCTAGAGTGAACTGGCTGTGTTTGTGCTGCCTAAAACTTGACCTGGGCCTGATGCCCCCGTGGCTCTAAGACCATAATTATATTTTTGTGGCCTCAGTTCAAAGTGTCTGAGGTAATGTGAGGGCTGCTTTGCTGCCTGCAAGACTGGTGTTTTTATAGCATTATGCCAAAGGTATGCTGCATACTGTGGGGTGGGGTGTGGGGCATAGAGGGGGTGTCTGAGGGCAGGAGGCTAGCTGGGGTAGTGTAGGGCAGGAGGAGCCAAAGCTGGTATAGTCCCATCCTTGCTCTGCCATCCGTAGGGCAGTCCGTCCACAGAGCTGCGCCTCGGCTTCTCCTCGGAGGGAAGTAGCTGGTTTCCTCCAGAGGAGAGTCCAAGCACAAAGTGGTGCATGTGCAGTATGGCTGACAAGGGGACCAGGACCAGGGAATGAACCAGGGAGGTAAATTATTTGACAGCATAGGTGCACCCGTCATAGTGATGAGCACCTGTGTGGTGGGTGTGCTGGGGAAAAGCCCTTTACTGCTCTTAATGTTGTTCTATGTTTTGCAGTAAATCTTTAGCATAGACAACTTTGCTGATCGAGTTGATAGTTGCTGGTCCCAGGGAAAAATTCAAGTGCTGATACGGCGTGGGAGGGGGGAGACTGGGCAGAGGATCTGAATAAACAAACAAAATGTCATTCCGTTTTAATCAAGTTGCTCTTGCTCGTACATGCTCTCTCTTTTTTAAAAAATGATCTCATCCTGTGTGAAAGTGTTGATTGAAAAATGGGAATTAATATGCAAGAACGATCTACTGGGCACAGAGTGAAGACAGTTCTAAAAAATAGCAGACTGGAGATGGATATCAGGGCTGAATATGATGGATTATGAGGGAAGCCATGGCTGTAAAATTATAAAGATGCCAATTTAGTAAGCATTATTAGTTTAAAAGGTATGACAATGTTCTCTTTTCTTCTTTTTCTTTGTGCATTGTTTGCTTATTGGTGTCATCTTAGTGTTTTCGTATATTTTTGTCTTCCGGTTAATTTCCTTCAGAAGGATTTGTAATTGTCCTGATATTTTAAGACAATATCTTAAGTTGGTTAATAGGATAGCATTAGAGGCAATAGAAAGCCGAGGTGTGCGGTCTTCAGCATAAAGAGAGCACTGCCCAGTTTAATACCTGTCTGATGGTTTCCTTTGCTAGTCAGTCGTTCTGCTGTGAACCAGTATCCCTGAACTGGTAAAGAGGAGATGTATGTACCTACAGAACTTCTCCTTCCTCCTTTTAGTGCTTCATGCTCTCCTCAAAAGCTTGGTAATTTCCAAGGCCTCCTACCTGCTCTTCCTTTGCTTCACTGTGAAATTAGTTATTATTTTCATTAGCTAGATGAGAACATGCCAGACACACATTGCTGTAGACCAGGTAAACATACTTTGAGCATTTTTTACGTAATTAGTTGTACTATTTAGTAGCCAAACATGTAAAAAACCAATAAACTACTCAGTCTATCATAAATATTCACCCCTGAATATTTTTCCTGATTTAAAAATTCTTACCTCCACAGACAAAGCTCCTCTCCAAGCGCCTCCGACAATTGATGGGCCTTGCAAAATGTCTGGGAGGGTTTCAAAACATGCCTAGCGTGTTGCAAGCACCTTTTTCCCCCTGGGCCCTCGGGGCTTTGAGCGAGAGGGTATGGTTACACAAACAAGGCCGGGTGAGGAAAGCAAGGGTGTGGGTTGACGGTGCGTCAGCTCCTCCACCGGTAACTGTCCACCCGCCTGCCCTTGCCCCACGGTGAGTTTCTCCGCAGGGAGTTGGGGCGAGCTGCTCCCCATTGGGGCCGGAAGGAGGGAAGGTGGCTGGGCAGTCAGGGCAGAGGAGGTGCAGCGCCGTGCCTTCACACCCCGGCTTGCCCCCCCCACCCCGGCAGCTTGCGTGCGTGCCTGTGCCTTCGGGCGGGAAGCATACCGCAGCGTTTCCCTGGAAAACTGCCCGGTGCCATAAAATAAAGCTTTTGGGAGGCTCTGGTGAGCTCAGCTCGTCAGCAGATTGTTGGGAGGATAGACCTTAAACCATGAAGAAATTCAAAGAGTGGCTCTTCTCACCCACTTGGAAATCCGGAGTTGGCTGTTTTCCAGCCGTCTTCGCGTTGAAACTTTTCATGCTGCTTCTGTCAGCTCCAGCTTTTGGCATGAAATAGTGTCTGTTTAACAAAAAAAAAAAAAAAGGTGCCTGAAAGAAACACTGCTGGTTCACCATAACTCTGAAAGCAGCTGCTTCCTGGCTACCGCGCCATGGACCTGCCAGCACCCTGAGGCCTAACGGTGTCTCAGGGACTGATGGTCCTCCTGTGTGGCCAGGAGTGGGCCCGTGGGGGCGAGGTGTGAGGGTGGCCCTGGGCGGGGGGTCCTGCCTCTGCTGCTGGAGGGGAGCCAGCAAGTGCTTCCCAGTTGGATGTTGCTGGCTCACCTGGGGACTGGCACAGCGCCCTTCCACAGCAGGACACAAGGGATCCTGGGGAAACATCACGACTTCCTACCTAGGAAGCATTTGCTCCCAGAGCTTCCTCCTCTTGGCACTTCGACATGTGGGATCGGTGGCACGTTGTTTTCTGACATACCTTCATTATACAGCACTTGGGGTGCAGACGCTTGGCACCAGCCCAGAAGCGCCACTGCGAACGGTGGCCTCTCGCGGAGAGTTGGTGTCACCTCAGCACTTGACAGCTCTTCCATCCGCTTCCTACGGCGTGCCGTTATTTTCTTCCTTCTTACTCAGACTTCAACCAAGCGCCTTCCTGGTCTCCTGCCCATACTATGTCACTTGTTCCACTGCTCTGAGTCACTGAGTTGATAGTCCTCAGTCAACTGTAGCTCCCTTGAGTGGTCTTACAGAGGCCTCCAGTATATACATTAGACAGGGTAGGATGCAACAGAATCTTTCAGCACTAGGTGAGCAGCTGGTTAACGTGACTGTTGAATTCTCTCGTATACGATGTGTGCGGAACTACCCCAAATGTAACCTCCATTGGCAGAGGCAGAAAATGAAAATCAAGTGGACAGCTCAAAGTCAGCTATGGCTTGGAGAAGGTAACCAGCTATTGAGAGGGATGCAGTTTCTTCCTTAGAAATAGGTAAATAAACAAAATAATTGCACATGTTTATTAGGATATGTGTTAAAATGTCAGAACATTTTCACCACAATTATGCAATAAACTGAATGCCTCTGTAAATATGCCTGAGGCTTTTCTGCTCTCTTATTTACTCTTTGAAAACTCTGTATGGCAGTCAGTTATAAAACTAAATTTGCAGCTAAACTACAAACAGAGCTGGATTTGGTACTTTGTTTTTTTGATCCAACTGAAATGGAAAATATGCATATTTTAAGGACAAAACAAAACAAAAACATTTTGAGACTTTTTTTTTTTTGCCGAAAGAAAAATATTTGGTGAGGGTATTTTCTGCCTAGAAACATCTCTGTGATTCAAACTGGAGTGAGTTCATCGGATGGCCACCACTACGGTCAGGGGTTGCCTGTGAGGTTGCACTTGTCCTGTGAGGAGAGGATGGAGAAATGGGGCTTGCTCAGTCCGGAGGAAGAGGCAGCTTTGGGGGGTGATGAGAGGCCTGGAGGCCCCCCAGTACATGTGAAAAGGTCCCCAAGAAGACGGACCCAGAGTCTTCACAGTGGTACATGGCAGGAGGACAAGAGACAACAGGCAAAAATTGAGAAAGGAGGGATTCAGACTGCATGTAAAGGAAAACATTTTTGTCGTTGCCCAGAGAGCTTGTGTTGTCTCTGTCATTGCATGTTTTCAAGAGCTGACTGAGCAACCTGGTCTGATCCCATTGCTGACCCTGCTTCGGGCAGGACGTTGGACCAGAGACCACCTCATCTCCCTTCCAACCTGAACCGTCCTATGATCCTATGAAAAATACAGTCCAATTTTGAAATATAAATATCAAAATACATAAATTAAAAAAAGCTGGATTTTAACAAATTGTTGAATCATCCAAAGGACTAAATATATAAAATATAAACCTTTTCAATGAAACCATATCTTAAGAGAATTTTGTATTCTTGCTGCTTTGATTTTTCAGACAGTGAAATGAAAGAGATGATATAAGTTGGTCAGTTTTTAGTATTTTATTTCTCTCTGAGGAGGAGACTGAGTGAACTTTTACATGTTCTTTGGATTCAGAATTTCAAGATTGACACTGCAGAATAAACATAAGCAAAATTAGGTCTGTTAAGCTTTAGGACTGACTTGCTAAAAATGAATGTATTGTTTTAAAGATTGTATAGGCTTTCATTGTGACAGCATCTTCTCAATAAATGACCTTCTGTTCTGAGAATTCAACTGATTCTTTACTGAGACAGCTTCCAGAAGGAAGGTGAACAGAACATGTGATGTAATGTGGAACTATAAACTCCAAATGTTGTAATCTGCTGTGTCTGTAGAGGTGGAGTGACATAAGAGAAGACGGCTGATTTTTCTGCCTTGTGGCTCTCGTGGTTATCCTGCTGAATATTGTATTCGGTTTTTGGTTGTTTTGTTGTCATAAAAAAGCTGACAAGTTAGAGTTTCAGATAGCGAAAGCAGGTGGGACGAATTAATGTCGATCAAGAGAAGCAAGTAGTTTGGCTAAAATAAAGCCATAAACTTTAGAAGTACTGGAGGCCTGGAACCACTACAACAAGAGAAAACAGCCTAATGTGTTTTGTTGAGAAATGCAGCAGATATTAGCTCAGACTTTATTTCGCTAGGATGTATTAATTGAACAATGCTTACTCTTCTTTCAGGTACTATGATATACCAGGCAGACACTATACTGTTGAAGAAAACCAAATACCATCCGTAATCTGTCAGCACTCTTACGTTCTTCCAGCGATATCAATGTCTACAGCCTCATTACCAGCAGCACTTAGAAAGGTAAGAGAAAACTAAATATGTGTGTTTACATAAAGTACATATATATATGCACACTTAGGTATATTGTAAAGAAGATGATTATTCTGAAAACAGAATCTAAAACTAGGTATAATTGTACTCTTCCTTTAAAAGACCTGTGTTTAAAGCACTGGAAAATTTTCAAATGAATATCATATACGGAAATAAGGAAGGTACATAATAACTATAGCTGGCATGAAGAGCCAACAAAGGAAATGGCTCGAGGAGATGTTCCACATACTCTCGCAAACCATACGGCTTTTTCCTTTTGTTCATAAAATATATATATAAGCCAAGATAATAAAGGGACAGCACCTACACTTTCACAGTTTCTCACTTAACCTGTACTGTTTTCTATGTTAAGTTTTATTCCAGAGAAGGAGAAATGGCTACGCATTTGTTTTCTTCTAGTGTTCATTTAGCTTATGTAGTGTTACTCATTTGCTTGGCAGTAGTATTACTGCATGGAAGCAAGCTAGGGAAAATGCTAATTACTTCTGTTCTAATGTGAGAACTTAATTTCAGATTGCAGACAAGGTTGTGCAATGCCATTTTGTCTTTGTTGTAATCTTTCCATGGAGGGAGAAATACTTTTTTTCCACATTAACAAAGTACACAGCAGGCCAATAATTGAAAAAGTTGCTTTTTTCTTCGTTGTGGAACTAATATTCATCTGAATGTATTTGATGAGGGCTTAAAATATTCTGTCTTTAAAACAAATAAATTTATTCTGTGGTCTTGTCAAGCCAGCAAATCTCATCTACTAATTTCTGTATGAAGCCTTTGGAAAAGACTCATTGGTCTTTAGTTGAATACACAAATAATAAAAACCCCAAGCATCCCTTGTGCACGAGCACAAACCCCTTCAGCATCTTAGTTCTACTGTTACTGTAGAAACATGCCTCCAAAAAGAGCTCAGTTTTTCACAGTTATGAAGCAGCAAAATAGTGCAGTACTGCGGTGGGATGACATTTCTATTGCACTAGAGCTAGCTGGGGAATTAGCTTTCCAACAGAAAAAATTGCTGTTCACCCTATTGCTGTCTTGGATGGACTTGTGTATTAACTCCTTGCAAGGAATTCTCCTAGAAAAGCAAGTAGATGTTTGATTTTTTCAGTGGAAATTTAAGAATGGCAGAATTCAGCTGTTATTTAGTGAGCTCTGAGTTGGCAATTTGTTCCTCTTTTGGAATAAATTCTTTGTACTTACAGCTAAGTTAAACTGTTGGGGTGTCATTCTTCTAACCTGGACCAAATCCATTCATACTGAGAACATTTAAAAGCCTTTAAATGAAGCATCTAAAAGAGTATCAGAGCAGGCCACATCATTTTATACTTTGACGCATAACACAAAGGTCTGATTGTTAGATAAATCATAAAAATCAAGGAAATTGTGTGTGTGGCGCGTGTGTGTGTGAATTCAGCAGTTTCTTCTGTATTGGCATAATCTGCTAACGTGTGTAATAATAGAGTCACCTGCTGATGATAGATGGTTTATGGGGACTGGGATTTAATGAAGCCCTGCCTTCCCTCAGCATTTCTTGTGGGAGAGCAGTAGAAAATGGTGCATGACACAGAACATAAGCTGTTTGCACCAGGCTCCTCTCTGTTGCTGTTCTCTCTACGGAAATCTGTTCATAAGCCTTTCAAAGGTGAATGTACTAAGTAGAGTCTTGCAGACTAATTTACACAGCCTAATTTGTATTATCCTCTGTTTTTGCCTAATTTAGGTTATTCCCTTTACCTCGGATAATTAAGAGCTGACTCCAGCAATGACTAAAACAGACAAGCTCTCCTGCATTCTTTTATTAATTAAACAGTCTTCCTAAGAAACCTTGCTTATCAGTTTCTGGAGCTTGTTAACATTTAGTTTTGTTTTCGGGGGTGGGGGGGTGGGCGGGGGGGGCGGAGTAATTTTATTTTGCTGCTTTCCCTTTCCTTTTTGCAGTAGCGATCATGAAATGATGCGGTTCACTTTCACCTAAATTCCCTTCCACTCTCAGCCAGTTCGTGCCTACTAGTCAGCAGAAGATCTAAAATAGCCACTCCCTTAATGGTTTTGTTCACCTTCTGAAGAAAAAGCTGTCCCCAGCATATTCCAAGAACTTGTTGGACTGTCTCTGTCTTGTATTTCTTTTCCAACAGAAAAAAAAAAAAATTCCAAGAAGTAATTAAAGCCGTCAGGTTCTGTCCTTTTGGATGCTTCCCTTGCTTGATCAAAAAAGTCTTCTCTCCACCCAATTAACTAGTGTATAATAAACTTCTATCATAATACACGCTGTTTTTCCCCTTTCATCTTCTTCCAGGGTTGTTTAACAAATCTTCATCTTACCTATTCCTGTACTTCACAGCAACTGATCTTGATATACAGTGCAACTTTGTTTCTCTTTCTTTTTGTTTGACTTTCATAAATGGTGTTAGTAAAACAACAGGAATTAAAAAAAATAATGTTTAAAAGCACTTGTTTGATAGTGTTTTTCAGTGAGTAGATGTTGTGTGGCCCAAATTATAAGGCAAAAATATTTCCTCTCACTACATCATTATTTTAGGAAAAAAGTGACATCCTTCTATATCAGTATTGCTTTCTCATCAAATACCTCTGATGCCGATTCCTATGTATTTCAAGTTCTGTCAGAGATTTCCACTTTTTTTCCCTTTGTGAGGCCCTCTGGAATTTATTACTCTGTTTCAGTGTAAGCTTCTGATTTGAACAAGTGAAAATGTCAGCTCTGTAACAGTGAAAGAGAGATTTTTAGGTGCTCTTATCAAATATACATATAGCATATATTTATTAAATCACTGGCAGAAATGAAATCTATGAGAAATTAATAAATTATACAAATTTTAAAAAAACATTTCATTTTCTTGACTCTTCTACATATACTATTTAATGTGCAAAACATTTGTTTTACAAAAATGAAGGTTAGCAGTTTCTCTTTTGGTATTTTGGCAAATAGAAGTTTGGTAACACACTATTAAATACTAAAAAAAAACCCCAGAAATAATTTAGAGATGTCAGTTCTGCAAAGTACTCTATTTCTAGATTTCTAAAACTCAGCTTATTCCTTTTGCTTTTCCCAAATAATGCATTCCATCCCTGGTTACATTTGCAGAGTTTTACTTGGTGGAGCTAAATAGGAGGACTATTTGGTGTCTTTGAGTTTGTTTGCAAATGAAAGCAAAATAGCTTGATTACATTTCTGTTTATATTTAGAAGGTCTATGCAGATCAACACTGAAGATTATTTGAGCTGTCATGTAACCTATACTGCATGAAGTAGATAGCTGTGGCATCATTTTATGACTGTTTATTTTTTAATATCTTTAAGACTGTTTAATTAATAAAACACTGTGGACAGTGTTCTCACTACGAATGAAGAAACAACTTCCTGATTGTTGGATTCATTCCACTCTCTTCAAATAAATAAGAATGCCATTTGAGGACCAAATTGCAGATAAATGTATATTCTGCAGTTGTACAGCTTCAATAGGGACAAAATACTAATAGCAATTGAGAAGGAGTCCTACCTGTGATATGGCAAACTCAAATGACCTTAAATTATGTAGTTAAAGACAAATAGGCTTTAAGCTGATAGGTTTCCATATAGTTAAGCTGAAAGGCATTTATTCCTGCAGAGAACAATTTCAAATTTAGATTGACTTCTGCTGATAGTAAAATGAGTGAATGAAAAGAGAGTTCTTAATCCTTCATTATTTATACATTTCCTGTGGAGTAGGAATAATGATCACAAAAATCTAGACTTTAAAATTCCATGTGAGATACTTCGGTCTAAACAGTTTGTTTTTTTTCTAAGTCACATCTATGTGCTCTAATGCTGTCTCTCTTATATTCATTCAGGTGTTGATTAGTCATATTTTCAGACCTATAACAAGGTACCTGTCTAAGGGTTTCTCAGGATTCTCCATCTAGATAAGAGTTCTCACACCTACTTGCTACCTGAACACAGCCACTGCCTTTCACACAAAGATTCAGTCCTATGACATGAATATTTAACGAAGGAAACTGGGTGGAGTACTTCTAACACCCAGGTGTGGCTGTGGAAGCCCATTTTGATTCTGTGTCAAATTACTGGATTAAATAAGTTTATTCTATCGCTGCCTTTGCCATATTCCTGAGACAGCAGATATGCAGATCCTTGATTCCTCCTGCACTTCTAATTTATCTTTCAAGATGATAGTTAATCAAGGTGTAGGATATTTTCAGTTTAGAATTTCTCATCTGCTTCTTTAATTTCATTTCTGCCTTGCTTAGAGAAATGTTTGCAAGACATCCAGCCCAGGTCCTCATACTGCTTCTCCTTACGGTGCTTTCGTTTCTCAAGAAATAACAAAGCCCAAAGCCTATTTGGGATCCCACAGGGTTACAAAATCACCTCCCAGAGTGATGTTTTAAATGGTGGAAACAAAGCATTTTATATTGCCGTTTGATAGATTTCCAATATCAAATAAGTGAGAAGGCAGGTGAGCCACTTTCTAAAGTAACAGGCAACAAAATTGTCAGGCTGTGGATAGGTGAGAGGAGGCTGCCCTGAGGAGAACAAGTCTTTGCCTTAAGGTTCACCACAATGTTTAATAGATAAGGCCTTTCAGTGGTTAACCAATCTCCTCCCAAAACTTAAGACCGAAAGAAGAGAAGGCGTCCTTCTCCAGCTTGGAATCCAAAAGCTAAACAAAACCTTACAGACAAAGTCCTACAACGTGAGTCATGCAGGGGGCGAGAACATTTGCTGGTGTAGGTTTTCTCAAAGTAGAAAAACCCAACAATTTCAGGAGAGCCTTAAGCTGCCTTGTGCAAAGACTGAAGGGGAAAAAGGGATGGAAAATTGTATGACGTTATAGGATTTTTTTCTTTTGAGGTGAAGGGCAGGTATAGCAAGGCAGTCACCTAAGAGGGGCCTAGGTGAGGACAGGGGAGTGGTTTGGTTTTGTTTTCTCTTAAAATCGGGATAGGTCCTCAACTGTTTGGAATAGGTTATACCTTTCCAGCTGATTAAATGTTGCAGCAAGACAAAGTTTTATTGTATCACCTGAAAAAAAAAATGGGAAAAAGCCTGCTCAGTGCCGTGCTGGACATCCGGATTCTTGCCAGAGTTTCTATCTGTCTAATTAACTTTCGTATAAAATAACGCACTGATCTGTTGGGATTTTTTTTGTTTTGTTTTGTTTGTTTGTTTGTTTGTTTTCCTCTTCTTCAGTATAACTATTGTGTTCTTTAACTGGTAAAATTACTGTAATTCCTCGTGTGGGCAATATAGCAAGGGTCACCAAATTTGGGTGGTAGGCCTCACTAGTACCACACCTTCAGCGCAGACAGTTCATTGCTACCACAGGATGCTTCCAGTCACCTTCCTCCCCACAGCGTAACTTGTTTCCCTGAAACAATGGTCACATTTCCTATCTCCCTCCCAGGCTGAACAAGTTAAATAATATTCCTTTATTTTTTCCTTTCTTTCCTTTCTTTTTTTTTTCACCGAGAATTCCCCCTTGTTACTAGACAAAATCCCTTGATAATCCCCACAAAAAGCTGACATTTACTTACTCCCTTTTTGATTAGTCACGCTTGTGCTCACTCCGGTAGGGCTACTTTTTAATCACATTGCTCTCCATTGTCATTCCTGCAGAGGAGACAGTAGCCTCCCGTGTTTTAAATTTTAAAGCATAACTTTTAACCTCTTTAAAAGGCCAGATCTGCCTGTGACAGGCACCACCATGTTATATGCCTCTAATGCACTGATTCATGGGAAATCTTTGGTTTTCTTTGGTTTAAATGAATCAAAAAATACAGCAATGGAGATTTTTATAGGATAGAATATGTGTAGGAATTTTATTTACATTTATATTTATACATGTATACAGATATATACGTATGGATGTATATTTATATTTAGGTATGGATTGAAGAAAGTTTGGGGGATATTATCCATAAGGCAGGGATTTGGGATTGCTGTCCTGATGTATTTGTACGAATTGAAGAGAATGGTATATAGAGAGAATGAAAGAAGATCAAATGTGATGCAGCATGGATCTCATGAGAGGTCTTTGACAACATTCAGAATAGCTACAGTATTCATTGTCTGTATGGCTTCTAATATGGATTTTAATAGGATGTTATTGTGCCGGCCAGCACATTAATTCCTTATTGTGGTTTAAAATGTCTAGGAAAACATGAGAAAGCTGTAATAGTTTATCTAAGTTGGTTTTTTTTCCTTTTATCCTATCTACGCAATTTGTTCCTATTCTTGGGCTGCAACCATGCTGTGGTTTGGGCAAGAAAGTGATGTTAATAGGAGAAGAACACCAAAGTCTTTACTTTGAAATTCATGGGGGGAAAAAAAAGTAATCACATTTTCAAACCAAACCAGTAGAGTAGGGTGGAGAGATGTGGGAAGGGAAAAGAATGCCTCGTTTTGTCCTGGCCATGCCAGCATTTCTTACATGGTCGACAAAGTATTTATACTACACTTAGCAAATATTTAATTTGCTCTGTCCTTTAAACTTTTCAAGTTTTCATAGGATGCTTAGCTCTTAGTCATGCTATGTTTTGCAATAGTTTACGATGATTAATACTGAAATATTGTTTCAGAATTATTTAGTTGATAAATATGCAATTCATAATTAAAAACACAACACCACCACAACCAATAAGAAGCAAAGAAAATTTAAATAGTACTGAAATCATCATGAAATACAGAACTGGGACAGAATTTAAATGCTGACCATTTAAGTCACAGTGATGTCTCCCACAAACACTTGTGCTCCGAGAAGCCACTGTATCTTAAATTACTTGTCCACAGTATTTGGTGAGTGGCATCATAAACCAGTAACCTGAAATGACATGGTGAAATGTTAAAACCCACAAAGTACAGGGGGAATAACTTGAAGACAGCTTCTATTGAAATGCTTTCCATTGAGAGAATATTTAAGAACATGGTCTACAGCAACATAATGGCAGTGTTGACTGCCATAAGTATATTTGACAGAAAGGGGTGCTCAGAATCATGGAAACAAAGCTAAACTGGCCCCAGCACGTACAGACAGTCCTTGTGTAATACCACCTGCTAGCAAGAACCCATGTGTAGGCCAGCTCTTCCTAAAGAAGAGTACTAAATAACGGCAGAGGACTGAACTAATTTTTGTTAATTCTTTCAGTTTTTATAACTTATGATGCTGTCTTTTAATGTAAATATTTCTCAACATTGACACTAAAAACTACAGAAGTAGCCAAGCCCCTATACAAGCACACGGGTACTGTGGCACCTTTAGGAATACTGAATCAGGACACTGAGACAGCCATCCGTAATTGTAAATCACTATTGGGAATGCTTCTCGGGCTCACAGAACTTAGATAGCTGCTTTAAAGAAAAAAATAAAGATAAACGTGACGTGAATTTGTGTATATTGGGCACTTTTGCTTTGGGCTACAATAATTGCATGTCCATTGCCTTATTCGTATCTTTGTCAAGGCCTCGATAGGAGGAGAGAGAAGGGACAAGAGGGATACCAGAGAGGAGAGACTGAAAAGATTGGACCAAAGCAAGCCAAAAAAACCAAAGCAAACCAAAAAACCAAAGCAAGAACAATTAATTGTCTATTGAGCAAATTCACAGCAGACAGGAAAGAAAGCAAACCCCAAAATGTAAGTAGGAATGTTCAGAAGATAAAATAAGCTGTTTCTGTTATTTAAGTCCTTTCAGTTACCTGATATCAGGTTTATGCATTTCTAGGACTTTACCAAGTCTGGTTTATTTTATGTCTCTGGTTAAAGAACTACAATTCTGGTAGTTGCATCCCCAGAAAAGTAAGCCATTGATAATAGAGTTTTCTTTCTAACAGGACTGATCTGTCCAAGGCGCACAACGGAATTAAGAATTCCTGAGTTAAGAGTATGTCCCTTTAGTTAAGCATTCTGCCCATATATCCCAGGACACAGCAAGCATTCATAGCATTGCAGCAGAGATAGTCTGCATAAAAACCTATGATTCTTTCACAGAAGAAAATGCCAGGTGCCCTCTATTCAACCGCATTTGTTAATAATTAAGACAGAAGAATGCAGCAGCTAGTTATACATGAACATACTGTGTCGGCAGAGAACAAAATACTGAGAAGTCCCAATGTCAAAAAGCTTGGACATCAGGTCCACTGTAAAACTATCTGATTATTATGCTTTGGCTTTGTACTACAGCTCTCTAAAGACCTGCTCGTCCTTTTATCGTCCAAAAAGTCTGGAAATGTATGGCTAATTAGAGCACAAGAGAGGTTCTCAGCTTTCCCTGACAGAACTTCTCTGAGTATTGCTCAACAAAATTACTTCTCTGCTTAATAAAATACCATTCTGCTGACTAGACTGATGGCATCACTGCAATTTCCTTGTCAGTCCACTCTTTTCCATA
Source organism: Chroicocephalus ridibundus (assembly GCF_963924245.1). Lineage (NCBI taxonomy): Eukaryota > Metazoa > Chordata > Aves > Charadriiformes > Laridae > Chroicocephalus > Chroicocephalus ridibundus. The sequence continues at coordinate 80,186,230 of NC_086286.1, read as the reverse complement.
TTCCCAGCTCATTATTCCTCTTATCCCCATTTGAACCACAAATTCATTTCTGTATTAACTTAAAAAGGTTTTCATTTTGCTATTTCCAACCTGGCTTAAGACACCAACTCTCTTACTTCCTAAAAATAACATCTAGGTTATGTCCAGTTCTTATGGCTGGTTCAGAGAGACCTTGAAAACGTCTTTCTCTCTTGTATTTCTGCTGCTTTTTGGTGAGGAGTTTAGCATAAGAGGATTGAAACTATGGTTGATTGCAGGTGTACAGGCCTGCAGGTGTACAGGACTGCAGCTGACAACTAACATGGGCCTCAGAGAAGAGAAGTGCAAAAGACAGGAGGGAAGATGGCATGGAGTAACGTAGCATTTCCATAGAAAAAACGTAGCTCCTGGAATATTGGTGCGAGAGGAATCTGTCTTGTAGTCTAGCACTTTGGCATTCAAGATGGCAATGGCTGTACTGAGGCAAGAAGGTTCCCTCCACCTCTTCAGAATATAAATAAATTTGAAGGCAGATTAGGAATACCAGTAAATTCTTACTCTGATAGACATCTTTCAAGCACTCACACAGTTTATTGAGGAGATTGCTGGTGTTTTTTTACATGCAGTTTAAACCCCAAACCATAACATGTATCAGACAGCTTGCATTTATTTACTCTTGGCTGGCAACTTAAGACAAACGTTACTTGGAGGACTCACCTTCCAAGCAGTTCAACACGTCCACCTTGATACAGGAGAATTATAAAAAGGATATGTCCAGCTTTATATTGGACTTGCATCCTGCGTAGTCTTCACGTCGAGCTATCTTTGGAATCGAATGTCATCTTAGTTATTGCACGCTCCATGTAATACTGTGAACAAATTTAGAGGATGCAATGGGTGAAACTGTGTTTCTGTTGGAGAGGGTTAGTGATGGTTTAAAATACAGACAAGTGAGCAATGATCCAGGATGTGTGGCAATGCTGAGGTCTTCAGGGCTGGATTGCTGAATAACCTACAGTTCCCCAAGCAGTGACAAAATAAAACCAGCGCAGTACTGCGCTGTGCAGGAATGCGATAATATGGATAGCCACATACTCGGAGTGGCACTGCCCAGGGAAGGCAACGAGCCATTCATGCGTTGCAAAGCATTAAGGAGGTCTGTCGTCAATGATCAAGCATGGACAGTATGTGATGAGTCTGGTAATGGTGACATGGGAGCGTGCACCAGGCAGTCCAGCGTTATCAGTGGCTGTCCTTTACCTGCCCCACCTTTGTGTATCATCATGCCAAACACCTAGCTACAGAGCCTTTCAACATTTCGCTGGTGTTGCTCATGCTACTATGTAACTCTTTCTTGGGATGACACCAGACATTTCACTGCCTTCTCCCCAGAGGGCATGCTCCTCCCTTCTCTTTCCCTTGGTGAGTACAGTCCTGTGAAGTTGCTCTTTGAATCACCAGGGTTTTTTTTTTTCTGGCCTCCGCGCTGGGCTACTGTGCAGTGATCCACGCGGAGAGCTGTAGAGGGTTTTACATCATACTTTTCTTGTACCACTTCCACGCTTGTGCAATGAGCTGGAATGGTTTTTCAGGACCTTGGCAGCTAGCTGTGCTCTCTGCTTGGGCGTAACCCTATTTCCATTTTGCCATGCTACGTGACCAGGTGGCTCAGCATATGCACAGGACACCTGTGCGCCCTCAGATCTGAGACGGTTGCGACACAAAGCTTTTAGTAATAGTTCATTCCTCCTGACCAGGCTGTTGCCACTTTATACGCTATATAATGCATATGACAATTAGGAATGTGTATATGTATATAGATATATGTGTAATTCATTGCTCTGTAGTTCCAGCTGCAGTATAATAATGGGTTTGTAAAGGATAGTCATGAAAAACTTCACCTTTCTGGTTTTATTCTCTTGAGAAATGATTTATAGTGAATAAGGTGGAATGCTCCTTCACTTATCCTTTTAAAACAAGCACTTTGTCTGCCATAGCTCAAGATCTGCAAAAGCAAAGTGTGATCCACTTTATTAAAGAATTGCCTAAATTACTGTTTAAGTGAGATTTAGAGATTATAAAAGAAATCTACCATTCCTACAAACTAGTTTTGCTCAGATAATTTTCAAAATCACAGTGGGTAACATTTCAACAGGTAAGCTTTGAGTTTGTTGTGGCTGCAAACAATATCTAAAGATTTAAATATAATGTTTCATTCTACAAATGTTGCTTTTTATAATGGAACATGCCGTTGTAACTTCCTCTAAATTATACCTTATGACATGCAAATATAATATAACCTCTTTTCCCCTCTCATCTTCAAAATCCCTCTCCCCTTATTTTTCCTTTTCTTTTTACTGATTTGATTTCTAGGGTATTGAGAAGTCTAGCTATTGAAAAGTTAGCTATTGAAAAGTCTGAAAAATCTGAACAAACTATACTGTAAATGTTTAGAAGCCAGAATTTAGATAAAAAGAACATTAAGATCTGTTTACTTTTTTTGTATTTCATCTAGATAAACTGGTGATTTTAGAAGGCTTATCAGTGGTAATTCTGGATATTCCCTTCCCTCTTCTTCAGGGGAGTTTTGATTGTTTTGCTTCTGGAAATGCTGAGGGTATGTTTTCTCTTTGGCATGTAAGGCTTAATTTTTATCAGATAAATTTCTGACTCTTGGAATTGAAAAAAAGCCTTTCCGAACATGAGAAAGGTATAGACAGTTTGTGAGGGTTTTTTTTCCTAAGCAGCCGCCCAGTGAAACAGAAGCTCACCCTGCTTGTTGCTGGCTGCTGTTCAGAGCCTTGTGCACAACTGGGAAACTGAAGAGACTTGTCAGGTTCATCACGCGGCTGGCTGGGAAAGCCTGAGTTGCACCAGAGACAAAAGATGGAGTCACTTGCAGATGAAAAGGGTAGGTAGCTAGAGGAAAACCATACAGAGTAGCAGAGATTTGTTTTCCCACCCCCTTCCCACCAGGTGCCAAGAAGGCGTGGGAAGGAAGCGGCAGAGTAGGAGCAGGAGAGAAGACACACACCTGCCTTCTACGCACAGGAAGCACTTGTCACCTACCAGGTTTTAATGGTAGGCAACCATCTCCCTCCTATATTCTCAAGCAGTGACAAATAATGGAGTAAGTTTATGCAAAGTGGTCCCCAAGAGCTGCTGATGGAGTGTTTGTACCATATTTTATTTAGAAAGGATCTAAAAGAGTTTGAGCCCAACACTAGAACTGTTGTAGTTAAAACTGTGTTTGGTTAATCATGATGCTTTTTAAGGGTTAGCTTTAAAAGTACCTTTGTAATATCTCTTGTTCTAAGCCATGGACACCAATGCCAATCCTGGAGTATGTTGGATTGGCCTGTGTGCAAACTAACGTGTTATTCAGAAATTCAAGAGCAGAATCAGTAATCCTGTGTTTTTCTTGACATTTCCTGGAAATGCTGGGATTTCTGAACAGCATAGCTTCATCCAGTTTGATCCAATTCCCTGTTGCATTATTGTTAATCCACAAAATATATTTTTAGAGGTAAGATCTGATTATTTTTTTTAAGAATACCAGGTAGGAATTTGAACTTTCATCCAATTATCCACTCGTGAAATTTAAATGTTGTTGTAGTTATATCTCTTTAGCAGCTAACATTTAGTAGTTTGGGTGCACAGTAGGATAATGCAACATGTCTGTAATAATATATCTGTAATAGCAGGAAAACATACATCTCCCTTTTTCTTCAGAAGTAATAATGAATCTGTTTTCTGGACAGACACGTATTGTTTATTTTAATGTTTTATATACTAATTAGTTCTGTTCGGAGCCTAAAATAAACACACCTCAGAATATAAATGCATTTCATTAAAACATTTTCTCTTAGAAGTTTCTCTTGCTTAATGGTGAATATTAGGCGATACTGATGTAATCGTGGGATTAAGAGCAAAGAGTTTGCAGGACTGTTCCACTTGATTTAATTTTTGCCCACTGCACTGCAGGGAACCAGTGGGTCTTGAGTCATTCCTATCTTCTCTATACTGGTTTTATAAAGTTTATTCTAATTAATAACAAGGCAATTCTCTGTAATAATTATTATAATAATTAGTTTGAGGGAATTCTGGGAGCCTTAGGTGAACACTGTTATTTAGAATAAATGCTAAATTATAACATTGTAATTCAAATGTAAAATGAGATGTCCAGCCATTTTTATAAATTCAGGATAAGGTATTTTACTAATAATAGTTCCTTGTACTTAGTAGTCTTCATCTGATGAAAAATCTATACATCAAAGAAGTTATCAAGGGGTGTAAACACTTTACACATTTTACAAAAGCACTCTTTGAAGCACATAGACTATCAAGCCCAAATTTTCCAAAGCAGCTGCTGTGTTGGGTGCCTTCATGTTGGGGGATTGACTTGGCGACACATTTCAGTTGAAAGATTCTGTTTGTTTAAAGGTACCAAATGGTACCCTGGCATAATGTGGAATAGAAGTTACATTCCACAATTTTTATCTGTTTAATGAGAACTTCTGTGGAGCAGAGAGATTCTGTTAATTTCATATTTAAATACACTTTGATTAAATATTGTCATTTTTCATCCTACTGAATGATTTTCAGAGTCATAAACACACAGTAATTTTTTCCTGTTTCAATACCGTCACATCAGCTTCCCAAAGCAAGCATGTCAAACATGCAGTTCACTTTGTTGCTTATTAAATTTGTCTTTGGTCAGATGAGCAGTCCAGTTTGCAGCTTGTTTACTTTTGCAGTTTTTCAGTCTCACCTTAACAGCACAGTGCTCAGAAGGATGGCTTTCTGCCTTTTGCCCTGTTCGCCTGTGACAACCATCTTCTACTATGCCTGACCTGGGGAAAGTCCTTGTGTTACTAGCAAAAGACTTTCAGTTTTCCATTCATAGTTTCAGACTGTCTGCTTTACCCAGTGAAAAGAATCCCAGTTTTCTAAATTTCAAATGATTCAACAAGTTACTTTTTTAGAGTTTTAGAGCTAGAGCCGCTGAAGGACTGAAACACTTGGGTGCTTTAGTTAGTTAAACTAACTCCTAGGCATATTTTCCCTAAACTGAATTAAAACTGCAGGTAAGGACCTAGGTTTCCCACCTAGTGCAAGCAGAGAGTGAGACAATCTATATCCTTCATCTGCTGAGCACTTAGGGCTAGCTAACAAGAAAGACTGAACAGGAACATGTTCGAAATCCTGCCTTGCTCTTGAGCTACCTGCAGAATCATGTAGAGTTGCCCAAGCTAGCCAAAGAGGAGCCACATCAGTGCTGTGTTTGGCAAAGGCTAATAATATATGTGGCCCCTTGGGATTATTTCCTCTTTGTCCCATAATCATTTAGTATAAAAATGTATAAACAGTCTGGAGAAGATGGACTGGAGTATCTGGAATGAGATCCAAGGATTACAATGAGTGTGACAGTTTTAGTACAACTTCCACAGTCTGATTTCAAAGGTATTTTCCGTATGCATAATTTCTCTTCTGGGAATATATATCAGTTTTACTGTACCTAAGTGCTTAGCAAATAAATAAATTCGGATTGCTACTTAAAATGCTTTTTCTTAGATGAGAACAATGCAGAACGGAAAACAACTGCTAACCAGCAGTTTTTGTTTGACTGTAGGTAAGTTCAGTAGTATTAGTAAAACTATCAGTCTTTGTAATAGTACCTAATTTGGGGTTGCTCAGGGAATTTACTGACGCTTTTATGAAATTGTTGCATGTGCTCTAAAATGCTGCAAGACTTTTTCAAATGTCATACACTTTCAGGACTGTGGAGCTCCTATTGACAGCAATAATTTCGTGTGAAAGGAAGGGGAAGAGATCAAGATTGATGGTGCCTAAGAAAGAGCTGATTTCCAGAGATTTATAGTTTAGTCTGTCGTACAGACGTTCTTAGATTTGCAGCAAAAGGATCCAATTTCCTATCTCCAGTAGTTATACATAAATACTTATTCAAAAAGGAACTGGGAAGTGTTACCATGATCTAAAGATCTAAATTATACAACTTACGTTAAATCTATACTTACCAATATGCACCATTTAGAGTAAGTGACAGGACACTGTAGGCTCTCACAAAACAGAAGAGAGACCTACAAACCTAGAAGAAAGAGACCTAGTAAATGCAAAACCATTTATACAACAGATTCTTCATCATTGTGAATTGCATTCACAATTGAAAAAGAAAAAAAGGAAAGAGGTTACACTTACTAGTTGTGGCTTCTGGTTAGGGAGACCTGAAAGAGTTCCAAGCCCCTCTCTTACCCTCCAAAATGCTTTGGTCATTTATCCTCTATTATTCAACAGAAACAGTACTTTCAAGTTCCTGTGTCTCAGAATAAAACACAGATAAAATCTGTCTATTTTCACTCTTTACTTCAAAAGAGGTGATGTCTCACTGAATTTTTACACTGAGCAGATGATCTAATGATACAGCTCTGACCCAGCAGCAAGACTCGAAATCCTGAGGGCAAAGACGTGAGGCTAACTTATATCAGACTTTCTCCCTTTCTCTTACATTGAAACATGAAGAGTTAAGAGTACAATAATTTATGTTAATGCTATTTTTTGCATACAATTTTATTTTGGGAAACCTTCCAAGTTCAGAAGAGTTTAAATATTCTCTCAGTTCTTCATTGTTGAATGATCCCTCCTCCTACTTTTGGTGCTGCTTGTTTTCTACTTCTTCAAATCCCTTTTTAGTATCATTTATCTACAAGTCGCTAGAAAAATACAGATTTAATATACTAACTCAGGAAGCCGAAGAACCAAGGATGCCTGCATAAATCAATCTCTTGTTGAATAAAGGCACGAGTGATTTTTTTTTTCCTTTAGCCATCTTAAATGTGGATCGGGAAACAGTAATCAAGTTTGTGAGAACCAACGTGTGTGGTATATTTTTTCCTACTGTTGCATATCTACATTCTAGTATTGCATGTTAATTAATGCACGTAAGGCATTTGCCCAACACTAACTTCATAGTTCTTTGCAACAGGTTCTCTGCTTCTGTAGAGGTGCTTACTGAAGGACTTGCTGCCACAACTTCTGCAGCTCTTTCTCCTATCCTCTAATTGAGTCCCTTTCATAGTTATAATTTGTCTGCCAAATGACTTATCAGTTGGAAAGGCTCAAGTCAGATACTACTTCCTTTTTTGCTTGTTTTTAACTGAGTGCTGCCAGAAGAAAGAAGGGGTTAAAGCGTGGGAGGATTGCTAAGAAAAGGGGTTTGGTTAATGACACGCAGGACTGCATCTCACACACCATAGTTTGTTTATTCTTCTGTAAACGGCAAAAAGAATTATCATCATCATGGTAAGGCAAACAGCACTCTCTTCTTTTCTCTGTTCAAACCCCACCAGAAATCTTTGGGTTAATAGGCGATTGATTTTTTAAAATCATAAGATCAACTGATCTCCATTAGTTTTATAGAGCGTCTCTTTAACTGACAGATGCTATTGTTGACAGAAGGGGAGGGGGTAAAGATTTTAGTATATGGAAATAACTAGCTCTGGGGAAGAGGAGATGGGAACAGGCATGCCTTTTCTGACATGCCTGCTCTTTTTTATCAACCTCCTTTCCTAAATACTCATGTAAGGATCTGTTCAATTTTTATTTATGCTTCTTTGTCTTTCATGAGCTTTTCCAAAAGATTTCTATTTATTTGATTTGCTTCTTTCAGTTTTGCTGGGGTTTTTTAGATACATCCAATATCTAAATCTCTGTGTTTGGCACCTATGAAATAATATGGGTTTTATACTTACATCTATGCTTCTTGAACTGATTATGTCCTTTCAAAAAATCAGTTAAACACGCAGTCTCAGTATTCTCATTAGTCTCTATGTTATTGGAAAATGGTAAATTTTCAGTGTACATTTGAACTAAAAATATAATTTTACAGTGAAAAAATAAATTGGAAGCAGGTAGGTCTTGTTCTCTTGAAAATGTGGACTGCTTTGCTAAAATATACTGAATTAGTAGAAAATAGAAAATACAGTTTGTGGAAAAATATGACTATTAAGAAAACTTTTGTTTGTTTCACTTCGCTCTGCTCAACAGTTTTACATTCATAGCTCCTTGGTTATTCAGGTAAGTTCCTCAATCTAGATAACTACATTCCGTGTACACAGAATTCAGCTAAAGCTGCAATTGTTTAAAATCCAGCTATTGCTGTTTACAGCCTCTTAAGTGTAGCAGGCAAAGAGCTGGAAGAGGCAGGGAGTAAATGCCATGCTAGAGTGGATGTGTTAAATTTAGAGTGTATTTCTTTCTCAGCCTCGGAAGAGGACTCTGTCAACCTAGAATCTAATACATTTAAAAGAAATGCTAAAAACGTTTAGTGTGTATATGCCAAACTCTTGGTATTTGGAAGAAGGCAGCGTGTGGGCTAAAATAACGTAAGTTGTACTTTTCATAACAGTAACCCCTCTTTTGTGGCTTTGTGAAGGGTCAGCATAAACAAGGAAAAATTACTCTACTGAATTGAAGTAATTTAAATCTAGTTGACTGACGGCAAGGTTAAGTTTAGACATCATTTAGGTTAACTTGAAATATAATTGCTTGTTTTCCCTCAGTGAATCACAAAAAAAAAATTGGTTTGCGTCAAATGTTTTGCTAGGTATAAATTTTTTCCTGTGCTTTTTAAACAAGCAAAAGCCTTTATTTCCATCTACAGCTCCCCGTCCCCCCCCGCTCTGCCAGTAGTTAGGGCACTCACCTGTAGGAAAGTGGTATGAAATCTTCTCTCTGTAGGACCTGAAACAGGGACTCGAGTGCGTCTTGTGCTTCAGACTTTTCTCTCTCAAATCAGCTTTGATTCGCACATCCTTCCTTCTAGCTTTCCCACTAATATTTTTCAGCACATTGTGGCAGCAATACTCCAGACGAATTTTCAGCCTAACAAAGCCTGGCATTGCTAGTGTTGAATATTTGAGAGTCAGACGCTGCAGAATGCTAGAGCCTGAAGAGTAGTAGTTTATTTATTTAAATGTTTTTGGCTAATGCACTTTTTGGGGTACCACGTGACTGCTGGAACTCCGAGGCTTTCTGTTTCTCGTGGTTGTGAGAATTACGATACTGTGATTTAAAGATACCCAAAGTTACTGGCATTCCAGTATGAACTTAGAAGGGTCCTACATTATTAGAATTGTTCAAGATAGAAGGGTCTCACAGGTTTTCATGTTACTTGAAATCCAGTTATTTATGACCTTCTAGTGAATGATAAAGCTCAAACTTACTCTTCACTAAATAATGAATACTGCTTTTTTCCCCTCTCTGAAGGTGAGCATATGCTAGCAAATAAATGTTTAAATTACAGAACTGTCCACACTAGATATTACTACCTATTAGCTACCACAAAGTTGCTAATGACTAGTAAAATTACTACTTTTTTCTATAATGTGTGCTCCAAGAACTGTTTTCAGTCATGTTCAAATGACTCAGATGAACTAATCTAAGAAAATAACATCCAATTGATCCCTTGAGACACAGCCTGAAGTTCTGATTCAACAAATCACAGTAGCTTATGCTTTCTCTCCACTGGAGACCAGCAAAGCACATGTTTAATTACATTGTTAAATTAGGGGTTTGGCTGTGGCAACTTATATTAACTAATGAGAAAAAACCCCAGCCAAAAACAGAGGAAATATTTTAATGCTAACATAAACAGGTATGAATACAAATACAAACAAGATTTACATTTCTTGGTTAAGAAGGCGGCGTTTTGCTTTCAGATTAGAACAGCGCTTTAAAGATTCATGCAGTGTACTTGAAACAGCTTCCTCCATGCTGTCCAAGGAACGGATAGGCAAGTCCTCTGTTTTTTTCAGTTGCCAACGCCTTTGATCAGGGATCCCTGAAACGGCTCATGTCTCAAGGGTAAGAATACTTGTGCAGAGACACGTTGAGGAAGCCTGATCTGCAGAGCAAGGATACTTCTCGCCTTCTGAAAATCAAACGTTTCAGTGCGGTGCTCTGGAAATCAAGCATTCCTGCGCGGTGCTCTGTCAGGCTGGGCCCCACTTGGGAGCCTCTTGAGAAGCTCGGTCTCTGTGCCCTCTTGCACTGGCAATACTGGCTCACCTACATTTATCTGAGTTAAAATACAAGCTCTTCAGGGCAAGTACCTGGCCTTTTATGTGTTTTGAAAGAGCTGTATATAATTAAGGTACTTTGTATGAAGAAATTACTTCAAAACAGTTTACATAGGGCAGCTATTTCAAGATCAAGAAAAAATCTTTAGCCTCGTTCCCTGAGGAAACAAGGCCTATGTGACTGGACTGGCTGGCTGGCTGGCTGTCCCTCCTCCCTTCCATCCAACACCTTTTGAACTTGTTGGACAGTTTAAACTCCATTTGAAAGGGGGAGACGTCTCAAAGATAATTAAGTTCCCATGGACTTTATGAAAATCAGCTGCTGGGAAGAGAGAAATACAGATCCACAGTTCAAATAAGTAATTTTTTCCAAGCATAATCTTGCAAACCCAAAACTTGACTGCAAGTGTAATAATGACTGTCGGGTTGATAATGTAATCCCGACTAATTTAGAGGACTGACAGCCATTATGCATCCAAATATTAATATGCAGATTGACACCATAATGAAGTTAGGTTTCCCCTATTTTGGTGTTTTAGTGGTTTTTAATAGGAACAATATAGGCATCCTCCTCACACTTTTAGTTATTGTGAATTTTCAGAGAAATTAGTGTCACTCATTGCTTATTGGCTTAGGTGTTACTGAAAATTTTGTATTTTTACTTTTTTTTTAGCTAGCAATGTTCTTTACTGTCTCCTTATCCCTTCCCTATAATTAGTTAATACTGGCAATACATACATAACATCAAGAAATTAGATAGTAATTGGGCTGCATTACTCATGATTGTTGCATCTGATAGGGAAATTCATAGTTGTTTTTGTTATCACAAAACCACTTCAACTGTCTGAGCTGTACGAACTCAACGCAACCCTCAATGTTGCTCTTTATTTAATTGAGCGTTTTGGTTGAAAGAAGTTGGCGAAGGGAGGGAAAAAACAGACATAAAATTTTCTCATTTGCAGATCATGTCAGTATCTCTCAAAAAAAAAACCAAACCCAAACAAACCCAAAAACTCAAGCTTAGGGTCATGATCGTAGACTTGCCTATTTGAAAGATGCTGGGGGAAGATCACTATATGTGTGGAGATGGGACTTCGCTGGTGGTACAGTTGCTTATTGGTTAAGTAACACAGGTAAGACAGGTCAGCGAAGACAAGGGTTCCTGTGGATTTCTGTTTGGTTGCAGTATGGTAAGTTAAGGCTCCATATTCCCCAGTTCAGGTATTTTTCACGTGTTTGGGCAAGCTTCGCTGCTGCACGTCGTTCCGCTGGCAGCAAGGAGGCTCCGTGGGGCTCTCCTTGTGCTGAGATGATGTTTCGCAACTCACATTTTGGGGGAAGTTTTGGAAACAGAGGCCAAACGTTAGTCTGCCGGTGAAGCAAAAATAACTAACTTAATACTTTTTCACCCGGCGGAGGAAGCGACCATGTTAAAAAAAAACAAAACAAAACAAAACAAAACAAAAAAACATAAAAAACCCCCCTTATTTTCTTCAATAGCCACAGGGCCAGACAGGCTGCGGGCCGGGCGGCCTGGCCAGCCGCAGGCGGGTTGACCTGGTGTCTCTCCCGCCTCCGCACCAGGGCCCTTCAGAAGCACCCAGGTGAGACCTGCGTGGTCCTTCCTGCCGAAGCTGTTCCACTCCGCATAAGTCATTAAGCCTTAATTAGAAGAGGACTAGTTTAGCAGTCACTGAACATTACATACTAATTGAGCGCCCCGGGGGGAGAGGGCCGGCACCATTAGGCGGCGGAGTCATTCTCACGGCGCCCCGGAGGGGGGGACGGGGGCAGGTGAGGGAGGGGAAACGCCTCGGCGTGAGGCGCCCGCCGCCCCGGCCCCCTACAGCTGCAGCCCCGAGGCTTGGGCCGCCCGCCGCCCCGGCCTGGCCCCGGCCCGCGGGCGGCGCGCCGGGGCCAGGCCAGGCCGGGGCGGCGGGCGGCCTTGGGCAGCGCCGCCCTTCCCTCCCTCCGCGGCCGAGGGAGGTGGCTCGGGGCGGGCCGAGGCGCGGTGCGGGGGCGGGCGGGGGCGGAGCGCCCAGACAGGTGGCGCCGGGGTGCGCGGCGTGAGGGGCAGCTCCGTGTAGGGACTGCCGAGCCGGGTCGGGCCGGGCCGGGCCGGGCGGTGAGTGTCGGGACCGTTGGCGGCGAGGCGAGGCGGCCGCACCGGAGGAGCCGGGCAAGGATGCGGCGCGGCCGGGGGCGGATAGAGTCCGCCGCGGCTCCTTCTTCCCGTTCGTCCCGTTCTGGGATGGGGAAGGACGGCGGCAGTCTCGGGGGGTGGGGGTGGGAACGGGGGCTTCTCCCTCCCCGTAACGCGGCTCCCCTGTGGGCTCGGGGGGGCGGGCGCTGAGGTGGGACCGGTCCGGTGCTCCGTAGCCCTCCCCGCGGGGAAGGAAGCGGCGGCGGCGGGAGGGGGGGACCCGGCCGGTACCTGCCCCACTAGCGGGGGGTCCCCATCAAACCCCCCGACGCCCCCCAAGTGTAAAAAGACGGCGAAGCATCAGTGTCCGTAGCGCCGAGGGGGATCCGCGCTCTCCTGGGGAGGGCTGCGGTCCGGCGGAGTGGGGAAATAACTCGGGGTGTTTTTGGGATAGACATCTCCAAACAAGTATTCATCGTACCGGCATGTAAAAAGTGCGACTATATTAAAATGCAAATGTACATGTGTACTCGGCAGTGGTGTTGCGTGTTTCCTGTTTACCATGTTAATTAGAAGTTGTAAGGGAAAACTTGCACCAAGAGTAATCCAGGGCAGTGCTTGACCCAGTAACGCTCACTGAGTGATGCAGTGGCTTTTATAGTTCTGGGTTTTCTGGGCCAAAACCAAGACGTGTATTTAGTGGACTTCATTAACAAGAAATGTATGAACTGTAATACAACTTACACCTTTGAAACTATTCTCTACCATCTAAAGTGTCAAAACTAACTCTGCCAGTATGGAGGGAAAAGTTAAACTCCCCACTCTTGTTTCTGTAAGGAAATTTTTGACCAAGCAGTTTGTCCTCAGTCTTGCAGAGTGATGCTTTCCTGTATTATGTTGAGTGACATTAACTAATAGTGCAACAGTTTCAGATTTGGGACATATACTGCTGGTGTTGTACGGCGAGATGAGCATACTTATAAACAAACACAGGCAAAAACATACAGAAGGATCTTGGGATTTTAATTGTTTTTTGAGTGTTTTGTCTTGCTCTCTTTTGAGAACTAGCATTGTTCAGTAAGCTGTTTTGTTCCAATTCACTGTGTCCTTTTAATTTATAGGTAGTGCTAATACAAACAAATGTATTATAGAAACAAATTTAACATTAACCAAATGTTTGTTTGTTTGTTTTTATAGTCCACCTCACAATTTCCAGATTCGTCCAGAGAAGAGAATAAAAAGAAACCAGTTTTAGAACGACTTGGAAATTTGTTTGGCACAGGGAAAAGAAAGAATGTCAAAAGTTCAATAGAACACGCTTCACATCGGAAAGGGGAGAGGTCAGTTTCTCCTCACAGAGCGCAGCCAATATACTGTAGGCATGTAAAGGAAGCACACGAAGCTCCTCAGGTACAGAAGCAAGTGAGAAGCGTGAGTGCTGTTTCTGAGACGCAGGAATATAATTTTAGTGGGGAAGTAGGACCACCGTATCGCGATACCATTTCGGAATGGAGTTGTAGGGGTGTCTCTTCTGACAGCGAGTGGTCAGCAGATTGGAGTGGCAGCAGTGAAACCATTAAAAACTCTTTCTTTGAGAGTAGCCTGAATGTGGAAACCCTGGAACTGGAGAAAGAGTCCATCACAGATATAAATAATTCCACGACTCCAGATTTTATAAAAAGCTTGAGAAGTTTGTCTAGTGAAGACTTAGAAAAGAGTATCTTAAGCCACAAGCAGCTTGTGAACACCTGGGTGTCTGAGGAGCCTGGGCATGCAAAACCAAAGGATTTGCCATACGAGTTGGAATCTGCAGCAAGTGAACACACACATTCTGCTAGAGTGTTAACGGTTGATATCTATCTAAGAAAAACAGAGGAACTTCTTAATGAACCCGTGACTGTTACATCAGAAGAGAACTGTAGTGACTCGGACGCAATGGATAAAAAATCTGCTAATAAAAGATCTGGGAAAAGGAGAAAATCTCAGTCGTCTGGTGACATTCCAAATGGAGACAGAAACCAGACTGACACTGCTGCAAGAGAGGAATCCGTTTTTGAGGATGATGCTTCTGAGGTGTTTTCAGACAAGGTTATAAATTCGGAAAGAAAAGCAAAGTCTCCTCAACAGACTCCTGAAAGGAATCTCTCATCCCCAGGTAACAATCAGGACCTAAAAGTTGGATCTGCTCACAAAGGGGCATGTAAAACTGAAGCTGACAAAGGCAAGCAGCAGATCTCAAACACAACCCCTGCAAGGAGAAGATCGTATAAAAAGAATCAGTCGGACGCTGTCCCCATTTCCCCTACTGGTTTGAAGGGTCAGGTAAAAGATTACTCCTCAAAAAGGCAACCTTTACCATCACCAGAGAGTAACCCCATGACAAAAAGAACTTCAGTGGAAAAGGGAGCTATACCTGTGGCTTCTGGGGAAGACAGCTTGGAGTCTCCCAAAGTTTCTTTGGCCGATAAGACAGAAGACACTGCCTTGGCGTTTGCTGAAGGCAGAAATGATACCAAAGCAGTAAAGCATGGAAATGGTTCGGATGGAAGAGCTTTCTTGCGTACTGATGGGATTAAAAATGGAGACCTGTGTATGTCAGCTGAGAGACAGACAAATTCTGATTTAGACAGCTCAAAGCTGAAGAGTTTGGATGCTTCCAGAACAGTCACGACAAAGATTAGCCTGTAAGTAACATAAACTAGTTTACCTAGTTTACCTTATCCCTGTAGCTGTAATTTTGCCTGTATCTGTGTTTAGGATTCTATAGGAACACTAGCTATGTATCTGTTATCTATCTAGATTATTTTAAATTAAGAACTGCCTTTTTTTTTTTTTGATTTATCATAATTACAGTTACCACTTAATAAGCATTGTAGTTTACGTGTGTTAGAAAAATAATTCTTTTTCTATTTTTTTTTTCTTATGGACAGGGAATTTCTTTGTATGTCAATTCCATTATATGGAATAATTTAACATACATAAAAGCTGCTCTGTTATCATTGTCAGTGCTCCTGTTGTTGCTCAGATTAGCTCGGCTGTCATTGACCTTAATGTAGTTTTTGCCATCTGAAACCAACTGAGGATGTGGTTGAAGATTTTTGTATGTGAAAGTCTTTGAATAAGGAATGTGTTCAAGTTGTTCTTTGAAACAACATAAGCTCTGCTATTATTTTATGAAGAAATGTGGGATGCACTGTAGAACTTGATCCTTCAAATGATACGATAGATCACACTCCAGAAGTTTGAATACGTATAGTTGCTTTCATAAGTATATGCAGGATGACTCATGTAAATTTTTATGCATGTGAATAACATCGGGCATTTGCAGAATTATGCATATATTAGTTTGCAGGATTTGGTTTTACAACTCAAAGAAATTCTCATCTGTCAAACAGAGGTGATCAGTGCTTTCCTTAGGATTATAAAGAAGTGGATGTATTTATAACTTTCACTGTAATCACTCGTATGAGTGCCATGATTGATTTCCTGGATTCTATTACAGTTCTCTTCTATGGTGAATCATTTTATTACATTCATAATTTCTATTGTTTAATCATCACGGCTGTGTACTATACGCTATTGCTTTCCTCATTCTGGTACATTCATTTATAGGTGTCAGAGTACATTGAATTCTGTAGGTCCACACGAGGTACACTGAGTGTTCAGAATTGTTGTTCCGCCGTGTTAGAAGGATGTGAAGGTTCAATATTATGGCTTAAGAAACACATACATTTCCAATTATGCTTCCCACACCTGAGAAGCATAGGAGCATTAGGAACAATTTCCTTTGCACTGTTTGTAATGGTCTACATCTGATTTGTTCATTTGTAACTGAATTAAAACCACCTAGTACTGAAAGTTAAATTGTGGTATTTTTGTACATGGTGATGCTTTGCCGTCTGGCAGTATAGATCACAAATCTTAAACTCTAAATTTTTGTGTCTTCATAACTTCAAAGGAAAGGTAGCTTTCATATTTTTCTCTTTGGGTCACTACTGTTAGTGATGATGATGTTCTAAATGCTCACGTAGCTGGATTTCATTTTTCTGGGTATCTCCTTGGCTTGCTGTACAGTGAGTTATCTTCTGCTGTACTCTTAAAGTAATAGACAAGTATCCTTTCTGACAGATTTAATTTTAATGAATAAACAGCCTGTTCTAATTCACCTGATTTTCGTGGGGTGTGTGGCACACTCTGTCTTGGCCTTATCTGCTGCTATAGGAACTTTAGCCCTGGGTGGGGACCACGGTGTTGCATGAAGGGTTCCTGGTACGTCTGATAACTGTGCAATGGCAGCTTCTTTAGCCAAATTGATATGGTCAGATTACCTGGTATAATTTGTAGTCATTCATCAGAACCCACGAACTATAAGCCTGCATGGGGATTAAGCTGCTGTAAAATAGGAAATGAAAAGATGGTGCCATTACTAGACGAAGGTGTGGTTTTGTTCTCTTGATATTGCTTTGAACTAGAGAAAAGATACTCTTCCATTTTCAAAGGTTAAAAAATTACTGTTAGATACTTCACATGAATCCTTTTCGGGTTGAAAAATACTCATTTACTCACAGACTTGCTTGCTTCCTGTAAGATGAATTTTGTATAATCAGAGTAGTTTTCACTTAAAAATGCAAAATGTTTCTTCCTAATGACATTGTGCTGATTCTGGGAATCAAGTTTCTTTAAAAACAATTTTTAAGACAAGTTGGTTTTGCTGGTTCCCTGAAAGTGATGATAGCATTTTCTGTCTTTTCTCCTTTTATGTCTGTGTACTGGGCAACTTGGAAGTCACGGGATACTTTGCTTCCAGCTTTTGAAAGGGAAACCTATCAGGTTTGAGACTAAGCTGAGTTGATGGTACACTTAATCAGCAAATAAAACCTCAGGCAGTAGTTACTTTGATGTGCTTAGCGGAAAACTTGGCTTCAGTTGTCATATTTGATGTTCAGACATGGTTTTGTAGTTGCCTTTGCATTTATGCCCACTTGTTGAATTATTCTGCTCTGTTAATGTGCCGTTTTTCTTTGCGCACCTCAATCTGATGTTTTGGCATCAGTGTTTTTTGGCATCAGTTACATGCTTGACGTGGTCGTTTGGACGGTATGCTTCAACTAGGTGACTCACCTTCCATTTACGACTAGATTGGGAGAGGTTTAACTGCTTGCTTCCACAGGTTAGCTGCAAGGTGTAGCCAAAGAGGAGGACATCAGTATTTCTCTTGTGCCTGCTTGTTCCTGGCATTGCAGATCAGCAGTGGGTAGTAGGAATCAGCCACACTGGGTTGTTTGTAAGAAAGAGTTTGCACTGTTAAATGAATCCATCTTTCAATGCTTTCCCCTCATACTAGAACGGAGGGTTAAAGGATACTCAAACAACATGCCTTCCGTTTAAACAAGCTTAGAAACTCAGTTCTTGCAATAAGGCGCATCTTTTGGCTGTATTTAACACCAGTATTTCTAGGTGTGGAAAAAGGTGTAATGGAGAGATGAGTTAGTGGAGGCCTGCTGTAGTGGATGGAGCTCCAGGGCTGAACTTTCTATTGCTCTTCGGTCTCAGCTGTTTTGCTGCTGCTGTGCAGAAATACTGCAGAATGTAAACTACCAAGTGCTGAAGTGGTTGTTTCTGGGTAAATTTGCAAAGCTTGAAACTATACCTTTGAGGTGTTAGCTGTTCATTTAAAACAGGTTTTAGGTGTGGCTGATAACAATCAGTGTTAACCATTAAACTTGCTTGTGTCAAGGCATTCAGGGAGAGACAGATTTTATTAGGAAGATACATTTTGTTATGTTGAAATACACATAGTAGTGCAAGTGACAGGCTGACAAAAGGATGGTATGGAAATGAGTCTGTTAAGATAACCAGGCCGTTAGCAATACCTCTTGAAAATACAGGTAGAAGGAGAGGATAAGTACCTTCTTCTGATCAGAAAAGGACATGAAGGGTCCTGGTGAACCGGTAATTTCAGCATGTGTCAGTAGTGCATCCTTGTAGTAGATGAAGGCTACACTGGCAGGAGCATAGCCAGGAGAAGATACTTGGTGCTCAGGAGGCTGCATCTGGGGCATTATATTGAGTTGTACCCCTCCCTCCTCTTCCAACTCTCTTCTCTTAGTACAAGGGAAATGTTCACAAATTGGAATGAGTCCAGTGGTGAGCCATTAAGAAGGTGATGCCATTGGAGCATATCACATATGAGGAGAAGCTGAAGGAGATTGATTTGTTCAACTGAGAGAAGCACACGGGTAGACACCTCTCATCTCTCGCTACCTGTAGATGTACTATAGAGAAGGCAGAGCCAGATTCATCCCTGAGGTGTGCAGTGAAGGGACAGCAGTGGTCATGGTTGCAAGTTGCAACAGTGAAATTTCAATGGGATATAAGGCAAAAATAACTCACAGTGACAGTGGCTGACCTGTTGCAATACTTCCCTGGTAAGGCTTTGAAATCTTGACCCTTGGAGATACTCAGAACTTGGTCACACAAAGCCTGCAACAACTTGATGTAACTTTGAAGTTGTCCCTGTTTTGAGCAGGAAGTTGGACTAGCTGACCTTTAGAGGTCCCTTGCAACTTGTATTCATTTTCCAAAAAGAAAAAGAATATAATAATTTAACTTTGAAAAGTTTAGGAAAAACAGTCATGCTGCAAATGAAAAGTAGTGTCTTTAAATATATTTAGTCTTATGCTGTGTGATAGTTCCCTCCCTTTCTTGCCTCTTTCAGGAATAATTTTTTTCTGTTTCCAAGGGTATTTTATTAGCACCTACCTGAATTATGGTCAGTCATTTTTAAGTTTAATATTTACTTTTTTATTGATCATGTATTTTTTGTAAGAGTCTTCCTGTTGTGAACCAACATGAGCAGGCTGGTAGTTACAGTGAGCACTGTCAGGAAGTCTTCTCCAAAAAGACGTGGTGATTTTTAACAGCTGCTTTCTGTATAGATTCACAGGCAGCTGATTTTGGGTTCCTTCTGTTATTTTGGTAAGTTTCTTCTTCATGCTTTTCCCAAGGAAGGAAGCTTCTACAATGGAGAGTCTTGCTTTAGTAAGGTTTACTTTCTTACTTGCAATGGATCTCTTGAGGAAGAGGAGAAAGGAGTGATCTCAGTTTTGGGGTTGTTCATGTTAACTCACTTGTATCTTACACTTCTTTCTTGGGCTAAAGAGCTGTCTGAGAGCTCAGTGAACACAGTTTGTGTAGGTAAAAAAGAACAAAGCACTTAAATACCAGAATCCTCCATTGATTGACAGAGCATTTGAGGCCCTGGAGATTGTAGCCGCTAGTTTCTTTTATCTCCCACCATCGTCAGTTTTCATGTAGTGCAATTTCTGCCTGTTCTCCCACCACTGAGTGTCTCCAGATTCCTCTTTGGAGAACAGGTCTGCCTTTGAAGTGATGGTAGGCTCCTTGACGCTCCTTATATCTGACTGATAAATTTTGAAGACACATGCCCAGGAAGGAGGCTTAAAACACTCAGCTGCATGTCATCAGCCTTCTGCCATAGTACGTGAGTACTGTGTGCTATGTACTTGTATGCACTTCTCTATCCACTGTGATGGAGAAGTTTCTGTGTTTCCTAATTCAATTCTTGTAAAATCAGCAGGCTTAGTTTACACAATATAAATTGCTGGTTGACTTTACCTGAAGGAAATGGGAGAGTCCTCGCATCTGGTGTCTGCTTAGCCAGGTGGTGATGCAGTGACGGGGGACAGTTACGTTTTCCACCAGCACTAATGAGGCCAGAAGAGGTCTTTTGCTCCATTCAAGGTTGCTTCTGCAGTGTAAAGACTGCAAAGAATCTGGGCAGATGTCTTCAAAACTTGTTGGAGAAGTATATTCAAATGTTAACCAACTCATTATCACCTTAATGAATTGGGATTTGTTTCCTAAACTCTGTAGGGAATTCATGCGTATAATTTATTCTGCCTATTCACTATTAAATTTTAATGTCTGTCAGTCATAACTAGTTAAGTTCTCTGCCTCAATTGCAGATGCTGTAGGCTGCTGTGTTTTTTGTTTTACCGAGCATTTAAGAACTGTGTACATGTTTGAAATGTATTCTCCTTATTTAGTGTATATTTTTTTTTGTCATTTTTATAGTTATTCCTTTTTTTTTATTTAATTACTTTTGAGATACCAAATTTTAAACTGAATATGACTA
The DNA here is from genome assembly GCF_963924245.1 of Chroicocephalus ridibundus. Taxonomy (NCBI): domain Eukaryota; kingdom Metazoa; phylum Chordata; class Aves; order Charadriiformes; family Laridae; genus Chroicocephalus; species Chroicocephalus ridibundus. The sequence goes on along the minus strand of NC_086286.1, from coordinate 80,165,853 downwards.
TGGAAAATTTCATTATAATGCTACATTTTATTGCTTTGAAAATTGTTACAAGTCTTTTCAAGATTAATCAAAGATGTAACTCTGTATCGCTTTGCCTCCTGTAGTCCAGCCAAACCGAAGAATGTAGAGCTGAATTTTAAAGCATCTACGAATCAAGACAGTTTAGAAAGTGAGCAGGATACTCTTGAAAAACCAGTTAATAAAACTAACAGCAACATTGCCAACAAAATTTCATTGTTTGAAAATAAATGCGCTAACCAGAGCCAGAGGCCTGCTGACATCCCTGCTTCAAAAAATAGCACTGTACCAAGCACGTTTGTTGGCAGAGCAAAGCTGAAATTTGGAAAACAACCTAAGGAAAATGAACAGCCTGATAAAACATTAAATAAGCAAAGCAGTCGCCAGAAGTTATTTGAGAATGGCACAGCAGAGAAAGAAAGCACTGCAGAATTAAAAGGCAAAAATGAAGAAGGCTCTGCCTTTTCTGAGGATATTGGGAAGACAACAGAACTTAAGGTAAAAGCTGCAATATCCCTTTTTAACCAAAGCAGCAAAATTGATGCTAGTAGTGTCTCTCTGAAGCAACCCGATCCAGAATTAACCACAGCTAAAAAAGAAAGTTCACCTTTTAAACTGTCTTTGTACTCATCCAGTAAAAATGAAAACGCTCAAGATACTTCCTACCAAAGGAATAACACAAGCTCAGAATTCCACAGAAATGAAGAAAAGGCCCTCCCAAACGCAGAGGTTTTATCATCTAGTGGTGAAGGTAAATATCCTGTACCATCTCATCAGGTTTCTAGATCAGAATTTAAGAAGATGGAAAATGGAGATAAAAAGGCAAAGCTGGGAGAATTGAGCTTTGCAGCACTACAGTATGATGACAGCAGTCAAGATAGTATATTGCTATCAGAGCACAACATCAATACACAGAAGAGCCCAGGCAAAACCTGTAATGGATCTGCTGAAGACGACAGCGTTTTTGATTCCCCATCCGACATGAAGAAGTTTGCTGAAACAATAAAAAACTTGGACAGCTCGGTTTGTTTACCCCAGAAAAAGAAGAGGTCAAAGCTTCCCAAGTCCCCAGCCCCCCACTTTGCAATGCCTCCCATTCATGAAGACAACTTAGAGAAAGTATTTGATCCTAGTGTATTTACTTTTGGTTTGGGATTGAGGAGGGAAAAAACACAGGATCTGTTACCGGCCCAACAAATTAAAATGCAAAGCCTGGAAACGATAGCCAGAGTCAGGCCCAAGCGTGCATCAACAGAGCAGAGTATCATATTCAAAGCCCTGCAATCATGTAATAGAGAGGAACCTGCCTTTACTCAGGAAACAAATGGAAAAGAGAACATTGATGGTATAGATGGTGAAATTAAGAGATCCCGGCTTGAAAAAAGCTCCCTCTTCTCAAGCTTGCTGTCTTCTACATCTAAAGAAAAGTTTTTTAATTCTTCTGTCACCTCAGTAAATAACACCACAACAGCTTTTACAACTGACTCCTCGGGGATGCCTCCTTTACAACAGGATGCTTCTGGGCCATTCGGCATGCCTCAAAAATCTGAGGTAATAAAGGTCATTCATGAAACGCAACCACGTAAATTTTTGTCTACCTGCTGAATGCCTGTTAATTTTGATTTTTGCAATTCAGTCTCTTTCAGATATGAAGTTTCCAAGTTTTGTGGAGAAGTACATGCAAGCAGATAGTGCAAAAAAAGAACTAAGTTTACAAATGCCCAACTATGGGAACCCTGAGAAAAGTTTTGCCAGCTGGTTAGGGACAAGCAGATATGAATCAAATGTCCCCACTGGTTTATTAGATGTGGATGTAAGTATTGTTGCATTTAAAATCTGTCTGGAAGGTTATTCAGCTTTTATATTTTTATGGATGATGTGCATACTTTGTTTTGTTTTGTTTTCCCTCTTAGGGCCATACATAGATTACAAATACATAGAGATGAATGTAGGTATGGTACCATCTGATATTGGCTATACATGAAAATGAGATGGCATCTATTAACATGAATGTGTTTCATCATGGTGCTCTTATTTTGTATGATGCGTACCTATTGTGCATCTTCCACTGACTAAAAAAATAAGGATGCAATGGCTAGTGGGTAATGTGAAGGAAAAGAGTAAGCGCAGCCCAAAACAATGACTTTAGTATTCCTTAAAACACAGAGCAAGTTCTAACTGGAATTGAAGCACAGGCTAAAAAACGAGTCATGCTTCAACGTGTTCTGATGATACCTATAAAAATCTGATGGTGGTTAGGAACTCTGTGCTGAGACCACTGGCTGCCCTTGTGTGCTGACTAATATGTTCTCATTAGTTCCTTGCACATGTTGCTGGTTATCTTAAGGTACAACCTATTTTAGGGGCAGGACCTATTAGGTAGTTTTTTGTTTGTATGAATAGTTCCTAGAAGAGCAAGACCCTGTCCCAGAATGAGCACTCCTGTCCTTGCTAGGAAACTAAATGCATATTTGCAATGCTCTTTTTATTTGTTTTAAGATGACATAATGCAACCATAACTTTCCCATGTATTCTGTATCATATAATTTACTACTGACTTCAATATTGGTTTAGATTTTGTATACCTCAATGTGTTTTATTTGTTCTTGGCATTTTACTCTATCACTTATTGCACAGTGTTTCGCACTTTTTGGAGAAACCTATCTTGTTACAAGCTGTTCAGCACAAAATGGGTTTTGCTAATTAGTTCATGCTTGCATATACCATCATGCTCTTCAGTCTTTTCATGTATTCCCTCAAAATTATTTCATGGTTTATGGTTACCAGACGTTTAAGCTTCCATTACTCTTGTTATCATTGTACAGCGTGTGCTTTATTAATGCCAATTTTTAAAGTAGTCTCTTGGTATGAAACCCCTGGAATGTATAGGAAGTTGATTAGAAGGATTTTAAAACATTTCAAGTCTGAGGTTAGTTGGCTTCAGTGAGATGATAATTCAGTTTAAAAAGATTAAAAAAAAAATCCCAAGTGTGTAAATTTGTACATTTGTTGCAAGATACTGCTTTTTATGAGGAAGAAGGAATTGAAGCAGTAAGTAGGTGTAGTTGAAGTGTTATCGACTTTTTATGATTCAGACTAGTTTTTATTTTGGTTCACTAGCTCGTTTTTTATAGCTGAGCCTCTTTATTGAATACATTTTTGGTTTGAGGTTTTTGGTTTGGTTTTTTTTGTAACTTTTCTCTCGCCACTATTAGGCACTTTCAAGAAACGGACAAAGTAAAATCAATCCCAGACCTGGCAAGGTAAGATCAGTTTTATGATCCTTACTGTTCCTCTCTATATTTAAAGCATAGCAAGATAGAATTATATGTTGTTGGTGTTTTTTTGTTTTGTTTTGTTGTTTTTTAACATAGCTGGTGATATACTGTGAATCAGACTATCAAAACAATGGTATTGAAGTTTTCCATGATGTTCCGGATTGCAGTTCTTGGGTTCTGTCACCAACAATTTTAGTTAAAGTCATCAGAGGATGGTAAGAGATTAATTTTTACTCTTTATCATTGGTCTGTCCAAAAATCTTTAGAAACAGAACCAGTATGTAATTCACAGTAAGTCTGCCTTGCAAATGGCAATGTAATGTAGATACCTATGAGCAAGAAATGTGGCATTTTACCTCTGCAATAGGAAGTTCTGGTCAGAAAACTTATCTTGCTGACAAATTGAGTGAGTGTTACCATCTGGAGGGGTGCACCATTTCACCAGGCATAGGGATGGGATGAAATGTCAGATTCTGTCCAGCTATGCTGCCTTTTGACTCCTGTCCCCTTTATGGGTGCTTGCATATTATTTGGATTGGGCTAAAAGGCTAGCAAAGGGTTTTAAAGACAGGTCTGACATGAGTTTGGATGCAAGAGATTAATTCCACGTCCAAAAGTATAAGGTGATGCTGTAGAGGTAATTGTTTCTCTCATGAGTCCAGAGGGATTTTTTCTCTAAAAGCTAGATTGACTAAGAGTAATTCAAAGCAAGTTGATCTCCTACGTTTTTCGTAGCATTAACAGAACAGCCATTATTAGTGTGGATAGCATGGCAAGTTAAGTTGTGGTCAGGCTATAATACAGTCAAATAGCAGGTTCTCAAAAGTATTGATCTGATAGGAAGCTGCAGAAACAAGGGCTAGCTGCAGTAGGAAGCACTGGGAAGCACACTGCTGCGTAGCTTCAGAAAACTGGAATGAAAATCTTTTGATCTGTGTGAATCAGGTAGTCTTTTCCAGCATGGACTAGAGGACTGTGTTTCCCCCTTGCTCCCCTCTTTAACTGAGAGCTCCAGGGGAGGGTTTTATATTTGCAGATGGATATAGTTTTTATCTAGTTATATATTCAAACCTGCGGTTAAAAATAAAGTTGTGCTTGTCTTCTGAGCAGTCTTATCATCCTTTGGCAGATCTGTACCAGCCCCTGTGGAACTCCAGGCTGCTGTTCACAGGATCCAAGTAGCTTGTGTGTTTATACATGACACAGAAGTCTGCCGTGTCAACATTTTCTGACCTACAAATTGGTCCTGATTAGTATCTTATGCAAAAGTCTGGTATTCATAGACAGTAGCCTTGCTGCCCCAAATCATCAATTTAAAAAGGTGGAGGAGTTTTTGATGGAATTACAGAGTCAGCAGTAGGCATCTTTGTTTTTATCATTGCTTTTAAAAATATCACAGAGACCAGAAATGGCTTGCATCAGCTGTATTGGGGTGGCGGGAAGGGTCTGGAAGTAATACTTCTTGTGAAAGGATTTGTTAAATGGGATCATGATTTTTCCAAATTACACTTGACAAGCAGCATTAATAATGAGAATTTTTTATTTTAAGCTGGGTACTCTATGAGAAACCAAATTTTGAAGGCCCCTCTATTCCCCTGGAAGAAGGAGAGCTGGAACTCCCAGATATTTGGGGTGCAGATACTTCAGAAGAGCAAAATGAATGCAAATCTCTAAAGCCTGCAGTGATTGGTTCAATAAGACATGTTGTTAAGGCAAGTAATAGAAACAAAGAAAACTTTGTACAAGTGTTAATGTTTGGTGATGGTTTGTATTGATACAAAGAGTGGTTGGTGTATTAGGACACAAGTGTAACATGAGTTGTAAATGCATGAAACACTCTTCCATGTTGAATTTCTTGTTTAATCACAAAATAAATGTGGGGAGTTTTGCATAATGGAGATTATAGTAACATCCACTGGAAGGATAGGGCAGGAAGAAAACTGGGTGTTTTTCATTAGAATAGCCTCCAAAATGCTATGTACAGCATATACTTTTTAGCCTGGTCAATCTCTCAGGAAAAACATCATAATTCCACAGACTCATATTTTTCAAAAGCATGTGTGTGTGTTTTTCTTTTCTCCCCTCTCTCTCCCCTCTCTCTTCTCACCAAATTTCCATTCAACATGAACTTCAGTGTCAAACACCAAACCTTGTTTGATACTCAAAAAATAGCCCTGTATGTGCAAACTTAGTAGGGAGCTTCACACGTGGTGGAACAGCCTTCCTACATGCACTTTTAACCTGCTATTAAGTAGTTATTTTTGCAGGTTGCCCAAACAAGTATAAGCTATTAAGTTACTTGACTAGGACAGGAAAAAGGAGGAATATATATTGCTTGTAACTACAATTCTTGTTTAAATTGCAGTTGTCTTCAAGAATGGCTTGGTTGGTGTTATGTTAGGATTTAATTTGCTAGAGGAGATGTTAACTGATGAAAGAAGATGCATTCCTAGATGGCAGAAAGTAAACAATGTAAATGTTGATTATAGATTTACTGACTGTCTTGGTCCAAACAGAGACAGGAAAACTGGCCTAGTTATGCTTTTATTATAGGCATCTAATAGCAGTAGTAATTGACAAGAGGGGAAACAATTTAAAATAAACAGGTGTTTCAACACTGATTTAGTTACCTGCATTAATTACAGAACTTGCAGCACAGATCAAGTGATTATGGCAATCTTTATTTTTCAGGATTACAGGGTTTGCCGAATTGATTTGTATACAGAACCTGAAGGCTTAGGAATCGTGACTTCCTTTTTTGACGACACGGAAGAAACAGGGGTGTTTGGCACCACTCAGAAGACTTGTTCTATCAAAGTACACTGGGGCATGTAAGTGCGTAATTCTGTATGAACGTGTACTGCTATGAAAGGAATTTGTTTTAAACCATTGGTTACACCTATCAGACATGCAAGCAGGCTGTATTTATTCTAGTCCTACATTTTGGAAGTATTTGTTGACAGTAGCGTTAGTACATCATTGTAATGCTTGACTCTTGGAGAGGCTGACCTCTTAATGTTTTGTGTTGGAGCCAGTTTTTCTTCTGCTTGTGTGTAGTAAAGACAGAGTAACCCTTGTGTATTTGTAGCAAAGGAATGAGTTTGCCTCTCCTGCTTTTTCTCATTCAGGCAAACTTATCATATGTGAGAGTGGGGGGATGAACTGTTACGATAAGACCACATTTCCTGCTTGCTCTCTTCTAAACTTGAAATCATTGTACTAAGAGAAGAGAATTCTCAAGCTCTTGTGTTAGAAAGGAAGACTTGGTGTCATGTGTAAACTCTGGAAAGCATTCTTGTGTTTCACAGTGCATTTTAATCAGTGTTTTTATGGTGAAGTTTAGGACATGTATGTATATCACCTGAAAACATCTAGCCGTTTGAGTTATGCGTGTAGTGTATATCATGAACTAAGGGAGCCCTTATGAGAAAGGAGACTTCTCAGGAGCAATCCAGACACTGTACCAGTGGTAGTTTTGATAACTTGATAAACAAACTTGTAAATCGGTACTGAAAATATGCCTCAAAGTGGTACTGGGAAAAGTATGCAGAAGAGGGAGGCTGGTTTCAGAAAAAGTGAGAGGGTGGAACCGCTTTCAGTGATGTTGGGTCCTGCAGAACATTTTACAGGGTTTACAGGCCTTGGTTGTTACCTGTTGGCCGTGTTATGTTTGGGCCACTGATAGCATTTGCCTTGCTGCAGGTGGTCTATTTAACTGTCAAAAACTGCCCCACTAAAGAGAAGCGTTCCATACCATTGCAAAGATATATTTAAATGTGCCACAGGATGGATGGGGCGTTTTAGTTGTTCAGTAGAGGGTATTTTATCTGATTAAATCTTTACACCTTGATTTGTGGAAAAAATGAAGCACTCAGGTATATAGGGAAATTTTAAGATGTCCAAGTAGTTTGTTCTCTGACAGAAGGTTATTTCTGTTGAATGGCAAGCTTAATCCAAATTACACATCTGCCGAGAGTAATGAAATCAGATATATTATTTGGAGATTGATTATTAATTGATTTATCGACCTCTCCACTTTATTTCTGTCCCTCACTTAAAAGCATTCTGCGAATAGTGAAATTACAAAATGTTTGGAAAGGAAGCAGAGTCTGTGTACATCTCTCGGGCTTCGGACTGGTCCTTATTTTGCATCAGTGTGACAGTCTTTGTGCTAAAGGTGTATAAACTCTTACAGTTGTAATTTCACTCTGTTGCATTTGGATCCCCTGAGGGAAAGCAGGCTAATATTTGCACCAGAAAGCAAAACAGACAGTTGAAAAATAATCATAGAATCGTAGAATGGTTTGGGTTGGAAGGGACCTTAAAGATCATCTAGTTCCGACCCCCTGCCGTGGGCAGGGACACCTCCCACTAGACCAGGCTGCTCAAAGCCCCATCCAGCCTGGCCTTTTTCGGATGTCAGTTCATTAGTCCCGTGTAGAAAGAAGTTGCTTCTGCTGGTTGCTTGCATGAGAAATTCGGTAAGCTGTTGCAGCTTTTTTTGCGTGTTGCAGGATTTTTTTTCTTTCCTTGGTTTACAGGCATAACATAGTTCACTGCACTGGCAGTTGAAGGAGGCTCTGATTCTGAGTCACCTTGCCATGTGGGTGTGGTTGTATCTTCTTAAGGTTTCCCAGTGTTCATGGTTAATTGCTGTTTACTAAAAGCTGCCAACAAAAATGAGTCAATGCACCTTTATCTTCTGCTTGTGCTCTCTCTTTGGTCTTCCATGTGTTTAAATTCTTGCAGTGAAGTTGAGGGTTTACTGGGCGTTGTGACTACAGGACACACAATATATCAAACATTCAGCTGTAGACAGCAATAAAACTAAAGCTAAAACGTTCCTGTTCAGGATGTGTTTTATACTGCTCCATGCTGCACTTCTGAGAGATCAGTAAATTTAACTGGAAGAAATACATTGCCATTCTTATGCAGAGATCAGCAGTATGTTTCTTTGTTTCCAGTCAGATTACTGGTTAAGATTTTCTTGAAAAAGCTTTGAAAAGCTACTGTTGCTGTCCCAGTCAGGAATTTTGAAAGTCATGTCTTTCAAAGCAGATTTATTAGCAGATACAAGCCATGTGGAAGTAGATCTCTAAGGAGTTGTCAGGTTTTTCTATGTATTAGTAAGTAACGCAAGTTTAGAATTCTCTATTCAACAGATTTTGCAACAAATCCAAGTCTAGATTAGTAGAGATCTTTCAACTTCTTGAAAATTGGTTCTGCATATTTTAAAACTATTCTAAAAATAATACAGAGTAAGCTTAAGTCTTGAAACTTCAGTTTAAAACTTGGGTTCCCCTCAGATAAGACAGTCAAATTCTTAACTGTCTCTCCTTTGTACTGATTTTTTTTTTTTGCCTATTCAAACAAAACACATGCGTTATTGGTGGTTCCTGCACGGGCACAGAACTTTGGCAGTGTGTCAGCTTGTACTTGGCAATTTTGATGGTAAAGAAACGAAGTTTTATTGGGGGTACAATGATGTCTTTTCTAAAGTAAGCACATTGTCTTGTTCTTTACTGTTCAGAAGTGTTCTGGGGTTTTTATCTTTTGCTTTCCTCTCTTCCTTGCTTTAGATGGCTAATTTATGAAGAACCTGGTTTCCAGGGAATCCCTTTAATGTTGGAGCCTGGTGAATATCCTAATTTAGCATTCTGGGACAAGAAAGAAGCCTACATTAGGTCTATGAGGCCCTTGAAAATGGTAAAATATTGTTATTACTAGCAAGTTATGTGACCTGTGTTTATGTGTTAGAAATAATGTGTTAAGGTGGCTAGATTTTTCAAGGCTAACAAAAAAGTAACTCTTTAAAAACCAAAATTTTTAGTCTATAAAATTCTTGAACTTTCAACAATTGATTGCATCCATTTCTGCCTTTAATCTGCCTTCTTATTTTCACTTGTGTTCTTCAAGGAAGGCTTCATCTTAATTCTGTCTTTTTGTGAAGAGTTGATGACTCTTATAGTTGCCTGTAAGTTGTCTGACTAAGTTTAGGCAACTTATTTTTTCTTTTCTTTTTTTTTTTTTTTTAACAGGGTGGTCGCAAAGTTGAATTCAGTGGAGAGCCAAAGGTAAAAGTCAATATTTATTCGATTGTCTAAAGGTATTTTATAACACATGAACTAAACATGGGTAGATAAATATATCTTGATTGTGTACCAACTACTGACGGTTTAGTGGCTAGTCCTGCTGTATGTGACCACACCATGAAACTGCAATTTGTCACATTTATGCATTCATCATATGTGATGTCACATATATGACAGCATTAACAGCTATCTGGATAATGCAGATGGGTAGTGAACATTCAAGCCCTCATGTTGCATCTCTGAGGGAAAGACATCTTGAAGACAATAGAGAGATCCCACTAATTAGTTTCATAATCGTGCCTTCTCTTTATGTGTCATGGCAAAAGAAACTGTCTGTTGTCAGTATTTTCATGCTGTCTGCAACTTTTCTTTTACTTCATTTCCACTACAGGTAATCATTTATGAGAAGCCTTTCTTTGAAGGGAGAAATGTGGAAATAGAATCAGAGATCTTTACGCTTGATGACAAGGAATCAGAAGAAAAGACAAGACTTCCATTTACATCAGTGGGATCCATGAAAGTACTGGGAGGAGTGTAAGTGTGGGAAAACAGCAGCAATATTTCCGCATCACTGAGGTAGTAACTCCATAGGCTGGAAATTGCAGTGGACAAATTCAGTACTTGTTTGTTTTCCCTGTTTCCCTAGGTTTTGGGTTTAGAGATATGCCTGGGTTAAACTTGCAAACGTTCACAGCGAAAGAACAAATTTCACACATCTGTATCTGCTCCATAACAACATGGAGTGGCAGTTGTCCATTTTCACACGCAGATTCTGTTGTTGTTGTTTAGTTGGGTCGGTTATGAGAAGCCCCGGTTTGAAGGCCATCAGTACTTGCTGGAAGAAGGAGCGTATCGGGATTGGACAGACTGGGGTGGCTATGATGAAGAGTTGCAGTCACTGCGACCGATTGTTGGTGTAAGTTCCAAGAACATGTAGTAGGCATCTCCTGAGTGCAGTGAGACATCCTGTTGCATTTTCCTTATGATGCTTCTCTTTGTTTTAATAGGACTTCACAAGCTCCCATATGATAATGTACAGTGAAAAAGACTTTGGATCAAAGGGTTCCAACATTAATGTGTTAGGAATTATTTCCAATTTGAAAGACACTGGATACGGGCTGAGGACACAGTCTATAAATGTGCTAAGTGGCGTGTAAGTGATATTTTTAATCCCTGTGTAATTTAAAGTGTGCTATTCTTTTTAGAATTTGATAGTATTTGCAGATGTTTTTCAGCACTCTGACTTCTAATGTCTGTGTGGAGTCTTCAGATAAAATTTTCTGCCCTTGACTGCAGAATGTGAAAAGAAGTTTTTGTGAATATGTACAGTAAATTGGTTTTCTTCTCACGATAAGATCAGATGGTCCCAGGAAATGTTGACATGTGATACACAAAGTATGAAAGTATGAGATGAGATTTCATCAGGAAGGTAGAAATAGCATGTTCTCATGGCTGTATTTTTATTTTTCTTTTTAAGCATTTCAATAGCAAAATTGTTACAGAGGTAATTTCCAGGGTTCTTGTGTTTGACCAGGGGCAAATTCCTTGCACTTTCTCTCAGTTGTGTGTAAAATGGAGATAACTCTTACCATGCTCACGAAGACATTCTGATATTAAGGAGACTTAAGGGGACTTTAACTGTTCTGAAAAGTAATGTTGCTTTCTTTTTTTTTTTTTTAACACAGTGGTTCCCAAAACTTTTGCATTGTCGTGGTCATTAACAACTCTTACTCTCTGTGCCATGTGAGTTGGCACACACAGTTGATAAGTTGATAGACTTGTTTGATTTGTTTAGTACATCAATTGCAGATTGAGTTTCACAGCCTTGCAGTCTGCATCAAAGTGTTTTGGAAATACAAACAGGTATTAGCAATCATGTCTCCAAACATACAAAATTACTTAAGGTAGTAGAACCAAAAGAGTATGAGATGTGCAGTCTCTCTCCCTGCCTGGTATATGTAGGTGACTTGCTGAAAGCTCTGCCTTACCCAGCCACACCCTAAATCTTTCTGTGTGTTATGTGTGTGATATCTCTGCAAGTTTTATCTGGATAAAGATTGCAGAATCAAGCTCAGTGCATTCCAGAGGAATGCTTTTAATTTGTACATGAACATGGTGCGACAGCAGGTTTTTTTTCTGCCTGGTGACCTTTGAAGCCACTGTGTCCTTTTGTCTTCTGTAATATGCAAGGGAGATTCATGGGAAAGAGTCACCTCTGAAGGTTGGGAAACAAATTGTGGGTTACCTATCACACCCTTTGTGTAGTTGTTCTAGTAAATGTGTCTGTTGCAGCTGAGATAGGAATCGAGTTTGAGTATTCTAGTCATTAAGAGCGACTCTAATGCTCTGATGGTAAAGGCAGCTAGAAGTCATTACAAACAAAACTCTTGTCCCACAGACTCTGCCAATGCTCTTGTAATCTCACCTCGTAGTCTCTTAAAGATGTCATTGGTAGCAATAAGCTTTTTAAAAATTTAGGTGCATTGTTCATAACAGGTGACTAGCACTCAACTCTTACCAGTCTTGTACGACCCTTTTGTTTCCAAAGAGGTTGTGAGTGTTTGGGCATTTTGTGGTGGTGTTCTTGCTAAATGCTAATGTGTGAGAAACGGTGAGTGATTCACATTAAGTCATGCTTCGTAATAAAATGCTTTATTTTAAGTATTAAGTAACTGTTCAGGTAGACAATTTTTATATCTTTCCTTCCAAGAAATCAGTCATCGAGTGATGAATAATCCATTGAGCAATTTCCTGAGCTGTTTAGACTGTAACGTACATGATGTCATAGTGAACTGTGACAGATTTAATAGAAGCTTCTCATACTATTTCGAAGTAACCTTCCTGGTATCGTATTGAAAAGACTTCATTAAAAAAAATCTCAAAAATGTAAGAAGCCCTGAACCTTTCATAGCAATTTTTTAACTACGGGTTTCTGGGTTAAGCAGATAACAGATGATAACGGATAACAGATGATCTGTATTTCCCACATAATTAATTTGATTGCTCTGTAATTTAAAGGGTATATCAAAGAAAAGAAAGCCTGACACTGCAGAGCACAGATACTACTGAACAAGTTCTAAGCTAAACTGCATCTTTAGACTGTATGCTGAAGACAGCCCAGCTCTGTATTTGGGGAGTGAATACTCCATTTTGGGTTAACTGAGCGCTAGCTGCATGAAAATTTTCAGCTATTGTGTTTCTGAAGAATGTTTCCAAGCAATATTTTAATGTGTTTGCTCAATCTGTTGTAAAGACATCTTGAAAAAAAAATCCTAAAGTGATGAGGATTGACTCTTGAAAAATCGGTACATCTTTTGCTCTTCATCATTCTTCAGAGATTGGGCAAACATAAAATCAAAAGTATTTTTTTCTTCTGCTGTTGGGGCTGGAGAAAAGGAATCCAGGCTGTCTGAAAATAGGAGAGGGCTTTCTTCTTTTAAGTAGGGTTTGATCTTTACCTTCAAGTTGGCAGAGTTTTAAGTGTCGGAAAATGGAAGTGTTTACTAGCAACAAGTAACACCCTTTACAAGTTTAAGCAAGTACTAAAATCAACTGCTGTACAATTTTGATTTCCTCTCTGCTTAATAACTCTTCAACCTTGTATTTAATAGTGATCAAAATAACAGGAATTGCATTTGAAGTGTGCCTTTTCTTTATCCATAAACACACCAAACTTTTGGTAAATATACTGAAAAAGCCCCTGTCTTTTAGTTGATACTTTTTGAACTTAGTGGAAGAACTTCAGATTTTTGTTGGGGTTTTTTTTGTTGTTGTTGTTTTTTTTTTTAAGTAGGCATTTGTTTTACTGTGGTCCTGTAATCAGCCTGGTTTTCCCCTAATTTTTAAGTTAGTAGTCCACAGTGCAGATTTGGCTGCTTCTAGTGTACATATGGATAGTGATATTAAGGAAGTCATTAGGTGATGAGTAGTTCATATACAGGAGACAGAATATATTAAATTTAATCTGGATGCACTGGGGAAGGAAACATGGGTGAAACTAAAGAGACACAAGGTACAAGAACAAACCTCCCCTGGGAGCTGAAAAGGGCAAGAGCCCTTGGGTACCCCGTGGGAGAACATTTCAAACAAATCTTCCCTCCATCTCTGAACCGAGCTGAACTGACATTTGAAAAAACCTTTCAAGGATTCATGAAATTAAAGTTCGCATGTCCCTGGGGTACTAGGAACCACAAGAACGAAGGGGTATGTAAAGAACCTGTTTCCTCTCTTTCCTATAAACAGAATTTTATTACCTCTGTTAATCATGCTACAAATCTGCAAGTGATTTAAACCCCATTGTCTCTGTGTAGTATTTAAGCTTTAAAGATTGTGAATTCTATTTCAGGCCTGAAGGACTGCTTCTGTGCCTGAAAGCTTACTTTTTACAACTATGGCATTTAGTTAAATGAAGATGTTGCCATTTCTTCCGTAGCTGAGAGAGAAGGTCCTTCCAGGATTTAAGTAATCTGTCCTGTCCTAAAATGAGTCTGAGCAATGCAAAAAGGGGGGATTACCCCTCTCAGCTAACACTAGGAAGAGCATACGTTATGAGAAATGGGCAATGTTTTGAAAGGTAAAGTTAGGTAAGATGAATCCTGGGCTAACCATGAGCAAAGCTGATATTTGGCAAGTTACTGCCTCTGGGTTCTTTTCTTGGCTGTTCTTCCAGACCCTGTTTGGAGGTGCGGTTCCTAGATATCATATATAAAAGGGTTTGGGAAAAGATACTGTGCATGTAATAGTATCAACAATATATAATTGACACTTTTCTCTCCATCTGTGGTTCCAGGGACATGGATGGTGCAGAGGAGCGAAGGTCTCCAGCACCACCCTGCCAGCAACCTGGGACGAGGCTGTTGCTCAGCCTAACTAAGGCAATTTGTAGGGCTGGGGGTTACAAAAACTGTTGCGTTAGGAGAATTAGCTCCCTGTGGGGCAGGATTGTTGTTGCCTTGCTGCAGAGCAGTACTTCAGTTTTTGTGGTGCCTGGCAGCTGAGATGTGACGCTCTTGCTTAGATATGGAGGCCATGACTTGCTCTCCAGGCCTTTCTGTTACTCAGAAGTTGGATTAAGGCACTGCTCCTTCCTAGGGGATAGTCATGAGGTCTGACAGGTTTAGCTGGTACCAAATTCAGCTGCCTGGCCTTGCTGCTGTTATTACTAGTCTCAGCAGCTTCTGTGGGCTTCTGAAGGTAGTGTAAAGGCACAAGTATGTCACTTATAAGCCCTGACTCTCTAACTGTATGGGCTGACTTGCATGGGAGAGTGGTACTTGCTTATTTAAATCCCATTGATTTCAACATAAACATATGCTTAAAGTGAGATATGTTGATTACTTCTATATTCAGCCTTCTTTTTAGATGGGGTGAAACGAAATAACTGCTACCGAGAGATTCTTAGGAGGCATCTAGCATGTTTTATCATTCCCTTAATATCAGAAACACTTGTTTGCATAGATGTCAATCAAGTTAAACTGTCATGCACTGTAGTTGTATCCTGGCATTTGTGCATTGAAAAATCTAATGAATGTCTGCTGAAGAAATTGGTTAAGGAAACCTCACTTTCACAGCTTTTGGTATATGTGGCATACAGGTATAGACACACCTGAGACATCTGAACTGCCTGCTCAATTTATTGTACATACCGATGTCTCTTTGATGAATTACTATGAGGTGATTTTGAAATGTGCCTTGAAATATGCCTTAAGTAATTAGTGCATAACAAGTTAGAATAATTGATTATATCTGAGGCAAACCAAGAGATGTGAATAGTGATAAATGTGAATCACAATATGAGTGTTTGCCATGGATAAATAATACAAATTTCATACTCTCAGCACATACATGTTGATGCAGCTTTATTTCAGTTTGAAGTTATCCCACTTCTTACATTTGCAGAGACTCTGGCGTTTTGTTCTTGGAATAAAACTACAGTTTAATAGAATCCAGTTGCTTGACACATGTAGGCCATTTTATGGTGAATTTAGCTGGTGAGAGTTAGCATCCACTGCAAATTATAAGTTTCGTATCATTTTACTGCTTTATGATGTGAAACTTTTTGTTACTGTTGAAACTATAAGAAGACTGCACTGAAAGTGGGTTTTGGCATAACCTAGCATATACTTGTTGGCTAAAATTAAAAATTGACTATGAGTAGAAGATTATCCTGTAGAACCAGGAACCAGCAAGATGTCTTGATCCCTGCATAAATAAAATGAATGAGACTCAGCTGTTACTGGGGCCAGCTGTAATATCAGCACTCAAAAAAACCCACAAAACCAACAAACAACAGAAAAAAAAGATGAGTTTAAAAAAGAGCCAGAATATAATTATGGGAAAGGTTGGGAAGTCGAGCAGTGAAAGGCAGCAGAAGTTATGCAGGTTATCACAAAACCAAAGGTAGTGCTGATGTGGGAATGCTTTATCTGGGCGTTTGGTATGGAGTCAGGGTTAGAATGCCGTAATAGAAGGTTTCTTGAATGTAGTAGGCTATGCGTAGCAAGACTAGCTGATAGCAGATAATTCAGATTAGAAATAAAGCACTCCAGGGATAACTGAACATTGGAGATATATATGTAGTGATTTGGTTGCTTTTCTAATACTTCAAGTGTGTATCTCAAAAGTTCAATGTCTTTAAAAAAGGCATATTCTGACTGAGACAGAAGTTATGGTTTTGATGCAGAAATCTGAGTTTGTGGCCTGTGTTAGGCATGAGATCTGACTGAGCATTCATACAATAATGGCTTTGAATTTAAATACATTAATCTGGTCAAATTTGTGATGGTTTTAATGCTTAACTTTCAAGGATGTTCTTCCTGCTGATGTCTGTGCTTCCTAGCAGGGAGCAGTCTGCTCTCATTAGCATACATGCCTGTTGTCGCAGCTCAGCTTTCTGTTGGGGTGTGTGTTTGCTTAAACACAACTGAACTGTAGGTACAGGCAACACTAAAAAAATCAGTATTCCTATCTTTACTGCCAAGATGACTCTGAAAGTTAGTTTTATCCAAAAAGTTCTATTCCGATATCTGTCTTTTTTTCTAGAGAAGAACTTGATCTAGATAAAACAGTAGAATTGTGAAACATCTCAAAATATTCTTACTGGAGACAGCTTTTAGGATATCTAGCAGATGATGTATTTGAATTTGTGGTCTGCTTTAGCTAATTCACTCTGATTCATATCAACATAGTAGGGTGAATGGAAGTGAAATTTGCATGGGTTTTGGAGTATCAGATACATGTGGTGGTTTAGGGTTTTAATAGCATCACCTTTTGGCTCTTGAGGGGGGAAAAAGTTTTTTATTTGTTCTTACATTAAGACAGTAGTGAATATACACATCTGTATTTTGGAAAAGTAGTGTGACTTCTAGCCATCACCTTCTTCTTCTGTCTCTCTTAGATGGGTGGCTTATGAGAATCCTGAGTTTACAGGGGAGCAGTATATACTGTCTAAAGGGCTATATCCCAGCATTGAGGCATGGGGAGGAAAGAATTGCAAAATATCGTCTGTTCAGCCGATCATTATGGTAAGGAGTTCATTTTATACTTGTTTTTCAAGTTTCTCTGAAGTGTTTGGAGCTATACTTTTTCTATCGAATTCAATTTATTTACATTCTTTAAACAATAATCAATAGTAAAATTTTGTATGTTTGTTATTTTATCACTGTTTAAAAAGTTGGTTTTTTTTTTCTTTTTTTGTCCTCTCCAAACTTATGCAGGATATTGTTGGAAGCGAAAGGGGTAAAGTCAAGGTAAGATACTTCTCATAAGTGCACGAAACATACTGTGTACTATCTGTAACATGTATAAATAAAGAAATGGTTTTTTTGTCTAGTGTAACACCCAGGTATTTGCACAGGTGGTTGACTAGTCAGACAAAGAGTGAGAACTGCAGGTGAAGGAAGGCTGCTTTCCAGACCTCTTAAGTATGGCACATTAAGGCCCAAGGAAGGTGGGATTTAATACACAGCTGCCATCAGAACTTTCTCAGGGCACAGGCAATGATTTGGTTTAGCAAGTGAACTGTTTTTGGGGGTGTTGGTGATTGTTCTGAGGAGCTGGAGCCTGCAGCCCTCTGTGCAGAGGTGCAGGTACCCGCAGTCTGTTGCTGAGGTGAGGGCTCTGCAAGTTAGATGTTGTTGATGGTACAGTTGTGACTTAATTCCTTTTGAACCCAGTTCTTTGTTTAACAGTTCTGCTAATGGTGGTTGCAGTAGAAGGGAGTCTCATTCACTCACAAATACTGCTGAGTTGTGCTTAAAAGTTAATGCCATCTTTGTCAATAACTAAGAGAAGGAAATGGCAGGGAGAACTTGTCCGTTCAGTGAGTTAACATATTTTTACGTTGGACTGTCTCCTGCGTGCAAGACCTAATACGTACTTTTGACAGTGAGACTAATGGGCGGCTTTTTTCATCCTTTCATAATTCTGAACCTTTTCATGTTTGTCTCTGTACAAAGTTACTTTTATTTTCATTTCAGTCAAAATGGTGAGCGTGTTATGGAACTAGAAACTAGGGAGAGAAGTCTTAGCTGTCTCGTTTTGTATTCTTGATTAGTAGCATGCCTTTCTGTAATCTCCTGCATAGGAAAATGTATAAACTGTGGGGAATAAAAATCTCAAGGCTGCTTATTTTCAGCTATGTGCATGAAAAATTATTTGCAACTATATATTATGCGCCTATTAAGACCTTATCCTAAGGAAACAAAGAAGTAATGGCTTGTAGTCAACAGACTGCATCCCTTGTCAGCATGTTCCTCTTTGGAGAACGCTGTACATGCCCACACTTGCATCTCTGCTAAGAGTGAATAAAGCTGGTAGGCATGCGATAATGTGAATGACTTCTGTGTGATCAGGGTTAATTATCCTCTAAGCAAATTAGCAGGTTTGCTGCTTAGATTTTTTTTTTCTTTTTAACGAGGACAAAAGACTCTGTCTGATGTATCTTCTCTTATCCTCCGAGCAGAGAAAGAAGCACTGACATGACTGTAACTATAGCTGTAACAGGCACATAAAGCCCATCTGCCCTGGGAATATATACTATGCCTGTTGGCATGCTGTCTGAGTACTTTGCCAAGATTATGCACCATTTATGATCTGAGAGACAGTTTTCATTTAGTGGGAAGAGTACGTATTTCGGAGATTAAATGGATTAATAATATAAAATAAAACCACTCATGGCCCTTTAGTAAAGGTGTGCCTATTCTGGCTATTCTGTGGGAATTTAAAAATCTTCTCTAGCGGATAGTCCAAGGAGCTATCTTTGTTAATGTTTTAATTCTTTTGTATATTACTGAGTGATTTACAGCCGGAAGTAATTTTTGGTATTGTTACCTTTCTATCTTGAAGAAGGATTGCAACACTGAAGAGCTAACAAATAATATATGCAACTGAGGATACCTGGGTGTTTTAAGTATGTTTTTATCTAGTTATAGAAGTAATGCTAGAGACATGTTACTGAAGGTTGAAGAATGAATTGTTTTAAACTATGTTTGCAACTTTTTTAAAGGTCCAGTTATTTTCAGAGCCTGAATTCAAGGGTAACTGCCAAATATTTGAAAAAAACACAAGATGTATTGATTCATTTGCTGTGAAGTCTTCAAAAATTTTAGATGGCAGGTAAGTTTTATATTGAGTGAATATTGCAAAATCGCTACAATGGTAAAAGTTGTAAAAAAGCAACAAGATTTCTAATACCTGAAGTGGTTTTGCATATGGGGAGTTACAGAGAACAATGCTTTGAAGTTTACACATCGGTCTTCAGCTTCTCAGGACAAAACATTGTAAATACAGTCTCTGTCAGTAGCTCTTGCTAAAGACTGAGAAACACTAGCATCATTTTACTTAAATAGAATTCTTAAGAGGCAATTTCTTCTCTTTCTTCCTGCAGCTGCGTAGTGTATGACGAGGAAGAATTCTCTGGTAACCAGTATGTGTTAGAAGAAGGAATCTATCCTGATCTGACGGCAATGGGTTGTTCACCCCAAGCAGTTCTAAAATCTTTACGGATTATAAATATTGTAAGTAAAGCTATTAGAAATATTGTAGAGTAAAGCTAAGTACACTGACTCTGCCCTCCCCATTTTTTGCAACAGTAAAAATGCTAGGGACACACAGATAGCAGAGGAGTATTTTTATTTTTATTTTCTATGCAGTAGCAGTTAAATGTCCTAGCTGCAGTCAGTTTTTTTGACCTCTGTGCTGTTTCTGCAAAGGCGAGGACATCACAGAAGCAGCTGCCTGGCATCACTGTTCTTAATAACAGCTTATAAAAAGGCCTTCTGTAAAAGGAGTCAAGGATGTGTCAGATAGACTCTTTATTTCCCAGTAGGAGAGACCACTTAGAGTGGGTTGAGAAAATGTCAGTAGGACAGTTTGAAGAAACATCTGTACTGAGGACCTTGTTTTTTATGCATATTAAAAAAGCAGACTTAACTAAGCAACTTTGCATGAAGTACATGTAATTATAAACCACTATTGCTATCATCAAGGAAATGCAATTTGAGTTAATCATGAAATAATGCATCCTTCCAGATAAAGTAAAGCAACACCCAGTGCCATTTGGCAAAATCAGACAGTGTTGTTGTTATGTGTGGTGGATACAAACTAAACAACATTTACATATTTTGTAACTCATCAGTGGCAAGGAACAAGTTTGCTCAAGCCTATAACCAATCATTATGATGGATCACTTGAGGAATCTGCAAATATCTTTTAAGATCAAAGTAATTACTAGCAAAATGTGGTCAAGAATCCAGGAACTTACAGCAATATGAAGAGATGGCACTCATTTTTAAAAAGCAGTACACTATTGACTCTCTTTGAATTTGGCAACTTTATTGCACACCACTGTAATTTTGGTAACCAGTCAGTGATGTAGCAGTTGACAAAGGAGAACTAAAATGTGTCATCCTCTTTCATGTCTCTGGAGCATTTTGATGTACAGTGTAAACAAACATCTGCAGCAAGTATGTCTGCCTTCTGAACTCCTTGGCTGTCCAGTAGAACGATCCTGTTAAAAGTATTAGAAGTGTTTCTAGCCAAGCTTGGTGGGTGATCACCGTGAACTAAAATAGGCTCTTTTGTACATGTCAGTATTGAGTTCTTGGGTTTAAAATGCTTTTTTCAAGCTGGAATGATCAGCTTGCTTTTGGAAAATTTATTATTTGTTACAGAAACAGTTGTGTTAAAACAGCCAATGCCAGTTCTGTGCCTCTTCAAGTTCTTAAAACTTTTGAAACTTATTCTAGCCCTACAATTTATCACATGTCAGACAGTAGCATGGAGCTGCGTCTGCCTGCAAGTCATGTGCTGCCGCTTCCTTCTTCAGAGGCTTCCTACCTGCAGAGAAGAGGAAAATGGGTTGTTTTGCTCAGTGGTTTATTAGTAAACCAGAATACAGAGAATAAGAAGTTAGGTGGAAATGATCATATTATACTGTTCATTTTTCATAATTTCACATAAGCTTGAACCATATTATTCTAAATACTGGTTTCACCTGTCAGATTTATTTTGGGACTGTGTTTTTGGCAGTGCCAATCTTAATGCCTCCCCACCATCTGCCATTCCCATAACTTTCCTCATGATTTTTCTGTGACATTTCTGTACAAGAAGCACCTTTGCTATTTTAATATGTCATGTTACTATACTTATCTAGTTTAACTCCCCTTTGCGAAGGTTCCTTCCATTTCGAAGGAACCATAAAAAAAGGAAATGAAAGGGATATTCAATGAACTTGAAAGTGAAACTTAAAAGGGCTTTTATTCATAAGCTCAGGGGTTTTGGTTTTTTGTACCACTGCATCTTTGCTCGATTGTGCTTGCTTTGCATGCTCCATGTGGTTGTGCTGCAGATAGAAAATAGCATTTTTCCTTCTTGAATTGGCTACATGTTCTTTTTCCTGAACATATGATTCAAAAAACCCAAACCTGTGAATGTGGTTTATGCTTGAACAGTCATGCTGAAAATACTTCTTTTTAATGAGCAACTCTGTGAAGTAACTGAATGTAGATAAACAGGAGCACCAGCTTTGTACAGTGGACTACATGGGAAGTACTGAAAGAAAACTCGTGAGCTGACCTTGCACTTCTTTCTGTGGGGAACATTTTATAGAACAGTGGTACTGCTCAATCTAAAAAAATGCCTAGAATGGAAGTTGTGGCCGAAAATTGGAGGATTGCCTTTTCTGCCTGTGTGTTTTCTTTGTAAGTAGGTTATTCCTGAAGCGTTGCACATGGCTCAAGGGCTGCTGCCTGGCCAGTAGTGAGTCTCAGAGTGCAGGTTCAGGTCTGTAAAAGGGCTGAGGGGTCGCAGGCACCTCACATCATAACGGTTTTACTGCTCCTGGTGGGCTCTTTACCTGTGATGACGCATGACAGTCTAACTGGCGTTAACCTTTCATGGTGGGGATGAGCATACTCTGATTTTGGTATAAGTTGGAAGACGTCTTCTGGCATTTGCCACAGCCTGGCAGTGTGGGTGCGATCAGGGAGCATAGCTCAGCTGCTGAGTGATAACCTGGACTGCTGCGTGGATAATGGTGACGCTCATGCAACGTTGTCATCTGGGCCCTTAAACATCTAAAGGAAGATTAAAGAGGAATTTAAGCACTGTCTAGAAATTGGTAGACATGAGGTCTTGCCTAACAAAGTCACACGGAAGCGCGAATATCCGCTGCCGTGCATCTACGGAGCCACCCTCTGCCTTGGAGGGCCTGTTTCCATGCCTGAGGCCCGATGCGGGTCTGTCGAGACTTCGCGTCATGTCGGGCGTTCCTGATCCAGTTGATGTGTTTCGAGCATGCTGAACACATGCCAGCAGGAAGGAGCTCTTCTGGCTGTGGCGTTGGCTTTATGCAGTCGTTGCTGGAAGACTTGCAAGAAAGGGAGTGTCAGGGTCATTTCTATCTGTGAGCATAAACTAACACCAGGACACTCAGGCTTAATTGACTTTACCCGGAGGGTTTTCAAACCCTTACCTCCCAGCTTCCAAGGGAAGGCCTTAATTGTGAGAGGTTATTTCCAGTCCACTGCAGGCACCTTACCACATGGGGAAAAAAAAATTGAGTCCAAGGTTCATTACCTAGAAGGCATTTAAACGATGCAGGGGGCTTCATGTGGGCAGAATCCCTTTGACACCAGAAGTGTTTTGACAGAGGGAGAAGAATCACCTCCCCACAGCAATTTGGAGGATTCAGATTTTATGGTTTTTGCTTGAGTTGTGAATTTCACCTCAGAAGAACGAATCTTGATGCTTTTGTCTAGTCAGAGATTGATGTTGCCATAAGCTACTTCAAGAGTTAATAATGAGAGCAGCAAGTGATAAGCAGTGAGGCAAGGCTGGCATCATTTGAAGCTGTAGAAATCAATATTATCTTTACTGTGTGTGCAGGTCTGAAGGTAAAAATTCCTACAATGAGTGGTGTTTAGTGCAATGGAAGAGGGATATGGCATTAATTAAAATGTATTTAAAAACATACTTAAGGTACTATGCAAGAATCAACTACAGAGACATTTGTGTGTGCCTTAAGATAAGGAAGTTTTACGTGTCATGCGAGAAGATTCCTTGTGTGTTTTGTATAAGAGCTTTTTATTACTACTTTTAAAACTTTCTTCTAAGTAACCTGTTGCAGAGCAAAAACATTATTCAGGGTCTTTGATCTTAAAACAATCAAGAGGAAGCCTCTGGAATAAAAGAGCTGTGTGGAGTAATGATGTTCACAGTTAGCATCTGGAGTTCTAACATCCTATAAAAGTGCTCATCTTCCTTTTGCAGGAGCTTTCTGAGCCGTGCATAGCTCTTTTTGAAAAGGTGGGTTTCCAAGGAAAGAAAATTGAATTCAGTACGGAAATCTTAAATCTCCAGTTCCTGGGATACAATCCTCGAATAGCTTCAGTTCAAGTCCTTGGCGGCATGTAAGTTTAAAATCACTTTTTGATTCTTTAGAATGACGTAGTTATTCAACAGAAAAAATACAGATGTTAGAAAGCAAGGAGCATAAAATTAGAATGTCATAATGTGTGTAGTGCATTAATGCAGTTTCTTCTTGTAGAACCTTTTCACATCCTCTTTCAATAAAATTTTATCACTGACTGGTGCCCTGTGCTAGAAGTTTAAATAAATTTGAATAAAGCTCACAAGGAAACTAGTGTCTTCTCTCACGCCATATCATAAAAGCCAGCTTGCACAGCATCCTTAAAAGCAACTTCTGTGCTCTTTGTTTAGATCTCAGTCATAAAAAAAAATAAAATAAAATCATTCAATTTGTGATCTGTGTTGTAAGTTCAAATGTTTTAACAAGTCTTCACGTTCATCCTTTTACCTGATGTTATGGACGCAATGGTACAATCAGATCGTGATCTGGCCCCTTTTGGCATTAGTAATAATCCCTTTTACTTCAGGAACTGGGTTGTAAATCTATCAGTTAAATTCCTTAGCTATTTTTAAGCACTTGTGTTCTCTAAATTTCTTTTTGAAGATCTTGTAAAAATAGTCTGTGATGAAGTTTAAAAACTGTCTGGAAGTCTTTTGAAAACTACTGTGCTATCTTCTAGTGCTGTTAAATTTCTCTTTTTCTTTTTTTCCCTGTTGTTAGCCTCTACCTCCAAGATACTTGCCCCAAGTATATGTTCAGGTTTTTTGTAACTTGAAGAAAGTGACTTATTTTTTTTTAATGATGGATCCATGTTACTGTTGCTTTGCATTTAAATGTATTCTTTTGGAGAGGTAAATTTCCAAGGTGTGTGCTAGAGAGATGCTGTTGGATAGCTTAAGACTGCCCTCAAGTGGATAGCTAATACCAGATCTGTAGAGCAAACCATTTTCCCCGTTTGTATAAGCTGATCAAAGGGTTTCCTTAGCACGCTGAACTGAAGTTTGAAACATAAAGGTACATGCTCCGTATTCTGAAGTCTCCTGAGATTTCAATATCTTTCACCATAACCACAATATAGCTGATTCCCACTTTGCATAACGTGAAATAACATGAACTCAAGCATCAAGTTACTTCTTTGCCAAGAACGTGGTTACCATGATTCTGGGTAACGGAGTTGTGAACTGTGCATGTTTCCTGTCCAGTGAATAGATATGTTTTTTCTGGTTGATCATTGGAAACGTATAGAGTATGATATGAAAATTCTGATTTCATTTTAGCAGGGTCAGCTGCTGAAATGTGCTAAAATACAGGTTTCAGAGGGTCCTTGCCCCTAGTGCCTCTCTTCATGAAGGGGTTTTCGTTTTCTCTTCCTTTGCTAAGAGACATCCATTTATGATTCTCTTAATTTCATACCTCGGCAGAGATGTGCATTAGGCTGTGAAAAGCAGCAAAATTAAGGTGAGTGTGCTTTTTCTGGATATAGGATATAGACAAATACTGACAAATCAGTTGGAGGAAAGGAGATAACAGGGAAAATGTGCATATTGAGTGTTCTTGTACTCAAAAACCTATGGCTCTTGGACAGTCCCAACAACTCAGTGAGAGAAAACTCAAGGAATTTCACTGCATTGCAGCCTATTTCAAAGTCTAGTTGGAATTTATTGCCTGTGCCAACAGCAGAGAAGCAGAAGTCAGGTTCTGACAGGTTGCTCTCAATCTGATTGTAAGTGTGGTTGGATGTGTGGTAGGCTATGCTAAACAAAATATGTTTTTTGTTTAGCCTATGCCTTTTTTTCCTCTCTCTCTGTCTTTTTTTTCTTTTTTTCCCTTCTTTTTTTTTCTTTCAGGTATTTGGAAAGAGGAAAGGTGTTCTGAAATAAAACCTCTATCAAAATACCCTAGAGAACTTCACCCTGTTGCAGTTCCAGTATTTGCCTGTTTCAGTCTGCATCCCTAGTAGTTCTTTCCCATGTGGGTCAGGCCTGTGCAAATTAAGATACACAGAACTACTGGTTCTACACATGCAGCACTCTATCATATACAGCATATATATCATATACATATATGCTCCTTGAGGAGTCAGAGTACCTCCTGAAAACAGATGATACTTAAAAGTTGGGTTCTCCCTTTAAGGCAAGAAAATGCTTTGTTTCATTCAGCTTGTAATTTTTAAATAACAGGCCTTTAAAATGTGAACTCCAGTGTACTCATCTTAATGCTATTGATCTAAATCCGAACATGATTTTATTACTTTTGAGTTAAAAAGAAGGTCATTGCCTTTCCAAAGCTAAATGCTACTACTATGTGGGGAAAATTTCTGTTAAACCCATTTATTGATTCCAAAGCAGGATTTGGCAGTAAAAGCATTCTGTCTTTTTTCTTTTTCTTTTTTTTTTTTTTCCCCTCATAGATGGATTATTTATGAGCATAGTAATTATAGGGGGCGTCAGATGTTGTTATCACCAAATGAAATTCCAGATTGGCATAAAATGAGTGGCTATCGCCAGATAGGTTCTCTGAGACCTTTACTGCAGGTGAGTAGGCTCTGACGTGAGATTGTCAAGTACTAATTTATATTTTGTAATGGGGTGGGGGAATATTACACAGTTCAAAGCAATGTTATGGTCTTGATGCATGTCATAAGCTTCAGTAGTGGCAATTGTGTAAAGAAATTGCTCTACGGTTTCGCTTGTAATAAAAGCTATTTGATTATGCTACGTGGCTTTGCAGTTCTACTTCTTAAACTGTTCATTAAGTATACTTTAAACCAAAATAGAGAATACAGCATATAAGGATTGGCTAAATGATTTTAACAAATAATGGCTATAACTACTGTATATAAATTATTTTAAGTTGTTTTATAATTAGCACCCACACTGGTCACTGGTGTACTGTCTGTACTATCTGCATTATTTTTGGAACAACAAGAAAGTCGGTCTACAAAATTGGATACTTCAATTAGTAGTGATTTTGTGTTGATTTAGGGGGTAAAGTCCTTCCCTGCTTATTACATAGCAGAATAATTTTCATATCTAATGCAAAATTTATTCTTGTGGTGTCCTTTTCATTTTGTTCTCTAAAAAAGGACCATGTGCTTTGGTCCAATGCTGCAGCAGTCCTGTGAGCTTTAATATTTGAGGGTCTTGCTGAGCCCTATTTTATTGAGGAAGCAAGTTTTTGTAATTCACGGATTACTTGTACCTGTAACCAAATGCATTTGCTTGCTGTCATTGTATAGCCTTAAGCAGAGTTAGGAATAATGCATTTTGACTGCCCTGGCTGAGAGCTTCTCTAAACAGAAATTTAATGTGTAACAAGCAGCAGCATGAATGTGCAGCGTAATACTTGCTGCCAGTGAAATAAGCAGCACTGCACGAGTGCATCCTTAATGAAAGCTAAGAGCATTTATGCAAGAAGTTACCAGAGAGAAGCTGGTGCTGCTCTGAATTAAAAATTCTTAGCTTTCCACCATGTGCTGATCTGATTGCAGAGGAAAGTCTAAAATTCTCCATGCAGAATGGGGAGTTCTCCAAGCTTGGCTTGTCCTAGACATTTATGGACTTTGGAATTAAATTCTAGAATGGAAAATTAAGCTTTCTGAAAGAAAGAGGGAGGCGTGGGGTTCAGCACCGAACAGTAATTGCTCTGAAGTTAATCAGAGCAGGATGTGTTCTGTGCTGAGACTGTGGTTAGAGTTATGTTTTTTTTTTTTCCTGTAGAAACGCGTGTACTTCAGGCTTCGAAACAAGGAAACGGGAAAATTCATGTCAGCTGATGGAAACTTAGACAATCTGAATCTTCTCAGAATACAGGTTGCAGAAGATACAGACTCAGATGATCAAATCTGGGTTTATCAGGATGGATTCATAAGGTGCCGGGTGAGGTTCAAGTTCAATGTGAAATTTTTTCTTCTCCAATAGTAGGGCTTTCTGAATTCAATTCCTACTGTATCATCTTAATGTATTTTATAAGCTTATTCCATTTCAGCTGTAATACAGTCTTTTTGTAGGGGTTGTTTTTTGGGTAAGGGTTTTTTTTGGTGGTTGTTGTTGGTGTCTTTTGTTGAATTCTGTCTTTTCAGGTGTTATAAACTACTTGTAAGATACCTTTTTTGATGTAATTGAAATTTTGAGAGATTTTAGTTATTCTTTACTTTTTCCCCTAAAGAATAGTAGCCTCATAAGTACAATCAACACCAGGAGATCGTTGTCTACTCTTGATGAGCTCCTTCCACTTTCATGCCCTCTTTCTCCACGGTGAAAATATCACAGAAGTGTCAAAGCAGGGGAGACCTTTTAAAATGCTGACCCTTCCTGATAATATTTTTAACCATGCGTACCTTGTGGTGGGTCAATTAGTGTAATGTAGGTTATATCCTCTTCTGCATTCAGGCAAGCTGTAAGATAAAATCCCACTCTTTGGGGTTTTTTTGGTTGGTTAGTTTTTTTTAGTGGTTATCCCTGTATTTGTCAAATTCATCCCTTTTCCATTCCTCTGTACAAGTTTCCAAGTGAAGTCCTACTTTTCTCACAGTCCATAAAACTAATCGTGTGCGAATTGTCATTAAGGTGAGCAGAGGTATGCGCAGTTCATAATGTTTAAGCATGAACAGTCTTAGGTAGGGATGGCGGCCAAAGAAAATTAAGTTACTTTAATACTGTTAAACAGCTTGACAGCAAAGAATCATGTGAACTTTTTCTATAGGATTGTATAACTTCAAAGGAGCCATTTATAACTATGTCATCTATGCTGGAGGGAAGAATCTTACTGTTAATAAGCTAAGGCATTGTTTGGACATGTTTACAGGACACATGCGGTAGTAAAAGAGATTTATGCAGACAGCAAAATGGTGCCAAGTAAGCTAAAAGCTTTAATATCGCATACAAAAGACTTCTGTCTTGCTAGCGCCTCTCAAACATTTCACTGCAAGTATTCATATCGCGACAGTGTGGTGTTACATGGCTCTGGATAAATGCTTTTGTTTTTTGTCCCTGTCTCTGTATCTCATAAAGCAGTTTTTCTATGTACAGAAAATACACACTCGTGCTGTACAGCAATCGGGTAGCTTAGTGCAGGGTGCAAGCTCACAGCATTGATCTTAAATTACCGAACTCTTACAGAGCTCTGCCATCTTTCTGTTGAATATCAGTAAATGTATTTTGCACCAAAAAAAAATTTGGCTTTCACCACATTTTAAAAAGAAAATTAAGCTGGTGGGTGGGCAGTCGCGTGCATGTAGGCAGAGACAGGTTACTGGAAGAACTTGTGCCTTTCCTCCTGTAAGCTTGGGTCATCTCACTGACTCGTGAGTCATGGTACCTTGAGGTATGCTGAGGTCTTCAAGGAAGGGCTGTTTTAGATAGGTGGGTAACCAGTAAGCAGGTTATGAAAGTCCTTCTGCTTGTTTTGTCAGAAACAGATACAAATAGCAGATATGAATTCAGGTCTTCTCACTCTTCATGAGTTTCTTGGAGAAGGGTGAAGTAGTAGCCTAGATACAGATGAGAATTTCAGAACTGCAGAACTAAATCAACTTACTTCAGTTCTAGGTTATGATAGTAAGAAGTACTACTTCTTCAAAACTACATATTTAATAATTTAGGGCCGTATCAACAATGGCAGATAACCTTGTTTAATCTGCCACTGAAGTCTATTCAGAAGTTACGAGGTGGCTTATGGTGATCTATTGAAAAATCACTGTTCACATAAAATAATTAACTGTTAATACAGCCTTAATATTCTTTTCAAGGAAGCTTGATTTGGTTTTTTTGCCAGTTCTTTTTTTAACCATAAAGACATTTGCAGAGTTTTGACATCAAGTAATACAAATGACCAGGAAAAGAACATGGAACAAAGAGGAAAATACTACTGTGACACACTGTGAAATTCATACACTCTACACCGTGCAGTTATGTCCTTTATCTCAAAAGGTTATTGCAGAACTAGAAACAATTAAAGAGCAAAAAAAGGATGACCAGATGAGACAGAGGGCTTCTATGCAAGGAAGAGAGAAAATAGCTAGGACTTTTTAGCCTGCAAAGGGTGCGGTTTGAGGGATGATATGATTGAAATTTCTGCAAACGTAGGGAGGGGAAGAGGGGTGAGGAGAACATCAAATAAAACTAGTAGTTGCCTATCAAATTATTGTTTCATTTTATCTTTTTTGTAATAGTAGTAGTTAAGATTTGGAACTGCTTGCCATGGAAGCGTTACGATACAGAAGGGTGTACGTGTAAAAGGGTTACATTGATCTCAGTGGAAAGTGGGTAACAAATTCACATATGGGACAGAAACCCTCCAGATACTAACGGTGTCAGCTCTGCATGGAAAAGTCTCTGGACTGGAAATTGCTGTAGACTGGGAGAGTTTACGAGGAACATCCTGCACCCAAGAGCAGAGTGAATGTAATCTCCCATAGCATCTGTTGTTGGCCACTGCTGGAGGCAGGTGCTAATTGCACCTTTTGATCTGATACAGCATGGTTATTTTAATGTTCTTGTGTAGTGGAGAGTGTCAGCAGAAACAGGAACAAAAGAAAAATAAGTAGTCTTGAGTTTGGGGCAAAAATACATTCCTTTAGGGAAAGTAGTTCCTAGATTCCGTTTGCACCTGCTGACATCTCTCCTACCTGATCAAAAACCAGTGGATACTAGAAGTAAGGCCTTTTGAATAATTGCTGTTGCCTTTCTGGTTATACAGATGGCCGAGGACTGCTGCTTGACAATTGTTGGAAATCTTATAACTCCTGGCTCTAAACTCGGTCTGTCATTTGAGCGGAATGAAGACAAACAATATTGGCATATTAGTCCCGATGGCAGGATTTACAGCAAGATGAAACCCAACCTGGTTTTAGATATCAAAGGTAAGCAAATGTGTTATCTCATTACATTGTGTCTTAATTACACGGTATTTACAGTGGGATAGGCACTAAACGTGCCTATAAATTAAGGATGGTGTTATAGGTACTTTAATCTAGAATCAAAAAAGACCCGATTAGCTAGTCTGACCTCCTGAATTATACAGGCCCTAGGACTTAATTTCATTTTTCCTACATAAGAGTTTAGTAACTCACAGTACTTGCTTATCTTGTATTCCCAGTGTCCACTCACTCTAGATATCCTCAGTTAATTTTAGGTGGCACTGGGTGATGTGAATATAATTATTTAAAAATGCTGAAGCAAGAAAAACCTAGCTTCTCATTAACTTTAATTTGTATAGAGCAAATTTTCTTATATAGTAGTTGTAGATGCAATAGCCAAAGGATATTGGGAAAGCTGTACACTGCTGTACACTGATGTGATTGGATGTAAAAAGTTTTTTTTCATTTGTTTATTAATGGCTATACCTTTATTGCAAACGTGAGGTTCTGCCATAGCAGCCTAAGGTCTGTGCACGCTTGATGTGTGTTTTACAGTCGCTTTTGTCACAGAAATTTGATTCATGTAGATAGTGTTTCTAAACTTCGTTTTCACAGTTTTGTAGGTCTGAAAAAGCAGCAAATGGAATGATTAGCAGAATTAGCATAATCAGATATTCTTAGATAACGGCATTTTTGGGTGGGGAGAGTAATCATTTTCTATAGCTGTTAATCTTGGCTGTTTTAAAACTAATATTGCATTGATGCTGTGACATTAATTACAGCAATTACCAAAAAAAACCCCACAAACCAAGCAAACCCAACCAGAAAACCCAAAACCAAACCAAAAAACAGAGTCAGCAGCCAGTACTTTAGAACTAAAAAGGGCAGGACTATCAGAACTGTGAGAAAAGCATTATCTGATGTCTGACCATAACACAACACTGGCACAAATAGTCACAAAGTCTCTTTAGTGACATAAAAAGCTAGTGATAGATTAATTATAAACTTGTCAAAAAGACTGCAGTTCAAGGGAGAGCCTTTAGTCACGGTGACTCTGCACACCTGTTTCTAAAGTCGGTTCTGAGTTGCACCAAACAAGCAGAAATACTATTATGCTGCCTTGTCTTCAGTTAATCGTGTTAAAAACAATTACGTATTCTGCATTTATAATTGAAGAACTTCACAATGGATAGGTCTGGCGATGAAAGTATAGATGCATCCTTAGTTTAAAGAAAAAAGTGAATGTGTAAGGTAAATATGAAAGACTAGGTACATTTAGCTTTTATTTGAGAAAGCCTAGTAGGAACATTACCTGTTTCTGCCACTTCTGCTGATCCATTCTTGACCCCAAATCGAGCACTAACGAATTCTTCAGCAAGTGAATGTAGTTGTTCAGCGGGGCAGTTACCGGTGCCACCTGGTGGAGATACTGGCATAGCGCGAAGCCTTGTCCAGAGCACCGCACTAGCAAAGAAAATAGTCTCTTGTTCCACTGAAAAAAATCCCATCTTTTTCCATTGTAACATGTTTATATTCTGTCAAACACTGCTTACAAAATATTTTTTGTGCTCACAGTGATAACTGAGCTATGTAGCTGATGTTATTTTTTGTAGCCGCTGGTTAGGCTTTTTTCCCGTGGGAGTGTTTGATCTGATATTCCCTTCTTTTTTTTCCCCTCTTTCTGAGGAACTTTGCAAGTATTCCTACTGTGTATCTACTGCTTTTTAGTAATTGCCTGGTGATGGCCAGGAGAGAAACCACGTTGGTGTTAACCTTCTCAGAGACCTTTCTGATTTGGGACAGTGGCACCAGAAGGTCCTCCCCAGACTCCTGAAGCGGAGATCACCCAAGGTGCTTGAGGTGGCATTTTCTTAGTACAAGAGCTGCTCTTAGTTATGCCTGCCCGTGCAGGACTCCAGGTGCCGAGCATATTTCTTTCGGAGATGTGCTGAATCCATATCAGTTACGCCCATCATAAGCTGTCAGCTGCCAGGCTGTCTTTTGCACTTTCCGGGAGAGCGAGGCTATCGAGGTGCAGAAAGGAAAGACGGCGTCCATAAGAGTGTCCTGGTGCTCTGTATAAATGGTTGGCTCAGGTTACTGTTTCCAATGGGAATATTACCTGCCACTGCAGGTGTGTTGTGCTACACGAGATGCACGTGTCCTACATTTCTGCACTGTGCTAGATTGGAGAAAAACATGTCAGTTCTGACTTTCAGCTCCAGTCAAGCATTTCTTTGCTTCCGAGTTTCTTAAGTCAGGATACTAGTGGTGCTCTTCTATGGGCACGTTTGGCATTGCATCACGTGAGTGAATTAAGCCCTTCTGAGAAAGGGTTGTATGTTGCATTCGGGTGTGTTCAGCTGCCAGTGCAAGCAGCTGAACATCGGGTGATATTCTGTGTGTGGTGACTTGTGATGCAGCTGGTCAAAATACAGGATTACAATGGTTAGGAGTAAATGAGTACCAGACCTCATCCCTGGTGTGGTCATGCTCGCATTGTCTGTTAGCAGCAGGACTTTTTTCATCGTGTAAACATCATCCTTAGTGACAACTGTTGAGGGGAACCTGAACAGCCAAGTTTGACTTTTGGGAAGTGACAGTTTTAAAGGAGCTGCACCTGACTGCATTGCAGTGTTTCCTTCCTTTCCCATCCGGGCTGAAAAAGCCGAGGGGTGGCTGAAGGGGTGAGGAGGAGCAGGCACCCTCCCCTGTTTCAAAATGAATTCCAATAGCAGGCAGTGATGAAAATCAGTTTGTCTTTTCAGTGCCTTGAGAAGAGAAACTGTCTACACCAGCACTTTATTAGAGTTGCCCTGAAACCTAGCGTGCATGTCTCTTATTTCAAAGATAATCTACACTCTTTGAAATTTTTCTTTACAGGGGGCGCACAATACGATCGTGACCACGTTGTTGTCAACGCAGTCAACGAAGAAAAGTTAACGCAGTGTTGGGAACCACTGGTTGTATAAACCCAAACAAGCAAAGATGATGTTTGAATTGGCCACTATTCTGGACACTAGGATTGGCGCTGCCATCTCTGAAGGATACAGGATCAGCAATGAGAGTTTTGTCTTTTCTTTGCAATTTTAAAAAGAACAAGCAACAGAATGATTTCACCTGTCTAAGATTATTATCTCTATAAAAGCTTGAGTATCTCTCAACCTTTTTTCTCTTTTTTTTTTTTTTTTTAAATCATCACAACTCGATATGAGATAAAGAGTGGTAGTTATGCCTCGGGCTAGAATAGAAGAACTAAAGGTGGGAAAGACCCCATGGAGTTACAATTGTGTTAATCCAGAATAGAGAATAAGTATAATTTTAAATTATTTTTAAAGGTGTTTTTTTTTTTTTTTCCAACTGAGAGAAGGGCTAAAAAAATAATTAAAGCTTATTTCATAAAGGACAGGAGTGCAATGTGTATGTGGGTATAGCAACTTGGACCTACGGGCTATAATATAGAGAAATATTCACTACTGAAAATTAATATATTTGTTTCACTGGAACAAACTTATGTTTACTGAAAGTTTAAAGACTGCTAGCACACAGCACATCCAAAGAGTTTTTAACATGTGCCTTCAAATATAGTTAGTATGCTAATATAGTGAGTTCTAAATTAAAAAAGTCTAGATTTTTCTCATGTAGAGAGACTATGTAAATTAGTAGATGTTTGTTAGAAAAAGAGAAGGGTGGCAAAAGGATGCATCGAAATGTGAAGAACGTGCCCATTTTCTAGGCTGCCTAACTTTTTGAGTTACGGCTGTTTTACTTTTTTGCCAAGTCAAATTTTTACCCTTTGGAACAGTTCCAGTAAGTACAGTCTTCCCGAACTCCAAAATCAGGTAGAAAACAAGAATTCTTAGGGAAAGTATCACTCTACATGACTGCAAAAGCACCTAAGCACCATGGTTACTAAGTTTTTCAGCCGCTGACGGTTGGGCTTACCATGGAGAATGTGGGACTCCCAGGTATTTCTGGCGATGTCGGAGAGCAGTGTCTGGTGGGCTGCTGGCTCCTGGTTTGCTGCTGAGCAGAAATGTCAGACTGCTCTAGTAGGGGGCATAGCCAAACCTGGGTACGTGCCCCGTCACAAGGGCTGGGCCCGTTCGAAGTAAGCGTTACTGGTTTAGTAAAGAGCTTGTGACAAGTAAGATACACTAATGATTGCAGAAATACTTCTGTTGCCCTGCTCTTAATCTGGTCTTGCTGGTTTTCCATAATAATGTTGGCAAAAAGGTAAAATACAAACCCAGTCTTGTACTATGCTGCTGTGTTTTGTTCTGGTTTAGACCAGTGTTATTACAAGCTGCTCCTAGGAGCATCCAGGCCTTTGTCTTGCATAGTAAGTCTGTTTAAAATTAACATTTTCATTACTATTGTATTGCCTCAAAGGATACTGGTGCTTTTATTGTTACCACCCTAAAGGAAGTGCCTTACTAATTTTCTTCCTTTTGTACAGACGTACTGAAGTTTTGTTGCTCTGAAATGTGCTGCTTTTAGTTCTTCATAGAAAATGTGTTATTATTAGTTCCAAAGTGGTACTTTGTCATATTGATGTGCTCTTGCTATATATATAATATAGCATTTTACAAATAAATTTAAGGTAGGTAACTTTTTATTGGAATTATTTTTAAAGGGAGAAAGCTGACTTTTTACAGTTAGTTTTGCTCCTGTCTTGTGCCTTTCTCTGTCTGTAATCCCTCTGCAGCCGCTGGCTAATGAGGAGTGAATACGCGGTGTGGAATAGCTGCAGGCTCTGAGGAATGGATGCTTCTCCTGTACAAGCGCGTCTTCAGCGCCTTTGTACGTGGGGCCACAGTTCACATGGCTGCTGCTTCTGTCCCCTGGTGGAAGCGCAGCATGACATGGTTTTTCCATCACCGTAGCTGCACCACAGTAAACGTGCAGCTCTCCATTAAGAGGCTACCACTTTCCTTCAACGTACCTGCATAATTGCAGGGGAAGTCTGTAGCCCATCTCTGGCAAAATGGTAAGTTTAAAAACAGACCAACAGCCATAGACCCCTCAAAGCACTTCACCACCACCAGCAGCGATAGGGGGCGTGGAAGGAACAGGGTCTCCCGATTACTGCCAAAACCACGACTAGCCTACCTGCCTAAATGCTGTGCTGGGAATTACATAATTAGAGTAATTATCAGTTACAGATTGATTTTGTTCTGTGCTTCTGCTCAGATTAGTTATGCCATGAGAGATTTGCCCTATTAAGATTAAGGTACTGGTCTTGAGACAGCAACGTGACTACTTAATTCAGGAAAAGCGTACAGGTTCTGAGAATGAACTAGATTGTTCACCTTATTAATATATATTATTACTCAGAACTAGGAAAGGCCACGGAAAAAAGGACAGCACAAGCTTTATCTGGACAATTAGATAAAAGGTGTGCCTCAGCCCTTCAAGACTTAGTTAAAATATCTGGAAAATAAAAGCTCCAAGATCTCCAAACCAAAAACGCTGCTGGCTGTTCCTCTTATCCCAAGAGTGAGGGGTGTTCCGCAAAAGTCACAACTACATTCTTAACATGGTTATCACGTAGAAATACCTAAGGGACATTAGGACATTTCTTGACTGCATATTAACAGGCAGAGTATGAAGGAATAAAAGAGGCTTTGCTAAAACAACACTTTTTTTTTTTAGTTATGCACCCTTTGTGAGCTTTTAAGGAAACCAAATGCTATGTACCAATTCATGTTCAAGCGTAATTTACCAGTAAAGGACTGACTGAGGGCAGAATAATGATTACAGATACTTTATTTTTTACTAATTACATCAATCACTGTTTTTCCACGTGCATGTCCTCCTTCCAATTTCAGAAAGGCCTTTGGAACTTCAGAAAAAGAGAAGACTTGATCAATAACTGGTTGAATCTAGAGAATAAAGAAAAAAGTGTCATTACATTAGGAATAAAATAACATCTCACCTTCACATTTCAAAACTGTATGGAGAAAGAGGGGAAGTTTATAGTATTTAGGGCAGAAGTTGCCAAATGATGTAGTCACTAGCTTTTAACTTTTTTCAGGGACCCCTCTGCATGCAGGAGAAGGCTTTTTGCTGCTCTTTCCCCAAGTTTTGAAACATCTCTATTAGCCCAGTTTGGAGCTCTCACTGGAGACTCTTAACAATAAAGTCATCATGCCAGGCTCTAACTTTTAAGTCCCTTTAAAAGATGACATTGTGATTCAGCTTTTTGTTGTCCATAATGATACACTGAGGAAAAGGAAGAAACTTTTTTTTTTGTTTCTCATATTTGTCTACTATTTTTCTTGTTAAACCCAAGATTTTCAAGAGGTCAGGTGTTTAAAGATACTTATGAAACTAGTGCCTGTTTGCATCAGTACGTGCCTCAGTACCCTTACAAGCCTTGGCCACAAGTGAAGTACAAAAAAAACGAGTCCACAAACATTTGTTGCTGAATCATTTAGATACACTTGAAAATTCAGCCACTGTGTATTCCAATAGGCATACCTCATTAAGCCCAGCTTGCATCAACTGCTATTTCGGCATTAATTTTGTAGAGTAGCCTTCTGGATTGTTTTAGACTCATTTCTAATACTGAAGGCGAAACAACCCTATTCACTGTCCCCATTAACTAAGGAGTCCAAAAACCCTATGAGCACTTTCTTTAGACATCGTCGTGTACTGACAGAGGCGTAAGAAATCCCAGCTGCTTCTGAAAAAGACTTGTTGCTGACAGTCTAAGGGAGGAGACTTTTTCTACTGTCAAGTTCTGCATCAGCCTTCCAAAGGCTAAAATAAGCTCTGTGTACAAAAGTACCTCCCACACCCCCTCCCAAAGATCCTGCCTACCCCCTCGAGTTGGTCTCTTGCCGTGGATGCCTTACCACCAGCCCAGTGCATTTTCTCACACTGACGAGCTGATGCTAATCCTCCTATCGGAGGAAAACATTAACAGTAGATGAGTCTGCAGCTAGCTCGCACAGTGATGAAGATCTGAAGTAACAAAGAGCCAAACACCCTATTTACTGCGCTGGAAAAAGATCCTTGTTACTTGTGTCAGTGAAAAAACACCTTCAGGCTTTTTCCTCGCAGCTACTACCGTGCACTCTGTCTTGATGAATACTCCAGAGGTGGCAACTGCCCTCTCCTGGTAGGACATGCATCTTGCTAAACAGAAAAGGAATACAACAGCAATAAGGAGACGCACAATTTGCCAGCATCAGAACAGTGCCATCTTTCAGAGGGCTTGCTTGCTTTTCCCAGAAGGCAAGGGGTACACACTCGGACATGCTGCTTAGAAGGTGGAAGTGCAGCACTACCAAGAAAAGGTTTTCATACGCACCCGTTTTCCCAGCAGCAGCACTGACCACCCAGCACCCTCCCCAACAGCACAACAAATGCAGTCTTCTTGTCGTCGTCTGTGCTCACGTAGGTCCTTTTCTCAACTCAGTTTTATTTCTATTCATGCGCAGTGCCTTACCTTGAAGCCCATTCTTTGCACTAAAATAACTACTGGTTTTGCTTATATAGTAACAGTAATCCAAATCATCAGTAATCTAACTATTACACTGCAGTATCGCCCATTCTTGTCACTAAATTTTCCATTTTATTTTGTCAAAGCAAGCTTGGCAGTAGTGTGAAACTTTACATGGCAGAAAAGTAGGAATGAGTGAACCCCCTCCAAAGAAAAAGTGAGAATTAGCGGCCAAATCACTAGGAGAGCAACTGTGCAAATAAATACATTCAACCTTGCCTCAAACTTGCCCTGCTGCAGGGTGCAAGGCTGGGTAATTTCTTCCCCTTGTTCTGCCAGGACAATCCCTGTAAACAAACCTCTAGCAAAAGGAATAGTAACACGCGGCACAGGAGCCCAGAAAGATACTGTGCAACACCTGCTGCTGCTCACCTGGGGGACAAATAGGGGGCACAAATGATCAAGACAAAGTCATGTTTGGTCAGCATGCAGCACAGAATGGAAATGTCATCTCGGGCATCAGCAAAGCAGCAAAAACACTGAATGAGATCATGGCTTTGGGTAAACTGAGCACCCGAGTAAACTGCAGCTGCCGTGACTATCAGCAGGAGGAACGTGCTGCTGATCAGCAGTGACTGTTTTGATGAAGACCAACCCTTGCTTTCGTAGCAGAAGCCTGGGAACAAAACAATGCAGCAACCTTGGTGAGCCAAACACAAGCGCAGCACTTGTACAAGTACTTATTGTTAATGGCAGTTACATACAAAGCTGTGCTTCTGTTAAGAAAAAAAAAGAGAGAATACAGAAACTCAGGCTGCTGGAGCATGGACACGGATGACCCGAGCAGGGCAAGAGGCTGGGAGGAGGGGAAAGGTATTCAGGGAAGCAAGCAGTGCAGCTGCACGAGGGATTCCAGGGAAAGGCAGAAGTTAATTTCAGACACGTGCAGCAGCTGAGAAAAAAATGAACAAGGCCCTTTAATGTTCTGCTACCCACAGTCATTTATTGTAGGTTGCAGCTTATAACCCTGACAGAGCGAGGTATGTTATGTCCTCAGCCTGTTAGGTAAAGTTCAAAGGACCGCATTTGAAAAGTGGTGACACAGGGATTCAGAGGAACCCTGAATTCAGCCTCACAGTTCAAAACACCGTGTGTATTGCAGCCACCACACGCTCAAAGCCCATCTGCTACATTGATGTAACCTCCAGCTCCATTTAAACGCTGGCTTTAGGCAGTGCTATAGAGAGACATGAATACTAAATTGATGATCCTGACAATCTAGAGCATTAAACGTTTTATCTGGCTGGCTGGTCAGTCCCATTGTTTGAATAACCCTGAAAGGGCTGACCGTGTTGCAGCACAGTGATTCACTCAGCCTTTACCATAATCCACTGACTAAGATAAAATTTCTTCCTGTGAACAGACAAACAAGTAGGGGAGCGTCTGCTGTTTGTTGAATGTGTGATAATAAATGGAGATTAACTGGATAATAAAAACACTGCCTATTTACAGCCACACATCAGTTCCTTGCCAGAGGACACCTATTTGTTCAGGGAAAAGGGATTAAACTAAAGTCTGAGAGAGAAAGGATTACACACACCCGCATTGAAATGTTTATCTGAAAACAGACTGGGCCTGAAAGGTATTTTCTTCCTCTTCATTCTCTCCGAAGCAGGACATACTATAGAAATGAATCTCAGGTCTCTTGAAATGAACTCATGTGTTTGGAAAAATAGAGAGAGTAATTGCTGACGCTGATTAAGGCTATCCGACATAGAGCACAGAAGCGGCACCACAGCCAATCCAGCTCTGAACGCAGCAGGCAGCGAACAGGCACTGGCAGGAGCTGACTGGTCAGCAGGAACACGCTCCTGCTAATGGCAAAGCCCACCCATGCAGGGCCCTATCTCTGTATTAGCAAGGACAGTCTGAATTTATCAGGAGGGGACAAGCGAGAAAACATGAAGGGAATGAAGACAGCTTTGACCCTCGCATTAGCAACAAGTCGCTCCACTCAGTGTGGAGCTGCTTCCTGCCACTGGAGGGAGAGCTAGAGCCTTGAAATCCTCAGGAGAGAGACAACCGGACTGAGAGGCCCTCAGAGCAAGCCTAGCTCAAAGCAGAAAAGAAAATTAAGTCCCCCCTCCAAGGGCAATGACAGTGCATTGGCTCTCCCCCAGGTTTGTAAAGGATGGCCATGTCAAAGCCGCAGGGCAGCCCTGCTTTGCAGAGTGCCTCCCTCCCGGCTGCTGCCTCCCAGTGCACGCACCCTACTTACGCCTTGGTAAGCAGCCATGAGCACACTCATGTGTACATGCTTTGGAAAAGACTTGCTTGTGCACAGAACAAGAGCTGTGATGTGCTCCACCAGACCTCAAAATCCTCTTGAGGGCTTGCCATTTTGACTAGCTGAGTTAGAAGATAAAGGCTGTCTTCCTTCAGAAATTACTACCATGCCCAAATGCAGTATAGATGAGCACAAATGCAGAGCTTGATACTCTCCTTTGGCTTTCAGTAAGTCTCCCTTCAATGACAAGAAGAGGTTTGAACATAAATCATTATGAAGAACAGTCCCTGTCCTGTAATTAAACATTTAGTTATCTGTTCAGCACTTTATTGTCATCTCATGGAAAACATACTGTATTGGGACACTGCTGTTCCCGTCATTTCTTCCCTTTAGCCGAGCATCTCCTTCTCTGCTGTACTCCAGTTCCATGTTCTTTGGGTCTTAATCCCACCCCTTTCTTCAGCCTTCCTTCCTCTTAAAGTGGTGTGCAACAATGTATGCTCAGCTTCGTATTGCTTTCCATCATTATGTTCTGGGGTCAACCCTCACTGAAGACAAAGATTAAAGTTCTTATCTTCTGGAACATCTGGCTCTGGTCATGTGTTGTATGGGTAGCTTTGCAACTATACAGTACTATATTTTTGATTAACTTATATTTTGGAGAATACGTACTTTCATCCAACAGCACATTAAAGGATACGTGATAACTTCTATCCCAAATACCTAACAGAAGTAAAAATGATCCCCCGATCCAGTCTCATATGCTCATAAGAACAATGGTGGTGCAGTGGTTAAGACGTGGGAATGGAAAGCATGTGTCCTGGGGTCTACTCCCACAGGCATCTTACAAACAAGTGTATTACCAGGTTTTGCACGTTTTTCAAGGCAAGGTACGTTGTTTCACATCAAGCCTCTGACAGTACCCCACAATAACTCATGAGTATCATTTACAATTATTAAAATACCAGAAGACAAATCCCAGTTAAGCAGGCTATCAGGGTATGGTCTGGAGTGTAGAAAAGGCTTAAAAAAAAAATCTCTAGTTCATTAATTGGCCCTGGCGGAACAGCTTCTATAGAACACAATGAAGAGCAGTAAGAAACTGGAACAAGCCCAGAACTGTAGTGTGTGCCAGCCTAGCCCAAGCTTAAATTAGTAGAAGTGAGGAAGATCCTGGGTTTAGTTACCCACTGAACCACGCCAAAAAACTTACTAACTAAAGGAAAGAGCAACTCTCTCTTCTGGAATCCCCTAGCAGTCATGTTCATGGTAGTTGTCCTCATATGTAGGCTGGTAATTACTGCTACCATATAATTGAGACAGAACAAACTTATGTACAGTTTTTTTTATATATATATATGTGAGTATATATATACTTATAGATGAAAGCATATTATGTATTTTATATATATATTAGAAGAACAGTCCTACATGGCCTGCATCTCCCCAGCTCTCAGCAAATTAAACTCACGACAGACAAGAGCTGTCTTGTTGACGCCACATTTCACCACTGTGCTAGACATAATTCCCTCCTACACTAGGAGACTAGAGCTCAGAACACTAGGACTGACTTTTGACAGAATATGCAATTACATCAGGCTGAGGCAAAACATTTGATTAAATCCCTGGTATATGACAAATTTTTTCCAGACCTCATCATGGTTTATGTGAGCTTACATATTCAAGACCCTATCTCTCCACAGTATGCAAAATTTCCATTAAGTCTTCTTCACAGACATTTTCTGATGTAATCACACAGCACTTTCATAAAGAGCATAAGCAAGCTACCATGTCCTGGAGGAAGAGGAGCAGATGTGTTTTAATAAAAATCACAGTGGTTTTTTTTGGTGGCCGTGACAAAATGCAGATAGAAGTTCCCTTTGGAAGAGAACGGACTGAACAGAGCTTTTGGCAACCTCTCCTTGATCAACATCTCTGGGCTCTAGCCAACCAACCTGGCAAGCAAAAGCACTGCAACAAGAAAACATAAAGTTTTTTAAAA
This sequence comes from Chroicocephalus ridibundus, assembly GCF_963924245.1. Taxonomy (NCBI): domain Eukaryota; kingdom Metazoa; phylum Chordata; class Aves; order Charadriiformes; family Laridae; genus Chroicocephalus; species Chroicocephalus ridibundus. Next base: position 80,123,997 of record NC_086286.1, on the reverse strand, counting down.
AAAGAAGAAAAAAAAGTGCGAGCTTTGCAATTTAGCATGGAGAAAGATGGCCGTCGGAATGAGTGTGAGTGACTAAAGAGAGCGGGGAGAAGGACTGATCTGTAGTCAATTTAGACATTTAAGTACAGAATTGCTACCCTAGTGTCCTTTTTCAGATAGGGACAGTGAAGCAGGCACCACCCAAGGACGAGTCACCTTGGCTACCTTAAGATACCTTAGCGCAGCCATAAAGACAAAGACTGGGATTACTGCAGAGAAGGCCACATCCAGAGATGCCAGATTTGGAAAACATTCAAGGACTCACTATGTTACATTAGCTGTTTGATACTCATACAGATGAGAGAAATCTGCAACAATTGTGCAACAAAGGCCAGGGAAAAAGTTATTTGCAGAACTGTAACAAGATGAATTGGAAACAAATCAATACACATGGGTTAAGATAGATAGAATCAAGAATTCGTGATAACCTATACTAGCAGGAGGAATGTAAGCCATCTCAAATCATCGCCATCCAAACAACTCAAAACCCAAGTAATATCAAAGTGGATGACCATATCCATTTGTGTTATTTACTTCCTGAATAGCAAAGACTAGCAATAGAAAACAATTGAATTCCACATTTTAACAGGGCATCTCAGAGCAAATCACCAAAGGTAGATAAAGTCCTCATTAGTAGATAGAGAAATTACACTAGCAAAAGGTTTTGTGATTTGCCCAGCGTCGCACAGGAAGACAGCAGCAGAGCCAAAGAACAGTCAACGTCCTGTCCTCCAAACCACAGCAGCAGGTGCTAAGTCCGAAGCATCTGGTGTCTTCAGCAAAATGTATCATCAACACTAGGCACAAATTACATTAATATAGGCATGCAATTGTTTTTCTTATTTGTGCCTGCGCTGTAACATTTATCTAGAAAGCAAGCAACACAGAGAATGATCATTTCATGATCGGAGACTCTACCTGTCCTTTAGCCTTCCTTCTGCAAAATCAACTTTCACCCATCAGCCCATTGGAAGAAAAGAGCATTAAGCCACCCGAAATACTGCACACACACACACACGCACTGCATTTAAATGGCACTGAATTTCACATTTCTGTAGGGCTGCATGTTAACCCACGTCCTATCATGGTCCAGCAGGAATATACAACATACTTAGTGCTCCCCCTTACGACACTAAGGAGTCTTTTCAGCCTCCATCAGGCAACGTAAGTTATGAGAGCTTGGTGTATTTTCACAAGGACTAAATGGCACATGCTTAGAAAGGAGGAAAAAGTTTAAAAAGTAGCAAAAAACAAGACTGTCAACGTTAAATCCACAATGTTGACCACAAATACATCAAACTGATTCCTAAGAAGCCTTTCAGTGATGATGCTGGCAGCAGAGACCAGTGACAATGCTTCAGCAAACCGGGTGCCAGCAGATCTGTGTCCTGAACTCGAGGCCCTGCTGATTTCAGTTGTCTTTAGATGAGAACCTTGTAATTCACCAGGAACGTTCTGCCATGGAAAGAGATCCCCAACTTCATCAACTCATGTTAAGCCAGTCTTTACTGGCTCGTAATTAACTGGCGGAGTTCAACTCACAACAGGGACTTCCCAGCAGTTCAGAAAGTAGCCAGTATCTCTAAAATTTCATGAGGAAATACTTGATTTCCTCTGTGCCCACTTCTGAGGCATCAGCCTCCCACCCGCTCAGTCCTACAACAGCCTCTTTGCAAGATGTCCAGCTGCAAGGCAGAGAAAACAGCTCATAAACTGAAAATGGTTTTACAACCCTCAGAACTGAGCTGATGTGCAGGTAAATTACAAAAGGAAAATTACTCTCCTTCCTTGCACTACCAGCTCATCAAATCCTCTCCTCCCCATTAAAAAAGGCTGTTGAAAGAACTCCTCATAGCTGACATTTTGCAAATCTTTATTCCTTGCTGCAAAGATCACCCATGTGAAAACCGGGCATCTTTAAACAAAATGCCCTTTTTTCTCATTCTTCATCCACGGAAGGATTGAGAATACTTTTGCTTTCGCAAAAGATTCACTCATCAGAACTAAAAACCTGTGTTGCTGCAAAAGAAATAAAAGAAAAAACCCTGATAAATCAGTATGTTCTGTAACTGCTTCAGGGGTATATACTCTTCAAAGCTTCACTCACTGTAACATCATCTCTTTAAATCATCAGCTCTTTTTAATTTCCTTCATTTAAATCGCCCCTCATGATTATACTTTCCTGAAAAAAGCCTCTCATTTTCAGAAGCTCTCCAATTGCTCTCCTATTCACACTTAATACAATCTCACGTCTGTAACAGAAAAGGCGATTCACTGAAATTTCAAAATAACTAAATCTTCCTTACTCAAAACTGTATTCACTCAAAACTAAGAAGTTCAACTACATGACCTCATTTTCCTGGTTTCCCGAAGTCTTCTTGCTACACGGTTATTCTTTGTGTTTTGTTTTTTTCCAATTCTCATTTATTCCTTCCTAGTCAAACATAAATATTTCTTTTCACTTAGTTAGGAGATTATGGTACACTTCCTCCAGTAATTCTCTCCTGCCTTTTTTCCAAACACCTGCTCTTCTGAATGGATGATTTGTCCATTTAAGAGAACTCTAGTGCCTAGACAATAAAGGTCATAGTCTTTTTAACATCTGTCAAAATACAACACATCTGTGTCTTATAAAATACTGATGATAGCACGGGTGTTTACAACATTTTACAAAATAGAGTAAAATGCTGCTAGAATAATGACTATGCAGATAAACAGTCTGACATTATGACCTGTTTTTGCACACAGAATAAAAGACCAAGCAAACATCTTTGTCCTCGCGATCATCTTACAACAAAAAGTACATCGGGACATTTATATATGTATGACGTACATTTTAAATGGCATTACCATTCACCTGTCCAGATTATTAGGCAGAGAACACCAATTAAGCCCTATCTCTATTGCATAAACAGGTGTTTCTCAAGAGGCTTTCATGGGCATATTCTGCATTTGTTTTGCACACAAGGTAGGAGCGGAACACAAAACAAATTGCGAGTGGCTAAGAATCAGGACAAACGGTAAGAACGAAGACAAGGGCGTTTCTGTTTCTTAGTCAATTATAATTTAGTAGTGTGACTGGATGCAATCACAGGATGAGGAGCATCTCCTAGGGTTTCTTTCTAGACCATGGGATAATGCCTACAGCGCTGGACATAATGCAAAGCAGAGTGGTGCAGAGCTGTAGCCAGGAACACACTTCCTCACAGCTTATTTGCTGATGCAGCCTCTATTTATGAGTAGGTAACTTTTTAGGCAACAGACTTTCTACTAGCTGTGTCAGCAGCACACTGGACACGACAGAGGAATAGGAGCGGCTGAATCCAGGAAAATTTTTATTCCTATCAGCAGCACTGAGGTGGCAAATGGAAGCAATCAGGCCTTAAGTACGACAGCAATTTATTGACTCTTCTCCAAACTCTGGAGCACAATGCATAGGGAAAAAGGAGATCAATGCTCAAACTCTGAGAGATCTAAATTTATTAATATGCACAAATTTTGAGCACAAGATGGCCTGACAGTTCACATGCTGGGATTTACCAGCGGTCATGACAGACTCTGCTTCCTCTTCTGCTTAGGTACCATACAGAAAGATTAACAGCAGTTGTCCATATTCCCAACTCTGGGAATTTTGGCAACGTGAAATTATCCAAGGGAGGACACTGCACCACACAGTCCAATAAACAGGCAATCAACTGCTCACTCTCATACACATTTTGTAACAAGCTCATAAAGCTGAATTCAGATCCAAAAAGCAATAAGCTATCTGCCACTTCATGCCTTTCCCCCAAGGCCACTAAGAGATTCCCCGAAAGCTTATGAACGCTCACAATATTCCACGTCACTGTGCTGAATTAGCGCAAGCGTTATACTCTGAAGCACTGAAATAATGAAACACAAGATTCTTGTCACCACTCTGCCGATGCAGATCGCCTATGACCTGCAATAACCTGAATATTCTAGTTCTGCACACATTAGGGGCAGGACTCCTGATCATCCAGGCTAGGCAACTTTGCATATGCAGATACACGCAGTCATGTTTATCCTGACCAAATGAACCAAATGAGGCCTCTTAAAACATATCATTTTCAACACTAAGTTCGTGCTAAATGATTCCCACCGGCAAAAATAAACAATCGTGGACATTCTTTCCTCATAACTCGGTAAACTTTGTGTTTTTAAAAACAGGTAGGGTGGAGAGGGAGAAGGCAGAACAGTCTTAACGATTATGAACTCCTAAATTCCATGCCAAAGGTAGAAATTAGAAACTGGAGCAAGTAAATTCTTAACTAGTTTTCCTCACTGTGACTCTTATAACATTTTTATTCCCTAACTGTGAACGACAACCATTTTGAGTCAAAGCAGCACCTCTTTCAGCACAAATACCCAAATAACCATTACTGACATACCTTTCCAGAATCAACTAGTTCTGCTATTTCATCCAAACTTGGGCCACTTGGCATAAAAAACGCCCACCGATAATGGACTCCTTTAAAGAGATGCTGCAAGAAAGATCACAAATATATTAGAAAATCATGAGAAGAAACTGAAACTGGAACTGAAATTAATGACAGAAGCGCTAGAGAAGTAACTGAAGGAAAAGACATGGAAATTATACGCTAGTTTCTGAAAAAAAAAAAAAAAAAGTCACTAAGCATGTGGATTAAATGTACAGATGGGATGTTGTATTACCGCAATAGGATCAGGGTGAATTTTGTGTCCAATTGCACAAGTCAGCTAGTTGAGAAAAACAACCACCTTGACTCTGCAGCTAGAAACAGCATTATTTATTACGTAAGAGAGAAATGGTGCTATATAATTACATTCACAAAGAGGGCGAAATAAACGCAGCCATGTGACATTTAGAACCTTCCACCTCAGTGTCAGTGATTAAATTTTCCACAATCCCATCTGCCAAAGGTACCACCATCCAATGACAGATGGCAGCTCACATGAAAAGCATTTTGGGAAGAACTCACAAGCTCAAGTCAAGACCACCTCCTCTGAGTAGATCATTACAGGAAAAAGAGCCATCATCTGCCAGAGAGAGATGATTTTTAATACATGGCATACGATGCTCCTCATCATGGAAACATGCACACTGAGAAATAATATTACATTATTTCTTCCCAGCCTTTTAATTTTGTTTTTGAGCTTTCCTTTGAAAGTATTGGTGCAGGACTTAGAATCTCATTCAACCATGCCATTACAGGAATACCATAGCAACTGCTTGAAAAGCACTCATTTGGAGAGCAAGTACACACGTTGAGAGAAGAAAGAGAAAAGTTCTCAAAAGCCTCACTGATCTGGCCACTGGCAGAACGTTTTAAGATCCACTTATGAAAACTAGAAAAATCAGTATCACCATCCAGACATACGAACATGAAAGAGATGAAAAGACTTTCTAGCCACCCTCAACCAATTTTATTACTCTCTGGTGCTGGAATAGGATGAAGAGAATCAGTCATGGAACAATGTTTTGAGAGAAAGAAAGCCTGACCAGCCTAAAGCAAGCAGCAAAATTAGCCTGACTTCAATGAGGCAGGGATTTGCTCTGTTTACTGTGAAACGCGAGCTGTCAGCAGGACTCACTAGGGAAGCCATATGGAAAAGGCCACAATGAAAAGCACTATAAAGACGCAAAACTTCAAAGCACCTCAGACTACCACATACACCAATCAGCACCACCCCAATGCATTTTTTTTTTCAGTACAAGAAAGAAGGAAAGAATAAAAATGCATCTGAAGTATCCTTAATGATATATGAGGAAAATAAAGCAGATGCCTCTAGATGAGCCACATGACTAGCATCCAAGCCACAAAGGAAGCCACTAGGCTACTACATCATATTAAAATATATAGGATTTTGTCAAATACCTTTACAGTTTTGGAACCAACAGTGACTCCTGTTTGTAGCATTCCATCAGCCACTCCAAGTTTGTCCATATTGATCAGGAAAGGTGTCACCAAGGTAACATATGTTGCTCCTGACCATTTCTTCAGGAGATCTAGAGCCCACTTCTCAGTGGATCCACCAACATTATCTAGGATGAAATCAAATCTGCAGACATGTAAACAACAGGTTTAAAATCATGATATGGGAAAAACAATTTCATCATAATTACGCTAATTCATATCAGAAACTGGCTATAGTTTACATTTCTATCTGTCACTCCAATGCAATAAAATAATCTGCCTGCAAGACAGCGGCACGAAAGTCCCAAAATTTCCGCTAAATCCCAGTTTTACTGTTCAACGGGAGTACATTCGCTGCACAGCAGACACAGGCTATTTAGATAACTTAAACTGCACTTAAACTCCAAAAAGTAGACTCTTAGATGCACAACTACATTCAGTACTTGCTTAAAGCCTTCTAGAACTCTATCTCTTCAGCCCTCCCACTAAGACTACTGGTACAGTCTTGAGGTCTAGTCCTAGCATTGAACAATATAGTATGTGCATGTAAAAACTAGTCTGGACTCACGCCCGGAGTAGGAACATCTCCTGTACATGCTGTACTCACGTGAAAGTCAGTTTCAGTGGCCAAAGTTACATAAAAAATATTCTCTACTCTACTCCATCTTATCTGCTCACATCTTTCCTGTGACCCAATTCTCAGCTTCACTTCTAAAAGTCTTTTTTGACTTCCGTATTTGTTTGAGGGCCATTTTACCTCTACTGGCAGCTCTTTTCCACCTATTCGACAAAGAACCTAACAATGCAAAGGGTCTAAAACCTTCCTTCCCTCCATGAATGGGTATATGCAGCCTCTGGCAACAAGCCACAGTTTCAGCATTCCTTCTCATTATCCCAGCACGTGAGCTTTTTCATCTGTATATTTTCAGCAATCTCCAGATTGCAACAGAAATGCATATACACATGCATCTAACCTAAATAACCTACAAATAAGAGGGAAAATAAGCAAATTAAATAGAAAAGTTCTTATCTCTGGAAAGACAGTTTTCCTGCCTGTCTTCCAAGGATGTGATTTCATGTTACAGTTCAGTCAACCTAACAGTTACCTGCCAACAAGAGAAATTAAAATCATGAAAACTAATGCTCTGGGAAAAACTAGCCCACTCTGGGGTCTGAAGAGTCAGTACAACTGAAAACGGGAGGGAAAGAAGACCATTCCCCTAGTGGTCTTACCCGTATCACAAAACTGTACCCTAAGACAGTGCTGTTGACAGCTTCTAAAAAGGGTCACTTGCTAGAATGGGTGTTTAGCATTTAAGATGTTGAACTGCACAAAGGCAAATTTAGCGCTGCTTGCAAACTGCTAAGTTAGTTGCTGCACACCCTCCCCATACGGTCAGTGACAGTAACCTCACAGTTGACTTCAGGCCTGCTGACAACCACACCATAGTTAAAGGGCACATGCCTTCTCAGTTATCTATCTTAGTTATCTATCTTACTGATAACTATCTTAGTTATCAGTAAGATTCTTTCGTAGATTGAACAGCTTCTATTTCCTCTCCCAGAAAGTTAATGTGATCTAACTAAAAGGAGCAGTGTAAATAACACATTCAAATACAAATCACAGTAGACTAAACAGATGGAAAGATTACAAAACGAAAAAAGACTTCAGTTTTAGAGAAAACCCTCAAGCTAGTTTAAACACAGCTATGACAAGCTAAGTGTAATTGTTTATCAGAGACAGCCACGCACAATGGTACAGAAGAGAAATTTAGCCACTGTGCAACTCAGCTGGGAGTAAAGACCTTCAGGCAAGTCACTTAACTGCTTCATGACACAGTTCTTCCCTCTAGAAGATCAATTTTACTATTTGCTAACCTCACACAGGATTTCTGAGACTTGTTTTAATTTATTCATGCTTTGTAAATGTTCCAAGAACCTTGGAGGGAAGGTGACAGAACTGTTCGAATCCCAGTCATTGAAGAGAACCACGTGAAAGTGAACTTGCCTCCACAAGCCCAATTAACTCACTTAGTCTTACAATGAAAGATATTGGGATATTCACTTGGCAAACTGCATTCAAAAAGGGATGGGATGAATTTGCTTTACAAAGTAACACTTTAGAAATGGGGAAGAAACAAAAAAAAAAAGAGGGAGTTCTGATAGACTGGAGTAAAGTAACCAAAAGGCAGAAGGTCTGACCACCAACTCCTTCATCTCAATATAAGCAACACAAACACGTACAAGGGTAATGTTTTAAGTTGCTCTTCCAGATTTCCAGATTTGTAATCAATCACATCATCTGCTCCAAGCTTTTTCATCAGCGTGCTGGCATCATGAGAACAAACTGCTGTTACATGAGCACCCCAGGCCTTCAGTAGCTAAAAACGAGTATAAAAAAAACAAAAGTCCAGAGTTTAAAATTGAGTGAAACATTGAGAACCACTTAAAAAGCCAAAGTCTCATTATGTTTATATAATAAATTAGGACCTTTAGTAGGGAGTAGGGAGACTAGGCTCCAACACAGGGTAACTTGTCACACATCCCACAGACAAACAGTGGTTAGAATTTATCAATATTTAAGGAGGTTTTGGGGAGGGGGGAGTTGGTGTGGTGGAAGGAGGGTGGTTTTTTAGTGCCACTTACAGATATCAGGTCTCTGGATAAATAAGACTTTAAATAAAATACTCAGTTTACCATCTGAATCTGACAGCTAAATGTATACCAAGAGGTATTGCCCAAGTTAACAATCCACAAAACTGTCACCAGATCAACCATTAAATATTATTAAATATTTAAAATTAAAATATTTTATATTCCTACCTGCTCATTAAGTATTTCATATATCTATCTCACTTTAAATGGCTTAAATGTTAATAATGAGAAAAAGAAGGAAGTCATCTGTGATTTACCACAGGGAGGATGTCAGGTTATCTTCTACTCCAAAAGCTATAGCAAAGTGAAGGATTTTTCTAGTTATTTATCTCTTTTGTAATCTCATTTTTCATTCACGTTAATTAATCCAGAATAAATGTAAAAAAGATTAATGTAGCTTACTCACAATTAATCAGGTAGAAATCACAACTAGTCAGTGGCTGGTCAGCCTTTCGTACTGATCTAATTTAGCCACGTGCTTTACCATGGATCAGGCAAACAGCATACCACTGGAAACTCTCCTGTAAGCCTCTTTAAAACAACTGTTTATGGTCTAGTAACATGTAACACAGTGATGCAATCGCCAAACTTCTACATTTTTTTCCTATTCTCAAGAGAAAGATGTTTCAGCGTAAGATGACACCAATTAGGATCAAAATCCCCAAATTAAACGACAGCATGAAAAGAGGATGTTCCACAACAAATGGATCAGTAAAAGAGCACGTTGACTCTCCAAAGTTGAAAGCTACTGGAATGAAGACAGCCAAAAGGGCAGCAGGGCAAAGACAGTGAGGGAAAGTTAATCTTAAACCACTGCTCTTTACATATACTGCACATAAAAGCCTGGTGCCTCTCCTATCATTTGACCACCTACAACAGTTATGGTAGATGATACATTCTCAATCTACGCATACACCAAGTTCTTTTCATATTTATGGAGCAGAGCGGACTGAAAGATAACGGAAACAGGCTACATATTTCAAGTTGGACCAATCAGACTTCCTGCACGCAAACTGTGAAATGTGATCTTTCACTACCTACATTCACCACTCTTTTCTTTGAAAGTCCCTGCTTCCTACTTTAAAGTAATAAAACATAACAAATCAAAAGCAATAAACCTGAAAATATTTCAGTTTTGGAAATATCGATCAGATGTATCAGACAGATCGATCAGTAGCTTGCTATTTCACTATTCCTTCTCACAATTCCCTTCTGTTAAATTTTTTTTCATATTGAATAGTTTGAAGGTGGATCCTGGGCATGCTGGTTTATATTACCTGTACAGCAAAAGTACCAACTCCTCCTGAAGCTCCTAATATTAATACTCTGTAAAACAAAATTAAAATATATTAAAAAGTTCTTTAAATAAACTCCATAGTAACTATGTATTCTAATGCTTCTTATACATCGCTGACACCAAATTATTTTAAGCAAAAGATTGTATTTGTCATTCAATGTTACTTAGTGGTTAACTCTTCAGATAACCAATAATGTGACTTAACATTGTTGATCATCTTTCCTATGCCAAGAGCATTACCTCAGCACAGCCAAAGAGACTTCCTTGTATGTGCTTTCCACTAAATCCAGGCAGGGGAGCTGTCAGGCAGTAACATTTATCACCCAAAACCCCTGTCCCTCACTTGCTCAAACATAATTGTTCAGTTTGGGACAAAATCAATTACGAGTCTTTCTGTCTCCCAGACTCCACTGCTGTATCTCTTAAAGAAAAAAAATCTGATTCACCAACATTTTATACAAATTGTTGTTATCTAAAAGTAGTTTAGTATCACATTATTTAGGGAGACTGGGAACTTCAGAATACATACAACATAATTTTCCCATATTGCATAACATTTATCTAACAGAAAGACAAAAATGCAATGAAGTAGCAACACCATAATCAAGTTTAAGTTCTATTAAATGAAGATATCTGCCTTTTTCTTCAGAAAAAAGGCAGTAGAATTTTTCTAGTTCACTACATCTCTACAAGACCCTGTAAATGCCAGGTTGTGGAAACTGGCAAACAAGGAAGAAAATGAAAGAGGAAATTACCAAATTATTAGCAAGTGAGAGTTCATTTTAAATGCACGCACTACCCTAAATGTCATAAAAATTAATGCAAGTTTAGTTGTGTGAGAACCTTACTGCTAGCAGCCTAATCACTGTTCTAAAATTTCATCTGGATATTTTATTAAATAACTCAACTTCAGAAAGTGAATTAGTAAGAAAGCCTTGCTGCCGAAGTTACTAACAGTACTTGGACTTTGGGCCCATTTGCTAATTCTAGGCCAAAAGGAAGATCCAAGAGGAAGTCTTGGCATAGGCTTGGGGAACATCATGTTTCTCAGAACTTCTGTTTGCCAGAAAAATTTCAGTATCTTCAGAAGCTGCTGGTGTTCCTGTTTTAAATCTTACTGTGCTAGATGTTGAAGGAAATTGCTTTTCACAGTGCAAAATTGTAATATACAACCTGGAGTCTCAGTTTACAAAAATTCTTTGAAGTAACCTAAGAGACTTGGCTTTGGTCACAGTATCCATTTAAAAATGCATCCTCTTTTGTAACTGATCAGATTCTGTTCCCTCCTATTTCACTGATACAAGCTGCAAAATTCAGATTAAGAATCTGAAACCACAATGCCCGCAGCTTTTAAATCTGCACTTATCCTCAGAACCATGCTTCTAAGGACACATGCCTGAAGCAACATTCATATTTAAATTTTGTGATACTTGAAAAGGCTCAGGGATGCTACACTCAAGATATTGGGTTAAGCCCATCTTTATCGTTACAAAGGACAGCTACAATTAAATCCTTTCAAAAAAACCTTGTCAAACTGCCTTTCCAATTTTACTCCATGCTTAAAAGGGCATTTCTTCCACTACAAATTTGGGAGAAAGCTGTCATTTTAAAATGTACACTTTGCTCAAGGATTTAGGAAACAATATCAGTTTTGGGAGGCTGCTTGGCTAGGACTTCTTTTTATTTTCTCCTTCAATAAAAGCCCTTGAGATTCTTCAGTAGAAATACTTTCCAGATCTGATTTGTTCCTATGTTATGTGGGCTATTTTCTCCCAGACCTTCGAATTTTTAAAACTCTCTCCGTATATTGTGACTTTAAGAAAGCTCTTTGCTTCAGAGACAAACTACGTCTGCACAGGAGGTCCATGTGCTGCAGCTCAACAGATCAGCATTTTTACAGCACTGAGGACAGCAAGACATCTTGTTTGGCACAACACAAGGAAGTGGGGAAGGGTTTGAAGGTGCAGGACCTCTTAGGACGGTACTGAAGGACCACAGATGGTGGAAAGTGCCAAAGCACAGTTTGTTCGCATTGCCTGGGGAAAACACAGCCAGGGGAAAACATATCAGATAAACTACTTGTTTCACTGCAAAGGTGAGGTCAGGAGTAAACTAATATATAAGCATGTGCACGAGGGAACAAACTAATGAAATATTTGGTCTGAAGAGAGATCCAACAGAACCAATTCTCTCGAAAGAACAAAACAAACATTCATACCCTAGGCTTTGCGCCCTTTTGACAGAAGCACATAATTCAAGCCAGCATTCAACAAGCCCCATATGAGGCTCTGGCGGTTGAAATAATCAGAGAGTCAGCAGATCTCTCCAGATGAGCATGCCATGGGATTTGAGAGTTTAGCCCTTCTGCCTGGACCCTGCTTGGAACTATGGTGTGGTCAGAAACTAGCGTCAGAGAGCCAGGAGCACTTTCAGCTCCCGGTGTCTCCCCTCCACCAAAAGACACAGGGGGTGGGCAGTGGGTGTACAGATCAAGGATTAACATTTCCTCCAGATTATAAACAAGTAACAATTTTCAGTGACTCAGCTACATGCCAAATAAAAATATTTATTGAATAAATATATCAATTGTGTATGTATATAAATTTATATATAACATATATTATATAAATTTGTATATATAAATATAAAATTAAATTGCATTTGATTATGCCAACAAAATGTCCCTAAGAGATTTATTCCTGTATCAAGAAGCATTTATCCTATCAAGAAGTTTTACGATCTACACTCACTTTGTACTTCTCAACAGATAAAATGATGAAATGACACATAGACTTTAAAAAAATATATTTTCTAGAGGTATTATATCATTCAAATTTTCATTGCAACAATAAAAACCAGGAGTACATTTAATAGCTTACAGTAACAAAATCCAGCACCTCTCTCCAGCATACTTAAACAAATAAAATACTGACTCTGTATTTATGTAAAAGACCTCTACATAATATTAATATAAATGTTTTCAAGAACTTCTCAAACTGTCAGGTTTGGGTTTTTTTATCATGCTTTTTGTGAATACAGCAAGCAAGATATTTAACAGTTGTTGTTGGACAAACAATCTCTTTTCTACTGAATCTGGACACTGGCACATATGAGAAGCTCTCCTTATCCACAGAGAACTCCAAAATAACAGAGTCATTCTGAACGTTTTGGATAACAAGAACATTCACTTTCGGCTCGTGCAAGAATACCAACATAAATTACAGTTGCACAGCATAAAAGTTATGGAGAAATGACTGGAGTTACAGTGAAGTAGGAGACATGAACAATGTGAGCACACTTCAGGTAACTTGCGAAAACAAAATTTGTGAAAGTGTGCGCAGATGCAGCAGATACTCCTGCCAGATCAACGTACAGACTGATAGCGAGTATGTCTGGTTAGCCCACCCTTCCACCTTAAAGAGGCAAAGAAAACAATACACACCAATAGAAAAATCTCGCTGTTTCTAAGATGTCTTAACACTGCAATAAAGTATCAGTGAAGTAGCTTTCATCAAGGAATACAGCTGCTCTTTCAAAATAAGACACACTCTTGTGTGTATACACACCCTTCTACATAGCTATTTACATACACCTACAGGAGACAAAAAGACCAACATAAAATCACATATGTACGTAACTTCTTACCAAACATTAAATTATTTCAAGAAATTAAGAAACATTATGTAAATTTTTGTATTTTAAAATTATTGCCTTGAGAGAGTAATGTATAGCTCTGCTATACAGCTCTGCTGTTTTTACAATTCAAAACTTCTAGATGGGAAACATCATAATTTTGTAAGTACATTAAACTGTTTTTTGCCGACAGAGCAACTAAATATTTATTTGGAACATAAAAGTAAATGTTAAATGTAAAGACACGATATAAATGCAGTTTGAATTTCACTTTTAACAATCTAATCACTTACCTGAAGATTGGAAAGATACTTTAAACAAGGCTAGCTTATCAACATATCTTTAGGTTAATTCTATTTACATGTGAAACCTAAGATAATAAAAAAGTCAAAATACTGAAAAATAAAAAAGGCAGCAACGTATCTAGAATTTTGTCACTAGCTGGAAGGTAATTTCAGTAACGCTTCTTTGAAATTGCTTTAAATTTTGCAATTTCATTTTCTCAAAGCATTATTTATCTTTAGAACAAACAATAACTTGATATTTTCGTGATGAAATTTACCGTGACATATGAACAACCACTCACTCAATTATCTGCTGAAGATGCGGATGAAGAATTTAAATAGATCTAGTGTCCTTTGCAATGTGTTGCACTACAACAGCAACACCTAAGATAAGAGGAGGTCAGGCATATATGTCCTGCTGACCAGTAATTACTCTCTGACCTAAATTTTTGGTGCAGCATAGTAATTTTCATGATTATTTTTCAATTCCAGTATTTTTACTTTTGCCCTTCTTTCCGTTCTGAACATTTTGCTATCTATTTATACAAACATCCATAGGCCAAAATAACTGCAAATTTCAATTATCAGGAAAAAAATGGTATCTGCTCCAATCTTTTCAATGCATTTTTTCTCTTCTGTCCTCCATCTGCCATTGTCAGATTAACAGGCCGATAAACAAAGCCAATTTTTCTATTTGATTTGGCTGCTCATCTTGCACGTTTTCCTCTTCTCTTCTGCATTCCTGACCTCATCAAAGTTCTGATGAGAACTTCTACAGGTCAAATGAGACACAGTCACCTGCTCATTTTTTTCTAAAAAGCTGGAAAACCAGTCTGTTCCAAATGGCCCACATATGTAGGAACTGAGTGAACCCCACCTCTGTGGCTGAGAGGACTTTTTGTGAGCTGCCAAAATAACTCAAAGAGAGGATGTTGCATTTAGAGAGCTGTCATAGCAGGCAGAAAGGCAAAGTCCCTATAAATTCCTAGAGATACCATCCTGAAATTCTTTATATAGTCCTATGCATTAGATACACATTGGACTACCTCTGTGTAGTCACTATATAGAGAAGGAGAGCAGCAAGTGACTAGAGACACTTCAGTGAGGGTCCTTGTCTGAACTTCCCTTGAAAGAAGCCTCCCTCAGCAGTTGTGTAGACTGAACCTAGCATCTTCAGGCCAGCTGGTCTTTGTGAATATCATGGTATAACAGTCTTCATCACTGTTGGACATGTTTTAGAAGCAGCTAATCAGTGTAAAAATGAAACACTAAGTTTTAGCATCAGAACTATTTCCTTACCTTTTCCCACCACAATTACTTTTGTTCAGTCCTCCAACTTGGTTAACTGCAGACCAGGCTGTGAGACCTACGTATGGTAAGGAGGCAGCTTCTGTGTGACTGAGACACTTTGGCTTGAAAGACACCTGAAATAAAAGCAACCGTATCCAAGTCACACAGCAGATCTTACGTGACACTGAAATATTCAACCAAGCTTTACTGAATTGCAGATTGTGTATTCCACATTTTCAATTATCTTCATAACTACCTGGAGTCTAAATCAATCCAAGCACTAAGAAATAAACAGTTACTTAGACAATGAAGAAAAAAAAATACCAGTCTAAAATTTTTGGGTTTTGTCTGTTAGCCACATTTATGAAGGTTTACCTCGTTTCCACTAGCTACCACAAACTCTGAGAGAGTGCCCTGTTTCCATGGAGGAATTGCTGCCCACACCTAAAACCAAACAGAAAACAACTATGAATTTTTGTGACGTAGCGCATGATCATACCTACACAGAAAAGTCTTCTTCGTTAAAATAATCTTTTTTCCAATTTGCAGAATGTCTTTACTATTGCTTATCAGAAACCAGTTTAGCTTACTCTTTACACAAAAGACATCACAAGACTGACTAAATGAAGGACTGCAGAGCTACGTAAATAAATTGTACTATACACTGTGTACAAGACATAATTTTTCAAAAACCCCAAACTACTTCCATGCCAAGAAAGCCCACATTGGAGGGGATGAGGCTAGCGGGAGCAGAATCAGAACTTCTATACTAAAACTGGTGAAATGTGAAAGCAAACTGGTGAAGGTGAAAGCAAACAATAACAGTATTTATGTGGGGACTCATGAAGTGGTTCTTGGGTTATGCCAGAGTTCCTATCCTAAGTTACTCAAGAAAAAAATAACAACTAACCCCTTCCTGTTAGAATTCTGTCTTGAGTCAAAAATGAAGGAGCATCTTGAGTGTGCACTTATAAATAAATAAATAAATTCCTCTCTTGCTGCCACTGAAATGGACCAAAAATTAAAAAACAGAAGGGAAATTAACTTGCAGAAGCAAGTCTGGGAAAGACCACATTTTTCAGAGAAAAATCAGTAGGGAAGAAAGCATTCTAGAAATTTACTGCCAGATTGTCCTCATTCAGAGTGTAACAACATTAAAGAAAAAGAATTTTCTTAAGAGGAAAATGAAAGCTGAACATCTTATAGCATATTTTATCTATACATTTTAGAAAAAGAGATATTGGAAGTACCACCTCATCTCCAGGTTTGAAATAAGACACACTCAGTCCACATTCCATAATAACACCAGAGACATCTCGACCAAGTGTTAGTGGAAATTCAGTGTCCATGCTTTTGATTTTCAGGGGATCTCGCTTCATATTTAGTGCAGTTGCACCATAACCACCTGCAAAACATGAAATTAACCATGACACACCACACTGTGTTTTCATTTATTAATTGGACAATTGCAATTAGAAAGCATTGTCTGTACCTAATGTGCCTCATTTCTGTTATACATTAAGCATGCAAAAAATCCACAATACTTTATATTTTTACAGAATTTACAACTAAAGAGCAAATCTCATTCTGGCTTATTTGTTCATGAAACGGCTCTCCATTATAAAAATATATAGTATGGTGAACACTGTCAGAAATTCTAAGTCTGCTGGAAATACTCTATTTTCCAACAGCATCATGTAGCTACAAATCCAAAAGAACTCCAAGCAACAAATCCAAGAACTCCATTTGTCTTTTCAAATAAAGTACTATAAAAAGCAACATGAGCATCACTGTAAAAAATATTAAGGCACATCCCCTAAGATGAGGAACCTGAACTTCTGTTCACAGAATGGTAGGGGCTGGAAGGGACCTCTGGAGATCATCTAGTCCAACCCCCCTGCCAGAGCAGGGTCACCCAGAGCAGGTTGCACAGGGACGCGTCCAGGTGGGTTTGGAATGTCTCCAGAGATGAGACTCCACCACCTCTCTGGGCAGCCTGCTCCAGTGCTCTGCCACTCTCGAAGTAAGGAAAGTTCCTCCTCATGTTTAGGTGAAACTTCCTATTTTCAAGTTTGTGCCCATTGCCCCTTGTCCTGTCACTGGGCACCACTGAAGGGAATTAAGTAAATTAAACAGGTCCAGGGCACAGGCTGAGCACTGGTACTTAGCTATTTGCAGTGCTCAGTTTTTAGCCTGGTGCATGGCACAGTTTTGGCTGGGGCCCAGTAAGCAATAGCTAAATGCTGTGAACTCTCAGAATCACCCATCTAAAACTCTGCTCAGCCTAAAAAAAGTCTGCATTCGGGCATGTATGCCCTTCCAAGTGTTTGGACAAGTCTGCCTAGATGCCCTATTACGCTAGAGTTTTAATACTGAAAAGAAAAGAGAGAGACACAAAAGCAGGCACCTTGAAAGCAGGATGAAAGTGTAGTTTCTTCCAAATACTTTTACAGATTCAAAATACTAGTTGCACTTCAAGTGAGTCATTCAACAGGAATCCTCAGACAGCAAATGTCCCATAATCAAACCCACAACCATATACAAAGATTTTTAAAAATGTAGAGACCCCAAACACAAATTACAGCTCTGTCGGTAGGCTGCCTGCAGGTATCTCTGCATGCGCTCCTGAATCTTATTTGATATGCAAGATTACTTCTCAACATGAAATATAAGGTTGTCTACTACTGCAACTTCCTTCTTCTATTTTGGACATTGAAATCGAGGAAAAAACTGGTTAAATGGGTCAAATACGAAGAGTCAGTCAAAGATGTAGAGGACAGGAGGTACTCAGATGACAATTCAGGATGAAGACACATGACGACAAACAGCATGGTCTGGACTAGGTCACACGTGCCATCTTTGAGCCAACTTTGACCTTCAGTCCCATTCACCTCAAAGAGATGGGAAAATCCAGGACATCTCAGGGGAAATGGCTGCTCCTTGGAAGGGCGAGTCTCTTGGTCAAGGGAGTACCACCACCCAGATGGTGGGGACAGGGGAGAAGGCCAGGAGGCAAACCCTGCCATGGTTATGCTACTATCAAAGGGAAGCTGACTTGGGAACTTCAAGGCTGCAGAGGACAGCAATTAGTCACTCAGATTAAAAGCTTCCCCCGGCAATACACACACTCTCCTCTTCAGAAAGACTTTTTGTACCGTTTTTACCCTAAGAACTTGGGAAAGTAAGTGTCCAAGAGATGGGTTTCCCACAGGGACAGGGGGCAACAAGTGCTTCAAGGGGGTCCCTCTTGACACCGCCGCGACAGGTGCCTCCCGGGGCAGGCTGGTGACAACGTCTCCACAGTTTTGGACGCCGGGGGACATGTGGAAGCCGCGCTCCTAAGCACACCCCCTGCCATCACGCCAGCCAGGCCCCGGCCCCTCGGGCCCGGCACTTACTTCTCATGCTAAGGTCGATGGGGTTCAGGCTGGCGGCGTGAACCTTAATGATGACCTCGTTGGGGAAGTGGATGGTGGGGAACACCATGTCCCGGGTGAAGCGCAGCACGTCGTTGTGGCCGTACCGGTCTATGACCCAGGAGGGCATGGCCGACCGCGCCCGCGGAGAGGCGCGGAGGCCGCGGATCGGCGGCGACTGCACGCCCGCCCGCGCCGCTCCGCGCAGCGCCCGCCCGCTCGCCGCCCCCCGTGACAGCATGGCTGGGGGAGCCGAGCCGAGCCGAGCCGAGCCGAGCCGGGCCGGGCCGGGCCGGGCCGGGCCGGGCCGAGCCGAGCCGAGCCGAGCCGAGCCACGCAGCGGGCACCCGCGCGGAATCGGTCTGGGACGCGGCAGTTCCCGCTCCCCTCCGCCCTCAGTCACAGAGACCCGGCTCGGCCTGCCCTACCCTCCTCTTCGCCCCGGCGGCACCCGCGGCCAATGGGGGGCCGCCTTCTTGCTGGCCCGGCCAATGGCGCCGCTGGGTGTTGCGGCAAGATGGCGGCGCCCAGCCGGCGTCCCAGGAGAAGGGTCGCGGCGGACCGGCGGGCGTGAGGCGGCGGGGAGTGTGGGGGTTCGCCATGCTGCGCGCCTCCCTCCGAGAGGTGAGCCGTGTCAGCCCTCCCTGCGAACCGCCGCGGTGCCGGGAGGGCACGACGAGGAGGGGGGCGGGCTCGCAAGGTGACCGGCGGAGCGAGCGGGCCTACCGCCGCGTCCCCTTCGCGTCCACCATCCCTAGGGCGGCGGGGGACCGGGCGCGGCAAGGACCGGGGGGGAGCCCGTCCCGAAACGGCGTCGGGGATAGCACTGTAGCCCCTGAACGCCCCGCAGCGGGATGTGTCAGCTGGTTTGGCGCTTTCAGGTGTCGTCGGCGTTGAAGGAAGGCCATGTCACCCCCACGGAGCTCTGCCAGAGGTGCCTTGCCCTCATCAAAAGCACCAGGTTTCTTAATGCTTACATTACTGTAGCGGAGGAAGCAGCTCTGAAGCAGGCTGAAGAGTCAGAGAAAAGGTACAAAAGAGGTATGTTCGCGCGTACTTGGTGTCAGGTCCTTTAAAAGGACTGTTGCGGAGGAGCCCTTTGTGTTAGATGAAGCAAATTTTCTTTTTAAAGTAAGTGTATTCGGCAGACTGTTGGGGGCTGAGGGTTGTGGACAAGACATCAGTGGGTGCATGCTGGTGGGTACATGCTTGGCACTCGGCAGTGTATTCACTTCAGAAGTCAAAGATCTAGACCAAACCAGGGAGTTACTGCAGGTTAAACAGGCTCTGTGCTTCTTCAACAGCACTGCTACAGGTTGCCTCCTCCTTCCCTCAGCAGTTTATTTTAAATTGGTGGCCAATGGTTACCACGATCAGGAGGATGCAGTGGTCTTTTGCAGGCCTGTTGGCTGAGGTGGACAGACATCTGGCTCAGCCTGTCAGGTTTTAAATTAAGAAAGCAAATGAAAGTAGAGCAACTTCATTAGTTGCAGTTATTTGTTGGTGAACAGAACAGCATTAAACCCTGTTACCTGCATTTAGAGGCTGAGCATTCTCCTTTTTCTTTGTGTTTCCCAGAAGACAGAAAAGGGAAACTTTCACCTAATAGGGTACTTGTTTTCCGTCCTGGGTGACACTTGCTGTCCTCTGACAGCTTAAGAAAATTGCCAGCCAGAGTGTTTTCTTCCTGACATAGGTGTTGTGATTTTATTTTAATTTTTTTCTAGATGGTGGATAATTGATCATCTAGGGAAGATTTTCCCTGCTTCAGTAATTTTTTTTAGATCATAGCTACTGTGTATGTCACGTAGGCAGAATTTATGTCTCCCAGCCTAGGGATGGAGTAGATTTAGTCAGCATCTATGGCTCAAATAAGCATTACGTAGTCATTTTTGAAGAGGTGAGCACTCCTTTGGGATAACTAACCTACATGAAAGCAGCTGCCTGTCTTTCAGGCTTAGATACATTTGCAGATCTGTGGGGTCAGGTCTGGGCTAGGTAGAATGCTCAATACTAGAGTTAGAATGGAAGATTGTTGTTGAAAATGTAATAGACAACCATTAAAATGCGAAGTGGATAGCATCCTTACTTCCAAAAAACACCCGAAGGGACAGGTAAAATAAATTGTAATTGATAAGAAGACTATATGTATAGCACGCTTTGCTTTAATCTCTGTTGTCTTTGCAATAATTTCTAATGCAGGTCAGCCACTGGGTGTTTTAGATGGAATTCCTATTGCAGTAAAAGACAACTTTAATACAGCTGGCATTGAGACAACATGTGCATCAAACATGCTAAAAGGTACAGTAGAGCTTTTAATGTAAAATCAGATCTCATTTCAGAGCTCTTGCTCTTCTCTTTAGAAGGTTTATGGAGTGGAGTCTTCCAGAAATCTATTTTCAAAAAATGAGCTGAACTCATTTGAGAAAATATGTTTATCTAATTTCTTCTGCCAAGCTCATCTGGCATTACAGATGCATCTGTTTCTTGTGTAAGCACATTATCTCCTCTATTCATATAGTTACATGCTTTTAACAATGCGATGTTTATTATACTCCATATGCTAAAATAGAATTGGTCTGTAGTTCACATTTTGCTTCGTGGTACTTTTAGGTCCACAGGAGAGCTGTTTGCTGCTGTTCTGTCTAGCAAAATGCAAAGACAGTCTGTTTTTTTTGTTTTGTTTTGTTGATAATTGTTGACTTAAGTATTTTTTCATATGGCCATAGGAAGACTAGACATTTATTTTCTCTATGTTCCTGATATACAGACACATTCTATAGGGCTTTTTTAATATTTTAAATTTCCTAAGCTCATTGTTTCTATTAACATGCCATGGACATTTTCAAGGTGTTAGAATGTTTTCATAGTAAAAGAAAAAGTAGAAAACTTTCCTTATCTCTTTTATTCTGCACAAAACCTGAAAAGTTTTGTGGAAGATGGCTCAATTAAATTAGCAGAATGCTAATCTGATTATCGGTTTTTTTAATAGTAGAAGAAGACAAAATATGAGTTTGCCATTTAAAAAAGTGTTGTATTAGTTGAGATGCTTTTCCTTAAAGCATGTTCTCAGAGCTGCTGTGGTTGACTGGAATGTCATGGCTGAGTATTAGGAGTGATGTTGTCCTCGTTATTCCTGTTGAGGGTGGGGGTGGAGAAACCTCTGTCAATATTCACGAAAGGTTGCTATCTAGGGATCTCGTGTAAGTGTCATGGTTCTCATCATGATTTACGTAAGGTCTAAGTGGTCAAGGGTGCACACATTTGATCACAGGATAGCCAGGTAGTATTTCAGCTTGTGGTTAACCATATGCTTCTATATCTCATGGCAATGGGAGATAACTCAAGATAGCTTAGCGCTTCTCTGTAAAGAGCTGTTTCTCATTTCTTCTAATTTTAGACAGTTCCTGCAAATTGGCTGAATGCAGTAATTTGCAACCCTTGTGGTAACTTGTTTATGTGAAGTCTTAGCTCCACACTCTAGAAATTATTGTGTTGAAAGTTTTGGAGGGAAAAAAAAAAAGACATTGCAAACAAAACAGCATTTGGTTTACTTTTGCTAGATTTTGTAAATTCCTCATATTATCTTGAAGCAAAAATATGGCACTGTGAACTGGCAATTCTTACGCACAAATAATGACAACAGCTGTATCTCACCAATCACTATCTTAATTGTTCTCATTGTTTTCAGGTTATATTTCTCCTTACAATGCTACAGTAGTTCAGAAGTTACTGGATCAGGGAGCTGTGCTTTTAGGAAAAACAAACCTAGATGAATTTGCAATGGGGTGAGTGATGTTTATTATTTTTAATGTGTGATTGCACATTAAATAGAGTACACACCGTCTGTTCCGATCTACCTGTAATCGTTAACTCCTCTTTCTGTGAGGTTAGAAAATAATGAATACTTACCTGTGAAGTGTATACAGAGCTGCATCAGTTTGTCACTGAGGATTTATACTGTTGTGTAAATTATATACATGCTGAGTTTTATGAACGTAGTGTTTGACTATAGTTGTGTTTGAGGAGAAGGAGGTGGTATAGCCTTTGCAGAAGGCAAAGGGTGAGTTGACTTCTTCCAGATCCAGTAGTGTGTTAGTAGAATTGGTTAAAACACCAGTTAATTGCTGCCTTTTTCTCTCTCTTTACTGGTGGTTTTTGCCCTTAGCTAATTATTGTCATGCCCCCAATGGCAGTCACTGCCTCTGCCGTTCAGCCACTGGAGTAATCTGTACGAGTACTGGCTGATTTGCTGTAAACAGGCTAATCTGGAGCAGCACTTTAAATTGCCTAAGCTAGTGTTGATGATTTTTTGTCAGGAGCATGTTGGGAAATGCTCTCACAAATTAATTCTCCAGCAAATCAGTGAAGGCAGCCAAGCTATAGCAGGGAATAGCATTGGGCCATTATGGATGGGCGTCTCTGTCACTACAACTGGTGGGTTCTGGAAAGGAATGTCTGGGACTTCAGTTACATATAAGAAACGATAAGTGTTGTGTTTTGGTTTTGTTTTTATTTTACATAAACTGAAGACAGAGATTTGATTGGGAATTCACATGGATGGGGTGGAAATACTTTGGCTGTATTGGATAAAGTAATTTCTGTGTTGAAGAGACACTCTTTAGAGGAAGAGCAGGGAAAAAGCATGGAAAAAACTGATTGTGCAGTATCACAACTTGTCTAAGCTCATTAAAGCACAGGATACTCCTAAAAAGGCTTCTCCCACTGCTGGCCTCTCATCTCTGGTGTGTGTTTGCATGGTCTCTTGTGCTATCAGCAACGTGGCTGCACCATGAGCTTGATCAGGGAGCTGATCCAGCTCAAAAGTAATGATGTCTCAATAAGGTTAGTTTTCAACTGCTGTGTCAACTGCCTGCTCTGTCTGATGATTTGGCTGATAACACTGGCACCGTGGCGTCAGGGGGAACATGGGGTAGAGGTTGTGAGGAAGGAGAAAAGTACTCCTGCCCTTGCTTCTGGTGGCAGCTCTCACTTAGGTGACCACAAGCTGACTAAAACCAGTTTCTGAGAAGCCAGTCTGGCACTCTGAACCAGCTAACTGTGGCCTCAGGAGAGGGCTACAGAGTGAGTAATAGTGTGTTATTTACAGAAAAGTGCGGGGCTTTTCCCCTCTCTCTCTAGCAGCATGGTTTTCCACAAGATTCTGGTCATCTTCTTTTGCCTTTTCCAAATGCAGGGTTAGGAAACCAGAAGACCTTTGTTTTGAAGCAGACCTGCAGCTTTACTGTTACGTAGCTTAAATCAGTTTTATGGTTTTGTGATTACATTCTTTTCAGTGGCATTAACAGAAGTTAGAAAGAGAGTTCAGGTTGTGTGTCGGAAAGGGGTGAAGATCTATAAACTTTACAGCTCTGTGTAACATTGTCGAAGTTGATACCACAGGGGTTTATGTACATCAGTCCTTTTGTGTTGAAATTGAATTTGCTAGGTTGAAGCATGAAGAATTGGATAAAGAAAAAAACTTGGTGAATGCAGTGTGTCGTCTGTCACTTCTGTCTGTATTTGTCCTATCTGACTTATCTCAGATCTGGGAGTACGGATGGGGTGTTTGGACCAGTCAGAAATCCCTGGAGTTATTCAAGACAGTACAAGGAAAAATCTGTCTCAAAATCGCATTCTGAGGACGAAGAGTCTAACTGGGTAATAGCAGGAGGGAGCTCAGGAGGCAGTGCGGCTGCTGTGTCATCTTTCACATGTTTTGCGTAAGAGGCTTTTTAAAATTGTTTTTTATTAAATGTCTCAAAATATGATGCAAGGTTTTAATTTTATAGTTTTCTTAATATCTATTTTGAAATGTGAGGGATATTTGCACTGGCATGCAAGAACTTATTTCAGCATCCCTAGTTTCTGTGTGGCATATCATGAAGCCAGAATCAATCTATGTAGGCACATTTAGGCTTGTTCATTTTGAGTGTTATTCAGCATACTGATGTGACCACTTTACACTTTGTGAAATAAAATTATAATGGCAGTAAAGGAATGAGAGTTTTATTGTTATTCCCACGTACTCTCTTAAAATTAACATGGAGTTTGTGATGCATCCTCTTCCTCAGTGTGTTACACAAATACCTGCTTTAAATGTAATTCAGCAAATGGGAAGAATTTTTCCTCCCCTCCTTTGTTTCTGTAGCAGAGTTATGTAATAATACACGAGATTCGGAATCTGAAAGCTTTCAAATCCCTGACTTAACAAAAGGATACACAGATACTTACAAACTTGTCTGTTTTAAAAAGTTAGAAGACAGTTTTAGGTTTTTGTGTTGTGGTGGTTTTTTTTTTTTTATTTTAAAGGTATTTAAACAAGCCAAAATAATATTTTTTTCTTTTTACAACTATTATTACCTGCACAGAATAACAACACACTATTTAGCAAATCAGTTGTCTGTGTCTTCCCCACCCAACTGTTAAAAAAAAATCTGATCCTTAAAGCTTTACACCTTTCATTTTATGTAGGTTTTTAGAGCTACATAGTGGAGCACATTTTATAGAAGATGGTTTCAGTTGTGCTCTTAACTGGAAGACGTTCAAGAATGCTCCTTAGTTACTGTGTCCTTGTTTACGCACAGACTTTTTTGCTAATGTTGATTACAGCTTTTTGTAAAACAAATACAATGTTTTTATATACAAAACTCAATTTATTTTATTCTTTTTTTTTTTAATGATCCTTCTCTTCATCTCATTGCCCTTTGCTAGGATGTAGTCTACTCAATATTTTAATACTGTTGAAACTGAACTCAGTGCAGCCGTTCTCAAGGACTGCTGGTCCTTGTCTTGAGCAAGACTGGCCTGATCCTGATATGGTCTGGCATCTTTTGTGTGCTGAACTCCTATTTTGTACTGCTCAGCACTTTGTCTGATCAGGGAGATTTTTCATCCAACTATTTCATTGCCTATAACCTATTGTATATCCACTCTATTAGTTTCTTTCAAGCATCAGGAATGCTGCCAGTCTTTGTCTTTTTCAATTTGAGATTTGGATGTACAGAAATGCTACAAAATTGAAGATGTTTTATATCAACACAAAAGCTTTGAAAAACTTCCACTTCAGCAAAGTCAATTGAATTGGTTGAGCCATCTCAGAAACAGATTCCTATGGGAAGAGTTACATATCCGCTTCAATAAAAATTATACTTCCTTCCGAAGTTTGATTTATTTTTGGCAAAGATTTGGATGAAAGCTGGTTTGTTTTTGTTTTTTTTTAACGATGCTTGAATTAAAATTATTCAAAACAAGGGAAGAGCAAGTTTCATTTCAATATGAATTTCCAATTCCATTACAGTTCTTTATAAACATTTCAGTTTAGATAGAACAAACTTTCACCTGTGAAAGAACAACAACCAAAAAAAAAAAGTCAACTTAAAAATTAAATACCACGTTCTAAAAACACACCTAAGCTACTCTAAACTGGGAGTTCTGATGCTATGCTTTGTAAATTTGGAAACAGGAAAAACATCCTAGACTTTGAAAAGTATGGCCTATTGTTAGGAGCATAAAGTGTACTGTGTTGCTATTGATTTGTATTCAGAGTGTATTGGCTACTGAATAAATAAGATATCAGTGTCTGAAATGTATCTGCTAAATCATATGAGACACATCTTTTGGAGTCCACAGAATTGGAACAGACCAACAGAGAAGGCAGAAGTAGATCTTTAGGGCCACATGCAGATGGCCTAAATTCTGCCTGTCTGCCTCTGCTTTGTGGAAAGAAGTGGGCTCTCCTGATGACTAATTCAGAGGCCCTAAGAAAAATAAGAGAAAAAAGATAAAGCACACCTAGGGAGCACACTAAAATTGAGGCTGTGGGGTTATGACTTTTAATGTGGAAGAATTCACGTGTTTTTAAATCCATGCATCTTAAAGGCATTTTTATTATTTGGAAGTGTTCTGAATTATTTTACTAATGATAATCCTTTTGAAACCATAGAGCCTTAGGGTCAGACACAGGAGGATCTACCAGAAACCCTGCTGCTCACTGTGGTGTAGTAGGTTTAAAGCCAACATATGGACTGATCTCTCGCCATGGTCTCATTCCTCTAGTGAATTCCATGGATGTGCCTGGAATCCTAACCAGATGTGTGGATGACGCAGCAGTTGTGTTAGGTATTGCTACTTCATATGTCTTTGTATACAACATGTCTTTGCTTACAACATTGTCTCAAAACAAGTTGAATTCTGGCTACCCAGTGTGCTTTTTTCTGTTCTTCATATGTCGTGTCATATTTCAGGTTCACTTGCTGGACATGATCCTAAAGACTCTACCACAATTCAGGACAACTTTAAGCCATTTGAACTACCCAGTTTGCCTGATGTCAGCAAGCTCTCGATAGGAATTCCAAAGGTAACATTTAAATCCTGTCAACAATTGTGGACAGGAACAGCAAGTAGGACACCTAACAAAAAAATATTTGTGTCTTGCCCACCCCCTCACAGTTTCTCACCATTTAAAACAGAGAAGACAGTACAAGCAGCTCGTGGAAAAGAGCAGTATGTGCTCTGTTGTCTGTGCAGGCGATTCGGAGTGAGCATATGCACATTCTGTCATCGTTGTGGGAAACACTTTCGGGAAGTTCCAAGGGAAACGGGGCACTTCAGTTCTTGGTTCTCTCTGTTTCTTCATCAGTCTGATCTCTCTGACTCTTTCATCAGTCACCTGTACAACCTCAAAAAAGTTGCGTTTAGTGCCTTCTCGTACAGTGACGTTAGTACTGGTTTGTGCGGTGCTGTGAGATACTTGTCTAAATGGCACTGTGTTAATACGAAGCAGAATTTTGAAGGCAATCAAGTGGCACAAGGAGTTATGGTTTGCAGAGCTCTAATAGGGATTGAAAGACAACTGTAATCTGGCTTCTGATGCATGCAATTCAATTGTGTTTGTAACTATAAGCATACTTGTAATTTAGGCACAACCTGTGGGACTTCAGCCAATTTTTAATTGCCTATTGTAATTTAGTAAAGGCTCTGCCTTCAAAGAGACAATGTGAATAACATTTATTAGTTTGATTCTCCGTATTTAACCCTGTGCTAGAGTAGGTATACCAAAAGATTTAATTTGGTAAACAGAGATGTCCACTGACCAATTCATTATTCAGGATCTGTGAAATGCAAAAAATGTATGCCTAGAAAACAGAGTAGCTGCATACTGGTTAGATTTTGATAAATCTAAAATAGTGGTATTGGTTCATTATCCATATCCTTTGGACAGTTGCTTTCTACTACTACACATTCTCCTAAACACATACACTCATATACTAAACATGGGTCACAGCTACTCAGAAATCAGACAGTATTATGAGCCTGGTATTGTGGGTTAGAACTAACGCAAGTATCTTCAAAAATAGAGAATTTGAATGGAATATTTTTAACTTACCTTTTAAACAGGAACGTAGCTTTTCTAAGTCTTCTCCCAACCCCTTGATTGTAGTTCTTTGGTGGCTTGTTTTGTTTGTTTCATGCCAGTTGCTACTGATACACTGTGGCCGTAACTTCTTTTTATCTTTCCTGTTCACAGTAGCCCTAGTATTTAGGATTTAAACCTGAAGAGTTTCTACCTACGAATTGCAGAAAAGGGCAGTGTAGTCTCCATGAATAGACAAATAAGTGGACAACTGGGCAGTTTCTTCCTCAGAAGAAACTGTTGAAATTCCACGGTCTGTGGTACGTGGGTTAATCCTACTGAGATGAACATAATATTCTTAAGAAGGCTGAATCCTGTTAATTTAATACCGCTGGATTTTATAATACTTAATAGATGCAAGAAGCTTTAATAAGTACTTTAAATCATATAGTGGTGAGGTAATAGTTTCAGTGTATTTTAGCAAGGAGTATTTGCATTTTTGTTGCCATTAGAAGTAATCCAATATGTAAAATCACTCCCCTTCTTGTTTTTCTCTAAGGAATATCATGCACCAGGGCTTTCTAGTGAAATTCTGGCTCTCTGGTCAAAGGCTGCCGACCTCTTTAAGAATGCGGGTGCTAAAGTAATTGAAGTGAGTCTACCACACACTCGTTACTCAATTGTCTGCTATCACGTGCTGTGCACAGCAGAAGTGGCATCAAATATGGCCAGGTTTGATGGACTGGAATATGGTAAGGCCTTTGAAAAAACTATTTTTTTCTCAGACAATAGAAACATTGCTGGATGCCATTAAAAATTATTAGTTTTAGTAGAGGTGCTTGTCATGGTTGAATGTTTGGTGTTATTTCTCCAAGATGGAATAGAGTGAAAAACCTGTCCAAATAAAAAAGAGTAAATAAATAGATATTGTAATGTATTTCATTTCTAGACACAAAAGTGTCTGGGCTTAAAATCTGTTCAATATTTCTGTAATAAAACAGGAATGTGTTTTGGTTTTTTTCCAGAATAGGAGCGTGTCAGACTGCAGCAAACAGTGGCCTATTTATTACTATGTATAACGTTACCTAATGTTGTCAAATCTTAAGGATTACAAAAAGTATTAATTTCCAAATTGGTTTTTGTTTTCAGGACACCGTTCTGACATGAACAAGTCCACAGAAAGTATGTATGCTGCAACACGAAGAGAAGGCTTTAATGATGTTGTAAGAGGAAGAATTCTGTCAGGAAACTATTTCTTATTGAAACAGTAAGCAGAACATCTTGAAACTCAAATTTGCTAAATTAACGATATTTTAAGCAAATGGTGATGAATCGTTCATGATGACATGAAAAAAAAATTGTCCTTATATTAGTAGCTACCTGTATTACTATTATTGCTTTAGCTATAGAATACCTAGTCAACTGTTAATAGTGAAAAATAATGTTTTCCCTTAGTCTTACCAGTGAGCTTTTTTTTTTTTTCTCCTACCACAGTATTGTTGGCACCTATTAGTTAAATTAAGCAAAAATCTATCCTATGGTATTCCATTGAAATCATACTAAAGCCATTACTGTCATAGTGTTAAAAGTTCTGTAGCTGCTAATCTCGTTAAAACTGCATAGAAAAACTGCTGGTACGTTCTACTGAGGCTGTTCCAGAGAAAGCCAGAAGATACGGCAATTAAATTAACCACAGTTCTTTGCCTCAGTATACAGGGAAAGGAAGGTGCTGTGGCAAAGATCCTGAGCTGATGTCTTTACAGGAGACAGGATTTTATCCAGCTCACGTAGAGAAGCTGGTGCATGGATCAGTTTGACTTTTTTTTTTTTCCTAGTTTTCACTCCTTATCCAACATTCCTAATTTATGTTAGTGAAACTGCTGTTTTTCTATGTCTTAAGTTGTTCAGATACTAACAGAAATATTAGTCGTGTAATCAGTCTCAAAGCAAGTGCGCTACAGAAAGACCTCTGTCAGCAAGAGTATTTATCGCATGTGGCTTCTAGTTGCTCTCAGAGACAGGAATGTTGTCAGTCAGTATGTAACAATCATCTTTTATGGAATGCCGATATTCCTGCCAAGTGTGCTCCTTCTGGTTACAACTGTCCCGATCAGATTTCCGAAGGCTGCTTTAAAATTCAGGTAGTTCACTCTTCTGTGAAGAAATATACAATTGGCTTCCATCAAGATTGAACAGGAGAGTCCTGTTCCTGTCCACAGTAAATTACTTTTGAAGAACAGAACCCAGGGTTCAGAAAGCATTCTTAGAATAAATAGTGGAGAAAAAACACCTGTCTCTCTTGCAAATACTGCATTTTGCACTTTTTTTTTTTTTTTTTGAAATTTGTAAAATAACTAGGTGGTTGTTGAGGAAGCAATGGAAGCTTGTCAACATTGTATCAGAATTAACAGAGAGCATGTGTTTGATTTAACAGTATTTTTTCATTTAAGCCCAAAATAGTCTTTCCAGTTTAAAATATTGTTTGAGGTCCATTTTGTTCCTTTTACTGTTTTTCTGAAGTTAACAGCTAGGATGATTTCAGAAATGATTGTAGAAAAAAGGCTAATTCCCATGACACAACTTCTTACCTTGAATCTCATGTCTATTATTGATTATAATGACTTTAATTGCTGTTTTTCAGAAACATAAATCCTTAGATTACTCTTACAAAGTGGCTTATGGGCAGTTTCAGTTGTGTTATCTAAAAAAACTCTGGCATATAGCAGTTTTTAATACTTCTCCCTCTTTTTTTTTTTTCTTTAGAATAGCTGTGGTTTTAGGTGGCAATTGCTTTTGAAACTGAACTTCTCTGAATTTAAGGATTCCACGTTTACCAGTTCTGCATTATGAAGTTAAAAGGAACAGTAGACATAAAACTGACTAATTTGTTTCTGCTTCAGAATTGCGTAGAGACGGTTTAGAGATCATAGACCACATGGAGACCTCCGTAGATGATGGGGCTTTTTCACATGCTTTAAGTATCTTGCTGGATTGAATCCTAAATGATTAATGCCTATTTTCCAAGCCTGCTTAGTTCCGTATTGTTCCTAGGCTTTGCTGTGCTGCCCTGCAGTGAAATTCAATCCACGGTTTAGTTTCAGAAAGGTCATAAAAGCATTGTTTTAATTTTTAGTTAGTTATTGTAAACTAGGGTTTTGTTTTCCCTTCACCTTTCTTCAGCAGTATGCCCTCCTCTCTTCCTTCTCTAACAGCTTCGTTGCTATGAGAGCATAAAACGCCATGTTTGATGACTAAGCTTCTGGCATATCAAAAACTCAAGTACTAGTGTTAGTCTTTTGACTGGAAGGAATACTGGCCTTGTCTTTTTTACAGTAACTAAGAAATTAAGTTCTGTATTTTTTGAGTTAGTTTCAGGCCCTCATGTCCGTATTTCTTTCTAGGAACTATGAGAATTACTTTATCAAGGCACAGAGAGTCAGACGTCTCATTGCGAATGACTTTTTGAAGGTTTTCGGGGGCGGTGTTGATATTTTACTCACTCCTACCACTCTGAGTGACGCAGTACCATATAGGGAATTCATCAAAGAAGACAACAGAACCCGCAGCACGCAAGATGACATCCTAACACAGGCTGCAAACATGGCTGGTGAGTAGGGACAGGAATTCAACTACGTTTTCCCCTGCCTAGTCATTTTTAATATCCATTCGCTTCAGCTATTTAACCTTTTCTTCAGAGTCAGGATATTTCCCCTCTGTGTTGTAATCTTAACAGCAATAACCTGTTATAAGGATAGCTTATTTATGAAACGCTATGAAATGTAAGACGAGATTTTAAAATGAGGCACCTGGGAGCTGGATAAGGGCTGCTATGATGAATCCCTTCAAGTTCCAGAGACCAAAATCTCTTTCTTAGGAGAGTTGAGTGTCTTTTCAGAGGATGCTGACTCCTTAAATCACTCTGATTCATTTCTTGTGATCACTTGGCAGTATCCTTAGTTCACTGACTGAAATTATTTTTAACTACTCTTTTTCTACTACATAAAAACAATTCTAAGAGTAGAATTGTTACAAAAAATACTCCAAGTGGATTTGTTTATTAGTAAGTGTTTGCATGTGTATCTTTTCTTTTTTTCTTTCAGGACTGCCAGCCATAAATGTTCCCACAGCTCTTTCAGAGAGGGGCTTGCCCATTGGGCTTCAGTTCATTGGACGTTCATTCCAGGAGAAGCAGCTTCTCACTGTAGCCAAATGGTTTGAAAAACAAGTAAAATTCCCAATGATCCAGCTAGAAGAAGTGAAGAGGCACAACCACGATGTCTTTCAGCATCAGAAATCTGCGTCTTTTTCATAACATGGGACTTGCTGTTCAGCTAAAGCAAGAAGGCTGTGGAGATGGTCTAGAAATGTGTCCCTACAGTTAATTCTCTTATGCAGAAATAATAATCCATTTTAAGAAGACCATATACAGTAATGCAGGATGGAATCGTCACAGCTCTTGTTACTATGTAATCAAGGCAAAGTGAATCATTAAGTAAATATGTCTGTTATTAAGAACCATTTCTAACTGATATTAAAAACACCAAGTTGAAATTATGTATCTTATGTCTGTGGAAGTGCTTTTTTCCATCCCCAGAGGGTGTGTAAGGTCTCTGACCCATTAAAGAACTGACCTGAACTTTCCTGTGAAAATTGCATTGTTGCCAAAGGGGTGGTTTCCTTCTGGAGCGTAGACTTTTGTAATGGAGCAATCAGACAAGCTCTAACGGAACAAAGGTATCAAGGATCCATGCACCAACAGATAAATACAAAAGGAAATGAGAATAACATATAGATAGTTAATTAAAAAAAATAATAAATAAAATCCCTTCTCACAATCTCATGCAAGAGGTGAAATAACTTCCAGGTTTACAAATCATGCAGATTACTCTTCTGGGGAAAGATGTCTACTAGTCCTTGAGTAGTTGTTTTCTTCTTCCTTTGTCACCGGTCTTTATAATCAGCACTTAATTTTTTTTCTTAGTAAGTATTCATTTTATCTTCTTCGGTGTAACTCTCCATAAGAGTAATTGCTACCTATTCCTTCATGGATGGCCATTCAGCACAATAGTAATGTGAATCAAATTTCCAAACCATAATGTTGGTAGACTGGACGACCTACTAAACAGCTAATAATCTGTTTGAATGGTGTAATTTCCATTTTTCAAAAGTTGAAAAAAAAAAAAAATGAGGGGTAAGTTGGTAAGTTTGATTTTGCATCAGATTTGCTTTCAGTCATCGTTTACAGCTTGCACAAATGTAAAAAATGTAAGGCAGTGAAAACGATTGAGATGTAGTCCAATATGGTAACATACAGAATCTTCCTCAATTATATCTTATCTTAGACCATACTGTCACCTATATAAAAAAAAAAAACCCAACACCTTATTTCTAAAAATTGTAAGTGAATTGGTGAATTTTCCACACCTCAAAGTGAGCTGTTCCAATACCTTTCCCACATGATTAAAATGGTACATGGTTAAAAATACCACATGATTAAAATTTGAGAAGTAAAATTAAAATTTTAATTTAAATATTAAAAAAAACAAGGTATACATTTTTTCTCTAGTCTGATGCTATCTGGCTTTTCATAGAACGGTTTTCTGGAAACTTGCTTTTTCTGTTAGTGGGGGTTCCAACAGACTATTTTCACCGTTGTCTTGTTCAATAATTGAGGTACGCTCTAATCATACTGTCACTGTGTGCATCTTGTCTTCTAGCAGCTTACTGACCAGAGCTCTTGGTGAGGTTATCCGTTGTCCAAGTTGGAATACCTGGACCTATGCTTGGAATACCTGCTCTTTGATTCAGTCGCATCCCAAAGCCAGACCTGCCACTCGCTGTTTCTAAAAGTAAGGGTGAGTATCTTTTGCCCAGAGTTTGAGATAAAAGGCTGACTGTGGAGAGCATTCCCAGAGGGACGTGGGGAGCCTTGGAGTGTTACAGAAGAGAACAGGCGGAGAATTGTGCTCTCCCTTGGAAATTAGTTCTGGCCTGACTTCTGGCCCGACTTCTGTCCCAGAGGAACATGCCTGCTTATGGTTGGCAATCTTTCTCTTTAAACTTCCCCTGATATTAAGAGAAATCCGATGGAAAAACTGGATCAAGCAAAGATCCCCACTCCACGTTTGCCAGGCAGGTAGAGGAGGGGTAGGTGAAGGGGCACTGTTCCCATATCTGCACTACTTCTGGGTTTTTTTAAAGCAGGGCTCTGATTCCAGTCTCCAGCATCTTCTAAACGAGCATTCAGGTGATCAGAGCGATTGGCTGTTCTGACACAGGTCCTTCAGAGTTCCTTCTGTTGGAAGATTTCTGACCGTAGAATAACTGTGCAGTGAAATAAGCAGTAGGGAAGGTACAAACCAGACAAGCGGACATCCATTCTGCAACTCTGAAAGTTCATAACTGCATGTTAGTGTTTGAGACCCATCTTTGAATTCAAAGTTGTAAAGCCTTGAAAACAAAACTCCTGGGTAGATACTTTAATTTCTGGGCTATTAGATTCAAGGCAGCCCCAACAAGGATCCCATCTTGCTCCCACGCCCAGCTGTTTTGCTTTTTGGGGGGCTTGATGCTCTTTCTGCCCTCTCCTATCTAATGCTGGAATTTCACCAAGCCAGAGGTGAGAGCTTGGAAACCAGGATGGTCGAGCAGCTTCAGGATGTATGCAAGAGTTTTTCAAGAGGGTATCTAAGAGATTTTTGCTGTCTTCATATTAGAAAACCATTTTGAAGTAGTTGACTTTGTCCCCCTCAGCAGTTCCTGAAGTAGCTTAACACCCTGGCTTACCTGTAGGTATCGTGGTTGTGACAGGAAACTCTGAGCAGAGCTTTATGTAGCTGCCACCAGTGTCAAGTCATGGCCACGGAGGTATAAACTGAAGTTTCCGTGATGGATAATTAGACTCTCAAAACCCCTTGTTACAGAAGTAGAGGAATTCCAGGGAGCAGGAAGTTCTGCGGGGTAAAGAAAAAAAAAAAAGATAAAACCCACCCTGCCTACACAAACATTTTGTACAGCTCCCTTGGAAAACAATTGGCTGAAATGATAGAGTTGAAAGTTTTATGGCATTGCAGCTTAGCCACGGCAGGGGGTGGGTGTAACCTTCGCACACAGGGAGCCCAGGTAATTCCAGTGTTTCCTGAAGGAAACAAAAGCTAGAGCTTTAGCAAATGAGCAATCTGCTTAAAAGTTTGGGGTCGCAAATTTTTTTTTCTTCAGGCACTGAGAAACCGTTAAGGACATTGCTTTTGCTGTAAGATGTTTTTAAATACAACTGCCATCCGCTGTTGCAGTTTATGCAGTTTCCATATATGTGTTTTTTCCCTCACCCTCCTTAACAGACTTAGGGTAAGAAGAAAGTCAAAGCAAAATTTAAGCTGACTGCTGCTACTTTATTCCTACATTTTTCATTTTTTAGGCGTTGGGCCAGTCTCCGTGGCCTGTCTGGCCCAAACCATGACAAATAGTTACTGCGACTTCATTGTAGCTTCCCCTTCCACAGTGCTAGTCACTTCTCCATCAATTTTATGATTCATCTAGGAACTGATTTATCTGGAAAGCTGCAACGGGGAAAGGGGTGTCCCAGCCCCCACCCCCCCCTTCAGCTCTGGCCCCCAGGATACTGAGAGCAATACCACTGAACTCGCATACAGGAGGGGAGGAACTGAAAAAGGATGAAGATGTGGGCACAGCCCGTCTAAAATTCTAAGAGACTGCTAGGGTTATACAGCAGTCATACTTCATGTTAAACTGGTGCCCGCAATGCCATCAGAGAGGGCAGGAATAAAAAAGGAAAAAAGCAAAAAAGGTTAATCTAAGTTGCTCATTTTTCAGTATGTCTCTCAAATAAAAAGGAAGGCATCCAATTACAGGAATGTTAGAAAGAGGCAGGAAATGAAAAACACTCGCAACCATCTTAATTAGCTCACCACACCTTTGCTTGACTAATGTCCAGATTCAATTAAGGGAATCCAAGCTAACCTTTTTTTTTGTAAACAGAAGAAAGGCTTTTCCCCACCCAGCATGGGCATCCTCCCATGCTCACTGTTGAACAGCAATAAAAAGTGGTTTTAGCTCAGTTTTTAGCTCAGTGGTACAGGGTGTTCAGAGAAAGCAGCAGGAACCCAACCAGGTGGCTCTGCTTGGTCCTGTGTGCAGTTCTACAGCCTGTTCTGTGGTCCCATACCGGTACAATAAGGGTGTAAATGCTGTTGAGAGTCACAAGCAACTGCTGCAGCACAACGTACAATCACAGAATGGTTAGAATTGGAAGGGACCTTAGAGATCATCTAGTTCCAGCCCCCCTGCCGTGGGCAGGGACACCTCCCACTAGACCAGGCTGCTCAAAGCCCCATCCAGCCTGGCCTTGAACACTTCCAGGGATGAGGCATCCACAGCTTCCCTGGGCAACCTGTTCCGGTGCCCCACCACCCTCACAGGAAAGAATTTCTTCCTGATATCTAAATCTTCCCCTCTTTCAGTTGGAAACCATTACCCCTCGTCTTATCACTCCACTCCCTGATAAAGAGTGCCTCCCCATCTCTCCTGTAGGCCCCCTTTAAGTATTGAAAGGCCGCAATAAGGTCTCTGTGGAGCCTTCGCTTCTCCAGACTACATGTGATGAAGTGGAATTCAAAGTGCTGGGAACTGATATTTGTTTACCTAGGGGGACTGTTCTTGCATGTCACTGGTGACGCTGGTTGGTTGGTGACCAGATTTGTGTGGCCTGCCTCGCCGCCACTGCTGCTGGTGTGTGATGGATCTCTCCTCTTCAGGAGAGGGTGCAGGGCGGTGGGAGAGAAAAAGGGCTTGGAGTTACTGGGCAAAGGAAAGGCTGGCTGAAAGGCTGCTGCAGGCGGGTGTAAAAGATGCAGCAATGAGGGAGCAGGAGCAGAGGTGGGGAGCGCTGGCTGGCAGCAGCCAGGCACCTGCCTGCACTGTGCTGTGACCTGGGACAGCTGCTGGGTCGCCACTGTAGTTTGCCAACACTAATCCCAACGGAGAGACAAGCTCCTGCACCACAATGTATGGAGTAAGAGCACCAGGCGCTTCGTTGCGCGACCCAAGAGGGGACCAGTTCTACTTGGGAAGAGACACAGAGAAGCACAGAATGGTTGTCTAGGAGGGCTGCGAAACACCAGGAGGCAGAAAACACATGCAAGAGGGGAAGGATTAAGTGTCATAGGAACTGGTAACTCATTCAAGAAGCCAGAGACTTAGGAAGACCAAAGAGAGAAAGGACACAGGGATGAAGAAGCAGAAGTATTCTGGTGAAGGAGGGGCCTCCAACTTCATGTTCC
Source organism: Chroicocephalus ridibundus (assembly GCF_963924245.1). Lineage (NCBI taxonomy): Eukaryota > Metazoa > Chordata > Aves > Charadriiformes > Laridae > Chroicocephalus > Chroicocephalus ridibundus. Next base: position 80,086,814 of record NC_086286.1, on the reverse strand, counting down.
TAAGTTGAAATTTTTTGAAGGTGGGTACATTTATGAATTCTACCTCTCTAAACTAGAGAGTCTGCTTGATTTAGTCCAAGACCAGAGTATTTAAGACTTGCAACTGCAAGCTTTTAGTCCCAAGGTGAGTGCTATTCAGGCACACATAATGCCTGGCATAATACTTGCTTAACAAAATTCAAAATTAAAACATGTTATTAACAAGTTACTTCAGGAACCCTAGGAACACAATGTAAAAGGGACCCCGTGGTTTCAATTTCTCTTTATAGGTAACTATTTCATACAGACAGCTCCATAAATGTATTAAAATCTATCTGAAGAGTGTTTTAGTTTCTTTCTCCTATTAGTATTCCAGAACCTTTTGTTAGGAACTTTGATCACAGGCAAACCATACCCACCTATTTGCTCAAGGCAATATTGTACCTTTGTTGAAATATGCCTTCTCACTCCTTGTGTTTAATTCACTCTTGTATTTATAGAGCACAGTTGCATTCTTCCTTAGCCTTTATTTTGCTAGGATGGATAAGTCAAGCTCTTCCAGTTTACTCCTGTATATTAAGACTGCCCAGTGCTAATCTCTGTTGGCATTCGCTGCACCTGCTCCAGCTGAATTCATCTGTCTTCCAACATGGGTGAAAAATATGGTAAAGACAACTCCAGGTGCAGTTTTACAAGCAAAACAGCGTTACAGTGGGATTGAGTGCACCCACAGCAAGTTTGCCAATGACACCAAGCTGTGTGGAGCAGTCGACACGCTGGAGGGAAGGGATGCCATCCAGAGGAACCTGGACAGGCTTGAGAGGTGGGCCTGTATGAACCTCATGAAGTTCAACCAGGCCAAGTGCAAGGTCCTGCACCTGGGTCGTGGCAATCCCAGGCACAAATACAGGTTAGGCAGAGAATGGCTTGAGAGCAGCCCTGAGGAGAAGGGCTTGGAGGTGCTGGTGGACGAGAAGCTCAACATGAGCAGGCAATGCGCGCTTGCAGCCTGGAAGGCCAATCACATCCTGGGCCGCTTCAAAAGAAGCATGGCCAGCAGGTCAAAGGAGGTGATTCTGCCCCTCCACTCTGCTCTTGTGAGACCTCACCTGGAGTACTGTGTCCAGCTCTGGAGTCCTCAGCACAAGAAGGACATGGATCTGTTGGAACATGTCCAGTTGGAATAGGTCCAGTCGAGAGCCATGAAAATAATCAGCACAGGAGCACCTGTGCTATGAGGACAGACTGAGAGAGCTGGGGTTGTTCAGCCTGGAGAAGGCTCCAGAGAGACCTTATAGCAGCCTTCCAGTACCTGAAGGGGGCCTACAGGAGAGATGGGGAGGGACTCTTTATCAGGGAGAGTAATGATAGGACAAGGGGTAACAGTTTTAAACTGAAAGAGGGGAGATTTAGATTAGATATCAGGAAGAAATTCTTTACTCTGAGGGTGGTGAGACACTGGAACAGGTTGCCCAGGGAAGTTGTCAATGCCCCATCCCTGGAAGTGTTCAAGGCCAGGCTGGATGGGGCTTTGAGCAGCCTGGTCTAGTGGGAGGTGTCCCTGCCCATGGCAGAGGGGTTGGAATGAGATGATCTTTAAGGTCCCTTTCAACTCTAACCATTCTGTGATTCTATGATTCTATTTCCCCGTCGTTCTCGAAAAATTCCTCCCCCGAACGCTCTGAAGTTGCATTTGTCTTTTACTCAGCCACATTACACCACAGCGGTAGCTCAAAGCCAATTTATGATTAACCAATGCACTCGGGGCTTTCTCTGTATCCATTGCTTACAACAGATAAGCATTTCTGGTATGAGCTGAGAGCTCATTATTAAGCTTCTAGGTTCATGACCCTACACTCCTTCTTGTTACTGTTATTCAAATTATCTGTGTTTTCCAGTTTTTCCTGTAGAATACCACTCTCTGCTGTTTTGACAGTAACTCCCAGCTTCATGTAATCAGAAGCAAAGAATGTATCCTTGGAATAACTTTGTTTATTGCCATAATTTTATCCTCATTGCAATCATTTTCCAAGCTGTTGTTGCCAATGTACTTAGAGAACAATAAAATCCAGCTTCTCCTATGTAGCCTCTGCAAGTGTCACCTGTGCCCTGATAAATGGTGACAATGCACTGCCTGTTGACAACAGCTAGATACAGGCTGCAGCCACCCTTAACAAAAAACTGGGGGTTTGGTCCTCACCTTATGCCATAACTGGCTTGCTTTGAAGGCTACAAGCAAACAGAGCCCCGTTGCAATAAACACTGTACAAGGAAATCAAGAAAAGAACCTGCCCCTGAAAAGAGCTTGCAACTATTGTGCATCTATCCAAAAAAACCCATAAAGACAACAAAAAACCCACCCCAGGATAATAAGCTATTGTGAACAAGAGCTGCCTTTTTGCTTTGTATCCACGGCACTGGAAACATAAGAGCCTGAATGATCTGCTCTCAATTGCAAACAATGGGAACACGCTGAATCACTAAAACCAAACCTTCAATAGGCAAAATGCAGCCTTGTCACTAAGACAAACTGCTAATAGCAACAATGAGGCTTGGAACAGCTTGTGTGGAGCCAAACTGGCTCTCGTACTTCAGCTGAAGTTCATCCAAAGTTGAACGGGGAAGTCTCCAGATGGTCACTGCAACTGGGGCTAGAAGGGGGAGGGTGGGGGGAGCATTATCTTACTTTCTTGTTCATACACAAAGTGTAGAATTTTGTTTAATGCTTAAAATTAAGACTTACCCCTAGAGGAGTGGAGAGGATAAACCATGGAGGAAAATTCTGGCATCGCTTCAACAGGGAAGATGTTACCACTTTGAAAAGATACTGTAAGTCATAGCACTTTGGCAGTTTTTAACTCAAAAAAAAAGGGGTGAAAGCACAATTGTGTTGCAAAGTTTATGCTGTGCTTTTTTCATACAGCACGTAAAACAGTGTCATTTCTTTTATAGAGGAAAAGTTCACAGTATTTGAACAGACAAACCACAAAATCCTCCATTGCAGCCCCGGTCAGGAATGCGACAGGCAGGGGGATGTCCGTGTTGTTGAACTGAGCTGTAAGTTACGCTTCATTCTGGGTCTTCCATTTCGGGTCATACTTGAGTCTGTCCCCTGTGCTACACAACTGCGCTGACAATGCAGAATTTGCCGATACCGCCTGGCTCAGGGAGAGCACGAAATACCTCAGAAAGATTTTCAGGGGGAGGCATTGGCTCTGTGTTAATCTGCTTGCTCCCAAGGACACCAGCTTGCCTGTTGGGCTTCATCAGCTTGGTCACACAGGTAGTCAGATAATATATTTAGGAGAAAAAGCTGCCCCTGAGAGGGCTGCCCACTACACACCAGGGCAAAGGCTGTCCTTGGAGAGACCTGAGGGCAGACCTGGTGCCTCTCCAGAAGTATTGACCATAGGAAAGTTAATATCAAGTTTAGGAGAGCGGCATTCCTCGGGACAGGTTTTTTAATAGATCTGTACTTCCAGTTTTCAAACGTAGCAATGATAGTGATTTTTTAGGCTTCTCAGCTTCTGAGGACTCAATGATAAATTTGTGTTTCTTCATTTCCCATCCCAGTCTTGAATCAATCGCAAGGTTCAAAGCACCCATAGTAGCATGCACACGGTGAGTTTGAGGAACGTATAAAAGCCCTGAGGGCTATGTGAAACACTGGCTATGCAGTTGAGGTGATAACACATCCCAAGGCATGGGGTCTGCCCTGGGGAACACGCAGAAACACCCTCAGCTAGGAAGGAACAAGAACCCACCTCTGCTCATGCCAGTTTGATTTGGGACTTACAGCATCCAGTTGACAGAATCACCCTCAAAGCCAAAAAACCCCCTTCCCTCTGTGTTGTAGCCAACACTGCTGCACACCTTTGCTGTGAGACCTTCTCATGTGAGGGCAGCCCAGCAGGACCGCAGCACATCCAGGCAGGAGGGACACCCTCACACAACAAGCAAAGGGACCGTACTGATCTGCAGCCAAAGGGAGAGGAGATTGTACCTCCTAATATCTCTCCCGGGGGAGGAACTCAGTGAAACGCAGTATTCTCAGACAAACATGCTCTTTGTTTTGTCCCCAGAACGTTTACTGAGACATTGCAGGCGCAGAGTTTATTTCTCCCACCTGGCATGTTTTTCTTGAAAATCAGATTCCTCTTTTCTAGTACATGCTACAAGAGGAAAGGATGGTGGTGGGGCACTTGCGAGCACGCCTTAAGAAATGAGGGGAGGCAAAATGGAATGCCAAAGGAGAAAATAATTTTTGCAAGCAAGTCAGGAAAATATCCTAATGCATTTATTCTTCAAGCACAGTTACATTTGCAAACAGCCTGATGAAAGGGAGGTGCGTTGCTCCAGTTCCATCATCTCAGTGAGACCGAATTGGAGCGCTGAAGTATTAGGACATGATCTAACATGCTTCGAACCTGGTGAAAAACAGACTTCAGCTGAACTCACGCTGAACTAGCGCCCTAACTGAAAATGAGGGAGATAATTATTTCCCTTTCTTCTTTAAAAGTGAGACCCTGAGACAAGTTATGGCATAGAGGAACTTTGGGGAACTGTTGCTCTTCTCTGTGCAACCTTTGCGCTTCTCATGTAGAGCATCTCTGACTCCTGCTCTTCCAGTCTGACACTTCATTGCCACTAAGTTTATTCTATTTAAAAACAAAATTTCTTAATAAATTTGGCCAATAAACATAGAATTCATTTCTAGACCAGAGATGGTGGAGGAAACCTTTCGAAAGTGAAAAGAAAACTGGTTCTACTTAGTGTAAATGGAATGGATGTGCTGTCGTCAAGAAGACACCTCAGTAAACATAGTAATGTGCATGTTTGCCTAACAAAGGTGTCCAAAACTTTCTTCTCCTGCCATTCTTCACTCTGAAAGCACAGACGTTCCCTAAACCGTTGCCTGTGGCTTTCAAACTCACTAAGCAAACGCCACATTTCCATGCAGTATAGTATTACGAGAGTGAATGTGCTATTGAATTAGCAACACTTTGAAGCCATTTTAGAGCATATTTCAATCTTATTTGAGATATGAGAATTTAACTCGTCTCAAACTCCAGTTCTTATAGTCAGAAATTGCTTTCATTGCCTTAAGTATCAGTTAGCACAACGGATGGGTGGGGGACAGGAAGACTAAATACTGCTTAATTTTTCTGTTGATCTACTCCATTTTTAAGACCTGCTGCAAGCACTAACCTTTATCTGTAATTACCATTAAGGAACACTGGCAAGAAACAGTTCTGAAGAATTATGAACTCTCTGAACATGAAGATGAAATCTGAAAATTAGCTTCATTATTCATGAACAGCCTTTGGAGATAGCTACCGGTTTGTATAAGTCTGACAATGTCAGGTCCCTACCCATATGCCACTTTTATAGCATCTGTTATGTTTTTCTATTTTTCAATATATTAATCTTTACCAGTAGGTAGGAGGCACCGGTTTTCTCTGCTTTGGTGAGGAAGAGCAGCTGCACAGAGAAACCAAAGATATAATTTTCAAACTGATCTTTTTCAGAACTGACTTGGCTCTGTGCTCGTGGCACCCCTTCTGAAAGCTTGATCAGCCATCAGACTTGAGGTTGCCTTCCAGGAGCCTCATGAAGCATTACAAGGGTAAGACCAATACTTGCATCACTTTGTGATAAATAATTTCTCTTGCTGTTCTGCTGAAGCAGGTCGTATTTACTTGTATGCTGATTTTGTATCACTATCACTTTCTACGCAAGCGTCAAGTATCATCCAAGAAAAAAAATCGTTCTACAACTCTAAATATATGATAGCAACATTATTTTTATCAGCCACCTTTTACAAGCACATTACAAAGCTCTCAGGTTGGTTTGATGGGAGGCATTTTTCTATCAGTCGTTGACACTCATTATATTGTTTTCAAAGCATTGTCAGTCCGGTGTCATGGTTTCTATTATTTTTCCCGTGACTCATGATTGGCTGTGTCCACTGAAATGCTAACAGGTTAAACACGTTAGCTTCCTCCCCTCCTTCCTGGGGGCTTCCCCAGCGCCACAAACACTCCCAACACCCCCTCGGCTCCCCTCAGTTTCCTGGAGGGAAGTTACATGCTTTCAAAAGTTTAGCTGCAATATAGCATTCTCCCAAACTATTACCGGAGGGGAAAATATCCTACAGTCATACGACAGGGCTATAACATCCCTGTTTTGTATCTATAAATACCTTCAAGTCCTTTCTCTGCCGTTAGTTGCAAAGCTTTCATTTCACCAATAGCACTGGTAGGCTCAGAAGGGAAGGTCCATTTTTATTCTTAAAAAGCTTAGGGCTCAAGTGTTTAATACCTTACCTTACCTCAAGTGTTTCGTACCTCATCCTATATGAGCTGCATCAGCTTGTCCAGTTAGACATTTCTGTCTTATATTTGTCACTCTCAGTTTCCCATTCTTCCGTTTATTATATATTCACAGAGAGGAGGATTTTTATTTTAACAGCTCCCTCTCAGCCAGGATGTTGTTGTTTTTCTCAAAACTAATGTACCCTTATTTTTTCCCAGTTACAGCTTATTAGGCAACCTGTAAAATATTCTTAGACATTTTCCAATTATCATTTACATTTTTCCCCCCAACTGACTTAGTTCGGAATTGTTTTCTGCTTTGTGAAATTGTATCAGCTAAAGCTACTGATTTGCATTTTGTTTGCCTTCAACAAACGCAATCAAGTTATGAACATTTTTATTTCTTTACTGTACCTCTAATTTTTAGTACTGTGGCTCCTCCCCTCTGCTGAGGCAAAAGTCTAGTCTAGAGTTTCCCCGGTCTCTGATGCAATACTTTTTAAGCAAGAAAATTAAGACTTTTATTTAGTGATTCTGAAAGTGCTTCAGTGCTGGCAACAGGAGACCGCCAGCATATATCTTTTGGATTAACGTCTTCTACAAAAATGCAACTTTCTTTTTCCTCCTATACATTATAGATAGTAGCTGAAGGAGCTAGTCGTCATCTCCTCCATAAAAATGGCTGCTCTCTCACAGACAGAAACTCATACTCCATTTTGCACATTTCATGGTGGGAAATCAATCCATGAGATCATTTCTTTGTCATTTGTCACTAGTAAATAAATCATGCTGGATTTTTTTTTTTTGGTGATACTGTGCCATTTCTCATCCCCTTCTGTCCACTAAACCTTTCTTAAGAGATTATAACCAGTGATTTAAAGATTTCAGTCACCAGAATTTCCCCATGAAGTTCCAACAATGCCATCTCTATTGAATTTATGCTCATAAATGAGCAATTCCAGTTCCTCTATTTATTATCTGGGACCCTCTCACTGGTTTAAGCAGCTACATCATTTCTCCTTATCGTGTCCTTGGGCATTTGGGTTGGTTTTATTCACCATGGCATGGCTTGGGGTTAAACGGGTGCTCATTTGTTTCCCCTTTTCACTTTTTCCTAGTGCTGGAGCTGCCGGAGGTCCCACGCTCTCCGCCGTCAGTCCCTTTATCACAAAGGGCAGAAGCAGCGGAGTTTCCCCCAGCCGGCTCAGGGTCTGCCCACTCATCAGAAACTCTCTGAGAAGAAGAGCCTTCCTTCTCCTTCTTGGCCAAAAAAATCTATGCCTGCAGCCTTTCTTGGGCATGCACAAGTGGTTTCTGTCGTTACTCCCATTAATACTTGACCATGTGTTGCTTTGCCTCTCCCTCCCCCCCTTAAAAATAAAACAACCAAAACCTCGCCCCGTGAGTATTTTTGCACCTCAGAGGAGAGTGGACAGGCACGAACCTTTAAAACAAAAATAATTCTTCATGTGTATCCACATCCTTGCTCTTCGCATTTATTGTTTTATAGGAAATGCAGCGTTAAAAATATCAGAGGTCAGTTAAAGGTTGAAGTTGCTTTACTGCACATAAATTCAGGCATTAATGATGCAGTCCTGTCCTTTGATTTTTTGTATGATACAAAATTTCATCGAGATGGTTATCATGAACAAATACTCAAAACCACAGAAGCCCATTCTTGAAATCAGTGCCGTGTCTTATCAGAGATGTATTGGACACTGAATGAGAACAGCTTCAGCAATCTCCTGTCAACGCCTTGCAAAATGGTCCTTTTATAGGATGTGCTGTAAAACAGGACCAATTATTCTTACAGATTGTAATATGAATCGTAGTGTAATTAGTGCTTAACAGCAATAATGAAAGAAAGTGAGAAAAATAGTGAAATAAAAGAGAGAAAAAGCAATTTGTTCAGAGTAATTGCACTTCCACCTATTTATTTGATGTTTGCCACTTTCAAACCTTGTCATCTTGCCAATACAGTAGCACAATGTTCTGCTGCTAGCCCTTTATGTTTCTTCGCAGAATAAGAATCCTAGCTACAGTACTCCCTTAGTCTCAGGAATGATGCCTTCCTAATCCAAATCTCCTAATAGCTCAGCATCTTGTGCTGAGAGATCTTACATCATCTTGGGACATCAAATAAGGAACTTTTCAGTTGCAAGTCCTAAAGGAACTATTGTCTATACAGCTACTTTAGAAGCCAGGACTTTTTTTTCCTCCCACATCTGAAGTGTTTTCTTACTTAGGAGATGTTTATTGCATTCTCTGTAACCGCTTCTTACTCAATTTGCTTAGCCCAATACAAAATTCACATTTAATGACCTCCTCATTATTTCAAATGTCCAGAGGAACTTGATTCAATTCAAAGCCTATACTACTGCAAGGGTATTGTAGGTCTAAAAGATTTCCTTGCAAGTCTGCTGGAAGAAAGAAAAAGAATAACGAAACAAACTCAGACTAGAAAATAGCCACCAAGAACAAAGGCAGAGGCTGCGTTAAGCATGGCTGAATGGCACCCAGGGTTTTATACTCTTTCATCAATACTCCATGGAGCTCAGGATCCCCCAGTTCTCCAAAATGTAGGGGCTTGGGTTTGGATCTATGTCTCCAGATCTGTAGCTATGAAAACATGAAACAAGTGCAAATTGCTACAGCGTTAATTCCCAAAGTTGGCAGCCGGACTAAACCAAAGGTGTTCAGAAAGTGTGCGTTGCCTCACGCATTTCAATGGTGCTTGGTCTCCAGGCTGCGGACAACCATTTGGATAATTAGTTTTTTGGCTGTTTCATCACTGATCATGCTACCAAAACCACTGAGAAAACGCATTCCTCTCTGTACGCCAGTTGCTTTCTAGTCAGTGGTCAAAAACCCTCAAGAACTGGCAACGTGGACCTTTTAGATAGCATGAAACCCAGGCACAGCATAACACAGTGAATATACAAAAAGCATGGGGAAGGCAAATGTATGAATGTATTCATTTGCGACTGTGCAGAACCTCACCAATTTTCAGAGCGGCTGCTTGGACTTCCCAGCCTGCCCTGCCCTCGTGTCACAGCAGCCGGGAGCCTTGAAGCAACCTTCAGATCCTGCTTGTCACCAAGCATCCAGGTGTACCTGCCTTCTCTAAAGTGGTCTGTCAGCAAAATAAATGATCAGCTTTACGTTTTAATGAAATAGCTTATGCTTTTGTCAGCTGTGCAGGAGTGGATGCGGAGAACCCAGACTTTTTTGCGAAGTCATGTGTTAGCAATATGTGGCAAGATTTAAAGGTTTTAAAGCCAGATTTAAAGCCAAACTGAGTTGGGAAGGGTTCAATAGTTTTAGTTAGTGTGATTTAGTTGGGGGGGAGGGGGGTGAATTGGTTTGTTTGTTGTTGTGGGTTTGTTTTGTTTTGTTTTGTTTTTAAATACAATACATAACTTTTACATAAGTTTGTCTATATTTCCTTTTCCCCATGGGAACAGCCACGTATTACAGAGCACCTATACAGTGTTGTAGTAACCACGTCTGTATCTGTGGTTGTGTAAGGAGCAGACAACCTGCAAAAAGGCCCAAGTACCTGAAATCTCTGTTTTTTCCAGTGCGCTGGTTGCTCTTACAAGGGCGATTACTTTTCTTTGCAAACTTTGCTTGCTATATGCTGTACCCACATTAAAGAGCTTGTGCCACTTCCGATACCCTGGCAGGCCATAGCAGAATAAGCCATGCTCTGTAGCCATGTCCTAAGGAGCATGAAAGATGAACCTAAAGCAGCTTCCTGGGTTCCTGCATTTTGGAGCTGCATTTTAAGCAACAGTTACTCCTTGCCTCCTCCATGGCCAGCCCACAGACAGGTCAACTTCTTTCCTGAAGCTTTTAACAGTTTTCAAAGAGCCTGCCTTGCCCACATCCTTCACCGAAGTTACTGGGCACTGCTCAGACGAGGCAGCCTGCTGGCATAGGATGCAGCCAGTCCCTGGTAGCCCCCACGGATGCCATTCCTGAACTGGGAACATGGCCCTCTCAGCTCCACGTTCAGAGATCAGACCTGCCTGATGGCCGCAGCTCTGCACTCCCCTTCCAGTGCCACCAGTACCCCCGGCAGCAGCTCCGTGCCGCAGTCTCCCTTTGCTCCAGGGTCGTGCGTTCTGGGTGAAGCCATGACCCCATTGCAGCATCACTAGTCTCCAAGCCCCGGGTCCTTCCCCAGGGCTGCAGGGGTGGAGACATACCAGCCCGTGCATTCTTGTACCCGGGCAGTCCTCATCGCGTTCTCCTGCACGTGATCGGTTGTGCAAGCATTTTGCCCTTCCATATCGAATAACCTGACCTAAGGTGTCTCACATGATGGGACGCAAGGAAACTGAGAGGCCTGAATTGCTATGGTTTCACCTTTCTAAAGTGAAGCACCTGAACCAACAACATTTTTATGCTTCTGAATGCCTGGGGACCTGCATTTTTTGATCATCCCTCTGAAAATATGCAGTGGGACTGTTTTTCACAGAAACAGAGAACAAAAAAGAGTGACACCAAAACAGAAATATTAATATTGAGAGCATACACATAAGATTTGAAGGAGCAGAGGGAGATGGTCTTTCTGAAAATACCATGCAGATACCTTCTGACTACGTCCAGACTGAGGTCCCAAAGCCACATTGACGTGTGAAACATCCCATCCTACCAGTGAATGGAATAACATCCCTAAAACGCCCACGGCATGCTGCAAAGTAAGCAAAACTGAGCTGCTGACTTTGTGAACGTGCACTCAGTGTGATGGAATTATCATATCATTTTGCAGTGTACCATCAAGAATTTGAGCAGGACGAGCTTTGTCATCTCTGCTGTGCAACTGAAAAGCCCACAAAATACATCATTCACCTTCTCCATGCAGCACTGCCACTGTGAGTTTTAAAGTAACAATGACTAAAGGGATTAATGCTTATTTATTCTTAAATCAATGCTTCACATTTACTTGGATTCAGGGAAGAAATAATGCCTTTAATCTTCCAGCAGTTCACCCAACTAAAAAAATATAAATATACTGGAGATGTTTTTGAGAGTGTAAAACTGAAACATGCTTTCTTGCCACCTCTGATTCTGTTCTCAGCTATAAACCAAAGAATCAGAATATTAGGACTGTGATTATTATATGATGGTATTTTTATCCAAGGCAGGAGGTGAAGTTCCTTGCTCCCATCACCCTGCTATATTGCTGACTTTCTCGGTACCTGAGCAGCTGTGACGTATTGCCAATTTTAAAACAGCAGCTGGCTGTTTATATCTCAAAACCATATAGTTTTCTCTCTGAAAATGCATCTTCTGAAAGTCCAGGACGGCCAATAAAGTTAAGCCTGGTCGAACAATGGTTTTCAAAGGAGATATTGTGCAGTTCCCAGTACTGCCTTCCCATCCCAGTCTCAAGGAAAAGAGATGTAATGAGAACTGGCTGCTTTTTGGGAACACCAACAGCTACTTTAAGGTGACAGCATAGATACAGAAAAGTGAGAAATGAGTAGTTAAATAAATTTGTTAGGAGCTACTCGCTACTCAAGATTACCTTAAAATTCAGTCAAGTCCCTTTTCACATGCTGAAGCTTGGATTTAGGACCTCAGGTTTAGGCTTCTGAGTTTGAAAGTTTTGACATTTGTTTTGGGCAAGAAAGATGCTGTCTTGAGCCCCTGTCATTGCACTGTAAGACTTTCCTCTCGCATCCCAGGACCTGTCCAGGTTTGGGCTTCACAGCAAGACCCAGTGTCCTCCTGTCGGCTCTTCCTGCAGGTGCTGAAGCAGCTTTGACTCTCCATAAAGTGGACAGCAACTTGGCCGAGGAGCTACATCAAGCGTATCTTAATTTCATTTGAATTAGCACTTCATTGGTAATTAGTGGCTGCTGCAGTAAGTTCAACAGTCACCATTTGCACAGTCAGCTTTCTTGCAGTCCTCCACACATCCGTTGCCATACTTGCTGCTGTACCAACAGCAGAAAGAGGCCATTTTCACAGGAGAGCTGCCTCTGCCTGTGTCCCGCATGAGGGCTGCTCTCTCCATCACCAGCCTCTACAGTTTTAACCTTCAAAATCTTTGTCCGCCTGTTTGGTGCCTTGAGTCCAGGCCGGTGCGTGCAGACGTGCAGCTTGTGGGAAGCCATACCTCCATAGCAAACAACAGGGCTGCTCTGTGAGGTGAGATGTGCTAAAGCTCGCACAGCAAAGGCTGGAAAACATGCAGAGGTACCCACTGCCTCAGGCAGCTCGTGCAGCCTCTTTTCTTCCTCGTTGCTGTTACTGTCATTTTTTATGAAAGCAAAAAACGCTAGGACTGGAACTTCCTCCTGTGGGGCTCCTGGACAAGCCCTCCACTCAAACACCCCCACGGCACCTTGGGGCACCAGCCTCTTCCTTGCAACATGATGTCCACACCCCCCACCCAAGACATGTACACAGGCGGCGTGTCACACATGTGCGTGCATTCATCAGGAAACAAAACCATTAGCTGTTGCTGTCCCTATCATGAGATCCCAGCATGCCTACACGGATGAAGAGATTTTGGCTTTCATTGAAACTAGCTGCTGTGGCAAAAAGGGCACTTGTGACCCCCAGGAAAGGAGAAGCATATATACAGTGGTGTTGTGACTACTGCCACTAAATGGGCTGTGTCAAATGTGTGCAGTGCTGCCAACGAGAAGATACCTTCCTCGCTGGTTGGAGTGTTTTCAGTCCCTGCTCAGACAGCGGCCGCCATACCTTAATAGCCTTTGTCTTCTCTGAGCGTGCAACGCAGGCTTACCAGATCTCCTAACAGGGCACTGTGGTTTTACCAGCCCATTACTGCAATGGGACAGGTTCCCGGAAGAAAAGTTCAGCCACAACGAACACAAAGATATTGACCCTGGTCCAGGGACACCTGGGGCAATGCCGACCTCTCAGTGTGGCTGCTCCTACAGGCTTACATTCGCAACACATATAATTCAAGTTCCCTTTGCATGTCCCCACACATTTGCCACCACCTGAACTCTGTTCCCAGTTTACTACCCACTCTTGGAGGGCCCTCTGCCACCTTCTCTGCCTGCAACCCCTTCTGCCCAGGATGTCCAGCCCGTGCCCTGCCACCATCTCTTGGCTCTCCCACCTGAGTTGCGAGGGCGCAGCGGGGCTAGTGCAGACCCTGGGTCAGGTGGCCCTAGGGAGACGTGTGCCCTCCTGGCACAGGCACCATGTGGCACGACTGGCCACCGCCATCCAGACGGGGCACGAGCTCCCGCAGAGAGCCCGTCTCCCCTGGGAGCTGCGGCGCTGCCAATGTCACCTTACCCCTCGTTTCTTTTTCCACGTCATTAACTGTTAAACAGGGAGAGAAAGCAGAAGCGAGTCCTGCCGCCCTGAGACCAGCAGAACGTCAAAAAGCGTTTGCTACATATTGCCAATCCTCCGCTAAAGCGAGCGTAGGGGATATCTTTGCCAAAAATTAGCAAGAAGAAGGGCGAGAGTACTGCTACAGAAAAAACCCTCCCTAGCCCTTTCTGGCTTTCTGGTGTGAATCGGGCTTTGGCAGCAAGTCCCTACTGACTGTGCCTGACTGGGCCCCAGTGTGACCGTCCCCTGCCTGCTGGTGGCTGCCCGGAGGTGGCAGGGCAGCGGGCATTGCTGGTGGGACTGGGGTGTCCGAATGGGAGAGCAGCTGCTGCCAGAGGGAGCTTGGAGACAGGCGCGGGCAGCCCGTCAGAGCCGCACGGTCAATAGCTTGGCTCCATCTCAAGGTTTTCAGTGGACTGCAGTGAAGTCTCAAGGTACTTTTGCTGCTTCAACCTTCATCAAAAATTGGATTTTCCACCTTCTTGAAACCCGCTTGAGAACACGGGTTTTTCCCTGCAGTAGCGGATGGCTCTCTCCCCCCATGCCCCCACTGTTCTCAGTGCAGAACAGTTTCCAGTTTAATGTCCTGAGTGGGAATTTCCAGCCACAACTTGGCTGCACTTTAGAGCAGCGAGCGAGCAGGCTGACTTGCAGCCACATGATTCGCTTTTGACATTGAACTGTTTGTTCTTTTTGCATCCTGGACACTTCTACCGTGCCTAAACATCGCTCATAAAACAGAAGGGCTTGAAAACATAACCTCCAAAAAGCTGCAGAGCTCTTTGGCTTGCACTCCTCAACAATTAGATCCTTTTCAACGCTGTTAATCTTTGTTTCTAAGGGTCTCTGTATCCCAAACGCACCGTGCTGTTGTATTCTGGTCACACGGCTCATTTAGATGCGTGAGGGTGCGCTGTGCTGCACCCAGCTCCTTTCCTCCGGGCACCAGCAGCCTCCGATACAATCACGTTGATCAAAAAAAGGTGAACCCAGGGGCATACCCAGCTATCAGCCCTACCTGACCTGCAAGGACTGATGATGTGGACTTTAGAAAGTCCTAGGCAGACCTTTCAGCAGCTCCCTTTGGTTTTAAGGCTGTCAAAGGATGCGGGCACACCTGCAGGATGTGTAGAGGAGCAGAGCAGGAGAAGCTGGGCTTTGCCATCTGCTTCAGTGATGCTTTATTCCCTTCTTTGAAGGCCAGCCAACATGCGGGGTTAATGCTGAGAGAGACAGTGCCACGTCAGCTCCACCTCCTCCCTGCACCTTTGGGATGGTGTGACCTCCCGGAGGCACCAGGAGGAAGCAGGCTCCATGCCCTCCAGTGCGAGAGCTGCAATCACAAGGAACTACCCAGCCATTGGAAATAAACTGTTTTGGAAGTTTTGCTTTTGCAGTGGGCAAGAATCAGACATTGCCTCCCGAAATGAGCGAGGCACAATTCTTCTGGCACTATTCCGGGCTTAAATAAAGATGAGTTATAACACCAAGCTTTGCGGAAAACGTTGAGAAAAATGCTGATCAGGAAGTTTTGTGTAACTTCTTGGCAAAACTCAAGAAGGAAAGGATAGTTTAATTTTGATAGATTTATGGTTGCCTATAAGAAGGGGAAAGGCTTGATGTGGCTGTGGTTCAAATAACTAATTTTCAGTGAATTGTTTCTGCATCCTATATTTTATCTGAGTGATCCCTATACGTACCTTGAGTCCTTCAGGCAGAGTCTGTCCTCTCAGACACGATGCCAGATTCCAGTGCGAATATTCAGGAGGGAGAAAGAATACGATATAAATCCAAACTGAATTGAATTTCTGCTTCAGCGTAGCCTCCCGTCAAGACCGCAATGGCAGCAATTGCCAAAGTCCTTGTGTTACCCACACTACAGCCTGCAGCCAGTCTGAAGGCAACAGCCACTTCTCCCTTCTTGTCTTTAAGCACTCCCCTGCCAGCATTAAAGGTCCTACAGCTGTAACGTTGTATAACATGCTTATTTTGTTATTAGTTTTGAGCCACTGCTTAAAAAAGCCTGACTGGTAGACCAACAAATCCCTAAAGATCTCTACTATATTTTTGAACTTTTATATTAATATGCATGTTTGTTCTCATTGGAAAGAAAATTGTTCTCGTTACTGCCTACGTTCAGTAAAAGATTAAATAAGCCATTATAAATGAACTTTAATTTCCCCGTTTATAAATCAATCGGTAAACTTCCATTCATTCTCGCTCATTCTGGTGTTTTCAAACAGGTTGTTCTTTTTCTGCCTTTGCAAGCTAGTTACCATTATAACTAGTGTTATTGGGAATTAGCTTATAGCGTAGAGGAACAAAGACTTATCTTGCCGCTGCCACTTGTTAAATGCAACAGAAAGAGCAACAATTTTGCACCAATCACTAAAATAAAGCCAACGAATGAATTACTCGACTGCCACAGCAGGCTACTGGGTATGACCTGAGAAAGTTATGGCCTCTCAGCTTACTTTCAAAACCTGAAGCGTCCAGCAAATCACAAGACAGCTAGAAGTTGACAGAACACTGTCAGTAATGCTAGACGCCAGCTGGTGAAGTGTGGGTGAAGCACAGGACCTATTACTACAAATAAAACAAAAATACTTTAGAATGCATTTTAAAATTAATGTGCTTGACCCAGTTACCCCATCTTTTTTTTTGGTGTGCTCTTTGAAACAAATGGATTAAAATCTGATCCTGAGGCAGGAGGCCGTGACTCTGAGAATGACAACCTGCCAGAGAGAGTGAATATCTCAACACGAGATATTGACTGTCAGCCATGAGCACTTCTCTGCTTGAAATGAAAATCACACTAAGACAAGTTGCTTTAAGCAGGGCATGTGAGATTCCGTGTAACTCTGTGGCATACGTGTTTCTTTGGCTATGTAAGAGGTAGCTGAATTCATCCCGGTTATTCTGGCCCATCTCGAATCCAGATGGCCATCAAAGGCTGGTTTTACGATTCTACTTTCCCTGGGAATAAGCCATTAGTGGTTACCCAATTCACCTCCAGAGGGTGGTGAGCACTTTTAGAGTTGCTTTGACCCTGCAGCCAAGCCATGGAGGAAAGCCCACATTTGGGGATTTCCACGCTCAGCCTGAAAGCGAGAGAAAAGCACGTCCACGAACAAAGGCCTCGACAAGCACCAGCTCCATGAGATGCCTCGATGTGTGGTTTAATAGTTGACTATTTGCTAGTGACACAGAAACCTCAGGACTATTACCCAGTTGGCACATATTTTTCAACCTACTGAGGGGGGGAAGAGGGGAAAGGACAAAAAAGAAAACAAAGCTAAAAGGATCCCAGGAAATCATTTACCAGCCCTCCTCCAGAGTTAAACCCAGTACGTGTATTTAGTTCCTGATACGTGTCTAATCTGCTCTACACAGCCAGAAGTCAAGAAATTTTGATGGACTTCTCAGGTAACCTGCTCCACTACTTCACTAGTTTTACCATTGGAAAGCTTTTCCCTTTGCCTAACTTTGCTGTAAGGTGAGACGTCTTTCTTGTCATATCCACCCCCAGACAGAATAAGCTATTCATTCCTCTTTCCAAAAGTCTTTTTCATCGACAAAGTTTAATTTAAGAGGGATTTCAGGAAAAGGTTTCTCAACAGATCAGGTATTTTTTCTGGCAAGTGTACATTTTATGCACTCAAATACAATTATATATTACTTGAAGTAACATTTACCCACTTTAGATTTTTAAGAAATCAATTCCTTATACAGGCAATATAAATTAGTTCAAAGTTAGCCTCAGTCCAACTGTTATTTATCAGTTTTCCACAGTATGCCCACGTCAGTTTACCCGAGGGAAATATTCTTTCAGCTGTTACCTCGGGAGTAGATATGAATGTAGTATTTATAGACTTTATTGAGTAACCAAGAAAATGAGCTTTTACAGATAGATAGAAAATTACACCATTTCTGAAATCCATACTCCCATTGCATGTAAACACATACTCCTCAGTCTCTCACTACATAATACCCTGCACACCAACACAGCGTCCAACCTCGTGTCAAGTCTGTAAGCTCTAATAAGCAGTAAAATCACCTGAACTCTACACTGTTTTTCCGGAGAAAGTGGTTGAAATAAACTAAGACAATTGTTTTTTGAAATCAGAAGGAAGTTAGGTATTTCAGAGCTCGTACAGACCGTCACATAAAATGTGTTTGTATCTTACTGTGTTTCTGTATGGGTACACTTATAACCAAAATATTTATCATCAGCTCTTTAATGATCTAATGTATTTATAGCAACTCTTCCAACGTATCACATTCAAGATGTGACTATTTTGATTTTAAGGCTATCATAAAACATTTGGTATGCTGTTAAAGAGAAGCATTATGCTATTGCTGAAAGAGTCTCTTCATCATCCTTAATAAACAAAGTTTAATTATAGTAGACTTACCTAATGTGCAGAAATAACGTATAGGGGCTGTAAAATATTTTAAGATCCTATTCCCTGCAGTCTACAGAGATAAACATCTTACTAGGGTGTACCTCAACATTTCCGTGCTTTGAGACCTGACAGAATGATTCCCAATTTTTTTTCTTAGAATCTGCAGAAAAGCAATCAAATGGTTTCACTATATCAACGTCAGGAGTATGTTTTTCCCCTGATTTAAGCTGTCTATGATGTAGAAAAGCAGCTGGAAGCAAGCATTGCTTCTTATTGTCCATTAATTTGCAGACAAAATGGTTTTTTCTAAATAGCATATTAGCCACAGCAACTGCAAGCAGTTGTACATCAGTAAAGCTCAAACCATCTGCCTGTAGTGCAATTTTTACATTTTTAGGTATTCATAATGCTGTTTCACTGAGGTCTTGAAAATACTCATTTAGAGAGCACACTATTCTTTTCTACCCCTTTTCCAGGGTTTTGAGGCATCAGTAGCCACAATCTTTAATTGTTTTCTAAATCGAAAGAGGATCATGTTATTCACAGTAAATGAAGCTCTCACTCTGAAAAGCTAGACTGCTTCAGAAATGGATATAAAACGTTATTGAATTTGCTGTCATAATCAAGAGATTTATATGAATGGCTGCAGAGAGTACAATTGCTGTCTGATGCTTTTACAACGCTAATTTTTGTTGTTCTCTAAAAACCTATTGAGCTTTGTTGGTAGAAGCTATATTACAATTATTTTTTCTAATCTACTCCATTTTCCTGCCCTCTTACATCTGACAGTACCCCGTCAGTCATAAAGAAATATTTTCTGCACGTGCTGATAAGCCTTATGTCCGTGCAGCTGAACTGATCCCTGCAAAGTCATTCCTCCGCTCAGGAAGGCAATGCAGAGCATTTCTTCTAACACAGGCAGGAGTGGAAATGTTGGGGGAAATGCTCCCATGGTACTCACAGTCATGATCCATGCAGACCAGTCAAACCAATGATGCATCACTAGTATTTCAAACTGGTCTTGTTTCACAATCAGCTTTCAGCTTGCAGGCCGTGGATATACTCTGTTTGGTCAACATTTAAGTCATGAGAAATGGGAATAAAGTCACCCCTAGCTCCTGCTGTCTCAACCATGTAAGCATAATCACAAGTTCTTGCCTTTTACATAAGCTACAGCTATTTTGGAGACAAAAGTCAATTTAAAGCGTATTTTGGTGTGGGATTAATGATGTTTCAGATGCTTTGCAATGTAAACTGTTGTTTGATCAAATTCAAAGGACTTGATGTTGCAACAAAAAGGGGGCACCTGGCCTTCTGACACTGTATGTGACAGAAAGTCAGAGAACCTTTCCAGAGAAGTAAAACCCTTCTCCATCTTTCCCAGGTCTTGACCTTCACTCAGCCAGGGTCTCTCTACAGCCTTCACACAACAAGCCTTTGGACAATGTCCATGAAGCCTCCACTCCAGGTCTTCTGAAGGCATCCTCTCCCCCACGTCTCCTCTGAACTCTCATTCAGTTCTTCTCCCCAGCTCTGAAAGCAACATTTTTCTCTTTCCAGGTCCATGACCAAGTCGTGAAACCCTCATTGTATGACTTCCCTCCCTGCTCAGAAAGTGCCGGTAACGCAGTAACTCTTTATGGGCTGGGGGCCTCACCTATTTATAGGCTGTGAGATGAACATTTCCAGAGAGCCTTGTTATGACTTCTGCGCAGAAGTTTCCATGCCATGCCCGAGTGAATTGGCATACCATCACACGCACTCTAGCACAACACACTTCATTGCAGAAGTCAGTTCAGAAATTCGCAAAGCATATCACATTTGACATTTACATAGTCGCTAACGAAACTTTTCAGAAGATCTTCTCCTCACAGAGGATTTCTTTACCCAGTGTACCAGTACAACACTCAATGCAGAGTGTAATATAGTAATTTTCATGGGTAAAGTCTGTCATCCTCAGCTACTGTTTAATAGCTTTTTCTTTAGAAAACAGATTTTCTTAGTTTTATCCAAAGACACTAAAGACAAGTGCCTTCAGAGAAGACAGATCGCACTGAAAATAGATCCTTAACCCATAACTACATCATGCCTTAGACAGAGCTTAACAGGCTGATTTGGTCCACTGTCATGTGACAAAGTGGTGGAGCAAGGGATGCCCCTGAAAATAAGCAGTGGCTGATCACATACACTCAATATGTGGAAGTACTTTCTCCCACTGATCCTAGATTAGCCTTAAAAGACGCTGCAAGCCCTCCTGTCACGCAGCTCTGTCTTTCGTTCAGCTGTATGTACGAGGGTTGGTCAGCCAGCTTGCCTATGCGGTGGAAATACAGCTTCTTTGTTGATCTGTCATCTGCCATCTGCATGTGAGGGACCTTCCCCATGCTCGCCGTGATGAGGACCATTATGTACTGCACCATTCCTCATGCAGGACAGTCACGTCAGCAGTTAGCACCACAGTCCCTTTTTCTACGACGTTTCTCTTTGTCTCTCTGTGTTACAGAGCAAGTGCCACACACTCATAAAGCCTGTCCAGCAGTGGCAGCCCTCAGTCCCAGGGTGTCTCTGAACCCTTCCAGCCAGGTTCTCCTGCTCTGCTCCCTCCATGCACTGCAACATCTGCTGTCCATGTCCTGAGCTAAAGACACAAAAATACCCTGTGCCCAGCAACATTGGTTCTGTGAACAAAGAGAGAATGATGCTACAAGAAGAAAGGAAAAGACAAAAGAAGGAAAACTAATCCATTTTTCAGAGGTCATGAGACACTGGGACTCCAGGTTTTTTCTGTCTTTCAAAATGCATCATTAATTTTCAACATTTAAAAATTATCTGTGTGGTGCTTTTCTGGAAAAACATAGCTGACCTCTTATTACAAGAGTTATGCAGATCCTAAAACATGTATTGGACTATCTTAATCCAACCAAGTCTTAATCTAAGACTCCATTTCTCAGGATGTTATGGACATTTGAAAGTAGAAGAATCCGAATTTTAAGACCTGTTATTAAGAACATTAAGCCAATGTACATCAGGCCTTATGAGTTGAGGTCAGTAACATTTACTGCAAGTAATTATTCACAAGTCTTTTTAATAGAATTTAAATCCCAAAGCAACCTTTATATGAATTCCAGCCTTTCCTAAACAGCAGGTATTTAACTAAATTAAAGGCTTTTTGTAACTGAATAACCACTCATGCTTATGTAAGCATTTTCAATGGCCTTATGTATTTTATTTCTGGTATAATTCTTCTAGTTTCAGCACTAAACTTTCACACGACCACCTTTTAGGCTGAAGAACTCTCTATTACAACAACACTTGTTTCCACGAGGTAATGAAAGTTTCTGGAGAGCACACTTGTTAAAACCAGTGTGCCAAGTGCAACACCATCAGTATCGTAGACAGTAGTAATGAATTACTGAGTGTTGACCAACTTTACTAACATTATCTTCTAGTTTATTTCAACGTTTGTTTTAGTTCCCCCATTTCCCCAAGAGCACTGATCAGTTGATGCACATCTTGGCCTTTGTGTTAGGGTGGATACAAAGGTGTCCCCATGCGTTGTCTCCTGATAGAAGGGAGCTACTGCAGAGGACCCCATGGAGACATCTTGATGTCGCCTGGAGGATAACCTCCTCTTCCAAGAAGGATGAGGAGATGTCTCTCAGCTCCCAGCACAACACCCAGATGAGGTTCTCCAGAGCTTCCTTGCCCTGGTTTACTGGCAAATGTCTCTTGGTGACAGAATTTTGCCTGCAGGCAACAGAGATAACCATTGGAGGTCATCACAAGGGAGTCATAGAAACTCACACAGGGGTTTTGGCTTCTCATTTATGCCTACTGAGAGACCTACATGTCTCTTAGACCTACAAGAGACCTACCTCTGCTCTTATTCAAGCCTGTGTATTCATTTTAACTTATGCAAAGCTGCAGCTGAGGAAAAAATTCTTTTCCAGCATCTGAAATTTAACAGTTCACCTCATAAATATACCACTTTATAAACCCACTATATCTATCCAGAGATCTTCAGATACTAGTAATTAAAAAAAAATAAAAATAAAATACACGCAGACATGCAGACATATCTTCATTCCTTCTTGCACTGAGGCAAAAACTTTGACCAGGAAACCGTGGATTTCAGTGATACTAAGCAGTAAATTCAGTTGTTCTTCTGTTACACTCTGGAGTCTGTGACTATTCCTGTCTTTTCAGAAACAAGGTACTGAATGTGCACAAAAACCAGCTCCACAGATGAGTAGAATGATCTAATACTTGCAGAGCAATCTTCAAAATGTTTGTGCATATGAACTACTGAACTCCTGCACTAGACAGATAACAAATTTAAAAGTATGAAAAGATCTAACCTCGTGTGGAAGTCCTCAGTAACAGAGAAGGTATATAAAAAGTTGACAGATTTGGTATTACTTATCTCCTTTTCTAGGCTTAAAACAAGATTTATAACTACTGTAAAAACACCTTCCTGACATCTTGGCACATAAGACAAACTATTCTAAGAGGAAAAATACTTTATAAACAAAAGAAGAGAAATACAGATATAATCAATCATACTCAGCTATAATTTAATTCTTTAGCATTCCTCTTTCTTCTTATTTCCCCCTCCCTCAACATAGGGATGATTATAAAAATATCTATCAAATTCAAAATCAACAGGAGATATTTTGGGTTATATCTGACCAATGTAGGATTTGCTAGGAAACAACACCAATACACAAGAGCATTGTCACTGAAATTCTAACTGCAAAGCAAAGTTTCCATCCTCTTGTTTCTTGGACAATTTCGGTTCTCTTATAGAAAATCCAGAAAACAAATTTCTTCACTACTTTTCCTGTGATTCCTTACTCTCTCCTTGGCCAAATGAGTTGAAATCAATAAACATTGTTTAGTGAGTATATAAAAACCTATTTAATAGGAACATCAATCAAGAATGGGAAAGAGAATTTAATGCAAGCAAAACATATTAAATAAGACCACTATTTTACTCAAAATATACAATTATGAGACCAACATGTTTTCTTAGGTGACAGCATTTAATGCATTTAAACACACATGGAAGGCACAGTCTTAAGACTCAGTAACATAGTTCTTTCTGAAGTTTTTACAAGTATCTAGTAATTTTACTCCAAAACTCATAAATTTTCCAATCAGTTAAATCTGAGTTTCAAAATTTGAATATCTAATCTTCTGAATTAGTGCCACCAGTAAAAGACTTGAGGATAAAATAATCTTCTGTTGGTTTTAGTGCTTTTCTGACAGAAGTTTAAGATCTACAAATACTTTGTTTGTGATATAGTGCTGTCTTCATATAGAAACCATATACTTCACAGCCATACAAGAAGCTGGGCAGCTTTCCTGAGTAGCATCTCCACCCTCTATGACTGCAGTGTGGGAGACTCATTGCCTTACTGTCGTATCACAGGAAGGCTCCAGATTTCAAACAGGCTCTTCGGTAAGAAAGCAATTCAGAGAAGTACCATAACTATATTTCCAGCCATTTTGTGGCAAACATTTTCTACTGCTTCCATTCAATTGTTTGCCCCAAAGTATATCCTTCATGCAGGTTTTGTGAAGATTACTTCATGCCGCATCTTCTCCTATCCTGTTTCTAGGGAAATAACAAGGGAAGAAGGGTGGTGATAGAGGCTACTCTAAATGCCCATAAGATTTTCAAAAGCCTGCTGAAATTATTTCTGCCTGGAGAGAGTTTCCAAATTCATTTTGCCATCCATTCGGTTTCCTGCAACCCCACATCAGCTAATAGGATGGTGGTGGTTCTGCACAGGAACCACCCTTATATCGCAGTCCTCAGCACTTTCTGAGTCTGTTTTCAGTCAAAAACGTCATTTTAATTTTGAGACAGTCAGAGATGGCTTAAAAGATGAAACTCTGTGCAGAATACTTCAATGGTTTTGTCCCCAGCAGAATTAAAAACTCTCTGTCAGTATAAAAATGCTTAATATCCCCACCACATACCACCAAAGAGTCTCTGCTTGGCTAAGTGCCTGAGAGCTGTGGAGCTTGTAAAACCCCAAGCCCTACCACTGGGTACCTGCCAGAGGAACCAGGAAAACAAACTGTCTGGAGTCAAAAGAGGGACAAGAGAAAACCTGGTTCATGGGGACACAAGTGTCACAGGCACTCAGGCTTTTGGATGTCCTCTCCAGACTCATCCATACAGGTAGATGGGGTTACTGTTTCCCAGAATTTTCCTACCTGAACACTCCCTCATTCATTTAAACCAAATTTAAACAATCAAGCCCATTATTCCCCATCCACCTCTTTGATTTGCCAGGGCTGATTTTGCAGGCCGGGCATTAGGGAGCACTCTACCAGGAGCTCACCTGGGGAGAAGCCTATGGCAGAGGAGCTGCAACCACCCCTTTCATCAAGCACAGTGGTCCTGAGAGGAAGTATCTGTTTATGGCTTCCACCAAACCAGAACCATCTCCACATAACATTTTAATTTTGACAAAATCAACTCTTTCTTCTGAGTAGGTGTTCTATTGATATTTTTTTTCCTAACCAGCTGTACAATTGCTAAGAAACTGATGCACTCTCAGACATTTCGGTGACTAAAGTAATGAATAATTGGCACTTAATCCAACCAACTGTCTCATTACGCAGTCTCTGAAAGCCTGTTCACAGTAAATACTGGTTTTGAGTGGGGAGTTGCAAGTACAAACATTCCCAGTGTGCATTTCTTGATTCTTACGTCTTCAGCTCTTGTCTCCACATAAGCTCATCTCTCCTTTATGTACATTGTAACTTTCCAGTTCTGTGACATTTTCATCCTGTGAGATTTTTCAGCCTAAAAAATTAAATCCCACAATACTTGCTTGCAGAGGTCTTTATAATCATTCATCATTCATAGGTCTTTATAATCATACTAAAGTGTTTTACTCCACTCAGAGAAATCTATAGGCATAAGGTTATTGTGTGATAAATGACTACCCGTCTACTTTCCTCAAATCAAGTTGCATATTCTATAGCCAGTGACGTATTCCACAGCTGGTGTCCACAACCACATTTGTGGCATCATTTGAAACTTTCTGAGAAGAGCAAATAGACACAGAATTTGAGTCTTGGATATCTGGAACCTTCAAATTCACTATACCCTTCCTTAGGTGCACTAGAAAAGAGCGTTTAACGCCAAAAAATTTAGCACTGTATTGGAATATGAGTCCAAATGATTATGTGAAATGAATTACCTCTCCACTTGTGCCTTGCACAGAAGAGGATATTGACTGGTTGAAAAAAGACTATATATCTGTCAGCTTGAATGATCAATAGTTTGTATTTGTGTAAAATATTTAGGCGAATGAAATTGTCCTTGTATGGAACAGAGCAGTCTGGGCAAGGAAGAAGACTCTCTCCCCAGGTATCTTACCCGGAGACAGTTGTCTGCCACATCGCATCTAATGTATCTGTTTAGCTTAGGGCATAAAACTTTCCTCCTTCCAGTTTCCATAAGAACGAACAAACCCTGCTACTTACAGCAAAACACAGATCTTGCTCCACGCACACCTCCTCATCTCCATTATTTTTAGTGCAAATATTTGAAGCTGTTCATTGAAGAAAAAGCTATTAAGGAACAACAAGCCCTCATTTCCTTTCAGCTTGCAAGGTAATTAGACTGGCAAAGCACTTCCAGTGTTAATTTATTCCTGGCAGATAAATTAAGTGCTGCTTTGCAGACACTGGAGGAATGACTCATATCGTTAACATGAGTTTATTAACTAGTCTTTCCCCCTTCCCTGCCTCCCACCTTCTTCTCCTTTGGGCATAAAGCTAAGACCGGAAGGTCCGCTTCACTGTGTTTTACAGTGTTTTCAGGGACTCTCTCTGTCTCCTGTCCCCAGTCCCAGGGTTCAGCCTCGCCAACATTTAGGAGTGGCTTCTGCTCCCAGTGCAACTGATCGGCTCTGCCGGGAGCCCGTCCAGGGCCTTAATCTGTTCATCATTTTTAACGGTCGTAGCAGTCAGCTAAATACCAGCAATACCTTCTACAGCAGCGAGTCTGCCAGGAATGTTATTAGGATCTGATTTTTAGGTGTTTTTACAAAAAACACAGCTAGGAAGGTTTCCTGCAGACTGAAATTAGAGGGCTGGTTCCTTCAAGCAGTCATTCACACAAGCGGCCCTTACCTGCAAGCTTCATCAATGGCACTATTCACGTGAGATTTTATGGTTTACGGGATTAGACACTGTATGTAATGTCTCGGGCTGAGACGCAGCCACACACCCTGTGCATGGCTGAAACCCAGCCACACAGCACAGCCCTTCTAACCCCCCTCCAGCAGCAGCTGAGGGATTCGGAAATACAAATATTAAAAAAAATGGAACGGAACTTGCCTTTTAAATCCTCGATTTCATCATCACTTAGAAAAATCCAACTGCTCGTGAGATGTATGCAGTCTCCCCTTAAGCCCACCGTGAAGAATTCAGCCTTTACACAGGCCTGCATTGTAAACTGTGGTAAATAAATCGCTGCTAGCCCTACCTAACCAGTGAATTCATTTTTTAGGCCTGCCAATATGACATGTTTCAACAAGACTTACATTCAGTTTTTAAAGGCATCATGTTAATATGTTTGTGTAATTATTTACTTATACAAAACCCACCAGAGACGGGGACCATTTTTAAGGACCTCCATCATTGCAAATGCCGCTTTATCTTTGTCACGGGACCCCTGCTAATCCGCAGGCTCTTTGGCTCAGCAAGAGCTGAGCTTTGCCACATCAAGAAACACGTCAGGTTCTGCTGTTTTTTAGGTTAAAAAAGACCCTACAGCAACTCTAAGTAGAACCTGTTATACTGGCTCAGGTCTGTCTGCATGGTATGTGAGTTTCAGGTGCTCACTTAAATTAACAGGGATGATGGAGGAGGCACTCGTACCTTAACTCTCTCCAGCCCTTGTGGGAATGACTATTAGAGCCTGCATTTCACTGGTGACACTACCTTGGCATAAACATTACTCTGTGACAAACGTAAACTCTGTGAGTTACAATTTTGGCTACCATGTCTCTCGAAGGAGGTGTTCACCTCATCTGCTCTCAGACAAACTTCTGTAGTAAAAAGCACCGGGATTTGTTGTGGGTTCTCAAGCCATCCACTGCCCGCTGTCACCAGTCCAACGGTCCACCCCAGTGCCCCCGGGGTATGCCAGCCGCAGCAGGTCTCTGACCAAACTGCCCCCCACAGTAGACCAAAGGAAGGACACAGAAGGTCACTGCATTACTCACAGGGGAGCACTGGGTGCGGGGGTGGGCAGTATCTCTGCAGGCACAACCCGTTCTGGACCACTCATGCAGGATCCATCAGCAAACCAACCTCTTTAGCACACAAGGGCCTAACTCCAAATCCAAACTTTCCAATATCCTCAGCATTGCCCACAGCCCAGAGACACTTGTACAACCAGTGTCAAAGACAAACCTTTCAGACCTACGCTGGCACCTAATTCCACGCCCAAATTCTAGTTTTGTTGGCTTTGAATGACAAAACACCCCAGCTCTTAGTCCCTGCCATGACTATAACACGACTGCTAGCCCAGACCACACGGGCTTTTTATTTGCTCATTAGCATCAATAAGAGAATTGGCAACAAACAGGAAAAGAAATGGTGCTAAATGATCTACAGTGCACTTTTTAAAAAAAAATTAAGCAGCAAGCTCCAAAAAGATTCACAGTCATTTGGGGTAGATCCAGCACCAGCGTACCTGCCTCCCCCAGATGTGGGGATAACAAGATTACTGCTTGCACTGGGATTAGGGCTAGGTTAAGACTTAGTATTTAGGAAAGCAGAGAGAGAAGAGTTTGATTTATGGTAAGGAGAAAGCGATATGAATAGCGTATGGGGTGGAAGGTTTAATTTTAGCTTTTGGGTTGAGCAGGGTTTAGGGTTACTGACAGAAGGGCCCAAAGTTTGCAGCCAGATCGGAAAATTGCAAGGACTAGAGTAAGACCTGCATGTGAGGACTAAAGCTTAGCTCAGGTATGAGCGGGGCTCATTTGCCTGTGGGCTGGCGTGAGGTAAGAGGGGCTGGACAGCCGGGACGTGGCCAGTTAGGATGAGAAACGGGAAAAATGTTGCAGTTCACAAGGGGGATGAGCAGGCTGCTGCTCCCCTCTTGCTAATGAATTAGGAAAGGTTCAAAATGTTGAGTGTGGAAGATGGAGGAGTGGATGTATACCCTGCTGGCCTGAAGCAGCAGCATTATCAGAATGGAGAATGGCTTATATTTGTGTTGGTCCAGGTGGGGTTTACTGGAGTATTACTGTGTGAGTCTACAATAGCTTTTTAAGTCAGAGCTACAATGTGCTTTTAAAGTTAATCCTCTAATCATTCCCACATAGTATGCATTGGGCTGTACTGCACACATCTTTGGTGCATGTAAATAGACTCCTTTCAGACAAAACAAACCTGAAAGGTCCCCTCCTGCTGTAAACCAAGTGCACTCCCACCCTTAAAGCGGACATGTGGGTCACTCATTCTGTTTTGCTAATCCACCAAGGTCTGCAGGACAATCTGTTCTTGGAGACTCCTAAACAGGTTTTAGCAGCATGTTACAAGCTGCAATGGGAGGCATTGTTATTCAGACAGTGTTGTGGGTGTCAAAAGAACCTGGCTAGATAAACTGCTATGCAAGGACCTGAGAAAAAGCTGACCTTGTAATAGGAAAGTTCTTGCTTGTATTTAACCTAGCTCAGTAAGAACAGAAACTGGATGGAGGCAGTTTGGAGACCATAGCAAGGTAAAAGAGACGCCAAGTGAGAGTAAGATTTTCATAGTAGCTGTGATAAAACCTCTGACTGGATGTAAAAACCAATTTTGCATAGCACGTAGGAGCATAACAAGAGTGATCGATGAGAAGAGACAAGTGGTGAAGAAAACTAAAGAGAGAAGATCAGGATCCGATGTCAAGGAGCATTTCCAGGACCTGAGAAACAACGCAAGAACCTGGGATGCTATATGGTGATGTGTAAAATCTCATCAGCTCTCATTTAACTACAGTTTTGCTTATTTGTAACAGACACAAAGTTAATCTAACATGTCCCATAGTTGTCAATAATAAAGTTATACCCTAGCTGACTGGTAACTCTGTGTCACTGTATTTGCACTTTGAAGTGTGATGGTAGACCACAACAGCTATTCCTCCACTGTAGGAATTCGCCTGCCCCCTTCCCACAGAGGTGGCAGCTCTCTCCTCATCTGGCTGGCCCAGCCGGTGAGCCACCGAGGTTGCAGCACACGTGGAGGCTGATGCAGCTCTGCCTGCCCCCAGCCAGGCACCGGTTGGACTGGATGCCACAAAAAGTCTCAGTATTTTCCAAGAGGTCAAGGAAAGTAAATGCATGAATGAATTCATACCCATTTCCCACACTCATCACCCAGAAGAGGACACTTTGGGCAATTACTTCCGAGATCTTTAACACAACTTTGCCAAGAGTAGATTTGCCTAGCCCCGCCTGCTCAACAGGCACATGCTGTAAGAGTCAGTGGCCATGAGGTTTCACAGGGAAATAGCCACTCTCTGGAGCACAAATGCAGATCTCAAGCCTTTATCCAGTAACAATGAAATTGTAACACCATCCAGAAGGCCTCTGGCCTTTGCAGTTTTGCACCCTTTGCTGGTCATACCTTGTCTCAAGGACAATGTGATCCCACCAGACCAAACTTCACTCCTGGGCCCAGATGCTCCAGCTGGCCAGCAGCAAAGCAGCCATAGGCACCACGACTCCCAGGAACTCGTTGTCCATGTCTCCTTCCTGAGACAAAGGGATGTCCCAGAAGTCTGCAAGCAGTCCCTCTGGGGTGTTTTCCTGAAGCAGCTGCTGTATGTGTAAAATTAAGCCCACCATTGTCCCACACTGTCTTTGACCAAAAACCAAACTCAAAGGTGAGGCAGCAACTGTGGAGGAAAGGCTCATTTCTACACAGTCCACTGATATGGAAATCAAATGTTGTCAAGAGAAGGGCAGAATAGCTTGCACCTCTTTTTTTTTTTTTTCTTGTCCAGGTAGACATTTCCGGGCTATTGTTAGATTTACCACTAGAACTGTTGCTGGACATAGGGTTGCAAAGAGCAGGCAACTTAAGGTCAAAGAAATATACAAGGCACTCTCAGCCAGAATAAGGGCCAATGCTGAAATTAAATTTTTCTTGCTGTAACAGGGATCTCCCCCGCCCTGAGCAAGTCTAAATTCAGGATGGGATTAGATGTGAGTCTCTGGACTGCAAGGATCAAATTGCTAGAACATTTGCAGGGTCTTGCTTGTTTTTCCATTAGTTTCAGACTTCCGGAACACTCATGAAGAAAGGTTAAGGTAGTCCTTAGGGTTACAATTACTGCGAGCAGGAACAGTTTTGTCATGGATGATTCATGTGAAGATGAGCAGGATGGAAATTCTCACTGCAAAGAAAAACTGGCTTAAGACTAGCCATGACAGGTCCGTCTCAGTAGCTAAACTGATTTTTATGTCTCTTGAACAACTACTTGCACCTAAGATTAAGACTGGAGAGGGGATGACAGTTGGAAAAGGGGCTGAAGATCCCAATTTAGTGGTGCATGGTTCAGTGAGAGGATGAGATGTGGGGCCATGTGCGAGAATGGTTTCTTTGTTAATCTAAATTCAAGGGAGAACTAAAGAGAAGAGGCAGCTCTGGGCTATATAATTAAGCCAAGATTCAACTGAAGAGCTAGTTTGATTTACAGATACTGAAATGCCTGTGGACTGGACTGCTACCAATAGGAAAGCATGATCCTTCTTCTTATTTGGATAAGTTGTTTATTATTATTAAGCCTGTGGCTAGGGTTGTGGTTATGTTTACAGTTAAGGTTGGATTATAGAGATCAGAGACTGAAGGATTTAGATCTTGTCAGGCCTAGCAGATTAGGATGAGGACTAGTACCAAAAGGAAGCAAACGCCTTATGAATGCATCTGCTACTGGGACATGTCTCTCGCTAAAATTAGCATTGGGAGTGTGGTCAGCGTGTGGCTACTGGACAACAGTGGTGGGGAAACAATTTGTCCCTACTATTCATTCTAAATTTGTTTTAGAACACTCAGTGACAAGACTTTGGCTTAGGCTAGTTCTACATACTAAATGTATATAGTTCTACACACTAAAATTTTAACTTTATTCCCACCCATAAAGACAGGCCTAGCTGGAAAAAAACAAACTATAAACTATTCTTCCCTTCTAGCAATGGTCTTCATTGTAAGTGATCAAGCCTTGAAGACCATAGCCATGAATATACGCCTTCAGGTCCTGGTGTTAATAACTCTACCAGCCCTAGCACAAGGCAGGTTATTAGCCCTTTACCTAAACACAGAAAAGAAATAAATAAAGTACACACACACATGCACACACACGCACCATTTATATATGTGTGTATAGCCTTCTGGAGGAGGCTGACATAATATGAAGATCATTCTCCACCTCTTGCACAGCACTTCATCCTAGGCAGAGTCTGCATGTCCTTGGTTTAATCCAGGCTCGTAAGGGCCTGGTACTCTAAAATCCAAACTCCAGTAGGTGTAAAACCATGAGTTTACAAAATCTACGTCTGCCCGATTCCTAGATGTGGCACCTTTAATGATCCAAATACTCAAACTAGTATTTCAGGCTCTGCTGAAATTTCCAACCTTAAAACTGATTGTATCTTTGAAACCTTTATGCAGGTTGTAGAGAAGCACAAAATATTTTTGCCTCCTGGCACAAGCCTGTATCTTAGTCCCTACTGCCTTCTGTATTGCACCTTTAAACATTGCTCTTCTGGCCCTGCTGCCTATTACACTAACCTGATGTATGGACATAGTTAAGAGTCCCAAGATATTTATCACGGCTTGAAAAAAGAATGAGCTCTTCCCCTGTGGCTACCAGACCTGACCCTAAACTGCCACATGGATATCTACTTTCCATGAGGCCCTGCTAACCATTATCTCCACCTTAGCTGCAGGCCCCAGAAAGACAGAAAATAGTCTTCTCTTATGAAATCAGCTCATAACCTAGGCCAGAGCAATATTCCTTCTTCAGCTAAAAGCCTAGTTCTCTAACCCAGCTGCCCATCACCTTAAGGAGCAGCCAAGCACTGACCCCAAACTTAACTATAACCCCTGAAACTGTCATTGGACCCCCACCCCAGCCTCCCTCCAGAAGTCATTTTTGTCATCCAGAAATATCTAGCATTTGTAGCTCTGACTGATCCGAACAGTAAATGAAGACGAAGCATAGCCTTAACTACACCCCAAGCAAGCCCTACCCCACAGAGCACTCTATTTGATTAATCTGTCTTTTCAGGCACCATTCCTCAGTTCTAAAGATGAGTATCTGGCCAGACCTAGTGATAAAATTACCTCTTCAGCACTCAACTTCCAAGCCCAGATCCCGGTCTCAGTTCCAACCCTGGCACCAAACAAAACCCAGTGACTGCTAACACCTTCAGAAGAGTTTTTAATACCTGCTGCCTCCTAGAACCAACCCTAGATGCCTCACCGTAAGCCTTGCAAAGGCTACCATTAGAACCAAACTATTCCATCCCAAAAAGCCAGAGCCATAGACTGACAGTACTTCTGGATTACGGAGATGCTATAAACTAGATGATGGAAACCGGCAGATTCCAACCTGCACCAAAATAAAGCATAAATCTGTGATCCTGTTTCAGCATCACCTTCAGCAATAGGTCAGTGAGTTTTGCAGGGTAAGCAATAAAGCTGAGTTTTCAGTACTTCGTATTTAAAATACTCAAACCCAATACTATAATTGACATAGTCACACACCCCTCACAAAAGGCATGCTCCAAATGAGGCTTCCTGAAAAATAATTTAGGTTTCTTTTCGGGGATGGTGAGGAAACAGAAGCCATGTCCAAGCAAACAAAATACAACACAGCTGTCTACTACAGGGGTCTTTTGCACTTACCTATGTTTGACGACGACTTGGCGTTTGAGGGAATAGAGGTGTTGCAGGCTTTCAAACTGGTTTTGATTCTCTTGACTTTGCAATGCAAATATAGACAGCATCACAGGGCATCTCAGCAGTATCACAGTTTAGGTAGTTGTGCTATTTGCATCCATATGGATTCACAGCCATTTTTGTTACTGCGATTGCAGGCAGAAACTTGAAATCACTGATGATGGGGGACACTTCACTTTAGGTCAGATGTAGATAATTCTACTGTAGATGTCTAGACACTCTGGAATTCCTTTATATCTGATGGAGGAAAATGGGTACTTTGAAGGAGCAATTCCTCTGAGATGAATTTAGAAATCTACTCACAGATGATATGAATCTTATCCATCATGATTTTTTTTTTTGTGTTCAACTATATCTCTGTCACTATGAAAACAGCTGAAGGTGAGTAGCTCAGATGTAGACATCTACATTTAGTCAGATAAATCTTTTAAATTTGCTTGCTAACCTGCAAGATCATGATCTTGAATAATCAGCGACTTTCCATACATGCTGCCTTTATGGCATTATGATTTATAGCTTAATGAAAATGACTTTCAAGGGTATAACATAACATGGAATTTCTTGTATCTATTCGAAGGAAGTTTTTCTATTATTGTCTCCAATTCAGAATTAAATCCACCTATGAAAAAGGAGAATCCAGTTTAATTAAATGTTCGTAATAATTGCAAAATTTGTTTAAGTCTGCTGGTCAGGTGGCATAAACAGGCCTAGCGAGGCTGAGACTCAGCAGAGCAGTGGCAATTTACAGCATACGAGCCTCTGGCCTGAGAGTTCTTTCCTTCCACCTCACGAGATCCAGAGGAAGGAAACTAGAAGATCACCATTATCCGGAATGGCTACATTTCATAAGGTCACCTTTGGGCAATGCTTCAAAGCAAATAGTCCAGCTTATGGGAATTGTAAAAATGTTCCTCCACTCTTTACTAGGATTTAGGCAACTGCTGTATATAATACCTACTTCTTACATATTATGCTGAATTACTTAGCTGAAAAGAGCCATCTGCAACACTACGATCGGGGCTTCTCAGCTGATACTTAGAAAGTAATTTTTTTAATCCTCATCCTTTCCCAGCTGTGTTGATTGAACAATGAGATTCAATATAACGTATGGGGGAAGAGCACTGACTGCCCCTCCTTTCACAGTGTCTGATTACAGGATATGCAGCTGTGAGACTGAATGGTTTCAAAGTATAAACTTGGTGCCTATTCGTTTGCCCTGGACCAGTCAGGAGGCTGATGCACGGTAATAACTATATGTCATGTAGCGATATTTCAATTCTATCATAATACCAAAGGCTTGTAGTTTCTCTGTGGATAACAGTTAAGCTAGCCAATTGCATTTTTACTTAGTCTTTAGTGCCCTACCACAGCTTTTTTCTTCCTTTGCTACAAATTAAAAATCCACACCCCCTCCAAATATTATATTGAAATTGTCATACGCAATACCCCATGCTATACTATCTTACTGAATATTCAAGGGGAGGTGAGTGATTGCTTGTCATTGAAGCTGAGAGTCACACTCAATTTATTTTCCAGGGTGCAGAATTAGCTTATATCCATATTTCAAAACGCTACCCATTAAATGAGTGCTACAGCTATGTGAGTGCAGCTTGAGATGTGTCTGAGCTGGCTGGCTCAGGTGCTACATGTAAAGTACCTGAAGTAATATTGAGCACAGCAGAGGCTGCAAACCCTCCTTAGAGCAGGGGTAAATGCTCTTACTTCAATGCCATGCTGCCACAGTTATACTATCATCAGCTAGTGATTTAGCTAGCCAATTAGCTAGCCTAGAACTGTATTTGTCTCATTTCTGACTTCCCATCTCAGCCTTCTCATCTCTTTTTTTCTAGCTTAAAAGTATTAAATGAAGAAAAGATGAGCTAAAAGAACGGAACTGTTCATGTACTTTTAAATCACGGCCAATACTTATTGAGGAACTACTGTCCTGTATTCAAATCACACATGATGTTCCCTTCAGAAGAGAAATTAACCTATTAATGAGAAATTTAAAGTGTCCTTGTTTGCTACATGCAGGAGATCTTTCCTGGCTGACAAAGGCAAGTGGGAAACATTTCTTCTTCCCAAACCCTCTTTAACCAACTCTCAAACTATTCTCTGTAGACAGGTACAGTCATAACCTCTTTGAATTCAGATAACCTGTGGAATATAGTTCAGAGCTTGTGAACCTGTAAAGCAGACAGCATCTTATTTTTTAAGATTGGCAGAGGGATTATAAGAGTTCAGATAATTACTTTAAAATCACCCTAAGGCAAGTAAGGTTAAACTAAAAGCAAATAAATGCGTCTCTTTACAAAAGTCAAACAAACAATAGAGGTCAACACTTTGTAGGAGCAAGTAAACAGGAACAAAAAAGGGAGAAAATACTATATTTTCACTTAGGGTTTGGGTGATGCTGAAGGACACCAGGCTCTCCTAGGACTGTATGGCAGCAATCAATGACGAGTGAGGAGAGGGGCAGAGGCACTTTTATGGGTCAGGGAATGGTGAAGTGGAAGCAAGGAGAGGAAACATCTTTAAATATAGGTGACTGCCTAAGGTCTGGGCTATGGAGGGAAATCCTGCTTCCCCTCTATAAACGGAGCCTGGACTCGGACAGAGTTGCTGTGAAGCATCCTCCAGATCATCTACCACATCATAAAAACTGTGAGATATCTTTAGAGTTAGGTCTAAGTACACTAAGGTGTTACACTACTTATTTAGAGTGACTGGTATTTTTCTTTGTGCCCAAGACATGTTAGCAAATCACTTATCTCTTTTATTCTGTATAAGATGGAAAATAAATTATCATAATCAGGTCATGATAACAAACATTTCTATTTAGAGCAAGTATTGAGGTAGCAGGGTATTACATTCTCCAAGACAGCATTTCCCAAACATTTATTTACAACACATCATTGATTATAACATTTAAGGCAGGCCCTGATTACAGATCTGCCTGGGGTTCAGCAGATTCTCTTTGTTTCACATTGCCATCTGAAGAGACACCTTCAACTAAAACTCCATGCAACCAACTTTCAAACAGGCTTGGCAACATCTTCAGAAACTGCAACCTCTTTCAGTTTCCCTGCTTTGGGGAAAGGCACTGAGGTACCAGGGTCCAGAGATTGTCGTGATAACCATGGGATAACGTGGTGTTAACTAATATGCTAAAATCACTTTAAGCACAAGCTGCGATAAAGACTTTCAATTGCTTTTATGTTTATTTTCAGAAGGCAAAAATAATTGTAGAATGGTTTGGATTGGAAGGAACCTTAAAGATCATCTAGTTCCAGCCCCCCTGCCATGGGCAGGGACACCTCCCACTAGACCAGGTTGCTCAAAGCCCCATCCAGCCTGGCCTTGAACACTTCCAGGGATGGGGCATCCACAACCTCTCTAGGCAACCTGTTCCAGTGCCTCACCACCCTCACAGGAAAGAATTTCTTCCTAATATCTAATCTAAATCTACCCTTTCAGCTTATAACCATTACCCCTTGTCCTATCACTACATGCCCTTGTAAAATCATAGAATCATAGAATGGTTAGAGTTGGAAGGGACCTTAAAGATCATCTAGTTCCAGCTCCCCTGCCATGGGCAGGGACACCTCCCACTAGACCAGGCTGCTCAAAGCCCCACCCAGCCTGGTCTTGAACACTTCCAGGGAAGGGGCATCCACAGCTTCTGTGGGCAGCAAATGCCAGTGCCTCACCACCCTCAGAGTAAAGAATTTCTTCCTGATATCTAATCTAAATCTCCCCTCTTTCAGTTTAAAACCGTTATCCCTTGTCCTATTGTTCCACTCCCTGATAGAGAGTCCCTCCCCATCTTTCGTGTAAGCCCCCTTTAGGTACTGGAAGGCTGCTAGAAGATCTCCCTGGGGCCTTCTCTTCTCCAGGCTGAACAACCCCAACTCTCTCAGCCTGTCCTCATAGGAGAGGTGCTCCAGCCCTCTGATCATCTTCATGGCCCTCAGTTGGACCCATGCCAACAGGTTCATGTACTTTTTATGTTGGGGGCCCCAGAGCTGGACACAGTACACGGGTGGGGTGTACACAGAGTGGAGAGGCAGAATCACCTCCCTCGACCTGCTGGCCACAATTCTTTTGATGTAGCCCAGGGTACAGTTGGTGTTCTGGGCTGCAAGTGCACATTCCCAGCTCATGTTGAGCTTTTCATCCACCAATAGCCCCAAGTCCTTCTCCTCTGGGCTGCTCTCAAGCCATTGTCCGTCCAGCCTGTATTTGTGCTTGGGATTGCCCCGACGCACATACAGGACCTTGCACTTGGCTTGATTGAACTTCATGATGTTCACATGGTCCCACTTTTCAAGCCTGTCCAGGTCCCTCTGGTTGGCATCCCTCCCCTCCAGTTTGTTTACCACTCCAAACAGCTTCGTGTCGTCAGCAAACTTGCTGAGGGTGCACTCAATCCCACTATGCATGTTGCCATCAAAGATGTTAAACGGCACTGGTCCCAGCACCAACCCCTGAGGAATGCCGCTTGTCACTGGTCTCTGGACATCGAGCTGTTGCCCGCAACTCTTTGAGTGTGACCATCCATCTAGTGGTCCATCCGTCAAATCCACATCTCTCCTATTTAGAGACAAGGGGAATGAGGGACAGTGTCAAATGCGTTGCACAAGTCCAGGTAGATGATGATAAGGCAGTTCAAAAGCTTTTAAAAGACAGAAATGAAAGAAACATGTTTAGCCTACCTAACTATTCTCTATGTATCTATCAGACCAGCTATACATGAGTAATTGCCATTTTATTGCATTCGAGATACAAGCTCAGAAGAGAGTCTCAGCTTCCTGAGCCTGTCATTTCTTTTCTTTTCAATTTCCAGGTCCTTTCTTGGGGTTTCTCTGAAACTCTGTTTGCAAATCTTCCCCTTGCCCTTGAATCATGCTAATCTACAGCTTATTCAAGGGGTAGCTTTGATAATGTGTCTCCCAGGGTCTTGCCTGGAGGATAATCAGAGAAACAGCCATCTACAGCTTTTTTTTAAGACATATTGTGGCGGTCATATTGAGGAACATCATTACTTGATAGTTTCCTAACCACTTACACTGCAATGTCTCTATTGACAGATGTTTGGATAAGCACAACAGCCGGCCCCCTTGCATCAGTGGGGACCATTTCTGCAGGGAGATGCTTTGGATCCCTTATTCATATTTTTCTTTGTCCTATTTCTTTGTCATGTTAGGAGCTTCTTTCATGTAAAAAGTATTTATCCATCTTTATACTGTAAGTTTTACCATAGCTATTCATCTAGGTCCTTTTAAAGTCTCATTTTAATAAGAAAACAATTTAGGAAGTAGTGTCATTTTCAAATTCAAGAGTGTCTTATCAACTTCTATTCATGGACCTAGGGGCAATTCATGATTAGAAAGCAGAGCTCTGATTGCAGAGACAGTTTCTCCATTTCTGCTTTTTTACTAAAGCCTTTTGGGTGTTGATAGAGAAAAAACAGTGCTTAGAGGCAAAGTGGCAAAATGCCATTAAAAGTTAGAAATCACATTCGCTTTCAAGAGAATATGGTTTTGAAACTATACAGCTTTAGATCCTACTTTAAAATTAATTCAAAAGTTATTGTTGTTGTTATTTTAATTAGCTCTGTGCTCTGTTCTCTTACTTGAAGTATAAAACCTGAAAGTCTTCAAATTTGTGGAAAGGCTAACAATAATTTTTTCCTCAGGTACTACTACATTCACATGTAAATGCAAGCTTTAAACAAAAATGCATTGGAAGTGAAATACAGTTGAGCATTCACCCTTGAAATCGGAACAGAACTGCTCATAGATAATTTAAAAGTGCATGCATATTATGTTTGGCTTCCTCAGGAGTTATCGGAGAGGTCCCAGATAGTTTGTATCAACTATTTCAAAGTAATTTAATACCTAATGCATTCTAAACATATGGCACAGTGTGTGAGAAAATTGGCATTTCTGTAGTCGGTTACTATATAAAGGAGGCGGAAAAAAAGTTATGACAACGGCTTGTCAAGACATTTATTCCAGTGACATCTGCCAATGCTGAACTGAAAAAAGAGCAGCATCAATGGTATGTTCTTAAGATGTGATTTAGAACATAGGAAGTGATGGTAAGTGGTGGAAACAATTTGCTTCCATTAATGTTACTATTTTTTTTTTTAAGACCCATGATGTATTGACTTTTAGCTTTAGCTTGAGCATATTTTATTGAGAATAAACCTTCTGCAGTCATGGGAGGGCACAGAGTGAAGCATACAGAGTGGCACTGCTATGAACAGAGGGGAGTGAAATGACAGGAAAATATGTCTGTGCTCAGTTTGTGACTTACTTATTACTAAAATGTGTAGGGGAACAATTGGTGGGGAGGCATCAGAAGAGATTTTCAGTCATACACAGTGCACAGCATGCAATCCTTCTGACCAGCTGCAACACGGGTCACACTCCCTAAATAAGCATTTGCTGTTACTCCATAGAGATTGCTTGATAGGAATTGTCCAACATGGAGCAAAAACAATATCGTTAAGTGTTTCTGCACCATAAAGGAAAAAGGAAAAGACACAGTTCCACAGTATCTTCTGCTCTGTCCCTGTCTGGTGTCTTTACTGGTCCTGATGATGGCAATGACAATGAAGAAGACATCTTCACTTTACCTGAACAGGTATCCAGAAAGTGACTGGAATAACGTGTCAAAGCCATGAATATCCAACTGTGAAAGTCAATAACAAAGAGAATATGTCAGCCTTTGTATGGCAAATACCAGAACTGACCTCTAGGAAATGACAGATGGGTCATAGCTTTGAGTGAAGTGGCAAGGGGGTGTGAAGAGTGCAGCAGTCCCTGGTAAGCCTTGGTGCACAGAGCTAAATTTAGCATTAGCTATGCTGTTTATTGTGTGAGAGCAAATGCAAGTCAGCAGATAAGATGCCAAGGTAGGGGGAAATGAGCAAAATTGGACCTGTTCCTATTTCTTACTGTGTGCAAGTTCTTCCACCTGTGTGCCACAGCTTCTTTTTTACATTAAAATGTGGGGGAGAAAGGAAAAAAAACCTAACCAACCAAAAATTCTTCCCTTATGCTCCTTTATAAAACAATTTTATATATGTGTGTGCGCGTGAGTGTATATATAGGATCTTAGCAGGCACCTCAGGGTAACAATGGTCTCATATAAAATACTAAAGAAGAAGAGAGAAGCCCTGGAAAAAAGGCAAAAATATGCCATAAGCGTATCTGTAACACAAGATGCTGTTCCAACACAGCCTATGCCTATCATTTGCAGATAACAGCTCTATATCAAGCTTCAAAACCCCCATTCTCAGTTGTTTTTTTTCAGTCTTCCTGGAATGCTGGAAGTTATGCAAACATTCGTAGTGAAAACCTTTTCACTTTTACAAGGAAAACTGCACTTGACGCCTAACGAGGACTGCCTCTCCTTGTCGCTCCAACCAGAAGATGAGTACCTTCTCAACCTCCAGTCCCACCATCCAGCACCGAGCATCCTCCTCTTTACCTCTGCAGAAACATCCTTCAAGAAGGACAGGGAACTGCTGGAGAGGGTGCAGCAAAGGGCTACCAAGATGATTAGGGGACTGAAACATCTCTCTTATGAAGAAAGGCTGAGGGATTTGAGTCTCTTCAGTCTGGAAAAAAGAAATCCGGAAAAAAGTTATCAACACTTATAAATACTTAAAAGGTGGGTGTCAGGAGGATGGGGCCAGGCTCTTTTCAGTGGTGCCCAGCGACAGGACAAGAGGTAACGGGCACAAACTTGAGCATAGGCAGGTCCAGCTAAACATGAGGAGGAACTTCTTTCCTTTGAGGGTGGCAGAGCCCTGGCACAGGCTGCCCAGAGAGGTGGTGGAGTCTCCAACTCTGGAGACATTCCAAACCCACCTGCACGCGTTCCTGTGCAACCTGCTCTGGGTGACCCTGCTCTGGCAGGAGGGTTGGACTAGATGATCTCCAGAGGTCCCTTCCAACCCTATGGTTCCATGATTCTATGGTTGATGCTATGAAATGGTCTACATAACACGCCTGATCCATCTGCCACAGCGACTATAATTGTGGCCCTACCTGTGAACCAGGATTTTAATCCCAGGGTGCTACTCCTGCAGCAAAGCTTGGCTGTATACGGGGACACCAAAGGAGAAAGGCAGCAGTTTTCCCCAGGATATGGCTTTAATTCCAGTTATGGTTGTTTGGTTTTTTTTTTCCAGTTGGCATTACACCTATGGTTAAGGCTTCCAAGAAACACAGGTGTGAAAGAAAGCTTTATATGTGCTGGTTTGCATATCAGGAGTAGTATGGATGTAGAGTTCAACTCGGTGTAGCTTGTGTGTGCAGGGAGTCCCTGGCAAACACAGGCTACAGTGGGTGCAGGCTGAACTTCCCTCTGTGGCACTTAGATAGCATCTGCTGGAAAGGAAATGCACATTTGTGACTGAAACTTGGAAACAATTACGTCGGCTATAGTAGGTTGCTCTGCAGGAAGTCCTCAGACATGTGATATGGTGGCACATAAATAAGAAGTCTAGCTTGAGTATTGGTTTGCTGTAGCTCAAAATTGGTTTAGTGTAAAACAGAGGTCTAAGGTTATCTTTTCAAAGGACGGATGAATTTTTAATTCTTCCACACCTGAAGGTATAAAAAGGAAATTTGCCACAGATTGTAAGAGGAAAAACAAAAGCCATTTAAAAGTCTGTTTCTTTATTTAGCTTTACCTCTTATCTCCTTGTAAACTTTCCCAGAAGCTACTTATCACCTGAATTTACATGCTATAAACTCTTAGCTTTAACAGGGAGAAAAAAAAGTGATGAGCTTTCTCAGGCTCAGTGTGTGAAAACTAGTGGACATTTAAAGTGAATATATTAAAATTTCAGTGCCAGCGATGCACTGTGCAGTACTTGCCAAATAGAATGCCATGGCAGTCACAGGCAAATGATCTTTTTCACAGCACACTGTATAATGTCTGCTGGGGTGACTCCAGTCCCAGCAAGTCATAACTAGAGCTCACATGGTCCGGATGCACTCTTGTGTCCGAAGTTTGTTTTCCATCAGGTCTAATCTCCAGTGAGAACCAGTGGCAAAACACATTTGTTGTTTTTGCAATTTTCATTATCTGAAGAGCAGAAGAACAGTCATACTGAGGGAGCCCACAGTTTCATATTCTCCATTGCTCCATCTCCATCACTGGCCCACACTGGTGCCCAAGAGCAGCAGTATTTGCACCTGGCTACTTTCTTGGTATATGCCCTAGTCTCCCACTCAAGGGCCTCTGGGGTCAAAGCTGGCATCTTTGCATTTTTTTTTCCCCCAGAATTTATCCAGGTGCATTTTGAACAAATGTTAAATGTCTGACTTCTACAACATCCTGTGTCAGAAGTTCCGCAGTTTATTTCCATGTTTCCTAAAAATTACTTGTTTAGTTTGTTTGGACCATGCTGTGCACAAGTTTTGTTTGAGGACTCCTAGCTACTGTGCTGCAAGATACAACAAGCAGTTTTCCTTAGCCCTCTTCCTCATACCCACTAGCAATATTACAGATATCTGCCAGACCCTCCCTCAGACATCTGGTTTCCAGGCCGAAAAGTCCATGGCTATTTAGTCATTCCTTGTTTGGTTTCAGCCCTTCACTCCCTCTTCTGTGCCTTTCCCATTTCTATGATACCTTTTCTGGGAGCTGGAAGAGGGCTGTCGGAGCACAACAGCAGCCTGCAACAACATAAAAAAAAAATCCGTTTGGTTCCTCTTTCCAAAGTTTCCTAGCAATGTCTGCAATAGCCCCAATATCTCACATCTGCCTGAAAAAGGGCAGCTCAGATTTCAACACTGTAAAATTATAAGTGTTTTTTGCCCTCCCTTTATATTTATCTATGCCAAATTTCACCTGCTGTTTTATCACAGTATTAAGAGATCATTCACATTTAGCCCTTACCTCTTCTATCCTGTCTATCTTACTGCTAGTTTGGTCACTTTGCCTGTTCAGACCCTTCACTGACCTTCGGTCATTCCACCCCACATAAAGCTATATAAGTCTCCACAGGTTGACATTCAGTGTGAAAATTATCAAAGACTCCTAACTTCTCTTCCCTCTTCGTTTAGCTAGTTATATATCTGCAAGAATGAATGCCCACAGCAGCCTAGTTTAAAGCCTTGTTGCATGCCTGTTGGTAGTCTAAGCAGCTGGATCTCCTGTATCAACGTCCCTGCTAAATTTTTCAGAAAACAAAATCGGATATATTTCTGAGGAATAAGCTTTTGCAGTGTTTGCTGTTCCCCTATGTATCGTATTTACCTACGTGTACACTAACTTTTCTTTAGTGCAGTTCCTAGTGATTTGCCTGGTAGACACAGCAGATGTATTTACCTGTAGTTTTCCCGGTCTCCTCTGAAAAGCCTTCAAAAATTGGTGTCATAGTTAAAATCTTCAGTTCTTTACTTGCATAAACAAGAGGCCGTGCATCACAGTTAATTGATTTCTGAGCTCCTTTAGAAAGCACAATGCGTTATTAACAAAAGTAAGCTCACAGGCTTCTGACACTTAGACATGTCAGAGGAATTTGAAGTTTCTTTGTGCCTTACCAAATATCATTTATATCACTGTAGGTGCCTTTCATTAGGGGTTCTTCACCTTCTGCCACTTCCATATTGGATTATTTCAAGCTCCTATACAACCGAAGTATTTTTGCTCAGAAATTAATCTGCATTAGGGAAATCTAAATACTGGTACTTCCGTCTTTCACTGTCTCATGCTTCTAGTTTCTTTTCAGCTTTCCTCGTTTGTTG
Source organism: Chroicocephalus ridibundus (assembly GCF_963924245.1). Classification (NCBI taxonomy): domain Eukaryota; kingdom Metazoa; phylum Chordata; class Aves; order Charadriiformes; family Laridae; genus Chroicocephalus; species Chroicocephalus ridibundus. Next base: position 80,043,020 of record NC_086286.1, on the reverse strand, counting down.
GCCAAAATCAATTAAAGCATTGAGAACTATTTACTGCTTGTGAAAACTGCCAGGCTAAGAACACTCATAATATTTATCCACAAACAAAGACTGCGCGGGCAGCACCAGTAAAACACCACTTAGCCTTGACCTGAAGGAACCTGGAGTGGAAAGTGAAAACTGTCAAGAGATTTTTAAAGCCAGCATTACAAAGATCAAGTCAAACTTCTAGCATAACTCAGGTCAACTGAGATTCCGATTCACTGCAAACTTTTAATCTTTGTTGCTGCATTTGAATGCCCCTTTGCAACGCCTGGATGATGCCAATCAATCTGACCCGCCTATTCTGTGTGGTACTCGCTCTGATTCAGCAGCCACACTTACCAGCGGGACTGTGTATTTCCCCATGTAAAGGACCGATATTGCAGCATGTTTTTCCAAAGAGCTCTTTCTCAGTCCTATTTCCCATTTTCTAATTCCCGGGGAATATCTGGTATTCAGGGTTTGTGGCCGGGTTGTTGCAGCCTTAGAATCAAGTGCAAGACGCACCTCCAGTAAGACTGGTGGAGCTGACAACCCTACAGAGCAGCAGTAAGTGTGCACAAACTACTTTGCCCAAACTAGAGCCAAACTTTTCATCCTATGAAATTCTGTGACCTCCCTCTTCCAAAGTTCAAACTGGCTGGCTACTTCTCTGCACACTGTTCCAGATCAATGGGACTGGATTCTGAAAATCCCACTAGAGAAAAACAGATGTCAACAACAGAATTAGAGCCCTTTCATTCCTCCCCAGAAAATAGAAAACAAACATCGTAAATTGCCCATCAATTACTCAAATGCAAATCCTTGAAGTTCTTTTCCCCTCTGCAATTATAGAAGTTGTTTCATGCAATAAAAGGTTATTAAGGCAATACTTAATGGCCTTATTCATACTTCTAAGCCAGCTTCATTTAAAATTTAAACCTACCAGGCTGTTTGAATGTAAATCGTGATGCTCTAGACTATAAAAAAAAACATGTGAGAACACCATAAATTTCAAGTATTTTCAGTTATGTTTATTCCCATCATTTCTGTTACATCAGCTTTACCGCTCACTCTCTCTCTCTCAATTAGATCATTCAATATTCTTCTATCAATCAATGCTTTCAGTGTGTTTTTCCCATTCTTGGTTGAATACCTCTCCAAATATTACCACGGGGAGGAGGAGTTGCCTTTCCTGGAATCTGTTTACTTACCAGTATGGACATCTCAATGGTCTCAGAGCAAAAATTGATGCTATCAGGCCATTATAAGACAGCCTTCTGAGATCATTAGGCAAAAGCTGACTGCAGTTTTGTATGCACAGAAGTAGTCGGTGGTACAGCCGCTCTCAGTACGAGGATCTTAAATCCTTTCCTGTTGAAAGGTTGGTCTGAATTACAAAAGAGATTTGGGGCTTGGGGGGCTGTTTTTTGTTCAGGTTTGTTTGGTTGGGTTTTTTTAATATAGTGTTGTGAAAGTCAGAAATCAACCCAGTAGAACCCAGTTTATGATTAACTTAAACCAGACTATGTAGACCTTATCTCAGCCTATAATTAGCATGGCTATTTTTTGGAACACCGACTGGTAACAAACCTGCACATGAAAGTAAATAACTTCTCCCACTCTGAAGCCTTTGCCAACTTCACTTGAGAAGCATCTAAGTGATTTGAGCTAAGAGATACCGGCATATGAAAAGGACAGGAAAATAACAAAATACTTTAATTTTTTGTTTGATCTCCGGAGCAGAAAAGTTTCCAGGAACAGAGCACAATATGGTTCACCAGTTTCAGTCTCACAGACAGCTCAACATCTACAGTTGAAAAAGGTCTTTTGATAGGTTCCATTACAAATCAATAAGAATTGCTCCACAGGGGGTTCAGCAAGTACTGGAATACATCCAGTTAGCTGTTAGGTAAATGCATTTATTTTTGTCTTCTAAATCAGTTTTTTCTTTCCTGGATGATCTTTCTGTACAAGGAGCAACATGAATGAACAAACAAATGCTATTAGAGCCAGGGCAATGTTTTTATTCAGGCAAGTGTGGGCTTCTTCTCACCTCTGCTGCTACAGACTGATGAGGTGAACTGCGCTTTAGATTTCAGTGCATAATTACTTTATCTCTTCTGTGCAGCTCATATGAAATAACAGACATTGAAGACTGACTGTGGAGTATCTCTAGTGCACATGTGAAGAGAACGACAAGTAAGGCAATTTTCTGAGGGATTCTAGGACCCCGTGTTCAGGGCTGAGCCTCTAAAAGAAAGGCCATAAAGATCAAAGATGTGATTCCCCCTTCGCTATTTATTAACCACCAGAAATAGTCAGATAGACAGAGGGCAAAGGTACACCCTACAAAGAAAAAAGTAAGTAGGAATAAGAGCATTACTGCTTAGAATAGTTATTATGCTGTAATGTAGAAAAATACCATTTTTACAAGACAGATGAGAAGTACCATATAAGACCTAAATCCACTTAATTTATCCCTGGATGAAGAACAATATCTTAAAGAAGATTTTCAGGAAGTCTGATCCCCATACCAAGTACCACAGGGTCAGGTTTAGGTGCAGTGATAAATACCAGCTCCTCTGCTCTTAATCGCAGAATCACAGAATGGTAGGGTTGGAAGGGACCTCTGGAGATCATCTAGTCCAACCCCCCTGCCAGAGCAGGGTCACCCAGAGCAGGTTGCACAGGAACGCGTCCAGGTGGGTTTGGAATGTCTCCAGAGTTGGAGACTCCACCACCTCTCTGGGCAGCCTGTGCCAGGGCTCTGCCACCCTCAAAGGAAAGAAGTTCCTCCTCATGTTTAGGTGGAACTTCCTATGCTCAAGTCTGTGCCCGTTACCTCTTGTCCTGTTGCTGGGCACCACTGAAAAGAGCCTGACCCTATCCTCCTGACACCCACCCTTTAAGTATTTATAAGTGTTGATAAGGTCCCCCCTCAGTCGTCTTTTTTCCAGACTGAAGAGACCCAAATCCCTCAGCCTTTCTTCATAAGAGAGGTGTTCCAGTCCCCTAATCATCTTGGTAGCCCTTTGCTGTACCCTCTCCAGCAGTTCCCTGTCCTTCTTGAACCGGGGAGCCCAGAACTGGACACAGTACTCCAGGTGCGGCCTCACCAAGGCAGAGTAGAGGGGGAGGATGACCTCCCTCAACCTGCTGGCCACACTATTCTTGATGCACCCCGGGATGCCATTGGCCTTCTTGGCCACGAGGGCACATTGCTGGCTCATGGTCATCCTGTTGTCCACCAGGACTCCCAGGTCTCTTTCATCTGAGCTGCTCTCCAGCAGGTCAGCCCCCAACCTGTACTGGTGCATGGGGTTATTCCTCCCCAGGTGCAGCACCCTACACTTGCCCTTGTTGAATTTCATAAGGTTCCTCTTTGCCCAACTCTCCAGCCTGTCCAGGTCTCTCTGTACAGTGGCACAGCCTTCTGGTGTGTCAGCCACCCCCCCAGCTTTGTGTCATCTGCGAACTTGCTGAGGGTGTACTCTATCCCCTCGTCCAGGTCATTGATGAATATATTGAAGAGGACTGGACCCAGTACAGACCCCTGGGGAACACCACTCGTCACTGACCTCTAACTAGACTGTGCCCCTAATCATGACCCTCTGAGCTCTATCTTTCAGCCAGTTTTGAATCCACCCCACTGTCAATTCATCTAACCCATACTTCCTAAGCTTATCTATGAGGATACTGATCATTCTACACTGAACAACAAAAGGGATATGGATTGCACGTTTCCTTTTGCCTGCCATTGTACTGCTACTGCGATCACTTTATTCCTTTTAAAAAACCCAAAAACTTAATCCAGTCTATATGAGGAATGTATGACTGGAAGCAAACACTGTATGAACAAAGCACACTTCACTCAGGATTTTACTTTTTTCTTTAATGATCCCTGAGATCCATGCCCAAGTCCAAATAATTAGGAAAACAAAGATAAATGAGTGAAATCCCTCAGAAACTGCCCTGAGGAAATGCCCTATGGAAGAGGGATAGAACCCACAGGAAGCTACAGCCGCTGTGCTACAAACCATAAGCATGTCTTATCTTTATGGGTTTTAAAATCCATTTTTCAGAAGCAAAATGAATATATGTTGAATTCTATAGGGGGATTAAAAACACTACAGAGAGCACTTTTCTATTAGCTCTCTAATATGATTACATTTCACAAAGGAAGAGCTCTAAGCGCTCTGTTCAATCTGCTGGTGGAAATGCAGCCCCAGAGATGTGCAAGGCATCGTTCAGGGCATCACCAGCGCAGTTTCACAGCTCTGTGACACACTGTCCCCACGGACCCCTGTTTATGCCATCTCACTCCCCGACTCCTTCGAAGAACTTTGCCACATGGGCATTTGTTTCAAAGTTTTCCTTTTCAAACGCTTCCAAACCTATGAGATGATAGCATTACAAAAAGCAGAGCCGGCAGAGAGAAAATAGTGTCATCCTCTTCCTTCCCATGACACTCTCTTTTCTAGCCACTACGTACCATAGGCAAACCCAAGAGACCTGCAGGGTGTGAGCATGTGGATGACAAACATTTCTAGGAAGGCAATGTTCTTCTAAGGCACCAGAACTTTTTTTTACTTTATTATGTATGGCCAGAAGATGTTACAAAAGAGACACCCCAGACACAAGTTTTAAAATTGCTTTATATTGGATAAGACAGCAAAGCTAAAGTTTAAGGCATCTTTCATACCAGACATATAAGATGCCCTCTGACAGTGAGAGAGGAGGAAGAGGTCTCCAGGGGACAACAGGAAACCTATCTCATACCAGGCTGTTTCACTATGGATTTTCTTCTTGGTTGTAATCAAAATCCTCCCATTAACTTGTCAGAGAGACATGATATCTATGTGGGTCTGGTCAGGACAGAGTTTTCCTCCTCTGCTTGCACCAGAAGCAGCTTTGATATTTAGCAATAACGGTATTCTCACTATTTATTCCAATTACAGGTCTACCAGCCCAACGGGTAGCGTGTCTGGCAAACGAGGCAATGGTCTCATTACTGTCGTCACCATGGGCTGCACCTCAGAAAGAGTGCTGAGCTACATTGTGCATGGCTATTTGATGTTCTAGTTACTGGTGGGCTCACTACACAGCCCAAGACAGGGGAAAGCAATACAAGTGGTGCCTCCACCTCTGTGTCCCTGGACATGGGTAGGTAAGTCCTGGAAGTTCCCTTGTTTGCAGAAGTCTTACCAGAACTTGCCTCCAACTGTTGTGCCATAGCTTTAATTACTCAGTTTTGCCATTAAGCCATGGGCCATCAAGTTTTAATGCAATCCTACACTGTTGATTAAAACATCATGTTATTTCCTGAATGTCAAACAACATATGACAATGAAGTAGGCATTTAAGATTAGGAAAACAAATGTTCAGCTACTTCTGTACTGAATGCAAAGCATAAATGGCTGATCTTTGAATACTTTTGCATTTGCTTAAACCTTTGTAACATTAAAATTGGTGATGGTAATTAGTTTGCCTTTTGGAATAATGAAATTTGAATATTTCTGAATCCTCCTGGTCTCAACATTCTCCAGCTAAAGTGTATTAACTTGCTTTCTATGGGTCTTCTATTAGTGCTGGTACTGTATTTTTTAAAATCAAAGACTGAAATAACCCAAAACCTCTTAGTATTTCTTAAAACAAGTTCAGGCATGCTTGATGAACAGTTCTCTTATCTAAGATGGACGTCTTGAAGTTATCCACGTCATCCTGGGCTCCACTTATACTCGGTCGAGAGCTACAGGTACCTCAAGAGAATGACTCATAAAGAGATGTAAATAAAGCGGGTCTGATGAATTACCTTCTAGAGGGGCCTGTTTCTCTCCACTGATGTAAATAAAGCTTAGGGTGACTACCTTAAACTTAGCAAGCTGTTGTTCAGATAACACACATTAGGTGACATCTATTTTCTGTTTCTCTGAAAATATGTAAGATATATATATTAGAGCCCTTCAGATTAAGAACCGATCTTCAGAAACATAGGAGAGCTAGCTAGCTTTACATTTGCTTATTAACTCAGTCTCTTTAAATATTTTAAGTAAATTATTATCTTCCCTCCTGGTACTCGTGCAGTCATGTCTGCCCCCAGCTGAATCCCTAGGTCTAGGAGGAATCAGAGGCCCAGAGGAAACACAAATGCCATCAATTTCCCTGACTTTGAGGAATTTCTGGATATCATCTGTAACCGGGACTGAGAAAATAACTCCCTGAAGAACAGAGAGATTCAGGATCGTCCAAAACTAAACATCTCCGGAAAGGAAGGTTTAAATCATACTTTGCATGTTGTGTCTGCAAACAGCTGTTAGCAAAAAAAAAGACCACCAGAAAGAACCTCCTTCTCACAATAGCAGTTTTTTTAAATGGTGTTCTTATATACCCTGTTATCATCAGTTTGTCAAAAACACTGCCGTTCTTAAGAGGCCTAATTCTCCCCTCCCCATTTCTCACATCCACCTGCCTGGGGTTATTTCTTATCTATAACTGGATTACTTGCTCCAAGCAACCGCTGGCCTTCCCAGAGCAGGGGAAGATCTGGCAACTGCCGAAGCTCTCACGAGACCCTGGCTGAGATGTCACCCAGCCCTTCCCCAGGTCGGGGGGTGTGCATGCATGGGAGAATGTAATTATAATAATGACGTGCCAGCAAAACCTCTGAATCGCTACTGACTATTTTCTATATTGTGTGGAAGAAGGAAGAAGTGTGCAGAAGGCAAATTCGATATGAAGGAGGATGTGGGAATTACAGAACAAGTTGACCAGGGTCCCAGGAAAACAAGGGAACAATCAGTCCACGTGTACCCAGAAGATGACAAAGGGATTAAACAAACAGCCCAAATAGTTTGGTTTTGTCAAAAACTTATGCCAGACAAATCTAGTGTCCTTTTCTGACAAAGGTAACCGGCCTTGTGGACTAAGGAGAAAGCTATATACATGACTTACAACAGTCTCACATGACATACTCATAAACAAGCTTTAGAAACACAGTCTAGCTGTAACCAGCCTTAGGTATGGGCACAAGGAGTTGAAAATGTGCTTTTAGCACAGGGGTTACTCATGAGTCCCTGTCAAATGGGGAGAGAGACTGCCAAGTGGAGACCTGGTGGTATCTGCTCTCCTTTGCGCCATATTCCCATTAAGAAGTGAATGGTGGTACACAGAGCAGATGCCACCAAACTCTAAGTTGTAAATGTTTTGGAGGACAGGGTTAGAGCTAAAAGTAATAACTCAGAGGGGGGGTGCGAAATCGCTATAAAGAAATTCAGCAAAGACGAGCGCTAACACTACACTGCAGAAGGAGAAAAAAAATCAAGTACACAATTTGTAGCACCTGACTGGCAAGAGACCTGAGGGGTAAAATGCGTCCAGACTTTCTCATTTATCAGTAACATGAAGACATGTAAGCCTGGAGCACACAGAGAGGGATACCATTTGTGAGAGACAAGAGGCACAATTTCATTCTTTTTAGCTCTGAGGTGCTACATTAAGGCCACTTTGGGATGTTGCAGTCGAAGGACAAGGGGAAGGCCAATCTGGAGACAGTTAAGAGGAGAATAACTTGTGTTGAGAAAATCTGAGCCATGAGGAAGGTGCATGGTGAGGATCCTTCGCCCTGGGTGAGCACTGGCCCAGGCTGCTGCAGCTGCAGGTCCCCTCAGGTCCTTCCACCACTCTCAGGGTCTTTCTTTACACTTCACTTTCCCACACTGTTGCTGACTTTTAAATTGTTCTTTTTTCTCATTTGGCGAGGAAGGACACACTATATCTTTCTCCTAATGAAGGGTTTCTAAACTCATTTGACGTTCTCTCCTCTGGATTTCCCACTGGCCTTTCCTCGCTCTTCTCACCCTCTGCTGGAACACCCCACTGCCCAGAGTGAGCTCAGGTCACCTTTCGTCATGCTCTAGCACCTCTATTTTTAGGTCAACCCTCACCTCTCATGTTTCAGTGTCCCCCTTCTTCTGTCCCAGGCATCAGGTATATGAAAAAAGGGTCAGCAAGCCTGTGGCAAAAGCCAGGTGAGGAGAAGCGTCAGCCTCAAAGACTGATGACTTAAACTGAATTTAAAAAAATGTTTCAATATTTATGTGAGCATGGCTTCAACAGCAACTTTAAGCTATTAGGAAAAGGCATGAATTCTCCGCTCCCAAGGCTGGACAGAGGGCTTTTGCCTCTCAAGTGAGGGAGATTTGTATATTTTTTGGATATTTGGATATGCTTTCAGATATTACGTCCTGTTGGTCAACTTCATAAATATTTGGGTATTTTTAAATTGTGCAGAGTGGGTTTTGCTCATGTATGGTGCTGTGGATCCATAGCTCATTGACACTGCTTCCCGCACCACATCCCTCCAAACCTCAGGAGGGACCACCCTGGGAGCTGGCTGGATCACAGCTGAGTTCCTCCCTTGGCTGGCTCCAAAGGAGACCTAAACAGCAGCCATGCACGCAGCCCTGTGCCAAGGCCATGATGTGGGGATGGGAACTCAGCCTGCCAGCACAGGGCACTGCCTAAGGACTGCCACTTGCTCCCGTGCCACCGATGGTTTGGTGTCCCTCGGTAGGGAGAGCCCCGCATTACAGCAAGCAAATGGTGACCGTGCCACTCTTTGTAATCCACCTCCCAAAACACCTTTGTTCCCACACTCACACAGGCTGGAAATGGGCCATGTTCCCACACCCTGTCCCGGGAGCTGATATCTCAGTGCCATCCCGAGCAGCCGTGGCACTGCTCATAGTGGGGTCCTGCCTGTGATGGCTGCGCTGGGGCAGAGCTGGCAGCTCCACGGGAGGCACGGCACAGAGCGGTGGCAGCGAGACGGTGACATGTAGGCGTCAGTTTTCCTTAATAGACACAGGTGTTTTCTTTTTGCCAGCTTGTACTTTGAGAAATTCACAGGGCTTCCTCATTTCTGAGGCCACCTTAGCTTGGGGCCAGGACAGGAATGAAAACAGACTCAGGTGTTTATCACTAAAAGGCACCTTTACACAATGTTCCTCGTACTTACTGCATGCGTCAAGGGTTTATTCCTTGGTTCGAGCCTAAGTGCGTTGTTCACGCAGCTGAGCAGGATAATGGCATTCGAGTCGGGAAGGAAAGAATGAATCATTATTCACCACAGGAGTCCTGACCCCACCATCTCCCTGGCAAATGAATGCAAAGCTTTCCAGGGCTCTTACACTGATACGTTTGTGAGCCATCAATTATTTACATACCTGGTCAATAATTTAAATGTCCTGGAATGTGCATATTACAAAATAACTGCCTTTGTTCTTTAAATTTGCAAGGATACCCTGCCGGCACTAGCACAATTAATGACTTAATAAAGCCTTAACAGGAAATATGAAGTACTGGATTTTACTGCTTTGATGGTAACTAAGCTGACTTCTACAACTTTGAAAAAGTTATGCTTGCAAGAAGACATCAGGCGTATGCAGAAGTCTTAGTAAATTGGGAGCAACGTACCCGAAGGTTTAAGTGAAACAGTTTCATTGAAATAAAAAGAAATGTCACTTTCACTTAAAAAAGTCATACAGAGAGTAAAAAAATATTTTTAATGGGGCTCTTTCTTAACTAATTTGGCCGTTTGCATATGAACTGCAGTAGCGCTCGAGGTGCAATGAAGATGAAGATGTGACCGAAGGTGATGTTATTCCCAGGCAGCAGTGTCTGTGGCAGGCACAGGGCGGCAGCGGGTTTGGGCTCAGCCCTCAGAGGGGCACAGCCCTTGGGGAGGGTCTCTTCAGACCCCTCTTTTCTGTGATGGTCTCCACAGCTGGAGAGAGAACATCCGCAACCAGTATCGGTAATTCACACCAGTTCACCGCCTTTAAAGAGGTGTCCAGGTGACCCTGCTGTCATTTTAACAGTGTGCCTGGACAGAGGGTGGCTTGTGTTTGGTCACAGGATTTTCGTAATGGCTTCACTGAGGTATCTTGCAACTCAGAGTTTCAATATAGTTGAAAAAATAAACCTAGATAAACATTTTTGCTGAAAAATAGAGTAAGTCAGCTTATCTTCATGAGGGTGTTTGGGACTGCCATTACTGTGATCTGAATTCCGTTTTCTTTTCATATTTTTGGGGATGCAAACAGGTCCTAAAAAAGAGACTGTAACAGATTTGTGGCCCTGCAGAACAACATTTTTCCTGAAATCTTGCAGGTGGGAGATTAGCTTTCGATCAGTAAAACCAACTCCCCCACTTAGCGACCAACCCACCTCACCAAGAGCGTTTCAGGACAGAGTGCTAGAGCATAAACATCAACAAGTGCCAAAAGTGTTTACAGACAGACAGAGCTACACACTTCCAGGAATCTTTATCAATAAAAAGTTCTGCTTTACTGAAAAAGGGTCAGTGCAGGTCTATTTTCAGGTCCAGGTAATGATATAAATAAGGGTACAAACAGGAAATCGTTCCATCATTAATGCTTTTGATTAAGAATTACAGGAATGTGGAATAAACACACAGAGCAACAAGCAACAGTTCTGTGAGCTACATGGAAAGGAAAGGTGAATGATGGTATTGCGAGCACCGAGAAGCCCTCAGGGTACATTGCAGCCTGCAGTTCTTTGGATCAGCAGAGTGGGAACCGTGCTGCTGCCACGTAGCCATGCTGGTAAATGAGCCTATGTAAAAACAAAATCATGCAGCACTTGGAGGGGAAGTATGTCACACTGCATGTCTCTTTTCCAAGCCCTCAGATGTGCTTCTTGCAGGTCAGGTGTATAGCGTAGGGGGATAAATAGGTGGTGAGGCAGAGAGACAGAGCATCCTTTACAGCTCACTCTCTTCTCCATATGACGTTTCCTCACCTAGATCAGGAAACAAAGGAGAGAACTTACTAAAAGCCTTGTTTTACAGAGTAGTTTTGCATTTTCTACCTAGTAACAGCATACTAGACAACTAAAATTTCTGCAGCCTAAGGTAAATTTGCTTTTGTAATAAAAATGGTTTTATAGAGAAATTCAGAAATCAGGAAATTAGACTCCTCCTGTCAATCAGCCCTTTTCCCCTCTTGCCCCAGATAACTTTGGACATATTGACCAATTCTACCCGTGCCTGACAGAAAGATACGAGGTATTAGGCTCCTACTGACTTCATCAAAAGTGATGCTGCGAGGGAATGAGGAACCACCCCAGGTTCGATGGGAGCTGCAGCACATCCTCAACGCTTGTTAGCCATCAGAGAGTCCACACTGTTGCTTACCTTTGGGATGTGCATCACAGGTCCTCAGGCAAGCCTAGTTGTTCACGTCACCCATTTCTCAGTGTGAAGTCAGCCAGGAGGTTGGAGTATTTCCTAAGCTCCTCTCATGCCTGCCCATCGTGGCTGGATAGGAACCTCAGGAGTCCTCTCCCTCCCAAGCAGGCAACACTCCAGCTTCTAAAATCAAGTGCAACCTCTTCCACCCTTCCCTCCTGCTGGCACTTCTCTCTCTTTCTCATTGGAAAGGCTGTCTGAGAGCAAAGAATCTCTCTGCCTTGATCCACGTTTGTCATTAAGCAAGTTGGGCATTTTGTATATCCGCTAACCTGATGGAGACATTTCTGAAATATAAGGCTTTTTAATTAAGTCTTTTCAAGGATATACAAGCAGATTTCAACCAGCTGACTTTGAAAGTACAGGACTTCTGGAGACTTATTATCTCTCTGTGGGATTATCCAAATATTCTGTTTGTATCTTCTAATTAGATAACTTCATTTGACTTACAACTCCATTTTCTAGCTTGGTTTTAGAACATTTTTGCACCTTTTATTTAGGAAAAGTTCCTTGCTGAGTTTCAATTTGCAAAAATGCCGGATGCTATAGTTAAATCGGAGGCTGCTAAGAAGCTTTTAATTTGATCTGTAACTGAGAAGGATGATGACTAGTTAAATGTAAACAAAATAAAAGTATTTTTTAAAAATTCTAATCCTGAAAAATTGTGTCCAAATATCAAAAGGAGTTGGTCAAGGAGTTCCACAAATCAGACAATATGCCAGTTTTCAATAGCTCCCTAATTGAATATTAGAGAAGTTCCGAAGTTTGGAAAGAGACACAATATTGTGCCAAGACTTTTTAAAGGAAGTTAAAATAAATAAATATTGGATCATCAGCTGGGCAACAATTCTAGTCAATATAATTGAATACCTGACAGGAAAGACAATTAACAGTATTTAAAAGTAGGTGAGACGACTAATGCCAGTAACACAGATTTACAGAAGACCAATTTTGCCCCATAAATTTGATGACCTTGTGATATTACAAGTTTGGTTGTTAAAGTAACAGCGCTGATATAATAACTTCAGGTATATGTAAGGTATTCTAATATCGTAAGAAAATCAGACGAAAGAAGAATCAACACTGAACACCAGATTCAAAATTACAAGCACAGTTCCTATAAGCCTCACTGAAGAGGTGGGTTTCTAACAGGTTCACGTGGCTATTCATCCTGCAACATTTTTACCAGTGAAATGGAGGTATAAAAACTGATACTGACCCAAATGTGCAAGTAATCTGAAGAAGGGAAGGGGAGCAATTGGGAGGACAGGGCACAACACTAGAGATATTTGCAAAACTGAACATAAAGATACAAAAAATGTGAAGTCAAACATCTAGAAACAAAGTCTGCAGGCCAGACTCACAGGCCAAGAGCCCCTCTTCCAGGGACGATCATCTTTGATAAAAAATTGGGTATTGCCGGGGACTATCGGCTGAGCCAGGTCTCCAGTGCAACCAGCTGAAAGAGAAAGCATGATCCCATGCTGAGCAACAGAGAGGTATGGGGCAGCATCAAGGACGCTGTTTTCCCTCTGTATTTTTAATGGGATGTGAGTGCTATTAGAGAACCCTGACTAATTCTAGTGCCCGCAATTGTGGAAAGGGGTTAACAGAGGTTAATAGACAAGATGAGATTTAAAGGAAAGACATAAGAACAACCAAAGGACTGGAAAATACACTTTAAACACAGATATCTGGTATTCTGTATCTTCATCAAGTCCCATCTTGCTACATATCTAGATAATGTATATTTGTCTATAAATACGAGCCATACAGAACACGACTAGACATACAGAGACATTCAGCGTAACAGGCAGGAACCCAAAGGTAGACAAAATAAAAAGGTGCAAGGTTTTGGTTGTACTTGCTGCCAGATACTGGAGTAGGCTCTCAGGTTTTCTGGTAGCTTCTCTATAACTCAAAGTTTTGTTAAAATATCGAGCTATAATTATTTCCCTCTAAAAAATGTGCTTGACTCCAGATGGGAACGAAGGAAAGTCCAGGGCTGGCATTAGCTGGAAGATCAGAGTAGGTGAATGCAAAAGCTTTTTGGAGTTTGATAAATATTTCACTTTCTATAGAAGATTCCACCTCTTTTGAAGCCATTGGCTCTAGCAGTGCCTCCAGCTGTAATCTTAAAAACCCCCTTTCTTCTCCCTCCTTCCCCTTGAGCCTGCCCACCAGTGAGGTGGGTGCCAGCAGAGGAGCCCATTAATGCTACACTCCAACCTGGCTGGATACATCAGTGCGATCAAAAGAACCAACAGAAGAGAGTGATGTCTTTTGACATTTAATTGTACAGCTCTTCTATTTTGTAATGCCTTTTTTTTTTCCCCCTCAAAGAGTTGACGAAACAGATTGGAAAATGTTCTATAACTTGCTGTGGGCTCTCGATGTGAATCGCCCATCGCTGGTACTGGGTTCACAGCACCCATCATATGCACCCCACCCCATTAAAAAGACCCTAGGGCCAGGCGTCGGACTTGACATCTGAGGTGCAGCCAATGTACCATGTACACGGCAAGCAGCGTTTCACAGAGATTTTGGCAGAAAATGTTTTCTATCTCTCCTCACATACAAAAGAGACCAAACCCTCCAGAACTGTGTTTGCAGTCTCATTAAACTGTTAAATTGTTTTTTTAAAAAACTAACTACTGCCAGCCTCCTAGCTCTGTGATTAGTAGTATATCTAAATCCTCTTAGGAACTTTGTAAATCTATTAATCTGCCTAAGAAAGTATACCAAGCTGATTAAATGGCAGTTGAAGTGTTCTGTGCAAAATATCGCAGTAAGACAGAAAACCCTCTGAAAAAATATTATATGTATATATTCACATGCTCAGCCTCCTAGAGAAGAGAGCTAATTCTGGTACACTGAATATCTTAAGAGATTATTTCTCTCTAAAGTTCTTTTTTCATCACAGCATTTTTGTTTAACTAGTTAAGATAAAACCTATCAGTCATGGAGGTGCAGAATGGAAACAGCTTCATTAAGACAAACTCTCTGATAGTTCCCCTATTTCCGAAAGTTAAATTCTCTTGAAAAATTAATCATGGTGAATCTGGCAGAACTAATTTTAAAATGTGAGAACATGTGAGACGCTCTGTTTCTAGCCTGGAGCGAGATGAGATCAATATGTTAAATTAAGTCTACATAAAACCATACAGAAAAATTTGGGTAGGCAACATTTATTCCCGGTCAGGAGAGTAATTCCAATTTAGAGAGCAGTGAAGAGAGGTCTTGGTAAAAATAGTACCGGCTAAAGTTAATGACAGAAAAAACCTGCACTGAACTCATTTATTATCACTCAGAAGTCTGGTATCAGTCGGATTCACTTTAAATCTTCTGAAAAAAACCCACAAAACAGAGCTGTGAAACGCGAGCCAGTGAATACATTAAAAAAAACCTCTCCAGGCTGTGATGCTGAATCTAATCCCTAAAAAAGTCTTCCTATATTCAAAAAGAAAATAATCAAAGCTACAGAGATGTTGGAAAAAATGAGAAAATTAGTCCATGAATCCTTAAAATACAATTTCATAAACTTCCACTTTTAATTTAATACAGACAAACACACACAGAGTGTAAAAATGTGCTATTTGGGCTTTCAAATAATCAAGGAGAAACTAACGACGTGCTTTGTTGGGAGTGGAGGGAGCAAGCAGACTCATTATTATGTTGTTGCCTACTGCAATTTTAATTATATTATGCACATAGGCACTATTAATCGAGTGCAAGTGGCATTAAGCAGCAAAAATGCCAGCAAAAGTAATGTGCAATGCTGCAGAAAGCGGCGGTGCTCAAGCCTCCAGGAATTTCTCTTAATCACCTGTCCAGATATTTTGATGCTTTAACTTATTCCCCACTTTGATGTCTGGGCAAAATTTCCAAGCTCCCTGTTTAGCTCGCTTTTCCTCCTTGGATCCAAGTTCTTCGAGCAAATTGGAGACTATGCAGTAATCTGTGCCCCGCTGGTGTTTCACAAATCAATTACACAGAATAAAACTATCTATCTGGGCTGTGGATCCAGGTATGCGCCCAGTGCAACTCTGTGAAGGTGATGGAATTGCAGTGTTATTGCTCAAACCAGATTTGGATGAGTACTGACAGGGCCAAAAATTCACTTAACGTAAGGCAGCAGAAGACCATAGCATAATGCAGAACTGTATGTACGCTGCCCTAGTTGCCAACCCTTGTACACAGGAGACCCTAAGAGGATGCTGGTGACAATTTATAGTTACACAGCCAAAGTCCAAGACTTGAGAGGACTTTTTAAGGGCTGCCAACAGATCTCCATTTGCTCGGATAGTCATTCTGTTAAGTCAGCAAGCATATTTGCTGTTTTCAGATCATCGTAACTTAAATTGGTAATTATATTGATATGAAAAGTTTAAATAGAAGTTGATACAGGAAAATAGAATTTCACCAGAGTCCTTTGTTGCTGGTGATCTGGTATTAAACAGCAGTGACAGTGAAAGAGCAGGGATACATAGAATAGAATCATAGAATCATTTAGGTTGGAAAAGACCCTTGGGATCATCAAGTCCAACCATCAACTCCACTCTACAAAGTTCTCCCTTACACCATATCCCTTAACACCACATCGAAACGAGTCTTAAACACATTCAGGGATGGTGACTCCACCACCTCCCTGGGCAGCCTATTCCAGCGTCTGACCACTCTTTCTGTGAAGAATTTTTTCCTAATGTCCAGCCTAAACCTACCCTGCTGTGGCTTGAACCCATTCCCTCTTGTTCTATCGCTAATTACCTGTGAGAAGAGACCAGCACCAACCTCTCTACAATGGCCTTTCAAGTAGTTGTAGAGAGTGATGAGGTCTCCCATCAGCCTCCTCTTCCTCAAACTAAACAGTCCCAGCTCCTTCAATCACTCCTCATGAGATTTATTCTCCAGGCCCTTCACCAGCTTCGTTGCCCTCCTCTGCACTTGCTCCAGCACCTCGATATCTCTCTCATATTGAAGTGCCCAGAACTGGACACAATACTCGAAGTGTGGCCTCACTAGTGCTGAGTACAGGGGGACAATCACCTCCCTGCTTCTGCTGGTCACACTATTTCTAATACAAGCCAGGATGCCATTGGCTTTCTTGGCCACCTGGGCACACTGCTGGCTCATGTTCAGCCACTTGTCAATTAGAACCCCCAGGTCCTTTTCTGCCAGGCAGCTCTACAGTTATTTTGTCTTCATTATTTCAGTGGAAGAAATTAATTAGATTTCAAAAACTACCTTTTCTGTAAAGGTCTGATATTTTTAGTAATAATATTCATTAAAAAACAATCCCTTTTTGGTTTCTAGCAAGCTACTCAACATGTTGCTTCTTCAGTGAGGACCATGCCAAGGTGGCCATTGCTGCCCCGTGCAGCCTGGAGCCAGCTGCACAAGTGCTCTTCAGCCTACAAAATCCGTACCAGTGGTTTCATGGCAGTCATTTAGAAAAGTAAGTCCACATATACCATGTAGCATACGTATATATGATATTTCTAGAGGATTTTGCACCCCAGAAGGCTTTAGAAGAGCTAAGCAAACCAAAACACAGGTGGGAAAAGTGAACTACCTGACATCAGCTGCTTACTTTGCAAGAGACTTTTCTTTGGAAAATGTTTTTCAAAGGGAAAGGCAGATTTCTTTTGAGAGGAAGTTGGAATGTAAATACTGCCTTTAGAAATAGCATCTGCTCTTTTATTTTTAGCATATGCTCTTCCATTTGTCATTGCAAAAAGCCTCGTAAAACTTTCCCAAGCTTTTAAAATTCAAACATTCAACATTTTTAAGACAACCATCAAAATCAGAACAGTTCCCTTTTTGAAATTTTTCATTTTTGTTTCCTGTTGATTGCTTTCAGATTTTTTTTTTCCACAGGAAAAATATCCAGTCATTTTTGTAACAAAGAAGAGGTTTGGGAAGCCCTGGAATTTCTCACAAGAGGAATAATTCAGCTCCTGCCTAGACCTAGTCATTACCAAACAGTACAGCCCTGGACCATAGGCACAGGGGAGATGAAAGATTGAAAAAGATATTAGATATCCATGATCTCAGCCTCTGGTTGGGGTTAACTGATGATAACTCTACCTTCATGACCCAAAGCTTCGTTTGGATCCAACTGTATATATAGACAATACAGGTGACACAATATATCCTGGAAACTATGCTAAGGCACATGGAAAATAAGGAGGTGACTATTGACAGCCATCATGGCTTCACTAAAGGCAAATCATGTCTGACAAATTTGGTGGCCTTCTATGACAGGGATACAGCGTTGGTGGATAAGGGATGAGTAACTGACATCATCTACCTGGACTTGTGCAAGGCATTTGACACTGTCCTGCACAACATCCTTGGCTCTAAATTGGAGAGACATGGATTTGACAGATGGACCACTCAGTGGATAAGGAGTTGGCTGGATGGTCTCACTTAAAGGGTTGTGGTCAATGGTTTGATGTCTAAGTGGAAACCAGTGACAAGTGGCATTCCTCAGGGGTTGGTACTGGGACCAGTGCTGTTTAACATCTTTGTTGGCAACATGGACAGTGGGATTGAGTGCATCCTCAGCAAGTTTGCCAATTACACCAAGCTGTGTGGAGTGATAAATACACTGGAGGGAAGGGATGCCATCCAGAGGAACCTGGACAGCTCGAGAGGTGGGCCTGTGTGAGCCTCATGAAGTTCAACCAAGCCAAGTACAAGGTCCTGCATGTGGGTTGTGGCAATCCCAAGTACACATACAGGCTGGGCAGAGAATGGCTTGAGAGCAGCCCTGAGGAGAAGGGCTTGGAGGTGTTGGTGGATGAGAAGATCAACACGACCCAGCAATGTACGCTCACAGCCCAGAAAGCCAACTGTACCCTGGGCTGCATCAAAAAAAGCGCAATGAGCAGGTCGTGGGAGGTGATTCTGCCCCTCTACTCTGCTCTTGTGAGACGCCACCTGGAACACTGTGTCCAGCTCTGGGGCCCCCAATGTAAGAAGGACATGGACCTTTTGAAGCGAGTCCAGAGGAGGGCCACAAGGATGATCAGAGGGCTGGAGCACCTATTCTACGAAGAAAAGCTGAGAGCTGGGGTTGTTCAGCCTGGAAAAGAGAAGGCTCCAGGGAGACCTTGTAATGGCCTTCCAGTACCTGAAGGGTGCCTACAGGAATAATGGGGATGGAATCTTTATCAGGGAGTGGAGTGATAGGATGAGGGGTAAAGGTTTTAAACTGAAAGAGGGAAGATTTAGACTAAGCATTAGGAAGAAATTCTTTCCTGTGAGGGTGGTGGGGCACTGGAACAGGTTGCCCAGGGAGGTTGTGGAAGCCCCATCCCTGAAGGTGTTCAAGACCAGGCTGGATGGGGCTTTGAGCAGCCTGGTCTAGTGGGAGGTGTCCCTGTCCATGGCAGGGGGGTTGGAACTAGATGATCTTTAAGGTCCCTTCCAACCCAAACCATTCGATGATTTTATTATTCTATTACATATTTTCTATTTTTAAAAAAAGGAAAAAAGATCCATCCCGGTCCTAAAGTGACATGTATTGCTGTGGTCAGTGAAGTTGGCAAGAGCTTTGGCTTTCATTTATTTTGGTGATGAAAAACAACACATCCGTGGCCTTTCTTTGGAGGAAGAAGGACCAAAATGGGAAGGAGACAGGAAGCCAATGGGCTGAGATCCAAGGCAGCCAGGACAGCAGGAAGCCAGGGTTATCTCTCTTGGGTGAAACAATCAAGATGGGGCGGAGGGGGCAGGGCAAGGCAGAGTGTGCTGAGTAAAATTTAATCAATCCAACAGTTACAAAGAGCTGAACAAGGCGCTATATTTATCCAGGACCTGTCTTTCAGCCTATAAACCCTTCAAACCAGAGAGCAGTTGCACTGGGAAGCTATGCAGTAGTGGGCACTCCATCCCTGTTACATTTATAACAGGTTTTCCAAAAATCTCCATGCTACCTGGGAAAAACCTCGGAGCCCTTTTCCGCTACTGATGCCCATAGGTGTTCACTGTTTCCTAGCACCACATCTAGCTGCAGGCTCATGGGTAAAATTTACACATCGTCGATGCCACGAGAAGAGCTTTCTTTTGGAGTAGCTCAGTCCTTTGGTGTTTGCAGGCTGCTTGAAATGGCTTGGAGGGAAAGAAAAATCTCTTTGCTTTATAAAATGCAGCTGTTCCAGAGCTAGGAGCAATAGCTACTTCTCTCATGAGATCGCTCTTCAGATATCACAGTGAGATCTGGTAACTTATTGCCAAAAAGGCATTGATAAAATACAGGTAGTTCGGTGAAAAGCAACAAAAAATGCGTAGTGCCCTAGAGGGGCTAATTGAACAGAAAAAGCAAGAAAAACCCTTACAAGCGTATGAGCAAGGACTGGTAACAAACACTCTACAAATGTTTGAGAAAGGAAATAAATGTAATATGGTATAATCAGGAAAACTTTAAGGCAGGGAAACGGTGGTCAGTGAGTCCATACTAATACCTAGCACAAAATAGGTGAAATAATAGTGAAATGATTCACTCACGATGGGTCAAACAAGTTTTTCCCAAAGCCTAGGAGTGCCTTCTCTTTGTCTCTCAAGATTTTCCAATGGAAATTAAGGGCTCACAAACATCCTAAGGTGGGAGGCTGTCCCTTTACATACTTTTTTTTATCTAAATCCCCATAAACATAGCTGACCTTTATCTCAAAGCCTGAGGGCACCTCTTATAATGTCATGTTTATCAGATATCCACTCTTCATACCAACTTTAGCCTTGTGAAGAGCCTGAAAAGTCTGTCACATTTCTATCCAGCCTAATACCACTTTGATTGCCATGCTAATACAAAGGCATATTACTGTATCTGGAGATTTCGTGCCTGCCTTTCTATCAGTTATATTAGAAAGGCTGTCTGCTACCTTTTAATCTCATTAAGCTAATTTTCACTGAAATGGAGAAGTGGAAAGGAACAAAATAGCCTTTGCCAACACTTAGGTCCCAGGAAAAGAAGGAAGATTATTTACACGCACACAAACACGCAGCTCTGACTTCCTGCTGTTGGCATTTTCATAACATTTGATCATCTGGTTGCTAAGCACACTGCCACAGTGCCACTTGACATTTACATTTTATTTTCAGTTTATTGCTAAAGGTAGGAAATGAAGCACTCCCCTACTCTCTTAAATTATATTCAGCTTGCTAATAATACTGCTAAAAGCCCCATTCCATTTTATTTAATGAACTTAGAACACCTGATAAACTTTCAGAGGCTGACAAGCAAAGTCAAGACAATAGTCTTTCCTGCCTGAAGGAGGCAGGATCTGTTGAGAGCATTTCCTCATCAGAGAGGAGGGCTGCTGAGGAAATCCCAGCTCTTGTAGTTTGTGTAGAAACTCACTGGAGCCTTCCAGAAGAGTTAAAAACTCAGAGCATACCAAACCCACAGAAGCCTCAAGTAGCAGCATCAGAAAACTCAGCTCCTGTAACCTAAAAGAACTGGCGGGGCCTTGTGCAACTGGGGAAGCCAAAACGGAGGTCACCTCCCAATAAATAGCAGAAGCAATTTAATGCAACGTACACCTGAGCATCTGACTGTGAGACTGGCCTTCCTTGCTAAAACAGTTTATTAGACCGATGAAAGATCAGAAGCAAATTTTGCCAAACTCATTGTCTCTGAGAGGTTTTGACTCCCTAGCGGCTGCAGTTTAAATTGCTTAATAGCTGAAACATGCTGGCCTTTTGTGCCACAGCAAAACGTGAAGTGAGAGCTTTACCTAATGTATAAATAAGTGACTAGGGCTCAGGCTCCAATGTCTAACTTCCAGACTCCCTAGTTAGGTGTCCCACCCCTCAGGGTCAATCCAGAGAAGTGCTGAATATCTCCAACTCCTGCTGATTACAACAGCAACTGCAATTTTCCAGCCACTACTAGGAGTAAGAAAAACATTATAGTCTCAAGAAGACCTCAGAAATGGAGTTGGGACCTTATTTCCCCAAGCAGACCAGAGGGGCGATGAGGATATGTCTTCTGTCCCAGGAAACTCCCGCTCTAGTGGATAACCACGGTCAGGGTAAAAACACACATCTGTCCCTAGGAGAATGTGAAGGCTCCAGCTGTTCCCCACGTTTAAATGGCAAACACGCAGCAGGGGCAGCCCAAGGGTGGCGGAGACTCCTGTAGCTCAGAGGTGACCAGGCAGCGGTGGCAGCCTGCGGGGATGGGTGCCAGGGAGCGGGAGGCAGTTCCTGGTGTGGTTCCTGCCTTCTTCCAAACACAGAGGAGGAGCTGTAGGAGTAGGGTCTGACTGAGGCCAGGCTGGAAATTATTCTGAAGAGTAATGAGTTTGCTTGTCCTCTGTTCCCTCACAGTCTGTCTACAATGGTTTACCCAAATGAAAACATACTGTTTCACCTCCCCTTTTTATCTCTCCCACAGTCTTGCACATCCCAAGTGCCCAACCACAGCCTGGACCCATCCTTGCCCACTCGGCCTCTCTCCCCTGACAGCCTCCAGTTCCCAAACCTCTGATTCCCACCCTGTTTCCACATCCAAGTCCCAGCCAAGGTGCAGCTGGGTAGGCAGGGAAGGCTCAGGAGCAGCTCTTTTTCTTGCGGAGAAACAAGTTACCACCTGCCAGCTGCTCTGCTGTGACGCATGCAGCAGCCCACGGACAGGCTCTTCTCTTTTCATGGGAAAAAAATAGCCTACCCCTCTGCACGAGGATAAACCATTGGGAATAAGCCTGCAGATGGGGTGCACTCCCAGCGCAGCTGGGCACGGTGCTGGGGCTGTGCCACAGGAGCCAGAGCATGAGGAATCATCAGATCACAAGCTGTCCCTTGAGTGGCAAGGAATGACCAGCGTGGAGGAGAGATGGTTAGCAGAGGAGAACTGAGAGCACTACCTAAGCCAACAGCACGGAGACGAGGATTTCTCTGGGTGGGTGGAAGATTCTGGAAGAAAATATTCACTTATTTCCCAAAATAATCAGTGTGCTCCTGAAGAACTATTTATTTTTCTGATAAAAAAGTTAAGTCACTTCTATTCAGTGTTAGCGTGCCTTGCCGAAAGTTTGCCCGGGATAGCTCTTCCAGCTTTACAATTTAAAAACAGCTCAAGTGGTGAAGATTCCTTGGAAAGTAGAGCAACTGGTCTGTGTTCGGTACCACGGCAGGGTGAGCCACTGCTATCAGAGCCAGGGAGGCGGCTCTGATATCATTTGGATGTGCACATCACCCTCTGGGTTTGGCCTGCAGCATCTCGAGGGACGTGGCGTTTGCAGGTTTCAGCAGACTTGCAGATCACTCAAAGTTAAGCATTGCACTGAAAATTGTCACATCAGTTCTCCTGCCTGGGTTGTGCAACGTACAAGCACAGCGTGAAGCGCTGGTGTGAGCTGCACGCCCTGCAGAGCGGTAGGTGCAATTAAAATCCCTGGTACTGAAGAGGTGCTGCAGCCTTTCTGAGTTTCCCTGTAGTTCATGTAGAATTACAACTGTGGCTTAACAACCAATTTAAAGTAGTTTATTGAAAGAATAAACATTGCATCACTTACTAAACTGCCAGAAATGTCTGTGTGTTCATAAATGAGGCGATGTCTGGATGTCTAATTTTCTCTCTTGTAATTTTCACAAAAAAAAAACCCAACATTTTGCTAGGCAACAGATTTAATCTTCCTTCTTTATTACATGAAGCAGTTCCATTGTTTGGGAAGGGACAGTAGTCAATCAGCTGCAGTTTCTGTCTGTATGCAGATGCTTGGTAATACTTGAATGTACAATTCTGATTATTTATGAGCTTATTGTCCAATATGTGTTGCAGTTAATCCTCATAAATACTAGGCTTTAGGAAAAAAAGAAATAGCATAGATAAAGTTCCAGTCTCAGTGTGTATCAATAACGTAGCCTTTGTCTATGTGAAAGGCTGGTACCTGCAAATTTTCTGTCAAAAAAAAAGAAACTAAATGTGCACAGTCCAGATTTTTTCTGTGAAGAAGCTGTGCCTGGGTCACAGAAATCCAAGGGTTTGAACACAGTTTGCGTGGCACCCGGTTCTCATCAGAAGGTGACACTTGCCAGGCCTGTGCTTTGCGAAGCACAGCAAGGCTACTGATCCATACAACAGGAACCCAACTTTTCTCCAGTAAATGTTTAATCTAAGAAGAATGTACTGTATTGTACAAAAGCAGGTACAGAAAACCTCCCCTACGCTCCCACAAATTTCACCAGTCCAATTAGCACGTTGAAAAGGCGGCATCGCACTGGACTGGGCCTTACAGGCAACCAGCTCACCCAGGCTGATGAGACGCAATTGAGACCTATGAAAAGGGAGTGTAACTAGCACCTGTTTGAAGAATGAGAATAACAATTAGGGAAGAAAGTGAAACTTTGCTGAAGCCACGAAGTAAGTTTAGCTCCACATATACCCTTTCCTGACGCAAAAGGTTTCTAATTAAGCATTTTATTGTGGGAATGCATTGCCAGCCACCAGCTGGAGAGAGGAGAGAGCCCCTGTTGCGTTCAGTGGGCTCTCACCAGTCTCCAGCCTTCCCTCATCATGTCCCGAAACAATCCTGGGTAGAGGGTCCGGGGTGTCCCGGGAGCAGAGCTCCAGCACACCCACAAGATCCACAGTCGAATGGAAAGGGGTACCGCTTTCACAACCACTTTTGCCGAGTGGTTGCCTGTGGGCAACTTGGAAACTAGTGTTTTTCTAAATTAATGTCTCGTTTCAATTGCGAGGTTACATTTTCCAAATGGAAATATTTTACATTTACACCAGAGGAGCACCAGGGCGCATTATGGGAAGGGATGGTTTCTTTCATTTCCACACTACCCCCATCTCAAGGGCAGAAACATACTGTGTCTCACGCCCCAGCAGTCATGTCTATCATCACCTAGAGGCTTTAACCAGATCATGACTGAGTTGTGGCCAGGTGTGGTACAAATATAAATGAGATCCAGCATTCCTGGGATGCCCCAAACAGTGGGTCCAGAGCAGAAGCAGTTTTTAACCCTTATTTCACCTAATTCAAGTAGAAAGAATGCGAATCTGAGGAGCAGGAACATAGTTAGTGGAAGCAAAGTAAATATTTTCTTAATATATAAGGGTTTTGCGTTACCCTTGATTTTGCTTTACTCAAGTTATTCTATTTCTCCATCATCCTCCTGTTCCCTGGGATAACAAAGAGAGATAATCTAAGATAAATTGAGAACAGTCAGCAGTGTCTCCTGTGTAATCTAGAATCCCTGAATTTGACATCAGTGTTGTTATGAACACATTGAAGAGTCCACGTTTCAAGTGACAGAAGGAAGAAATTACTCTAACGAAACTGTTGTTTAGGAGAGAGCAAACCTTGCAGTCAATCTAGATGTTTTCAAGCACTGGAACAGCATTTCTGGCCAGCACCAACACACCACCCTGGGCGGGCAGCAGGAGTATGATGAAGCAGGAAACAGTTACTTGTGTTATAAAAGGGTAAGAGCCTGCAGTTTTAAGAGAGGTGGTCACGTCTGTGGAACGGTTTTCAGAGAAGAACCAAACTGAACGTGATCCCATAACTGCAGTAACAGATGGACTTTTCATTTGAAAAAGTAAAATCCAGAATGCTTGCTGACCCACGATAGAGAATTACAGGAAGCAGAGGCAACAGACAGCCTCGAGATCAGCCCTCTGTACAGCACAGGGATGATACTCGGCTTGTGGCAGAATACTCATCTCTTGAACTCCACCAGCTCCTCATTGTTACCACATCTCCTGGTCAGCAAGAATTGCCCCAGTGCCTGCCCAGCACCCACACCTGGAACCTGCACCTCACCTCACAAGCTTTATCAAACCATGCTGCCTCTCCCAGGCTCTCCAGGATACGGCCCCCTTTTCTAGACACCAAAACTCTCACCCAGGGAGTGTTTTTATACATGAAAACTCTTTCTCACACACATACACACACACTCACTCACAGTTTCCCCACTTCTCAGGAGGATCCCCTTTCCTCTCTCAGGTCAACCGTGAGCATGTGAGCCATTGGAGCAGCCCAGGTGAAGTAGCCCATGAAGATTCTCATGGTCCGTTTACCAAGATTTTATCTTACCTTTCCAATGCCACCCTTATCCACCTCCGAAATTTCAAAGACTTTCTTAGGTTTTGCTACCCCGCTGGCTTTCGTGTTGGGGACAGCAGCTCCTTATAAACCCCTAGAAATCTCCTTCCTTCTTTGTCAAGCTGTCCTTTGCCACAGAGGCTGTCCTTTGTCACAGAGACTGCTGAGCGCTCACATCGACTGTCCATGTGCTGACATTATCGTCTATGAGGCTGCCTGCTGGGCATCCTTCCACTCCTCTGTCCATTGCCACTGGTCTAAGGACCTCTGTGCACAGAGCAGGGCTGGGACACAATCAAACCACACTGCCCCAGCAGTGGTAACAACAAAAGCAGCCAGTGACAAACTTTTCTCTAGAGTACACATGAAAAAGTGTGAGGTTCATGACAGCAATCCCAGGAAATCCAAGATAACACCTCATTCCCCATTGCATCATCTCTCAAACTCAATCTACTTCCAAAGGCAAATATAATAAATCAGAAGCTCAGCAAGAGCGCCAAAGGAAAGGTTATCTTTCCCAGCTTACTTCTGACATAAAACCCATCCAGACCGACTTGGATGTTCGCAGCTTGGTGAGGTAGATAGGCTGAAAGCAGAAAGCAGAAAGGCAAATGTCATAGCTGCCTTAACCAATTCACTACAAATCGCGTATCTGATGGGCTTAGATTTTTTCTCTGTTCAAGTAAACTAACACAAATTGGAGGGTATTGATACTGTAAATTCTCATAAAGTGTTCAAGTGCCCCCAGGCCATTCTACCATCTACTATATGTAACCGGTCACTTAAAATCCCATGCTATTGCTTGTTTCTCTGGGACAAGCAGAACAAGTTACAAATTTAGTTTGCAGAGGAATACCTGTATGCAAGTGAAGAACAGTCATTCCTCACACTCTGCTGTGAATAAAACTGGCTAATGAGTAGGCAGGGTCAAATCTGAAGCTGTTTGGAATTCAAGAGAATTACCATTTTGGGGCACTAGCCTACTTCTTGCAGAGGCTGCTTGAAGATGCAACATTTGCTGTTCTCTAGAGAGAAGCTACCAAAATATGGCATAGTTATGAAGCTGAAAGCCTTCCTGTAGTCAGGTGGCAATGAAAAGGGAAAGGCAGATACCAGGGAAATCCTCAATCATTGTGCTCATTACTAGCTCCCAAGCACACATTTCTCTGCATTTTGCAGACAGGTGTTTCAGTTTGGGCTCCAGACATGAGCCTCATTTTGAGAAACCACCAGGTTTCTCAGTTCCTGAATAGGTCTCCATTGTGCTTCGACCTCAACATTTTCCTTCCCTCTACCTCTTTTTTATCTTCTTTCCTGTAAGGCCTGTTAAATCCAGTTCCCAGTTCCTGCAGGGCACGATACCATGTTATACTCTTCTGTAAGACGTTCAAGCTCCATCACGGAACTAGTTCCAATTTCCATCCCCCACTGCTCCTGTTGGAGAGTCAGCCCAGAATTTTCCTCCTCGGTCAGTTAGAAACTTATAATCCTATCCTTAGTCTATTCACTGCATAAGTGTTAAAAATACTGTTTATAAATGCTTACTTACTGATTATAAATAATCAAATTTACTTACAATTAGTTTATGCCTCTGATAGCTGTTTCAGCCTTGCCCTAGGTCTCCTATACTCTAAAGTTTACAGTGCAGAGTGTGCATAAGCACTGGGAACGTTTACAGGCACCGACAGTCATGGCCACATGGCCACCTGCTATTTCACCGGGTTCTTGTGATCTCCTTTCATGTTACAGACTCCCTGGTTGTTCTCTTAGCCCTTTTAGGCAACTGTTCCGCTTGAATTCATGCTTCTAAGCAGCCAGGGTTTCAGAAACTATTCAAGGGCTGTTGCAAGTACTTTCTACAACAATATTCATATTTTCTACATGAAAGGGAAAACACTCCCTCTTACAAATTTGGGATGCCCTTCCTCTTTCTCTCGTAACTTTCCTACACAGACAACCAATCTTGTTCTTGCTGTCATTTTGTGCAGCCTATCCTGTAGCATAAACTGCTATTAGCAGTCAACATTCGCGAATTTCACCTCATTCTACTAAATTTCATTGCATTTTTATTTCTTTAGTTCTTACCATCATCTAATGTTTTCTGCATGACATTCTCATTCTCCTTCACGCTGCCAGTACTTCTAAGTTCACATCATAAACAAGTTTCACTAGCACTTTCCTAATTTTATGCGAGGGTGAAAGCTTAACTTCTTTTGTCTCCCGTCCACTTGTATGGGTGTATAATAAACCACTTTGTGGTTTATTTTTAATATCCTTTGCAAGTCTTAGCTTGATTATCATCAAGTCTCAATTCATTACGACACTTTTCAACTTGCAAAATGGAACTTCCCTTTGCTGAACAGCCACTGCTCCAATCCTCAAAAGCTCTCCAACTTCTGCGCAGGGGAGGCGGGGGGTTTTTGTTTTTTTTTAAGAGATGCTCAGTTTGGTCTGGTAATCTTCATGGTTCGCCTTTTTCTCTTCACAAACTCTACGTAACTTTGGACATTTGATGGGAATTATGTGTCTTCTTCATGTGCATCATGTCTTCTTCATGTGCATCATGTCTTCTTCATATGCATCATGTCTTCTCTCTTCCACCACCACCTGCCTTGTTTTTGTGATTATCTATATTTTAAGATCAATCTACTCCGCTAGATGATATCTTCCTCTTTCTTGGATGGTCACCCTCCTCACAAAACAGTTCATACTGTAGGTATTCTTGCTGGGCAAATTTTGAGCAGCCAATGCAGCTGCTCTTCCCTTTCCTTCAGAATATCTACGCATCTCCATCTGAACTCCACCCTTGCCCCCAGCAGCATCCCTAATCCTCTGATCTTCTTTTTCAAGACAGGCAGAAGGCTGAATTTTATCAGTAGGTAGATCTTGTCAGAGACTCACTCCAAGGCAGTACACATGGCAGAACTACTGCTTACAGAAGTACCTTTGACTGCTCTTGCTCACTGTCTCCCTGTAGCCACCACAGTCTTCTCTTCTTAGCCTCTAACCTTAAAAAAGGAGAGGACAGAAACTTCACCAGACTCACCCAGACTTCCCCTTTCTCAGAACAGATGCAGACAAAAAAAAAAAAAAAAAAAAAAAGTGGCTTAACTTATCTGAGTGTGCATCACATTACAGAAACCTAATAAGAAACACTGTCCCAGGCTTCCCTGATCGCTGACATATGAGCCAGGTGCAAGGAAGGTGTAAGCGTTACCTTCCCTCCCTGCTACCTAAAGGATACTGCCACCTTTGGAGTCATTTTTGTAACCATCTTCTACGTGAAGTCTTGTATAGGCTGGGCTTTCAGGTAACAAGAACATTGCCAGTGTAAACAGGGACAGTTTTAAGAAGCTGATCCAAAGAAATTGCCTCTTGTAGTTGCTTTCTTGTTCAATACTAGGGGGAAAAAAAAAAAACAAACCCACAACCAAAAGCTGAACAACAAAACAACACAAGAACAACAAAAAAACCCCCAAAACTAAGCCCTCACAATTTTGACAATATTTTTTTTATTCCCACCTTTTAGAATGTGCTTTTTTTGGCCATTTTCACAGGCAGCAGCTTCATTCAGTTTCGGTTTATACTGACAGCCAAGATGGTTTGTAAATTCCCTGTTGGGAAATCCTGATCCTAAGCTGCGCTGCAGGTGACGTTTGGTACCCTGACAGCCAGCAGGATGGCCATGAATGCACTGCCTCCCTTCATCTTGCCACTCTCTCTTCTTTGGAGACATCACTAGCAACATCTTTAGTCATCGTGAGACGTCTGCTGGCCACAGCAATGCATTTGGGTTTAGGATTCTTTGCTTGCTACCTGAAAGCCCCTTCAAAACACTGTTAACAGTAGGCTGAACTAGGACAGCAGCGCTGTTGACAGCGTTTTAGATGCAGCGTGCAAGTCACAGCTGCAAATTCACTTACCGCCAAAACAGCAGACTGACTGGTGTGTCCACCTGCCCCAGGCACCCCGATCTCTTCTTCCTCCTTTCAAATGGCTCAGAAATATTTTCACCCCCGCACAACTACAGAGAGCTACCAGCCACCTTTTTGGTGCCTTCAGTTCTTAACTATGAAAAAGTCGATCTCTTTGATATTTGAAGGCTGGGAACAAATGACACAATCATCTTATTCAACTTCTAGAGTGTTCTCACACAGAATACTTCCACGCTGAGACTTCCCTATTGAGCACATTAACTTGTATTTAATACCTTGTATAACACCTTTCAGCAAGGCCTCAAAATTTGGTTTCAAAGACATTTCCCTTGGTGCTCTGCTAATAACTTTCTCCTTTAACTTTCCTCAGTGGCTCAGATCTGATCACTCATTATTTCTGATGTAACTAATATAATATGCCATACTTCCATAATTTTTGTCTCCCCTCCCATTTTTCTGCCATGAAAATTTAATTCAAGTAGAAGATGGGTACTGACAGTAGAATTCAATTGTAAGTATGAGCAGAGTTCACTTCCCTCTTATTTTTTCCATTTACTTTTCTGAATAATGCTGTGCAGAAAATATAGAGACCTATTTCTGTTTGGGACTGATGGCCTGATCATTCCAGACGCAATTATTTTTACCCCCTTTGCAGCACTCAAGCCATCATATTCCCCCGTCTGCCTTATCAGTTGTCCATCCTGGAAGATGGGCAGTACGTATCTGCCAAACCTTGCTCCAAGTAGCCATCACCCTTCAGAGGACCCTCCTCATCCAGACATGATCAAAAAAGACCCCAAAAAACAACAACAAACAACACCCCAGTTTTTTGCATATCAAAATAAATCTTCGGTTCCACTCTTCCTTTTCAAATTGCATTTTCAGTCCTTGATTAAATCAGTGGAGGAAATGGAGTCTCCTCCTCTGGACAGATGAGAGAGAGGCGAAATGGAAGAGGTGAATGTCTGCTCTCTTTCAGTAGTACTTAAAGAGATTCCAGTAAGAGTCATTGCACAATAGCAAAAGGCATTTTGTTCTTCAGATGCTGTTTTCCAGACTTTTTGATTAAATTAGGCAGACATAGCAGGTCTGTACCATAGCACCGAATTGCAAGTTTACTCCTGTTTTGCAGCAGGCTGTTAACTAAGGTCACGAGAGAAGCAGCAATAATATTTCAATTATATAGCAGGAAAGATATTTATTACACAGACATTCCAAAATAGTAGTGGCAGGGGTCTGGTTTACAGACACCATTTGGGGTAATACATTCTGAAGTGATGCTGTCAACATCTTACTCCTTGCAGAGAGCTTGAGTAAAAGATTTTAGCCATTTCTATGGGTCAGTAAAAGGATTTTCTTTCCAATGAAGAAAGTCCCATTATCTCTTTGCAATACCTGTGGTGTCTCAGTCTTTCACTGTGCCTCCCTTAATCTCCTGATGCACGCTGTGGGTACAGTGAAAACCAGGATAACAACAAGTTGTTTGGAGACTAATTCAGTGACAAAGAGAATGCTTTGTAAAGGTGGCAAACAGAAAATTCATGCCATGGTTACTGGTAGCTACAACAAGGTTTTTCTACACCCATCTATGTGTTCGAATTATCCACAGACTCCCCCAAGTACCATTCCTTCCTTTGTCATCTTGAAATGCTGGCATGAAAAATAAAGTTTGCTCAATCAACTCCTTGAGGGCATCTCCATGGAGCATAAACAGACAGTTTTGGATCAAGGCGTCAAACCTGGTACCGAATCAGGCCTTTCCTCAGACTTCTGTACTGCAGGGAGCAGAGCTGAAGCTAACTCTATTTCTCCACAAAAAAAAATCTTCCAGTTCTTTCAGAGTCTTTTCAAGTGGATTCCATGGCCTTTGGTCCTCCCTGAGGTGTTCAACATGCTCCACTGTCCCTTTGAGGAGGACACTGGGTGAGGACAAATGTGACACGCTGCATCCCAAGGAGAGCAGCTCTGCGTCCCAAGGCCTGGAAGGACCCTGGGGGAGAGCCCCAGGGCTGGAAGTAGCTGTGGTGGGAACAGCCCAGGCAGCCAAATGTCCCACCACAATTCTGTTTAAAGTCACACACTGGCATTAGAACTACATGTGTGCAGCACTGTGAACGCACAAAGCATTTTTTGCAGTATCTATAGGCTTCAATAAAAAAAGCCAGGGACACTTGAAAGATTTTTGCAGACAGTCAACTGTGTTAAAATGAGGGCTGAGCAAACCCAGCCAAGGCTGATTGTCAGAAAAATTTTAATAAGAAGCTTTGGAGCTGAACTCTTTGCTCCCCTCTGTTCCCAGCCTCATCTCTGGATGGTCTTGTCTCTTCTCCCTTTACCAAAGTGCAGCTTTCTTTTTGCTTAGACTGGGTTGGGAAATGCTCTTTTCAACAAGCAACTACCCCGTGTGTTTTCCTAGTCATAGAGAGCACTGTTCTAGTCATTCAAGACAACTAACCCGTGTAGACTTACATTTTCTTGACATTCAGATTTCATCCGCTCTCTTTCTTGTTTTTCAGTTCGCATCACCCTTTCCAGTTTTACTTCTTTTCTTCCTCTCTCCATCCTCAGTGAGGCAGTGATTCGAACTTTTTAGCTTGCCATCTCAAGGCAAAGTGCTCAGAAACGGTCACTCTGGACTTCACTTCCTTACATTAAATGAGTAATTATTTTCTAGGGCAGACGCTGAACTTTCAGACAGAAAGAGATAAGTCAGCAACGTGCAGGAGAGCTTGTTGCCCTCCTTGCAGCAGAGCACTCCCAGGCAGGTAGATGAAACATTTGCATCTCCATCCCGCCCTGAAATACTTTCATCTGCCCGTTCCCAAGGCACCATTTGCATAAAGAGCAATCTACAGGAGAGCTGCCCAAACAGTCTTGCCTCTGCATCAGAAATATAGTTTAATTTTTCCTCAAATGAGCAAAGCACCTTTATGTGCTAAACCATTTTCAAGTGGGAGGTATCCCAATAAAACTTTAAAGGTATTTTAATAGGAGGGCAGCCCACTAGAATTTTAACTACTATCCACAGAGCAAAGTCTATGCAGAGAAGCAAAATATAAAGCAGCACAGGATAAAATATTCAGCCATCTTTTTAAACCGCGCCGGTGTCAGAGAGACCTGAAAACCTTACACAACCTGCTTTTATGGTAATAGACTAAAAAATAAGAGCGAAAGAAAGCGCCCACAAAACATCATCAAGAGACTTAAATAACACATTATGCATAAAAAACGAAGTATTGCTGTATGTTTTCTTCTTGCCTCTTTGTTTTTTTTAACCTGTCCCTCCCCATTAGCTGTTTCTTTGGCCGCCTCTGCCCAGCAGCCTCCCACTCCTCCTTTTGCTTGCGCAGGAGCAAACCCTGGGCAGTGCGATAAATCCTTCCTGCGTTTCCTCCATTGCATCAGAGATCAGAAGCTGGCCCCAGAGCACCCACCAGACTTAAGGCACTCGCCGTGGTTAAGAGGGGAGGAATTTATAACACCCTGCTACGGCCAGTGCTCGCTGGCAGTAACGGCGTGCCGAAACACAAACAAAGGCAGAATGAAACTTGCAGGGGAAATACCCCTTCGGGCATTTTCTAACAGCCAGACACCTGCCTCAGCACCCTTGGTACAGCCTTGGTAACATTTATGATCAACTGGGGCATTCTTCTCCCTATCATCCACCCTGTGTCTAGGATACAATTTTTGAAATGACCGCAGTGATCAAACAAAACATTAGTGGGGCCAAGCTAAGTCCAACATCAAACACCCCACGATTTATTTATTCTGTTTGCAGCCAAGGAAACTTTGAAATTAATTCTCGCTTGTGCCTTTGGATGGCTACTCTGCATCACCCGTGGTGATTCGAAAATTTTATGTTATTTCCTGCAGTTCAGACCTTGGACTGCACGAGCAATCCATAGTTGTGATGTTCTTTTTCTTATATCAAACTTACGAAGCGTGTGAAGTGAACAAGATGTTTTTTCTTTGGCGTGTGCAAATGTCAAGACTGGTGTCTACTCTATGCAAAGTGCTTAAATCCATTTCAGCTGAATAACTGTGCAACAAAGATGATCTTTCTCTATGTTCCCAGATAATACTTTAGCTGGATGAACTTTATTTTGCTCTGAGCCGCAAAATTAGGGGTGTGTAAGAATGATCTGCAGTGGCACAAGAGTAACATCTGCCTTCATTAACAGGAGTATTGCATTTCTCCTAACTGCCCTTCTGCGACACCTCGTAATTTCTCTTGGTACAGTAACCTATATAAACTTGAGCAGAGCATGGCCCTACCGCCCCACCAGCTCAACCACCCCTGGCTTATGAATGAAGAATTAACACTTTCTGCTTTCTCCTCTTACTATTGAGATCAAGTGAAACATTGCCCTGGATTTCAAAACAGTGCCAGTGCCTGTTTTCGCACGTTTTCCCGGAGAATTTCTTTCAAAAGAGCTTTTCAATTCTGATTTTATTTTTTTTCCCCCCTCTCTTCCCTACATTCAGCGATGGCAGCAGCAGCTCTGCGCTGGGCAGGGCGTCATGGGGGCCCTGCCCGCCACCTGGCAGCCCTCCCCATGGCATCCTCCGCACCGAGCCACCCTCCTTCCCACCACAGCAAACAAAGGAGTGATTGTGCCCGCACAGAGCAGCAGGGCTTGTTTTCCAGCCGCTGGTCCCCTGGGGAACGCACCCGGTCCCTCCCGGCTCCCGAGACACCGGTACCCGAGACACGCACGGCTGATTTCCCTTCCTGTATCCCCAGGGCCTCCCACCATGCTGTAACTGGGACTTTTTGTAAACTGGTGGCTGCCCAGTGTGGTATAGGCTGCTCTGGATCCAGGTGATTTGCCCACACGCCTGAAGACACAGGCTGTGATTTTGGGCTTGTAAGCACGTCATGTTTCTTTGGCAAGCTGCAACACCTGCACTAAAGCAAAGCAGGGAAAATTGAGGAAAAGGAGAAGCAATGGCCAGGCATCCTCTTGAATAACAATACTGCTTTTCTAAATATGAACACCTCTAGATATGTCTAGGAATGAGACATTTCCTTATTCAGTAGTATTTTTCACTGATTATAGACTTACTTGCAAGCAATTTGACAAGCAGCCCAGAAGTGCAGCTTCATCCTCCCATTTGCACCACAGAGAAGGAAGATAGAGAGGAGTGTGCCCAAGCACCAACGCCACTTTTTCTGATGAAATATTATGGCTGCAGGACTTTATCTGAGGTCAGACTCTTTGATACAACCCTGTGGATTCATGCAGGCTGGCCAAAACCCAGTATCTCTGGGCACAGCAGGGGTTTCTTTGCTCCTCGTTCTTGGTTTCTGGCTACGCTGCTTAAATGCTTTCTCTCTTGCACACATTTTCTTACAGCATATTTCCAATTTTGCTCTTTTCTGCGCCTCTCTCTCACCTGCTGTTTGCTCACTGAGGAGAGCTGTGTGCAGATAGTTAAACAATACCCTGGGAAATCCCACCACAGCTCCACGCTTTCAACTCCTCTGCGAGCAGTTCAAATCCACAGCTCACGCCTTTTTTTCCTCCTCCCTATTTTTAATCTGCCTGGCTCCCTGTTTGTTGCATTTACTCATAACAGAAGGGCAGACATTTCACTCACCAGTTCCAGGCAGTTTAACCCAACCCATAATACCATCATTGTAGTCAGCTTGCTGAGAGCTGGAAAAATTAGACATACCTGTTCATAATGAATGCTGGCAATTACACAACACACAAACAACAAAGCAGTCTGCTAGATCCAATCACCCCCTCAATTTGAAGACATTAACATTGATAATTGCATACTGCGGAAGCTCGGAGGCACTAAACAAGGTTGCCTCCTCCATACTCATCAAAAGAGACAGTAGCAGAGCAGAGGAACTTGCTTTACATTCTAGGAGGAAAAAGTTACATGACGACTCTTCTACAGATGAGGAATGGGATACAGAAATAATCATTCAGCCAAAGGCGTAATAAAGAGCTTGTGGGGTAGAGCTGGAACCGTGTTACCATAAATTCTTGCCAGTAGCTTTGGCGCTAAGCCGTCTTTCTAAGACAAACTCTGGGACAAAACTGAAAGATTTTGTGAGGATGTCCAGGACCCGCAAATTCCACCTCTATGTGTAATTCTTTCTGAAGACCAATTTCTTATTTCCCAGTTTACTACAGATGAATCTACAAGAGCAACTGAATTTTTATATCTGCCTGTCCATGTGGTGAAAGTGAAATATTTTTAGCCTCTATGGGGGAGGACACACCATAGACAGAGGCGTTCATATCCAGATGCTCCGTTTTTGTTACTGTGTGATGCAACACCTTAAATGAGCTTATTTCTGGGTTCCTGATTTTCTGTTATTATTGGTGCCTGCGAATGTGATCACAAAGAGATGCTTTTTGGTCTTAGGTTCCTATACCTGGGAGAACAAAGCCACGACTTTCCAAACCTTACCAGTTTTGCCACTTTTTTTTCCCCTGAGCAAGTACTGAGCAAGTATTGTAATTGCACTAGACCAGAGCATGAAAATTCTCCCATCCAGCATTGATTTTCACCTCCATTTCCACAAGACTGTACTTCCTACATTCCACTTACCTGTATAATACAAAAATAATATAATCAACACAAACGCAGGTATCTTTTAAAACAATCACTGCTTTCCACACCCACCACCTGCAGCAGGATGAGGTGTCACTTGCACTGTGTAGCACATCACCTACAATTACCACTACACATCAGCATACTTGCAAGGCAGCAGCATACTAAAAGCGTGATCTTACCACCGCTGCTGCGAGAAGCTGGAGAATATAGAAACATGGAAGCTGGAGAATATAGAAACAGAGCTGTAATACAGACCTGACTTCAGCGTGCATTTTACTCACTGTCTTGCAAAAATCCCATGTGTTTTAGATCCCTCGGCAGGACACTGGTCAGTCCGCCTGCCCTGACTGCATAAATTCCCAGCTTGGGCTCTAGAGATGTGCGGGGAGGTTTTCTGTGTATGAAGCTACTCCTTTCTGCTGCGAGTGAAGACAACTGATGGGAAGTGCTAGCGGTCTGCATCCCCTCACGATGAGGTAAGAAACATGACTTCTAAACTCTGCTGAGCCCAAGACAGACTGAATTTAGACATTCTACACTGAAGACAGCCGTCTGACCCCTGGGCCTTAGAGAATTTGGGGGGAAAGCCTTCACCCCTCCCTCTGTGGGTGGCTGTGCACAGGCAGGCAGCACGAGGATTTGGGAACCACTGCCAAGTCTGACTCTTCCTTAGGAGAGCAGGTTGTCCTCTCCCTCCACCACACCGACCCATCAGAAGGAGGGAGGCACAGCCCCAGCCACATAGAATCACAGAATGGTAGGGGTTGGAAGGGACCTCTGGAGATCATCTAGTCCAACCCCCCTGCCAGAGCAGGGTCACCCAGAGCAGGTTGCACAGGGACGCGTCCAGGTGGGTTTGGAATGTTTCCAGAGATGGAGACTCCACCACCTCTCTGGGCAGCCTGTGCCAGTGCTCTGCCACCCTCAAAGGAAAGAAGTTCCTCCTCATGTTTAGGTGGAACTTCCTATGTTCAAGTTTGTGCCTGTTACCTCTTGTCCTGTCACTGGGCACCACTGAAAAGAGCCTGACCCTATCCTCCTGCCACCCACCCTTTAAGTATTTATAAGTGCATCCAGGCTTTCAGGCCACCCCAGAGCAGTCACACCATTCAGGTTCCTGCCTGCCTAAACCGTGACAGCTTTGGGGGGAGAGAGGTACTTCTCTCTTGTCTAACAGGTGCTTTTAGGCATGAATAGGTGACTACAGTAAGTGCCCAGGAAATTTCAAGTGCTGTATAGAGATGCCTCGCAGTGCAGGAAGAAGACAGACGGGATTATTGTCTGAGCATTAGGCTTTGGGCACCTAAGTCTCAATTTAAGCAGGCTGGATCCTGCACAGAGCTAACACATTATTAAGTGTTTGTGTTCCTTTTCCAGGCCTTTCATAACTCCTCGTCTGTTGGCTCTCCCTGCTTAAGTTCCTCTCCTCCTAGCACAATGGCACCAAAAAGGTAAGCCTGGTCAGAACATTTTCAAAGTGGTAGTTAGTCAAATATCCCACTACATCAAAAATGAAACATCTCGGAGGAACATGAACGTTTCAATAGAGTTTCACTTGTGACCAAAATGAAAACCTGGATTGGATACCTGAGGTCTTTGATCTCAGACTAGGCATTTCAACACAGCTCTCTTTCACAAAGACATTTGAAAGGGGCTGCTTTGTATTTTGTTTCCGCAAAAGAAACAGAGACACTTCAAAAACCTCAAAACTTTCAGTGGGGTGGAATGGCTGTTCTTCAACCAGTTCTGCTTTAACAATTCACTGGAGAGGGGCTGAGGTAGGTGCATTTATGTCAACCACGTTGGTCATTCAAGAAGGAATGACTGGAAGCATGATGCATGCCCTCCTCCTTGGCTTCCTTCAAAAAATCACAATAAAATAAGGTAAGAATTCACTGAACATTTTGCCTAATTCTCCTAAAAATCCAAAAGAAAAAATTAATAAACACTGTATTAAAATATATTTCATGATTACAAAGTGTCTGGGAACCTCTTGTATCAATTGCTCTTCCTACGCTCGTCCAATTAGTCTTTAAATAGTTTACTTCGAGCTTTTATAAAAGGAATAGTCTAGCTTGGTTTATGTCTTTTAAAAAGACACTTAGTAGACATTTTGTGCAAGTAATTATTGAAGTTGCAATAGAAGAAAAAAAAAAGGTTATCTTCTAACTCCATTACTGTACATTAATATATCTTTCCTGACATTTACTGTCAGGACTCAGTTTTCCTTACGGTCAATCTAGTTCACACAATTTAGTCTCTTATTGGCTGGGACCTTTTCAGACTAAGAATATCTCACAGTCCCTCTGTTGCATGATGATTCCCACCACTTTAGGTGTCTGTTTTATCAATCACAAGAACTATAGACTATTCTGAAAAATAAATTGTTTGCCTTAGAAACTGATATGATTAAAGTCAAAAGTGTGAATAAGATTCAGAAGATGTTGCCTTTGCACGATGTGCGCTCTCAGGAACAAAGAAAGAATTTCCATTTTCTGTCTACCTTTTGGCCTTTCTCATTTTTTGAGTGTAATTTGCATTTGAAATCAGGACAGAGTGTAGGTTGATGCCGCATTTTTTTCCTTTTAAACAGATCTCATGTTATTCTTCTGCC
Organism: Chroicocephalus ridibundus; assembly: GCF_963924245.1. Classification (NCBI taxonomy): domain Eukaryota; kingdom Metazoa; phylum Chordata; class Aves; order Charadriiformes; family Laridae; genus Chroicocephalus; species Chroicocephalus ridibundus. The sequence goes on along the minus strand of NC_086286.1, from coordinate 80,004,557 downwards.
AGGTGGGCCCTTGTGTTACTCTCCCAGTTCCTCACTACACTGCAGTCAGTTCATATGATCATATGAAATTACTGTCAATATAATGAAAGTGTTTCATTTCAAGTCTCCTGAACTTACTCATCTACTGAGTCATCAATGGCTTTGTGCTTGCTTTTATCCGAGGGACCCTCTAATGGGAATGAATGACATATTGTATGAAATATCAGCCCAAAGGGGTGAAGCTAGATTGCAAAAGGACATTATTTATAGTTTTGAGATGATGCAAAAATAGATAATTTTGTACCTCATATATTGTTGATTTATTGTAAGAAGATTTTCCACTTGAAGTAGTGAGTTAGTTGTATCTTGGATTGAGGATAAGGAAACAAATTGAGCAAAAGGTATCGATAAGAAATGACTGTATCAAAACAATTAAAGCCAAATTATTTCCCTTGAGAACAAAGGAAGGTCAGACTTAAACAGAGTGGTACAATTTGATGGCTTCTTCCTTCCCCTCTAGGTCTTTTGTGTGTGAAGTCCTCTTTAGGCTCTCAGACAGGCAAAAAAAACAGGTAGGAGAGCATTTCTGGAAAAGCTTTCCCTCCGTTCTGTCACTGTTTGTATGTACTGGCCTCTCAGTTCCCGTTACCAGGTACATGCACGTACTCTGGCACGGGTGCAGGGAGGGGGACCTCCTGTAGTTCAGTAACACCGCAGCCAAGCTGAGAGCACCCACCTACAGAAGGGAGTCATGCACACTCAGAACAAGCCGCCACAATGGCTCTCAGGCTTATCGGTGCTCCAGCCCCACACCTGGAGCTGCCCCAGCTGGGAACGCTGCAGAAGTATTCTGGAATTATTTCTACATCCCCCTTCAGTTCAGATAGCACTGCATATTTAAGCCTGCGCGCACAACCAGAAGGGATTGCTCTGAATGATGCCCAGCAAATGTCTGAGAAGAGCTGTCAGATAAAGGCTTCATCAATGTCAGTACCCTCAAACAATTTGCATTAAAACAAAGACATGGATGGGATGTCACTGATTGAAGACACCGCTTCCAGCAGTGAAATATAAGAGGGCAGCGACTGAAAAGGTGCTGAAAGTTTTTGAGGTTTTTCATGCTGCCCAGAGCTGAGATTGATAGGTGAACATGTCATAGTTTTCAAAGCTAAGGGAAAATACCCATTCACAATACCACCTTTTTGGTAGAATACGGTCAGCCTCAAGGGGGAAGAAAATCAAGAATACCCATTTGATAATTCTGACAGAAAAATCTGTCACATATGAAGGACTGAGATTAAAATTTAAAATATTAAAATGAACTGTGAGGTACAAAAAGCCAGGCCTCTGCCCCTAAACAGCAACAACAAATGGTAGCTTCTTCAAGTGCAAGGTCTTTGCAGCAGAGGCATTTTGTTTGATGTTTATCAACAGGTAGCAGGGTTATAATCCATGTGTAGTGCTCCTAGTGCCACCTCGACTACTAACAGAACTGGCTAAGTAGCATGGCTGCAGTCTAACACTGGCAAGCCTGGAAAGTGAAATAAATTGTTAGGTTCGTTAGAAGATAGTCCAATTCCTGTAGAACACTACTTCCCAGCCCTTGAGAAATGCTGCTGTTGTTTCACCCGATCAAAGGACTTTGTTTTCAGGAGGAAATAGCAGGTGAATAATTCTACCCCCACCCAAAGTGGGGTGTCTCCATTAGCAACAGTGAAAATTCTCCTCCTCCATGAACAGATGCAAAGTGAGATTCCTGGGAGGAAAGCAGCTCAAAGGCTGTGTTATCTCTTTTGCTTAAGCTCCAACATCAGAGGCAAGCTGCTTTAACATGATGAACCGAAAAAAGAAACAGAAGCTTCCAGTCTAGAAGGTGCAAAAAGCAACTATGCACCAAAGGAAGTCTTTTGTATCTTCAATTCAGGTGTCAGTACCTGACTTCTTGCTGTCAGCCAGGGCATCATTCACCAAAAAAAAAATTAAAAATAATTGTCTGCATTTCAAGGAAGTGCTATGGATGGAAATTTAATCTGTCCATCAGTGAGGTGCAGTATCTAATATGTAACTTGCCCTTCCCTCTTACTCCCATGGGTCAATGCACACTTCTGGTTATTTGTAAGATTAAAGATCATGCCATTAGCAGAAGCCATTCATGACAAACAGTTCAGGCATTTGACTTCCCCAGAACAGTAGATGTTGATTTTTGCTATAGCTCCAGCAAAGTAGTGATTAACTGGAAACTATTCAGAGTTCCAGTGCCAAGGTGGATAGAAAGCACTAAACAAGGACTTGTGAACATCTTTTCTCTCTCTTATTAACAGAAAAATTTGCACATCCAGGATAGCTGACACAACTCATTCTGATGACTTCATTTCTGGCTCTGTTTTCCAGTCACAGGTTAGGGGTATTTGATGTTAGCACCACTGTGTGTTTCTCCGTTCACAGGGGTCAGAGAATGCTGCCATAGCAGAGCTGTATCATGGGCTTAAACTCAGAATGAATCATAGAATCATTTACATTGGAAAAGATCTTTAAGATCATTAAGCCCAACCGTTAACCTAGCACTGCCAAGTCCACCACTAAACCATGTCCCTCAGCATCACGTCTACCCGTTTTTTGAATACCTCCAGGGGTGGTGACTCAACCACTTCCCTGGGCAGCCGGTTCCAGTGCTTGATAACCCTTTCGGTGAAGAAGTTTTTCCTAATATCCATCCTAAACCCCTCCTGGCACAACTTGAGGCCACTTCCCCTTGTCCTATCACTTGTTACTTGGGAGAAGAGACTGACCCCCACCTCTCTACAACCTCCTTTCAAGTTGTATTAGGGAGTGATAAGGTCTCCCCTCAGCCTCCTTTTCTCCAGGCTAAACAACTCTAGCTTCCTCAGCCTCTCCTCATAAGCCTTGTGCTCCAGACCCCTCACCAGCTTCGTTGCTCTTCTCTGGACCTGCTTTGGCACCTCAATGCTCTTCTTGCACTGAGGGGCCCAAAACTGAACACAGTATTCGAAGCGTGGCCTCACCAGTGCTGAGTACAGGGGGACAATCACTTCCCTAGTCCTGCTGGCCACGCTCCTTCCAATACAATGGTACATGATACAACGATACATGAAATTCAGGTGCATATTCAAGTAACACTGCCTCCAGCTTCTGGCACTCAGGTCTACTGGGAGCTGAGCAAAAGGAGATGCACAGCACCACACCATGTTAAGCACAAGCCTCGGTGACCCCAGGCCCCGTTGTTCAAGGTCTAACCAGAGAAATCCCCAGTTTTCTTGTTCTCCAGCTGTCTCATTCTCCCCTGGGCAGAAGGAGGCTGCTCCCTCTGTGCCAGTGCTTGTGATGCTGTGAGATGTAGATACAGCTCTTTCAAAATAGCACAAAAAATTCAGATGGTTGAAACGTAAGGGTAGAATTCAGGCCTCATAAGAATTACTCTTCCTGCTGCCACTGGTTCACTGCTCCTGTCTTGTAAGCAGTCTTTGCCTCAATTCCTCTCTCACACCACTAGACAAGTCTGACTCATTTGTCTTCCAGGGATGTTTTAAGATGTAATGGATGTTTTATTACATAGTACCATAAGCCTTTTGGATGAAAGGACCAATTTAAAGAATTTACTAATGAAAACCATTAATAATAAATGTGATTACAGAGCTTTTGTAACAATTCAACAACTTCAGAATATTCCAACGCCTGCACTATCCATTTACGATTTTAAAACAGATGAAGATAACAGAATTTTTACAGAGACTTGTAAAAGGGATCAATCCTACATGATTATTAAAAAGTAAGGATTTCTTCTAGGAAAAAAACCCAAATCCCGGGAGTGGGGAAAAAAGGAAGGGGAACAAGTCTTTAAGATACAGTACCAACTTCTAGGTCATAAGAAAACCTCTCAGAAATATGCATAGACTGGCAGGAGGAGGGACGAGTGGGAAGCATTACAGCTATCTCCAAAAGAGTCAAAACCAGACACAGATTAAGGCACTGGATATCACAAGAAAATCATAAATCATTAACATTAAAAACAGAACAGTAGAGAAGAAAATGGATGAAATAGCAAAAAGATATTGTTTCTAATGGAAAATAAGAAGAAAATAAGAAAGGTTGCAGCAATTGCAACCTGGCTGAAGCAATTGCTTCAATCAGAATTCAGTGCTGCAGTCTTTGACTTCAACAAAAACCTGAGTTAAAATTACAAAACCAGACCTCAGTAGTACTAATCCTTCGGCAGACAATGTTGCTAATCACTAGACATCCAATGGGCCTTAGTTTAGTTTGCCAAAAAAGTCTTAATTTTGCCCTACTTAATATTTGAAAGGTTTTTAAATTAACATCAGTATAAGCCTCCCACAAGATTTTACAAAAAGTTGTGATCTGTTGCTTGCATTCGACACAAGTATTCACTAGAGAAACATAAGTTGATATGCTCACTTGATGTTCACAACGCATTTTGAAGATTAAAAGTATCATGTGCTAAACATTAAGCTAGTCTGACCATCTTCTCATTACACTGCAGATAGACAATCTGTCAGGACAAGAAAAACGAGACACAAAGCTGGTCTGGTGAGGATCCTGTTTTGCCTTTGAGAAAATGTTAAAATAATTGATAGTTTCAATAATAGATAGTTTCAAAGTATTAAGCATTCCTTTGCTCACTGCTTCAAAGGGGTCCCCAAATACCTAGAAACATAACTATTTTCCTTTTCATGTTTGATAGGAAAAAAGTACTAAAAAGATTCTTAAAAATACAAATAAAGAGACCTATCCACTTTTTGACCCTTTATCTAAAATTAAAAAGAAATTTGAGTGCTTTACATGTCCCCCTGTAATGAAAAGCCTCACAAAAAGACTCTGATGTAGAACTAATTTGCATTCTGAATATGCTGAATGGACTACAGAGACTATAGTAACCTTTAGAGAATCTTCGCTGTGTTAAAAAAGTAATTCATACTCTATCTCCTTCTACAGAAAATGAAAGGTTGAAAGATGTAAATTAGCCAAAACAAACAAAGCTTTCATAGTATATTATGAGCTCCAGGTCTCCTGTGCATTTACTAAAATTTCAGTAATTCCTCTTCCAATTTCAAGCACAGTAAGCTTGGACCATTTGACAAGCTCCTTATCACCATTTTATTTAAGCGTTGCCACATACAGAAGCATATTTCAAGGAGAGATGCATTGAGAAACAACTTCTTTGAACTTGTTTTTCTCTTCCTTACGCTCTCCCCCATGCCATCAAATGGATGACAGGTTTTCTGTTATTTAAATCTACCATGATTTCCAGCCTGGCTAACTGACTTTTGGGTTACATGACCTTGCGGTGCATGCACCTCTTCACATTTCTTTAATTCGTGTGTTGAAACCCACTGGCCCACCTCAACAGATTTTAGCAGCGTGGTCAAAGTCCCAAACAGAATTTAGTTCCTGATCACCCCATGAAAACAGAGATCTGGGGAAAAGAGAAACACCCTCTAAAAAGCCCAATTAAGAACTTGGCAACATCATACACCTGTCTCATGTGAGAGACAGTGAGCCTTTCTAAAGGCCCAGCTCACACAGAAGGTGTCTGTTAGGTACCAGAATTCCCCCAGCTTCAGTGTTGATGGGGTTGTTCATTAGAGGGCAATAAAGTTAACGTCAAAAGCAGTAAAATAATAAATTGCTAACAATTTCTTATCCCCACCCAAAAGTTATTTGGCTTTTATCCATGCAAGCTCTCTATATTTCTTTATTTCCCCTTGTCCTTGTAACGACTCTGCAAGTCCTACATAACCATGCCATATTGCTTCTCCATATCCCCCCAATCCTTGGCTGCTCTGTCCTTTTGTCTCTCGCTACACAAGTTTCTCTGCAGACCTGAGGTTAAGACAGCATCCATTATATTCAGCTATGGAGACATTAGCCTCTTTGACATATGCTTCGCAGATCTCAAGCTACAAGGAATGCTGTGCAAGGTGAAGTTTGTCCTGCTGCCTTGGAAGACAGACATCTGCTTGCACAAGAGACACATGGCTTCACATCTTCCACCTCCCCTGGTTAGAGCTGTGGTGGAGTTATGTTAGCTCTTTTTTAAATATGCGCAGTATAACACTACCCAAGCACCGGAATGGACAACCTTGTTATTAGGATTTGCTAACTGGAGCTGGAGCTGGAGATATCCACAAGTCTTGTTATCAGCAGCTGAGGAGAGATATTTCCAAACCTCCCTTGCCTGCTCACAACTGACACCAAAGGGGGCAACATGACATAATAAAATGACAAGCCTGCAGAAATCTGTGGCTGTAACTATCATGTTAACACAATGGAAGCAAAGAGCCTATCCCTACACTGGGCACACAGAAAGGTAAAGTCTCACTCAGGCACCACATTTAAGCTGGTTTGTGTTGTCCACCTGACAAGACCTTTATTAAACCTCAGAGGATCCATCTGAACTTTCCATACCCAAGCAACTGATTCAGGGGTGCAGCACTCACAAAAGTGGGAAACTAGAGCGACTCAGCATTATTCAACCAGATTATTTGGTTTAAAGGGACATTTTACACAGAAGAAAATTTTTGTGGAGAGGCAAGGGGGGACTCCTAACGTGTGCTCTTTGTGCTCTAGGATTGCATCAACTCTATTATCCTAGAATCAGAGGGAAAAAAGGGCTGTGAGAGGCCATCCAGCCCTCCCCTTGCCCAAAGGCATGATCAGCTTGATCTAAACTATTCCCAAATGATGTTTATCTAATCTGCTTTCAGAAACATCCACAAGCTCCCCCAGCCATTTAGCTTAATGCTTCAGTATGTGACTTGCTCTCTTCACAGCGCAGGAAGAACAGGCTATTCTTTATGTCTTAGTTCTTTATGTCTTAGTAACTATCTTTTATGTGCAGGTTTCATTACGCTTCACACTTCCCTTTTAGCAACGGAATATGCTCCACTCTTTCTACTTTTATCCGTCTACACTACTCATGATTTTCATTGCTCTACTCGGAATTTTACCAGTTCATATCTGATAATCCAAATTATCAGATATGCTCTATATCTGCAGCATCCAAAACTGGACACAGGACTTCAGCTTTGGGGCTTGTAAGACTTCTGTTGAAGGGTTTACTCTAAGGATTTTTTGGACATTTCTGTCTTTTCTAAATCCCTCCACGATGCCGCCTTTTTCCCCCACCAGATGACACTACCTGCCATCCCAGCCCTGCCCTCTCCTCAGCCTCCCTAACCACCGACCCTGCAGTTTAGGCTGTGCAAGACAGCAATTAAATCCCAATTTTTCCTTCCTTTCCCAGGTGGAACAAACACAGCTCCCCAAGCCTCTCCTCCTATGTTACATGCTCCAGAGCCAAGACCACCGCTGTGGCTTTCCTCTGGCCTCTCTCAGTCTACTCTTGTACTGGGGGTCCCCAAACTGCACACCATATTGCAAATGTGGTTGCATGAGAGATGAATAAAGACAGACATTGAGGTGCTGGAGCGGGTCCAGAGAAGGGCAACAAAGCTGGTGAGGGGTCTGGAGCACAAGTCTTATGAGGAGCAGCTGAGGGAGCTAGAGTTGTTTAGTCTGGAGAAAAGGAGGCTGAGGGGAGACCTTATCACTCCCTAATACAACTTGAAAGGAGGTTGTAGAGAGGTGGGGGTCAGTCTCTTCTCCCAAGTAACAAGTGATAGGACAAGGGGAAGTGGCCTCAAGTTGTGCCAGGAGGGGTTTAGGATGGATATTAGGAAAAACTTCTTCACCGAAAGGGTTATCAAGCACTGGAACCGGCTGCCCAGGGAAGTGGTTGAGTCACCACCCCTGGAGGTATTCAAAAAACGGGTAGACGTGATGCTGAGGGACATGGTTTAGTGGTGGACTTGGCAGTGTTAGGTTAACAGCTGGACTCAGTGATCTTAAAGGTCCCTTCCAACCTAGACAATTCTATGATTCTATGATAGCGATCATTTACCTCAACCTGCTCTCGACCCGCTGGCTCTGGCCAGGGAGTTCAGAAGTGCGTGCCATGGCCGTGTGTCCCCACTTCCCTGCGGGCACACAGCCGGGGCGCTCCCTGCCCTCAGCTTCAGCTTCCACCCCGGGGTCACACCTGCCGCTGGGATCCCACCCTGCGTGTTTGCCCTGCTCCTTATCTGCAGCCCACAGCTCCCTCTCCCCCCAGGGTGTCTTGCATGGCAGGGCAGCCTCACCTGCTCCAGAGAGGAGGTGAGGAGGGGAGAAGGCACCTCTTGTCCCCATGTCCCCAAGGCTGGGGTCATGAGAAATCACATTTTTCCTTGCCTACACATCCGCTGTGCCTTTTTTTGAAGTAAGACTGCAGGGTCGAGGCCGTCTCAAAGCACTTAGCTATAGTGTTACAATAACGTAAGTGATAAGTAGGAGTAAATACAGTATTTCAGTGTTACTGGAAATTGAATGTGAAGGGTCCAGCTGGAAGAGAATGCCATTTTCCAGATTCCCAGTTCATTAGCCTCTCACTCGGCCCCTCCTTCTGTCTTCTCAGAAATCAGTATAAACCCATCACTCAGGTCTTCAGCGCAACGACTGTCTCAAGCCCAAACGTGGGGCTTGACTGAAGCCCCCAGACGACCCTGGGCTGAACCACCAAAGGACTGTGGGACCACTCTGGGACGGCCCTGACCCCAGCGTGTGAGAGCCTGGGCCAGGCGTTTCCCCATGGAAGGAGTGCAGGCAGGCTGCGGAGACCAGGCAGCACCAGGAAACCTTCCATCCTGCTGTGGCAGGGGTGAATGTCACCACCCTGATTGAAAGATATTTCCTTGATGGAAAGATATTTCCAAACACTCCTTCTGCCATAGCAATCATGGGTTCTATAATACAGAAAACAAGCAAGCTGGCAAGCAAAACAGAAAGAGAGGGGCTTAGTTGCTGTTCCCCTGAAAAATAAGCAGAGCTCCCAAGAGGTCTGTAAGAACTTTCAGTATTAGATACTAACTTTACACAGAAGGCAGTCAGACTGCAACCTGCAAGGACACTGATTTCAATAGGAATTAGAAGTCAGGCACCAAATTACCTTTGAAGACCTGGGCTTTAATTACTGCTGCCACAGAAAGCAGTGTAAAACCTGCTGACGACCAGCTAATGCCTTGTGGGAGCTTTGCAGACACTCAGCAATGACTGCCTCCGCTCTGAGGAACACATGACATCAGACTGGAGGGGAAAAAAAAAAGGAGTTAAGTAGAAGTTGAACAGTGTCAGCCTGCGTCGCTGAGTAAGAACAGACCTGCTAAATGGAAACACATTGAAATACTAATTAAAGTCACAGAGCCCTATCAGCCATCTAGCGAGATCCACAAATCCCTGGTGTATTAGATCACACATTTGGGGATCGAATCTGACATCTTGGAATCTTGGACAGGTGACAGGAGGCTGTGTAGATGCTTTACCTGTCATCCAGGTCCTCCACCATGTTAGCAATGTGCTTTTGCTTTCCGTGAAACTGCGGCAGAGGGTTTAGATCAGTGTCAGATTAAGAGGGCTAAATTAGTGTGGGGTTCACATTGTGTCCCGAAAATGACTGAGTGTTGTTTTGGTATTTTAATTTTAGTAAAAACACAGACTGGCAGGAAAAACCCCAGTCTGTCATCCCAGTAATGCTTCACATTGGCTCATTTACTGGTAGTACTTTGCAAGAGGGAACACCTTACGGAAGCCTGGGAATTTTGGAATGGAGGCAATGACTAATTCCAAGTTGAAAAAAATCTGCTGCGTTGCATGTAGTTTTCTGTTATTTTCCTGAAACAGGAAAGATAACAAAATCAGAGTAGTGGGAACAGCATTAAAAAGGAATTTGAAGATACTGTTGGAAACTTATAAAAAGACAGTAAAAGCCAGCAAGTTTTAGAAAACATATTAAAAAAAAAATTGTAGATAGTAGATACATGACAGCAAATGTCATCATGTCTCAGGATAATAATGCTATCACATCTTTGTATTACTCTCACAGTCCTGTCAAAGGACTTTTCTGGTTCATTATTCAAAAACTTCTTTGTAATTAAGCATTAAAACGCTGAAACTGCCATGTTCAAGCAAAGACTACACCAAGTCCATTTTCATGCTATCAACATTTCCCAGATTGGCTTCTTAAAGGAAAAACGCACTAAACAACTACCAGGTAATCTGCTTGCAGAGGAAATTCTCCCTCTCTCCTAAAACAATGAGGGTCTTAAAAACATGGTTTCTATCCATTTAAAATTGTTTTTTAATCCTTGCTATTATGGCTCCGACTGCCGTAATTAGCTGTAAGCACTCAATCAGCTTTGAATCCCAGCCGTCTAATCAATCAGATGACATGCATATGTCTGATATGTATATCCTTATGGTCTCAAACTTCACTCTTACCCTCAAAAAATATTTGCATTTTCTACAATTGAGTAGAAAAAACATACAGCTTTTGTCATGTGAAGTTTTACATATTTCAGTACAATGAACACAGACTTTAAGTCCTAATTATGCACACCACGCAATCTGAAAAAAAGTCCACGCTGTGTTTTCAGTGAGAGTTGTTGAAAAGAGGGAAACGGAACAAATGCTTTACAGAGGCGCTGCTTCCTTTAATAATTTGTGCCACATAAAGAATACTTTTCACACTAGGTCATTCAAGAGAGATTTTGGTGGAATGCGATCATTCAGTTTATGCAGCAGAACCAAGCTACCACGATTTAATTCTGCTGCGTCCTCAATTTTTATATTGTGCACCCATCAGTTGTTAAAGCATAGCTCCTGCTAAGCTGGAAGCACGAAAGAAAGAGTCTCAGGTCACTTCTGAAAAGCTTGAAAATGTTTTACTGACATATTTGTAGCAGATACATTGCAGGAAGTATCGCTGGATTCAAGAGAGAACTGAATGACCCTTCAGAGACAAGATTTTGTTAGTTCAGGATTTTGGTTGGGCCGTATAAAATTGATCATGGTTTGTTTTTTTTCTCCAGCTCCAGGTCATTCATTCCAGGCATTTTGACGAAGAATAAACCAGAGCAATTACGCATTCATGAGCGGGATGCTGAGGGCTTCACTTGGAAAACTGAAGGCTGATAACCAAAGCAAGCATCAAGTGTCTTTCCCAAGGCCACTGCATAGCGATGAAAACTCTGCATCTTAGAGCACGTACTGCAGACAGCCTAGTGCTGCTCTTTAAACCGCTGCAGGTAAAATGATGGATTTAAAATAACCAGCCTCTTCATCTGTTGGGGTGCGGTAGACCTGTACAGTGCACAAAACCTAACGTGTACTCTATAATGAAGAGCTTTGTGCTGCGAAGAGGCAGAGCTTGGCAGATCCTATTTCAAAGTTATCTTTAATGCGAAAACCAAGAAACGTTCTCCAATTGTATCCATTACAATAAAGTCGCTGGATGATAAAGCCTGCTACCTAAATCATTTCAGTCAGGTATGGGAAATCAGATCCCTATGAGGCTTGAACGCACACAAAATGCAAATCGCTCCCAACTGCCTCTAATATATGCATGTTTATATACGTCCTGGCTTTCGGATAGAAGGTGTCATTGTGAGCTCTGCTGCGGAGCCTGATGTAACCCGAGTGCAGGGAAACGCTGACTCGGAAAGATGCACCACAAAGAGCCCGGCTCTGCAAGTGCTCCTTCTCATGGGTCCTTCCACAGGCCACCCGGCTGCCTAAGGACTACTCTCTGGAGAAACGACTCCATACGAAACACTGTACTAATGACATCAGGGAGAATGCTGCTGTCTCCAGCTAGCTGGAGAGTATTTGCATTGTGGAGGCAAATCCTAAGTGTTTGAGGGATTAGGCTAAAAGCTGGGAATGGCTTGTCAAAATAGTCCTGAGCTCATTTGAAAAGTCACTTATTGAGACCTTAATAATGTCACACCTCCATGCAGAGAAAGTGCTCCTTAGCACAGCACAGCGGCAGCAGGCACGCCGCCTTTCACGTGCGGAGAAAGGCTCGGGGTACATGATTTCATCTTGCTGAAAACAAGGAAGCCACTAGCAGAAGCTCTAATAGCATTGGATCTGGCCCAAAATACTTCACCTTGTGGAGATTTGCGTTGAATGGAAGTTGTTCATTCCAAGTCCCTGCAGATTTCTAAGCCAGCTGAAAACTGCAGTTTGAAAAAAACTGAAGGGCTGTTCACAACACGAGGTTGTGAAGGAAGGAACAGTAGGCTGCACACAAACCGTAAGTGCTCATTTTAGGCTATTTCATTCAAATAATAACACTATACTTTATTCAGGACATATGTGGCTAGCGCATGTTTACGACAAAAGCAGTGCCGTGCATCAAACAGAAGCAGAATTGTTTCAGAGGCATTGCAACATACGTTATCCAGACACGCTCCAGCTGGACAGATTCGTGAGAGGAATAGGTAAGAGCTGGTTCCAGTTATTATAGGTGTCATTCTAAAAAATTAAATAGCTGTTAAGTGCGTAGGTTCCCTTCTCCTCCCTCCCCTCCCGCCTGCCCCTTTCGTTAAATAAATCCATCAAGTCCTCTTTCCCTGGGTGGATTTCTTCATCACCGATTCCATTGTTCTGGGATGGAACGGAACAGAACAAAGGTTACCAGATTGTATTTCTAAATCACTCATCTGCTCTGCAGAAAACTCAAAAACTCAAGAGAGTTTAAATATGCTTAGACGCTATTAAAAAGCAATCTGGCCATATTTTTTTTTTTTTAAAAAAAAAGGAGGGGAAAAAAAAAAGCATGCCACCAGCTAAGCCAATCATCCCAATTCATTTGGATATTTAACAAAAACTTAACTTCAAGCATATTCCTATACTTCATTTATTTCACTGGTACATCATTAAAGACCACTGTTGCAGGCGTCTTGTTCTCTGTCTCTCCTTGAAGAGAGTCTCTCTATTTTCAATTTTATGTTTGTAGAGAAGACACCCAGCCAGGTAATGGCTGGTGTAACATTTTATCTTCACGCTTTCTTCTGGAGCCCGCAGAGGAGCTAAACGAGGGAACAATGTGCTCTGACGCTCCCTGCGGATTCCAAGATACATTCAAATGGTGAGCTCTGACAAACCCATCCCGCTCCTCGGGTTTGTTCAGCCTACTGGAAAAGTAAAGGAACACAATCAAAGGCTCTGCCGCGCTGCATTCCCTCCAGAGCCTCAGGAGGCCTCTCCGGGGGCCTCTTTCCCAATGAAAAATGCCAACCATCGTGCAGCATGACTAAGTAGCCAGGCGTTTTTAAATGTGTTTCTCCACATCTAGGGAGTAAAGATAATCAGTCAGAACATCATTGGGCCTTTTAAGGGTTATCAGGAAGGAGCATACCTGAAAAAACAAAGACACCACTTCGGAATGTCATGAACTATGTGTTTTTCAATTCTCATCCAGGTTTTTTTTTTTTTTTTTTTGCTTTTCAGCAAAATATTGCACAAATTTCTGCCTCTTCCAGTCTCTCTCCTTCACCAAGCATGGTGAAACTTGAATTATTAGAATATTCTTACTATATTAACAGAGTTCGCGGGAGTCAGAAACCTCAAGCAGTTAATTCACATATTTTATAACCAGAAGCTGAAACACAGCTTTAGCCATTGTGAGGCAAATAACTCACTGCCCACAGTAAGAAACAGAGGAAAACTCTGTTTAAGCACTGTTTGTTTAAAATGAAATCATAGTAATACTTTGAAAGGGAAGAGGCTATAATAAGAATGGAAAACCTACTACAGTTACTAGAGAAGTGAATCAAACCTCACCAACTGATTTCAGAGTGGAATCCAGACTCCCAGAGTCACTAAACCTTACAGAGAAATAAAACTAATTACACTTCAGCATTTCTAGACCTTGAGATTTTTAATCACATATACAGTCTTGCTTAACAGTTCATTCACTTTATGCAGGCAAGTTACAAGTTTTTGTGGAAGTGTCTGGAAGTGCATCTAGAATGCATTGCCTGTCCACCATTTTATTTACAGGTTTTTTTCCCTCAAATGAAAATCAGTAGCTAATAAATCAAAGCATAGTTACACAAACACAAAAATACAATCATTAACATTTTACTGGATACAAATGATAAGCATGAGGAAATGTCCATGTACACTCACTGACATGAACTTGTGTTAGTTTGCTATTAATATAATGATACTCTGGAATGATGGTCATGTAACTGAAAGACAGATGTGGATTAAAAAAAAAATAGAGAGCCACTCATGTTTGACATGATCTTATACTGAGATAAATATCTATACACAGTGATATGATCATGTATACTCACATGTGGTCATATCGGCTTTTTTTTTTTCTGACAAGGTATTATCATCAAGGTAGTTGAACCTCCTCAACAAAGCTTGCTTGGATCAAGTACCAGATACTATTACCTAAAGCACTGGATGATACAGAAACAATCTGTGCAAGTATAGCAATTTTGAGTCAGAAAATTTTTAAAAAGTAGTATTTACAAAGGTAACTTTTAAATTCAGTGATTAAATTAAGACTCCAGTCTTCATATTCCAAACATCTGATCATTTAATTTCTTACTTTTGGCATTTTGCTCTCCTCTCTCCACTCCTTCTCCCCACCGCAAATATCAGCCGATGTTTAAAGTAAACTATCACAATTAAAACTCTTCAAAAAAAAGCAAAACAGTAAGTTATTCACCTTGTGCCAAAAAAAAAAAAAAGAAAGCAGCACTAGAACATTACTCAAAAGATTCCATAAATCCTTCATAATTAAGGAAAGTTCCAGGAGCAAAAAGAACTTATACAACTTGTAGAACATGGGAGGAGAAATAGGGGAAAGAGGAGACATTTATCCCTTGACTTTTTTTTTTTTTGTCTGAACTTCATTTGCAAAAAGCTCCTGGTACTTTTCCCAATGTTTCCACACCTCTGTCCTCTGGCACATATGGTTTAATATACAAACAATTTAAATAAAACGTCAAATTCAAATTCCCACCATAAATAATTCCACTCTTATGAAAAGTGGTGGTTTTTAGCTATTTCAAAACTAGTCCTGCCAGGCTAGCCATTTGGTTAGGACTCAGAAGTAAGAGGATTCTTACAAAAATTTGGTATTCTATTTTTATCCTTGTAACAATTTCATACAAATGATATCTAGACAAAACCCTTTTCACTGATACTTTCTTTCTTTTGTATACACTACCCATAGGTTATAACCATATAGGCTGTGGGAGAAACAGACCCCTGGAGCTTTTCTGTGTTTTCTAGTGGTTCTACGAGCCTGTTGACTTTAATGAATTTAAACGGAAAATAAAATCTCTTAAAGTCCTTACTCTAAATGGTAGATAAACCCTCTAGCCTTTTTCTTGGTGGAGTGTTATCATCCATCCATATTATAAGATACTGCATTTCTTCTCAGCTTTAAATCAGAGGTTGCCAATACTGTCTCATTTTCCTTCCATCTTGTTTTTTCAAATTCCAGCTCATTTGGTGAAGAGAGCTCATTGTTTTACCTCCTTGCTGAAGTTGGTCTTTTCACACTGGTCAGGTTTGGAAAGTCAGAATACTGAGTGCTTCTCTAGGTCAGACTGGTACTAATTAGAGTATGGAGTGGAACCAAGCTGGTTTGATGTAGAGTTTGGACTGATTGATTTTCATGCTGGGTCGGAGATCTGGTCATCTCGGATGGTTCAGGAAACTGGGTGGGGAGTGGTAGCCATTTCCATGCCAGAGTCTCTTAACAGCAAAAATACAGAAGAGAAACTGAGAGAATGAAAAGAAGACTTGTGGTTGAATGAAGGGAACTTCCATGTCCCTGAGCGGTGGCATTGTTCACTGAATTTGTGACAGTTGACAGAGAAACGGAGCTTGCTGAAAAATTGTTTGAAGGTGTTGTATTTGTTCCATTGGAATCACAGTAGATCTAGAATGCAAGGGGGAGGAAAAATAACAAAAAGGAGGTTTTGTGGATTATTTTTTTTTCTTTTTTTTTTTAAAAACAAACAACAGAAGACAAGTTAGTTGTAATGAAGAATGTGTAGCACCGCTCACAGTACTCAGATACCATACACACAATTGCTCATGCCTCTCATTGTGCAGCTCAGGACAAAGACATTTTGAATTGCATGCATGGGATTTGTTAAACAACTAAATCTAACACTTCTCTAAATGTTTCTCTGTTGTTACCTAGCTATCACTTTATCAAAACTCTCCACTAAAACAAAAGTTAGAATAGAATAGAGAAGTAGGTTTCAAAAACTTCACACAAAAAGAAAAAAATGCAGATGTAAAGCTATGCAAAAATCTTGGATAAACAAGACTTTCAGACAACTGCATGAATTCATCGTCTTTGCAAACTAAGCCACAAACAAAAATATGAACAAACAGTGAAGAACCTACTGATACTGTTTCTGGGGCTGGTTTGGAAATTCCTTTCAAGCAACGGTGGGGCTTATGTGAGCGGACTAAATATTGCAGCCTCTCACATCTCCTATCTTGCCATGGTAGTGCTGAGCTGCAGAACTTAACACAATGGAACTATACTGACTAAATCATAACCTATCTGCTTGCAAGAGTATACAAATAGGAAATGCTGTGGAAAGACCACATAATATTAGCAAATTAAAAAAACGCTAACAGAAAGGAAAAATCAAAAAATTCATGTTTTTCCCCTCCCTAACTCTGTATTATATGCACAGAACATAAAAATTTGCACCCCATATAGCTTCAGTATCAAGCTACTTCCTACCCATCCACAGGAAAACTTTCAAAGCCAAGCTAACATGTTCTTTTTTTCCAGTGAAAAAAAGCATGTCATATACGAAGATGAAAAGCAATAGCAAGAACCGCATATTTGCTCCCCTGAAACAAGCATAGTTTAGCAAGCTTGGCTTCAGCTCTATGGCAGCAAACTTGTATTACAGCAGAGCCTTCTGGTAAGCTCTGATAGAGGTAGCTGAAGTAACAGAAAATGTCTTTTTTTTAAACCAGAGCAGTTAGTTTAATAAATAATGCTGTCCATAAAAGGCGCCCTTATTGTTTCATATCTCTAGTGCTGCTGAGAAGATTAATTTTCTTTAGCCGAAAAAATAATTATAGTCCTTTAATGCTGAAGCCATGTGGTCAGTGTTAATTTTATTAAAAAATTGCATGAGCATTTTCTTTAAGTGTTTTCTACGAAAAAAAGCATATCCTAGAAAAGTATCAGGATGGCGTAAAGCTTCTGGTAGTCAGGGGTTTTGGCAGCCAGCAACATGCTGGAAGCCATTTAGGACTGCAGGATAAAAATCGCTGTGTGGAAGTTTCTGTTGAAACCAGTCCGAAAGTGATCAATAATGAATTGCCCAGTTAACAACCCACAAGCTGAATAAGAGGCAAGCCCCAACCCGCCCTGGAATTTTTTCAGTCTTCATTCAAAGTCTCCGCTGCTGTTTCACACATGGTTCTATATTTTTAGAGTTTTCTTCGCTTTAAGCTGAAAGCCTGGTTTCTGGATAGGGTTTGGGGGTTTTTTTTGTTTGTTTGTTTTTTGGGTTTTGTTTTTCTTGGTGGAAGGTAAAGGGCTTAGAGCCCAGTTCCACAATATCACGATAGATGGGACCCCGGACAGATCTTTTTAACGAGCATGTGACAAATACCGGTAACCCAAAGGGTCTGATCCTGCTCTCATCACCGCCAAGGGCAAGACTCCCCTGAGCACAGCGGAGAAGGTATAATGCCCTTACTTATAAAGAACGGGGGGGGAAGAATATTTAAAACAATCTCCAGCAATCCTTTCGCCGTTTGTTTTTATGATATTGCGTTATTGACCCTTTTCAAAAGGTGGTCCCTAGGAAAAAGGCATCGATGCGGTATCCGGGAGCCCCTCTCGGTTTGACCGAAAAGCAAATCACCACCGCCCTCATTTATTATTGCCTTTGCACCAAGACCAAGACTTGTCCAGCCCAGGCCCCCAAACCTCCCGCTCCTGCCGTGGGGCCGGACCCACGGCCCCGGTGAGGGGGAAGGATTCAGACCAGGATCTCGCCGCCCTCCGACTGTAACGCTGGAAGCTACGTCGGGTTTGGAGCCATGGTTCCCCTTCTTTGCAGCGGGGGGAACGAACGCCCCTTCGCCGCTCACGCCCTCCAGGAGCCCCCGAGAAGAAACGCGGCGAACTCCCAACTTCGTTATTTGGTTTTTTGGGTTTTTTTTTTTTGGTTAATTTGAGCGGGGTAACCCGCGCCACCGCCATGCCGGGGCGCTGGCCTCGGGCGGGCGGCGGGGACGAGCCCACCCGCGGGCGGCGGGGCGCCTCCCCAGCCGGGGCTGCCTGGGCTCGTTCCCCTCGCCCCGCCGCCGCCCCGGGGCGGGGGAGCCGCCCACCACCCACGGCGGGCTCCGGGCGGCGAGATGGCGCCGGCCACCCCTCACGACCTCCCGCCCAACGGCTCCCCAGGAGAAGCCCACCCCCCATCCCCGCGCCTGAGGCTGAGCGCGCGTGGTGGTGGCGGCGGCGATGGTGGGGGCTGTGTCTCGGCGTGGCCGCTTTCCAGCCCCTCACACACGGGTGGGGAAGCGCCGAGCCACTGCGGGGCTCACCTGCGTGGGTAGGAGGAGAGCCAGGAGCAGGAGCCCCAGGCCCAGCCGCGCCGCCAGCGCCGTCCCCATGCCCGTCCGCTGCTGTCCCACCGCCGGCCCCGCTGCTGCTCCTGCCGCTGCTCCGGCCGCCGTGACTGCGGGCGAGAGGGATGCGCCGGCCCCGCCGCGCCCGGCCTTTTTATGGCAGCGCCCGCTGCCGCCGCCTTCCCCCTCCTCCGCCCCGCAACTCTGCTCCCGCCCCTCCGTGTCCACCGCCGCGCAAGTGGCTGCCACCCCCTGGGCCCCTGTCGCCCCCCGCCCCCGGGCCGGGCTGGGCCAGCTCCCACAGCTCCTGCTCGGGTCCCTCTGGCCCCTCTTGGACCGGCCCCAGAGGTGTGTTTCCCACTCCCGTTCAGGTCTTACAGGGGGTGGTGGCTTTGTCGTGTTCTGGCGTGGGCCAGAACCGGCACAGGGCTGCAGAGCTTGAGTTGCAGTTACTCCAGGACAACGCTTATGTTTATAACGACATCAGTCTTTTTTACTAAAAAAACACCACCCCACAACCAAGTCATGGGGGAGAAGAAAATGTAAGGGCAGCTGTAAGTAATTCCGAATGATGGGAACAGTGGGTGAAAGGCTGAGTTAACATCCCGTCTTGTTAAGGGCTGCTGCACCACCAGCGCTCGGGCTTCAGACCACAGGTTGCAATTTCAAGCACTCTTTGGATGTAAATATTTTATTATTACCATTATTTCTTAAAGAGCAGGAAACCGGTGTAACAAGTGGAACAGAAGGTTCTTCCAGCCTCCGCATGTGTGAGGTTCCAGCTTCTGGAACAGTAAATATTGTAGTTATATTGTATTTCCTCTCTTAATAGACTCCTCTCATCTTAATAGACTGTAGATAGATTGTGCCAGTGCCTCACCAAATGAGACAGGTATCTCAGTGTACAGACAAATTAACAAAGCCAGTCTGTGTCCACTTCATAAGCTATAAAAAGAGACACTGATGCGCTGATTTTATAGTGACAAAGCGGTTATTTCCATTTCAAAGAAGAGGAAGGTGTCCCGTTAGCTCAGACTAATCAATGGATTTTAAGATCGGATGCGTTCATGTTTATCTCGGAACAAAGCGTGAGGAGGAGATATCCACGTTTAGCACTACATAACTCTGCCATCTCCAGGGGCAGGACTGCTTTTCAGGAGTTTCCAAGGGTATTGCTAGAATTCGGTCCCAAAGCACAGGAAACATGGAGATGCAGCGCAGAACAGGATGCTGGGACTTGTGTCAGGCAAAATATAAAATTCTAAACCAAGTTGCACATGAATTACTTCAGAATGCTCTGTCACAAAGCCATAGTTATTTTGTTTTTCGAGGAATAAAGGCATTTTGCAGGCTGTACCACCCAAAATACCAATCTTTATTCTACACCAAGACGAAAGATCTTCTGAGAGCTACACAAAGCCTGAAGCGCTCCTGAAGTATCATTTCCCTGGTTTTTATAAATACCTGGTCGTAGTCAGAGTCCAGTTCCTAACTATTAGAGGCATAGTCTATGTGTAGGGTAACTATGGGAATAGTCATCAAATTAAGGGTCTTAGGTCTCTGCATATTCACTCGTCGTCTGCTGAAAGCCGGTTACCAGAAGATGAGTTTTCATGGTTACAGAGATATGAGAATAGAAAAAAGGAAACCGTGATTGACCTAAAATAAAAAAGGGGTGATGAAGCTGAGAACTTTCCTATTACTATTTTTCCTCACATAACATTTTGCTTTAGTTGTCACAGTCGAAATGAGATCACAAATGGGAAGGAAGGTCACCTTTCCACTCAGGAAACATGCCTAACTCTACAAAAAGGTGAAGTTCCCTATGAGAGGTCACATGAATCATAGCGATAAAGTGAGGGCTCAGGTGGTTTCACCACCAGATCCCCTGGAGGAGAAGCACAAGGAAGGGAATCCAGTTAGGGCTCTATGACAGCCAAAGCGAAGAACATCCTAGTGTAGAGCTGCCAGAGATGGTTTCCATTATAAATCTCTCCCGCCTTGTTTGGGAGAAAAGGAAGTGATACAGCTGTTCCATGATCCCATAGGGACGATAACCGGCTGTTGCAAGTTAAAGCAGCAGCTGAGACACATTAAAGTAAAAGCTGGGACAGATGAGAACGAGGGAATAACTATCAGATGGCCTTTCCTATTCTCTCGACCCTGTGCACCTTACCTGAGGTCTGGAGCCATGTCTGCAAAGAATGAAGATGACGCACAGGTCTTGTAAGGTGACCTGAACCAACACAGCATTATACAGCTGCTAATTATTATTATATAGGGTGTTGCACTTTTGGCGTTTCAACAAGTTTCAGTGAAAATGGGGATATCTTTCTTTTTGCTAAGAAATATTATTAAGTCTGTTCCTTTAATAGCATTTTAAATAAAGAAAAATACAGAGGTTTTAAAACATTTGGCAAAAATGATGAATTACTGAAATAAAACTGTTATGTTTATGTTCTGAGGACAAAAAACATGGTTTTCTGAAATATTCCTGAAATACTAATGCAAATAAGGAGATGTACTGGCAGCAAGGAAGAAGCACTAAAAATATCTTAAGCCCAATGTTTTCTTTGAAACTTTTGTCATTGGAAATGATAATTGTAATGCCTGTGTTACACTATATTTCTACAACCAGCTCTCCCCATTCAGGAAAGCTGCAATATTATTGATTCCTCCTGAACACATAAATCATCTGCACAGCTAATTCTGAAATTTTTACTTTTTTTCAGCTGAAGTCTATAATGAAGTCTGCAAAAGATGTATCTGAGCAAGAGACCAGGACCCAATATATGGATTTTTCTACGAGATGAGAAACACTGTAATTGAGTTGAGAGCTGTACAAAAGCGAAGCACTGCTATCTGGTGGCCAAAAGGCACTTCTGATTTTTTTCTTTCAGAAAAGACAATATACTGTCTCAATTAAACATCCTTTGATAGCAGTTTGCTCTAACAGCTTTCACGATGCTGAGATACGTTGTTAAATATTATTGTTAAATCCTCATTGTTCTGCTTCATTTATTTTTTCTAGGTCAGAACAGTACTCAGCACCTCTCCCAGTTAAATACATAATATTTGATGAAAAAGCTTAACCAAGGGAGAAAACTACTTTGATCTTTTGGGTTAAATGTAAGTTCATCTGTATATTCCACCAGTGACTTTTAAGTTGACTGAACTTTGCGATAGTCAAAACTTTCATTCTAGCAATCAGAAGCAAAACTTGTGCTGCTTTGTATAATGCATTAATTAACAAGATCAGCTAAAATGACTGGCAGAAAAAAAAAATAAAAATCAGTCATCTCTAAAAGGAAGCAGAGAAGTAGTCTCCACGATGGATAAGTAATGTATTTAAATTTGGACAAGTTTTAGCAAAATTAGTGTAGCCAGAGAATTGAGTGGAATTCATGAGGACTAAATTTAACTTAACCATTAATTTACTCTTGCCTTTTAGCTGCTAGTCTTGATCCATCTAAGCTTAAATATTTTAGGAGCATCAATTGCCAACAAGAATCACTGGATCCTGTGCTCCCAAACAGCTCTTCACTCTCCTTGGCTGTACATGGACTGGAACTTATCCCATCCCAGGGTCTTCACCCATTTTAAGCTCACGCTAGAGTGCACTGCAGCTCTCAATACTCACCTGGGTAATACCTAATTATGAGTTATTTTGGTTAACCCCCATCTGTGACCAATTTATGCGTTTGTATCTTAGCACCTGATCTTTTTTCAGAGGACAACTTTGAAGAGAGAAATCCAGCTTTCCCGTGTGTATCGACTAGCCCGTATACGCTGATCTATGCTGACATCACCTGGTGATAAGTTTCTTTGATGTCCTTTTTTGCCATGTGGATTTTGCCTTGAGAAACTCACAGTTCAATGTTTTCTAATACATAGGAACGCTAGTTTTTCATAAGCTGGGCTGGTCCTTCTCTTGCTACTTCTTTAGCAGAAAGGACCTATCTTGCAGCAGCAAGAGAGCTCCAGCCATATAACCAAACTTGCCAGCTTTTTTGAAGCACCCTTCCTGACAGTTGCACATTCACTATCGTTGCAGAACAAGACGGAAATGCTGTTGGGAGCTGCCTGGTTGAAACTGGTTTTAGACAACTGGACAAAGCTGTTTGTTATGTGTCTTGGGTAAGAACTCAGAATATATATTGAGGAGTACATTCCCTCTTTCACTGGAGGGTTTATATTTAATTCATGTTAGTAGAACTTTTAATGGAAGGTATGACTGGTGGTACTGTAAATCTCCACTTGGTAATAAATGTTGATCGCGTTCAACTATACATGTCTCCAGACATGGGCCTTGCTGCCATGATCCAGACCCTCATTACACCAGGATTCCATCAGTGCTGTGGTTTCCTTTCTGTGTCTATCCGAGGCAAAAAGCATCAGGCTACTGAATTAGAGGTGTATATAGTCATGGAAGTAAACAAAGCCATGATTTCCAACCCTGGAATCATAAGCCTGGAAGTCTGAGCAGAAGTGAAATTGTGATTCCAGAAAAAGTCTCAGGAAGAAAAGCTTAAGAGTTGCTGCTCATGGATCTTTTGACTTCTGGGTAGACTTCAAGGGATGGTGTCAGCTTACACAATTAGGTGTGGCTTCAGATCTGCTTAAAAGCACACCTTTCTCCCTAAGTCAAACAAACTCTTGGGTGACATCAATATAAACAAATTTAATGGTAGCAGAGCCTGTTCTTTGGCCTTGAGGCCAACTGACATGTCTAGCCACGTCTATTAAACTCTCGTAGCCTCCAGAAAAGGGTGGCTGATTCTAACCTGCCTATTGGTAGGTAGTTGTCCCTGGCCTGGGCCAACCCCTGAATCGTGCTCAGGAAACGCCTGGGATCATGCTACTTGGTATGGGACAAAACCAAGACAGGGCTTTCCCTCAACTCATAAGGCATCATGTCAGACAACAGGCCCATAGACACGAAGAAGTAAAAACAATCAAAGGTAATTTTCTCCATCTTGATTTGAGGCAGGTTTAAACATGATTGCCAGAAAAAAAAACAGTGAAGGGTACTCCACAGCCCGTAGGCTTCCTGTTTCTTTGACAAACTATCTTTGCAGAATATTTCTCTTAATACAAAGTCTTCTTTGCTGCAAATTTAAAGTAATGAATTATTACATTGCCATAGCGAAGGGCACAGATAATAATGATGGCCGGATTTGTAACAAAGTGTTTACCAGTTGAAAACATATCAAACACTTCACACTGAGAGGAGGAAGGACAGCAGCCGTCTATATCTAAGTGAGTCTCCCTGGAAACCCTTGATAGATGATGAAGGTAAACAAGTGCTTCTATGACGTAATTCATCTCATTTCAACATAGATATCTGAAACAGATTAATCACATCCTGGACATGCCTACATCACTGGCTATCAAAAGAGTGTAGACTATTAGCTCAGACATTTGCCACTATATTTTCCCTTATTTTGGGGAACAGGTTCAGTTCCTTCAACCTTTCTTCATAGGATTTCTACGCATTTTTGTCTCTTTCCTTTGTACTCTCTCGAATCTGTCTTCATTAGATCACATTGTCCAAAGTAGCAGGCTCTACTCAAGCTGAGAGTTCAGCATTCAACAACTCCGTTGATGCAGCTTAGAAAGAATTTTGTCTTTTTTTTGCAACTTCATAATGTTTGTGGTCTGATGCAATTCTGAGATTATCTCACTTCATTTCTTGAACAATAGTGCAATATTATCACTTTTACCATCTCCTTGAATTTTCCTTCTATGATAAGACTTATTACTAATTGCAATTAGTGCAACCAAGTTCTCACCATTAGCTTGAGCACTAGCTCTGTACGTCTGTGATTTCTCCCATTGGATATGATATTCTGTATTACCTCCCTTATCAGTGGATGAAAATTTAGTTAGCTATCCTGATATTATACTAATACTTCATTCTGCTTCTTTCCAAACAAATGAAAAAATGATCATCCTTATTAGTAATTTTAACACCATAATTAGTTTATGACTGCTGGGATTTCTTCTATCCCTGATACCTTTCAAGTCCTATGTTTTTAGCCCTGCCTACCAAGCATTTTTTCTGATAACAGTGGAAGTCTTTATCTTCTCTTGAGAAGTGTTGAAAATCTGTATCTTGCAATTTGAATATAGTATTCTTCCATTTCCCTTTTTTGTTTGTTATTGTTTGCTTATTTTTGTACTTACTTACTGCCTTCTCTTTGCCACTAGATGGGGCAGATTTTTACCCACAGTTATCAAAAAGATAGTCTATATAAAAAGAGAGCTGCCTTACGGAGTACACAGTTTCAGAATTCATTCCTAGTCATGACTGCTGCACGGCATCCTGAAAGGCTTTTTCTTTTGTAACCTTTTCTGGGTAATTTCTAGTTTGACTACAGGACAGGCAGAGAGAACAACAAAATAAGAATGAACCGTAGAGAAACATGACGAACAGGAACAGAGAAAGTTGGAGCTGTTTATTTTAGAAGATAAAATAAAAACAAATATGATTAAAAGGTGTACAAATGGACAAGTTCTAGAAGGTAGATCATCTCTTCTTCCCATTTCATCATAGGAAAAGGGACCAGTCTAGGATTTGAAAAGATCAACTGCTGAAAGGAAGCATGTATCGGGTATCACTAAGAGTGTTAAGACTTCATGTATCTTTTAGATGGTGAACTCTTTGTCACAGGGTATCATTAGGCAAGGCACACAGGAGGAGTGGTCACATAGTGATGAGAACATCCAGGGTTTAAATAGCAAGTGTTGCAAGGGCACGCTTACCTGGGGGACAGATCATCCCAGATCTTCCTACTGTGTGATTTATACATCTTTTATACCTCTGGAGCTGCACACTGTGGAAAGGACGAGCCTTTACACCAAACAATGATTATTCTGATATTCCATCCTTCCCTATTGCACCTTTATTTATATTATTTCTTTTTTTATATCAAAGGTGTATTGAAACCTATGGATACATTTTTATTTCCTAATGCAGTAATGTTTATAAATGCTAATCAAGGCAACTTGTTCCCTTAGCCACAATGGAGGCTGAAGTACTTTGAACAGCCTTTTTCCTGCATTTAAGACCAAACCTGAAACAAACCATAATTTTTTAAAAAAAAGAAAACTTGAATTGTACATAGATGAAGGAACAATCTAACTTTCCTCATTGGAAATTAATTATGTTTAAGATATATGCATGCAAAGACTTGCATGCATATATCTTGAATTCATTACTACCAATTACAGAAGAGAACATTGTATTCTAAATAGTAAAGCCATTAATCTGATGAGAATATAGAGGAAACACAGAAGTAAACAAATAATTCAAACTAATTAACATTTGCTCATGGAATGTGTAATTTTATGGCTAATAAGTAAGGTTCAAATAACAAACACTTAATTGATTGCTTTTCCTTTCTATTGCATTTGCCACCTGCTGTTAGTGGTAGCTAGATAAATCCTAGAGCAGCAACCAAAACCAGCAGGACCTGAGCGTGTTCGCTACAGAATGAATGAAAGCCTGGCTTAGGAAACAGCGCATTAACTTTTCCTACAAAAAAAATATCGTGTTTTAGATAATTGGCAAGCAATAAAGTGAGGGAAAAACAAACAAACAAATCTCATTGCAAACCTTTCACCAGACTGGGGAGTTGAAGAATTAGCAGTGGAACTGTGGAGCCTTTAATGTCTGAGCAGCTGGATTGAATACCAGGCTGACTGAGGGAAGTTACTCACCAGTTTCCTCACATTTGCTTAACCGCTGATGTAACATCGATTTTCACTGGCAAGGAAGCTATGTATTTCTGGTTTAGGTGGGTCACCATGCTCTGACTTATTAGGGTGGCCTCTATCAGCTTCTTTAGCGCTGGTCAGAGCAGCCTGCACTGCCCACCTCCATTTTCTTGCTCATTACGGCACAATGTGGCCTCCTACTGTAAAAGAGGATAGGCAAATTAGTCGCGTAGTGAAAAGGATGGGGTGAAAAAAGAAAGTTACTTTAGCAAGTGCCTATTTTTCCATCACTTAAGGAAATATAAAACAATACCTGAAACTCATCCACCTTACCTTGCTCATTTAATTATCCATCCATAACGTCAAAGATGAGTTTTCAAGGAATAAGTGGGCTGGAAGCGAAGGTGCTTTATGAGACCTCACTCACTTTTGGAAAGGCATTCTCTGTGCAGGACGCCAAGGTGGCTGCAGGAAAAAGTGGGCAGAAGTTCATAATGCAGTCGTTATTGCAATAAATGAAATAGCAACACAAGGAGTTGGTAAGTGGAGAGAGATAAAGCCAAGTTTCAGTGTACGTGGGGACTGGAGACATTAAAGGTATTCTAAAGAGAATAAACCCAATATTTTATAGTAAAAATGGCACAGCAGATGATATAGGTAAATGTGTAAGAAAGAGAAACCAGTTTAGAGCAGCGTGCCAGAAGAAAAAGCAGCAGTGGAAGGGCCAGGAAAAGAGTTTCTGCTGCCTGAGAGATTAGGTTTCAGAGATATGCTTTAGAGAAAGAAGTGGTAGGATTATTTGGTCACAAACTGGATGCAAGCGACAAGCTGGAGGAATTGTCTCCAGGCTACGGTCTAAGAAAAAAGAACATCTAAGCATTTGCAATAGGTGTGTAACACTGGAAGAGGTGAATTAGCAGTCAGGGAGATTTAGGTCATTATTCAAATGAATATGGGCAAACGTAAAGGTGGTGCTCACACGGGGACACTCTGTTTTCTCAGGCTGCATAAATATGCATAGAACACTGCCCAGCCACCTCCTCAGTGCACCTTGAAATAAGCAGTGTAATTTAAAAGGCGTGTGGTTCTAACAAGGTAATGGTGAAGCTAAATCTGCAGTGGCAAGTAATCTGGTGAGATGTGCATTGCAGAATGTTAGTCAGAGCTACTCACAGGGCTAGAACGGCGACATGGTGCTCCTGACTTTATTTTAAGATGCAATGAGTGTCAGCAGATCTGCTGCTGTCACTTGACTGACCTTGCAGGAAAATAAAGGTAACAAAAAACCCTAGGGAGTGGGGAGGGAATTCCCAATTAGAGATTCCAACATACAGGTCAAAAGCTGTTAAGAATTTTCTCTCTGAGCTATCAAAACTAAAAGACTAATCTCCTTGGGAGTGAATGTCACAGGGAGTGTATTGAAATACACAAAATGAAAACTGTAAACAAGAGAGGAATTACCCTTCCTAGACAGGAGACGATTCCGCTGAAAAAAAATGAAGGAATTCTATGAGAATAACCATGGGAAGGAGAATACGTCTTGGTCAGACTAATTTCTCATTCAGACTTCAAAAGGATACACAGACCACTACTAATCTGCCAGAGAGAAATGATCACTGTTTCTTACCAAAGCTGAAACTTTTGACTGTGTCTTGCTGAGGTGTCATATGATTTACAAAATTAAAAAAAAAAAAGCACCAAATCACCTGAAAACAGCTTTTAAAGAACATCTTCGTCAGATATATGTGTGACCAGCCTGTATTTGAGCAAAGGCGCTTGAGAGCCGCAGCCTGAGCTTGTGGCAGCTTTGAGAGGGGGCTATTCACTGCCATCTAATGGTAAACTGGAAGAAGAGAAAAATTAGACTCATCTTCACCCCGTCTGCATGTTTTGGTTATAATTACAGTTTGATATAATTAAAATGAGACTAATGAATAGTCTCACTTTAATGAAAAGTCTCACTTTAATGAAAAGTCTCACTTTTGCCTTTTTGCTCATTAAAAAAATGCACTTAATGACGTAGGTTGGGAGTTGCCAAAACCTCACACAACTGCAGTACAGATCTTAAAGACGAGTGCTTTCATGGCCCTTCTTACCCTGTGGCATGGAGGGAATCTGGTGACAAGGAGACCCGTGTGACACTGAAGTTCCTTTACAGTCCAGGGCTGAATGAATCCTAACAAAAACCGTGGTAAGGGTCTGCTTTTGTGACCAGGACATAATAGTAACATGACGTACCTTCTAACTAGTACAACTAGAACAGTCGCCCACGTAGCGGGCCTAGGAAACGAAGCAAGCGTGACAGAGGTGATGTCGCTGTTTGGAGTTGCACAATGATGAGATAAATCGGTTGCATGATGCCTGTTCATGACATCTGAGTTACATTTCCTCTATGGCTGGAGACGGACCTGTTTGAGTGCCACACTATTAACCTTCTGCAAACTCTAAGACCTGCAGGAAAGGTTACCGAATGATGAATTGATTACTTTCTGTTTTTGTGAGATGCCACTATAGCATCATATTTGAAGAATATAAAAGACAAAGTGACTTTCGGCACATTCTTTACCTTGCCTTTCAATAGGAAGGTGCAATGAAGATGTATAATGCCAGACTAACGTAGAAAGGCACTAATACTTATAAATTTGTTTACCAAGAGTAAGTTATCTTCACTCTCATCAAAGTTAGAGCCTACGTGAGGCAAATCAAGGTCTAAGAGCTCTGAAAAAAATGGGGTGTACAGCAAGCTAGGTTTGGGGGTTTTTTTTGGTTGGATTTGGGGTTTCCCCCCCACCCCATAAGAGTAGCATTTTTGCGCAGGGAATCCCCACTGTTCAGACATTCATTTCTGCTCTGACTCACCACGTGCCACTATGAATACAAAAAAGTTACTCTTACCAAATTTAATTTTTTTTTTCCTCAAAAAGGACGTATGTATATTTTAAGATACATGGGGGGAAAGTGCTAAAAAGCCAACAGCTATGTTTCCAAATGAAATTGGTCAGAATCTCACAGAACTGGGGGCTGGGGCATTCAAAATACTTAAAGACATTAAGGAGTTTGCAGCTTCCTTCCCGGTAAGGTTTCTAGGGAGGGGAAATACCTCTGCCAAGGAATTGCTTCATTACAAAATATCCCTGACATAAACCCCTGTAATTCAAACGTATTATGACAAAGTTTATACAGGTGTAAAATTAAGCAATCACTTATAATGCCTGCGCTAATTGCACGGCTGCTGTGCAGCAGTAGCTCCACAGTTATATTACTTGCCGTACTTGCTGATAGTTTTCCAAGGGAGGATTGGTCTGCCAGGCAAGGTGATGGCCATTCTCAAGCAAAACTTCAAAGCTGAAGAGCTCTTCCATCTGCCAAAATTACCCTGAACCTCGTACAGCCATTTACATCAGAGCAAGGGGCTGCCGGTCTGACGGAGCCGTGTTTTGTACCTGTTTTGTATGGATATAGAGAATTTCCCAAATGCTGAGCAGAGCGTTCAGAAGCACTGAGAGAGGAGTGGTTGGTGCATAACGGAGAGAAAGCCGGGAGAAGATGGCAGGAGGGACGGACCTCTCCCGGTTTCTGAGCTCCGAAGAGAAGGGATTATGGATTACCACCAATAGTGGAGATGTGGAGTGGAAGAGGGAGATGTTACGCAAAGGAATGTAACAAAGATAAAGTAAGGGGAAACCCAGGCCACAAAGGGATTTGGAGCAGATCGTCATTGTGGCCAAGCCTTTCAAATTAATCTGCGGTCAGCAAACTTCTGCGTCTGCTGGAGGCGCTTCCCCAGTGAGGGATTTCCACTGATTTCTGGTTTGGGCGCGTGGGCAGAGCCTGAGGGGGCTGAAAAGGCAGGTTGGCCCTTGGCGCCGCGGTCCAGTCTCATTGAAACACTTCAACGCATTTTGCAAAGGGGACATGTGGGTCTCTTCAGTCTGGAAGAAAGATGACTGAGGGGGGATCTTATCAACGCTTATAAATACTTAAAGGGTGGGTGTCAGGAGGATGGGGTCAGGCTCTTTTCAGTGGTGCCCAGTGACAGGACAAGAGGTAACAGGCACAGACTTGAGCATAGGAAGTTCCACCTAAACATGGGGAGGAACTTCTTTCCTTTGAGGGTGGCAGAGCCCTGGCACAGGCTGCCCAGAGAGGTGGTGGAGTCTCCATCTCTGGAGACATTCCAAACCCACCTGGACACATTCCTGTGCAACCTGCTCTGGGTGACCCTGCTCTGGCAGGGGGGTTGGACTAGATGATCTCCAGAGGTCCCTTCCAACCCCTACCATTCTGTGATTCTGTGAGATGGGAGGTGTGTAAAATAATAACAACAAAAAAAACCAATGTGAAAAGCGTTTAACGTGATTCCAAAATCAGACTTGGAGAGCGGCATCGGCGGTGGGGGAGGCAGACCCCTGCCCGGCGGGGCTCGTCCGGCTCCGCGCCACCAGGCCCCGGCCCCCGCCCCGGCCCCGGCCCCGGCCCCGCCAGAGGGCGCCGAGCCCGGGCCGAGGCGGCTCCGCCTCCGGCCTGCGAGCGGCGGCGCGGGGACGGCAGCGGCAGGCCCGGGCCCCAGGCGCCGGCAGGACCCAGGTAACCGCGCTCCGGCCGGCTGCCCGCTGCGCCCCGAGAGCCGGGCCGGGCCGAGCCGAGCCGAGCCTCCGGCGGGGGCGGGCGCGGGGCAGCGGCCGACCCTGCCGCGGCCCCGAAGTGGCGGGGCCAGGGGAGCTGGCGGGGATCGGCGGGGGTGGGCCTGAGCGCCGCCGCCGCCGGGGCTCCCTGGGCCGCCGACACCGAGGGCCCTCACGGCGGGTCAGGGACCGGCCCCGGGGTGGGAAGGTGTGTGTGTGTGTGTGGGACACTCCGCCACCACAGGCCGCGGAAGCTGGCGTGGACATGGCCGCCTGCTTTTGAACGGGCCTCCAGCCGTGTGCCCCCTCCCGAGGGGGCGGGCTGGGGGGTGAATGCCTGTCGCCGTTCGGGTTTCGTGAGGGGATGAGGCCGCCGTCCCTGTTGGCCGCCCTGGAAGCGGGGGTGGGGGAACGGGACGGAACACACGCTGCCTTAGCGGCCGGTTGTACGGGGAACGAAGTAAAATAGAGCCTTAATAAGCAATAATAATTGTTTGCGCGTTCAAATGACTCTTCTAGGAATTTGCCCCCAAACGGAGGAGAGGCGCAAGTCTTAGGTGAGGACTGCACCATCCTATATTTTAAACTATGTGTCATATATTTTAAGTTCACTTATTTAAATAAAAAATGTAAAAAAAAAAAAAAAAAAAAAGCCAAGGGCAGTTGTGGTTATTTTTATATGGCCAATAATTGCCCTCTTTGATCAGGGCTTTTTCCCAACCACAAAAACCGCCTCCTTCAAATTTCGGCAGAGTTCACTTGGGTGTGGGGAAAACAAGCGTCAGTCTCATGAAGAAACGCGTGTTTCCGCACATATAAGGCCATAATAAAAGCCAGCGCTCCACCTAGCTAGGAGGGACTGTAAATCAGTTTCTAAGAGCGCTGGAAGACATTCCAGGGGTTTTGAGGGTGTTTCCACCTACTCGTCCCAGGTTAAAGACAGCTCCAGAGAGACTGGGGACTGGGGGACTTCTAGTACATGAGACTGGTGTTGCTGGCGTCAGTCCTGTTGCAGTACATAGTCCAGGGTTATTTCTCCTAAATTCTATCGTAAAGCTGTATGCTATTTGGAGAAACGGGGGAATGTTGTGCGGCATCCTGCCACGCAGGAGTGTTGTGGTCCGAGCAGGGACTGAAGTTAAGCAGCTCTTGACGCTTCTAGGCTTACTTGCTTGTGGTATCGAGCAAGTTGCTTTTATTGAGAATAAGTCACGATAAACGTAGGTCTCCCTATGCTTTTCACGACATAGTTAACTTCGTTTCTCTGTCTTTTGTGAATTGTATTTCAGATGTAGGGAGGAAAACACCACAAATATGTTTGGACAGTTAATATGAAAGACCAGGAAAGGAATTATGAATGGGGTATTCAGCTGTGTTTTTTTATTGTTTGCTTTTCATCTGGTGTTTTAGCTCTTTGTAATGGTGGACAGCGTATGAGAAAGGCAGATCATAAAGCCGGTATAGTCTTGTGCTTATAGATGATTAATTGCTCTATAGGGAACTAGATAATCATCTTTTTATAGTAACTATTATGACGTACCCGGTAAAATCCTTCCAATAGTCAAAGCAGTTGCTCATTTTTACTTTTACTTATGCGTGTTTGTTTTATTTTAGGGTATGCTATGACTGGCTTCAGACTCCCCATCGCTACTTTTAGGAAACTAAATGTCTGGTTTGGACTGTGGGAGAAATTCCCCTCTAATAAACTGTATCTCTCTTGGAGGAGAAGCGTATTCTGTACCTGTCAAGCAAGCACAGTAAACTACAGAAGATGTTTCAGCTTTTCCCCAGTAAAACTCAGTGCACTAAGACTTTCTCCAGAATATATCTCAGTACTTTCTCTGCGTAGCAAAAGTAACAAAAGCTCTAAAAGGAACAGACAAACTGTACCAGAGGAAGAGGAAGAAGAGGATGAAGACGAAGAGGAAAACAATTTGGAAGATGAATTTGAAAATGACCCCAACGTAGTAAAAGATTACAAGGATCTTGAAAAAGTAGTGCAGTCTCTTCGGTATGATGTGATTGTGAAAGCTGGTCTAGACATTGCAAGAAAGTAAGTATGGAAGAAACAACCTGCTGATGAGAAAGATGTCGTGCATCTAAAATTTGAGTTTTGATACCCTTTTATTGCTGGAATAACTCAGTATTTGAGGGTTTTTTTTGGTGTAGCTGTTTTGACTGCCTAAAAATATGTTCTGGATGTATGGGTGTTCTTCTTTGTTTCACCTTACCTCCCTTGAAACAGCCTGTTTTCTGCTTTTTGCTGTGTGTGGTATTTCTAAGATTGCTGAGGAGGCATTTTCTGTTGGTTACTATTTATTTAAAATGAAGAAAATGCAAAATACTGCGCTAAATGATACAAAAAGTCATTATTTGAGATGGAGGGAGAAAAATAATATGCTACTTAATGGCTGCAGAAATAGGTGATGGCAAGTATCAACCTAACATACTAGATCAGCCAGGTAAATGTGCAGTCTATATCACAACCTACAGACACCTTACATTGCAATGTTGTTAGCGCAGAATATTAGTATAACTTGATCAATTAAAAATTATTAAGCTGGATGGTGCAGGAAAGCATTATTCATTGGATATTCAGGAGACGGGTCTTTAGAAACAGCTTTTTATTGCTTGCACCTGTGGCACAGAGCAACTATATTATTTAATTTAATATCTATGAAAGACTTTATTTCCAGTTTTAGTCTGTCCTAACCTTAAATAGAGGTATCCTTTTTGGTCAAAATTGTTGTGGTTGTGGAAATGTGCCTTGCACATGAGTGGTGTTCTTGTGTATCTGCAAAGAATTGCATTTGGTCTGCTGCACACTGTAAATGCAATAAAACCTTGTTTTTCTTCAGTAAAGTAGAAGATGCATTCTACAATAATGAACTCAGGCTGAATGGAGAAAAACTATGGAAGAAAAGTAGAACTGTAAGACTTTTAAAAATTTAAATCTTTTTATACAGTACAAGAAAATAACTAAGGCATGACCTCTTCTTCTCCCTCCTTTTACTTGGGTCAGAAGAGCTAACCACTAAATAGCTCTGCAAAGGTGAATGAATAGCATTGCTAACTCCACTTCCAGCTTTGTGCGTGCGACTATGATTCCCCGGGTAAGACATTATTCCCTAAGGCAGGCAGGAGACTCGTGGTATTAGAGAGTAAAATCTAAGGCTGAAAGTCAGGAGAAGGCAGAGGGGAGCAAGGACAGAGCTTTCTAAGTTGCTGAAGGAAGTGATGATGGATGTGAGATTGATGGAGTAGGAATGATTAAATCTGAGATATTGGTGGAGCCGGCACATGACTAAAGGAGAAAGTTTGATGATAGAAAAGGTTTGAGACTGGGATAGCTCAGGAAATGTTTATGGTATCCGTAATAGAGCACACAGGAACACGGTTAGGGGAAGAGCCAGAAGGGCTGCAGGCCGTACTCTTCCACAAGAGAGCTCACCAGAATGGTGACAAACATACTTCTACCCACCCTTTATGTGAGGGTGATTCTAGGTGGCGGTTACTGTCATCAAAGGACAGTAAGAGAAGTTTTAATTCCCGATCCCCTGAAGTTAAGGCTAGTTTTGGGAGGCCTACTGCTTTTGTGACTTTCAAAAGGAACACAAACAGTCGACCAGCACTCTGTTTTTTAAAGCGCTTTAAACTGCTTTAAAGGAAGGAGGGAGAACTTTGCATTTTGCTGTTTTGTGTCTGTGTTGATACAAAAGGATTGGCAGGAAACACCCTTCAGGAAAAAAATACACTGCATTACACCTTTTTCACAGAGTTAAGTGTCGGTTGTAGAACAGGAAGGGTAAAGCTCTCGGCAGAGAAGGTCACGAGACATTTAATTGCTTTTTGCCAGGGCTTTCCTAGAAGCTTATAGCTGGAGGATTTATAATGGGTCTGGTATTGCCTGCCTTCCTCCTCTCCTGTGAGATAAGAATATTAAATGGAAAGAAAGGAACAAAATTAAAATTGGACATAGGCTGCGGGGATTTGTTTTCCCCAGGGAATGTTTATAATTGCTCATCTTCTCTTTTCTGTTTCTAGGTGAAAACTGGTGATACGCTGGATCTCATAGTAGGTGAAGATAAAGAAACAGGAACTGCTGTAGTGATGCGGGTAGTCTTAAAAAAAGTATCTAACAAAACTGAAAGTGAAAAATACAAAGTAATTCTGAGGCGTTGGAAAAACCTAAAAGTGCCCAAACAGGATGTACTTAAGTAACAG
Source organism: Chroicocephalus ridibundus (assembly GCF_963924245.1). Classification (NCBI taxonomy): domain Eukaryota; kingdom Metazoa; phylum Chordata; class Aves; order Charadriiformes; family Laridae; genus Chroicocephalus; species Chroicocephalus ridibundus. Next base: position 79,969,506 of record NC_086286.1, on the reverse strand, counting down.
GGGGTTGCATGTGGCAGCATAAGATTTTTGCAGAAAACTATATTTGTTGTCAAATATGAATTTTGGTTAAACAAAATTACAGTACCCTTTTTTAAGGGCTTGTGTTAGAATGTTACCTCCCTCTGCCGTGTACATCAATATTCATGCAATAAGCCTGTCACTTTTTGCTGTTAGTTTTGTTTCTGTGGGATAAAAGATCCAGCCCTTACATTTCCAGGCAGTTTCCTTACAGATGTTATATATAATGAACCAATAAAGGCTAATTTGATCACTGTTTAATTGCTGTGTAGTTTGGCTAATCAGAAAGATTACATTAAAGCTGACATCACAACAAGCAGAACTGCTTTCTTGGTTTCATCTCTAGATTCATGAAAAAGGGATAATAGGGATTAAAAACCCAATTACGTAAAATTGCTTCCTTTTTCATTATTGGTTTCATCTTGGTTAACAATACCAACTCCGTGCTTGTATACGCTGCCGCTATACCAAGAATACAAAAGGATACTGATTGCAGCTGCGTATTTCTAAGCAGGAAACTTGCCTGTGACAGAGAATGAATCGTGGCAGAGAGAACTCTGCTCTCATGGAGGAGGCAGATCAGTGAGGAGATATTTGGAGTACTGCTGATTTTTACTGTTCAAGCAGCCATGCAGAGGAAAATGAAATCTCAGTTTTCCACATACTCATTTCCGGGTGGCACTTAAGAGAATATTGAATACTTAGGTGATCTGAGCAAAGGTCAGACCATACTGTGAAGAAAAGCTTGTGACTGTATTGCTACAGGAAAATACTGTCACTTAGGACAGGCGTCTCAGGAGTCGGCAGTCCCACTTGTAATGTTGAACACACGCTTCTCCCAACACAGGCAACTTGTTGGATGAACTGTGGTGCAGGCAGAATTTTTATTCTGTTTATATACGTTTAGACAGGCGCGTGGAGGTGTGTGGCTACAGGAAAGCTGGGCAGTAGGAGCAGGTAGGTATGGTTCATTCAGTCCATGGTCTGCAGAGGGAAGAAGATAGCCCAGAATAGATGTCCAGAGCGTACTCCAGGACCCTTTCTCTCGGGTGTTCCTGAAATCTAAATGGGCAGGCACGAATTTGCTGCTCACAAAGCAAACCTAGTGCTCTGGTTAAACGTCAGAGTGTCAGGTACACAGATAAAAGCTCTGGTAAAGTAACACCTGGATGTTGACTGCATACAATGTCTGTCTCGGAGGTGAGAGGAAGCAGTGGCGCTCACCTGGTTAGGGGCGCGTGGGAACTGTTGGGCTCAACCACCAACAGCTACTCGATGGCTGTGTTTAAGCAGGCTGGACCTGCTGCTGTCCGTAGCCTTGGAAGTGGTGGCTGCTGAGTGCGGGATTTAAAATAATTTCTAGCTTTCTTCAGGCATAGCTACAAATCTGTGCTGTTTGGGGCTTTTTCTTTTTTTTAATGATTATGTAGATGTTTAAAGATGCAGATAAATATCTAGTTAATGTTTTAGAGGCATAGTGACCTTTTAAAAAAAACAATTCTTAAAAGGACATGATTCCAGGCTTTCCTGGGGGATTTTGGTGATCCTTACACTGCAGAAGTGAAGCAAGCGCCCAGAGGAACACGGCAGGCTGTATGTTCATTGTCCTCACTCTATTTGTTGGAACTTGCAGCAAGCGCTATGGAAATAAATAGCTGAGATGCATCTTCTGTTCCCCAATTCCACTTACCATTGCTATGCGAAGTGGCTCCCATAATCTCCAGGGATGCTGAGAGAAACAAGTAGAAAGATGCGTTATGAGTGATGTCAGTGAGCGCCAGTTGCTGGTCAGCAAACATCCATTACCTGTCAAGTGCTTGTCAGTATATACCATCACGCTGCCTGTGACCTCCAGCAGCAGCAGCTTACACACCAGAGCTTATACAGCCAGAATAGGACCCCACTCATAAACCCATGGAATGCTTTGGGGCTTGGGGGATAGCCGAGGAACAGAAGTGAAGAAATTAACATTCTGAAAGGGTCTGTTCCGCGTAGGATAGAAACGGTAACACCAAAAGAAGCCAACACCTGCCTGGCATCCAAGATGGGCAGGAAAGTTGCATCCCTGAAAGTCATTGACATAAGAAAGAGCACTGGCAGGGTTATTGTGTGAGTTGGACGAATACGCTGTTAGGCCAAAACCTTAGATTTTAACTTCTGGAAAAGCCTATTGGGAAGTACAGCAGACAAGAGCTTGGAATCAAGACCTAACCCTTTCCTAATGATGACAGAGAGAGACTTTTTACCAGAGCATGTAGTGACAGAACAAGGCACTGGTTTTAAACTGAAAAAGGGTAGATTTAGATTGCATATAAGGAAGAGATTTCTTATCGTGAAGGTGGCGAGACACTGGCACAGGTTGCCCAGGGAAGTTGTGGATGCCCCATCCCTGGAAGTGTTCAAGGCCAGGCTGGATGGGGCTTTGAGCAGCCTGGTCTAGTGGGAGGTGTCCCTGCCCAGGGCAGGGTCTGTGTGCATGTGTGTGTGTACCACATGATTTTTAAAGGTCCCTTCCAACCCAAACCATTCTGTGATTCTGTGACTGCCACCAAAACCAGGTCTACACTGACAGATGAAGGTAGAAACAGGCTTTCATAGGTTTTAAGTGTTGATCCACTAGTGGTACCAGCAAAAGAAAAGAAAAGCAGACTTCCTAAGGAGACTTGTGGTGGGTGAGAGGACCCTCTGTGGCTTCAGGATTGAAATGGCTGGAGAGAGAACTGTACCCGTTGGCTTCAGAAAGGAAAGCTTCAGTCACAGGCAGCGTGATCTCAGAGGACAACTGTGACAGCAGGAAGGTGAGTAGCTGTTGGCTTGGCTGCATTGATCTGTCCTGGATAAGCTTCTGTATTGATCAGACCCTTTTAGTGGGGCCTGGCATTCTTGAGCAGGTTGTGCTCATTTCTGCAGCCTTTAAACATTTGGATGGTGAGCTAAAGAAAGGCAAGGCTTGGTTAATGACTGACGCGAGTGCCAGGTGAGGAGAGCCAGCATGCGTTCCAGGAGGTGTAGGAACAGGCATGTTGCAGCCACAGTTTTTGCCGGGCCTCCAGGGGACTTCTAGACAAGGTAGGTTCACATAGACTGTGTGTATGTAAAGCGTACATTATAAATGTATCCTTTATCTAGGAATCAGCCGTGCATCTTCCCTTCATCAGCCATGAATTTAAGATGATGGAATCCATCTGATAACATGGGCAAGTCTCCAGTCAGATGACATGGCAAAGCAGTGAGAAGTGGTCGAACAAAAGTTCTAACAAGGCGCAGGAGGATCCTGTGGAGGAATGGCAGGGAATTGCGCACACAGGAGCAGGACGCGGGTCTGGCAGAAGTGTCAGCTTGGTCAACTAAAGCAGGCACATACCCACGCTCCAAAATAGGTTCCGAGTTCTGCTGCCTACAGATCAACCGGGGTGGGGTAGGGCTGTACTCTGACCCTTCTGGACCCCCAAAATAATAGGAAATTCTTTTTTCCATGGAACAGAAAAGCACCAAAGTGTTTCTGGTTTTTATTTTGGGGTTTTTTTTTTTTTAGTTGTTTCTTGGGGTTGTTGTTTTTTTTTTCCTGTAACGGCATATTAGAAGAGGACAGTCAACCTTCAGCACCTACCAAATCACAGTGCTCAACAGCCTGTGCAGGCCAAGCACAGTGGTCATTCTACGATGGCATGCGTAGGGAAAGGAACGCAAAAAGGGGTGTGTGGGAGCCATGCAAACCGGAGTACTGCTGAAACTAAAAAATTCTCCATTTTCCAGCACTTCACTATTCAATGCACACACAGTCAAGCACTTCAAGGAGACCCTGGGTTTTTTTAATTCTTGGCACATGGAGCAGGAGAGAGAAGGGACAGCATTACATGACATAAAACCAAACTCTTAGGTTTTGTACAAGAGATCAAATCTCAAACGCAGGATGTGATCCTGTTGAGTGACTCATTCCTACTGCTGACAGGTACCTCGGGATTTTCTTTTCACAGGAAAACATGTATAGAACTTGCTAACACACTACCTTACAAGCTAACCAAAGTGGTACCTTCCTCAAAGTGTAACGATTAAAGGAGCATTTTGCCTCCCAAGGAAGTGAGCACTAACACACACCACTACAAAATGCCTCTGGAAACAATGACAAACAGTTGTTTTGCCATAATGAAATTTGTGAAGGAAATAGGGAATGATTACTTGGACATTTGTGCGTGTGGGGAGATATTAATTAGCTGATCTTCCTCCAGCCTTCAGCAATCACAATTTATTTTGTTTCCATCTATTAACACAAATTTTAGTGTGATTCTATACATGGTGATTTTGCCCATTTTTTGACTGGGAAGTCATGCTAAATCTTTAAAAAGAAAATAAGGAGGAGAATGTAGTAAAACCAAAACAAAACAGGTTTGTTCTATTCATGTTTGCCTTTTGGGATGAGGCGGGGGGAAGGGAGAAAAGGGAGAAGTAGGAAAAGAATGTGTCATATTCTCCAGAAGAGCTTTATTTCCCTTCTATTGCAGCTCTTCCCTTCCTGTGAGCATCAAAGTTCTTCTTTCCGAATTGTTAATGAAAGAAAAATGCTCAGTGGGGACCACAGCCCCACCATGGGACATGTGAGGAAATGGAGTAAGCAGGCAGTTTGCCCCCGTCACAGGCTTTTCTGGCCACTCACTAGGAAAGATGGCATCTAGAAAATGACAAAAATGAAAAGGAATATGCTGGATAAAAATAACACAGTGGAGGGGCTAACCTCCTGCCAGCCAGATGAGGTACAAGGAAAATGTTGTGAACATGATGGAGTTCTGATTTTGTTAGGAGTCGCCTGCTTCCAGCACAGGGACTGGCCAACGCAGGGCAGGTCCTTCAGCCAGCGCTCTGCCGCAGGAGAGGTGACCTCTCAGAACAGGATTGATATCAGCCGTGACAAAGACAATGATGAGTATTAAGTATTCTGTAAGAAATTTGTGTAAGAGTTTTGTGTAAGAAATTATCACTACCGGTCAGAAGTTTAGATGAACGGCTTCTATAATGGAGGGGGAGAGATGAGGATTTCGAAAGCACTGTTACTACTAGAAATTTACCTATCTTAATATTTACTAGGGCAAAAAAAAAGTAGGTAGGAAAGAATGAAGACAAACAAATGGGGATTTCTTTCTTTTTCTGTCCTTAGCAAAGAGAATCATAAGAGAGAATTAAGAGACGAAACTAAACCATCACTTTTCATTTTAAACAACATCAAGCACATTTAAAAATATGTTTTCAGCATATTCCTGGGAAAGAAAAACCAACTTGTAACTCTGTTGGTGCCAACTGGGTTGCAGGAAAAATGGAAAAAATAACAAAGTCAAACCAAGGAAGTGAAAAAATTTTGGCAAAGGCAGTGACGGAGTTTGATTTACTCAGACAAACCATAGGCATGAACCTACCACGCTCGTTCTCCCATAGATTTTCAGAGTCATCAACTAAAATGTGCACGGTAAGTAAGAACACCTGTCAATTTCTGCCCCATCCTCTGTACAGGCAAGACATCGAATTTTCCAGCTGTTTCACATCCCTTTAATCAGCGAAACAAAATCTGAATAAAAATAAATTATGCATAAAACCTGCATATTATTTTGTGTGCTTCTCGGGGCCGTAGAATTCATGTTAGCCTCTCCCAGCATGAATTTAGACCTGGTGTGCCTTTGCAGAGCATCGGGCACACAATTCCCTGTTTCTCACTGCTATAACACAATATAAATATCAAACAATAAGTGAAAAGAAACAAATAACAGATTAAAAAAAAATGTATCTAGAAATAGATTATGTGCATTTGGAAGACAAGAAAAAAGTCACAAACATTTCCTAGAACATGAAACAGTTTGGTGGCTGTAATGCATTAGCATAACAAAGTGGCTGACTTGAAGTAAAGATTTTTCTCATTTGCAAACTTGTTGTCTGCGGAACAGAATACAGTTAATGGGCAATAAACTGATGCATACTTGATCTCCCTTTTGATGCGCCGTTCTACATCTTTTACAGAGCTTCTAAGTAAGTTTTTAATTTGTAGAAAATGGGTAAGACAAAAAAAATAATAAAGAGCTATGATGTATTACAGTGTTTCTTTTAGACAGCTGTTGGAAGTGGGCTATTCAATGCTTATCCAAAGCTGATATATTTAAACTATAAGAAGTAGATAGAGACACTTGATATTCACCTTAACACAGGGTTTACTGACCTGGTAGGTAGAAAGTAATGTTCATCCCCAGGAAGCCAGCGTGTGCACGGCTACGCGCGCTCCAAACACTTCAATATCTAGCAATCTTCCCATCATAGCCTCACTTTCAAAACAACAGGTTTATTCTTTTAAACAAAAAAAAAAAAAGTGGGAAAGACAGAGAAGTCTTAAAATGGCTGCAGCAGGTATTTTCATTCATGTATTATGTGACCAGCTAAGGTTATCTCAGATCTTAGTAACAGCCTTTATAGGAAAAAAATTCCTGCTCGTACTCAAGCAATCACCAGACAACATTCCTCTTGTATGAAAATAATATACCTTTAATTTATTTACAGGACTGACCGACTGGATGAAGTGGCTGTACTTCAGATGCACTGCAAGAGCTTTCATTAGTGAACTATGTCACTATTCATACGTCTGTATTTTCTTGATATCAGTTATAAAACATACAATCAAACGAATCGTGAAAGGGTTGTGAAGAGTGAGATACAAGGAATGTACACAGCAATTAGACAGAAGAGAAAAAAAGATTAAAATCTTCCTATACCCACTTTCAAAAATGTAATTTTCAAAGGTGAAAATTGTTTTTTCATTACTTAGTAGATAATATGAATGGACTGTTTTTTTGACTTAATGTCAACATCTGCAGTAAAAGCCAGTATGTCTGAAATTTGCATGCTAGCTAGTAACATCTGTCAGTTCTACAAAAGTTTAACATATATCGAATTCTTCTGGGAGCTTTGACATCGCTACGTGGTGAAACATGTATGACATTAAGATAAGAAAATATAATTATATTTCTTACCTTCTGGCCAGCCATTCGCAACAACAAATTAAGCAGCTGTTAATAATTTCAGTTGTTTTATATCTCCCATAAAAGTGCATGTGAAAAATTTCACAGAGGTGCTAGGTAGCATACAATTACAAGAGAAAGCCTTGGTTTCCGATACATTCAGTTTGCTAAATTTATGCACTAAAATGAAAGATAAGATGCAGACATTGTGGTATCAGTTCTTTATCTTTGGTAAAATGTTCTCATTTTATTATAGCCATATTTGCTCTGATATCCATTTTGTGCATGGCCTGCTATTATTTAAACCAACAGGAAACATTTAAATGGATATAAACAGTATCAGTGTATTATTTAGTACATTCATGACTTTCTTCATACATTCTTTGAGAATGTTGCTAGCGTATGGGGAAAATGAGCATATGCTACGATCTATTATGATTTACTCCCAGTTTAATATTACTAGTTCTTGCCATTAGGAAAAAACATTTTGTTTTGCTTTTAAAAGAAAGGGATCAATATGACTCTAAACTCTAAAAATCTGAAGTAAAAATATCAAGTATTTTGTACTTTCTTACAAATGCTAAAGTAGAAAATTACACTGGAGCCGACTTAAAATTTGATACTATGACCCATCTAAGTAAACAACAAAAAAGGACCACAGAAAACATCAACAATTGCTCCAAGGTTTTCCGGCAATGGTCAGTAGGTGACCACTGTCTTTACTGTCTCAAAAATCCATGGATGACTCTCTCTCACCATTTCTGTCAGTATTTAAAGGAAAAAAAGAACAAAAAAAAAGGAGGAAAACTAGTTTTAAAGCAGCACTCTCCAGTGACAAATCATACAGCAAATTCACATTGGGTTCTGGGTGGTCTTTGTTACACTTGAACATATTAATGATGCAAACTTGACCGTATGAACCAAAGTTATACATACACAGTTATGTCTCCAAATAGCTACTAATTACACTAAATCAATTTGGCAAAGTGAGAGAGTTCAATATGCCCACACCTGAAATATCCAGATGGTGCTGCATTCACACAAAGAATAAGTTACATTACCACAGCTCATACATGGGGACCCTGAAACACTTAATTCCATCACAAAACCAATCTTTGCACGTACTTTTTACATATGTGATTCAATATGAATACTGGAAACCTTTGGAATCATGATTTTGATAGACAGTAAGGTCTAAAATTTTTCTAAGTTCTTGTTTCGTGTCTTTTTGTTGTTGTTGTTGTTTTTGTTATTTGACAAATTGAGTGGCAAGCAGGTGATGGCAAGATATTCCAGGGGTATAGGCTTGGGTCTGTTCTACTGGCTTTATTCAGACAAGCCATCCTCACTCGCGCCAGCAGTGACACTGGACAAAACAAAAAAAAGAACTCCCAGGGGCAGGATTGAGCTTGTGGCGACAATATTAAAAAAACCCATTCACATTGTGTCTACGCTCACATCTCAATTCCTCAACAATTAATTCTTGCTTTCAGAAATAAAACCTGGGTAACACTCAAAAATGCAAATAACACCATTCTGACCCATTATTTGACACAGTCTTATTATTTTCAGTATCTCAGTATCATCAAAAACAAAACACATGTGAAGCTGCAATGACTGTAGGAGCGAAGTCTAATATTCCAACGATTTCCAATGAACGTGGCACTTCCAAATTTAAATTAAGTTTAAATTTCAAACTCCGAATTAACTACCAAGACTGTTCAGAAGGGTTTAATGAAAAACTGCCCCTGAAGAGCACAATGATTTAAAAAAAAAATCCTTTATTATTAGAAAGTGATAAAAAAGGAAGATGCAGAAATGGGGAGTGGAGTAATACAGTTTCAATACATGTATTTGCACCAGTGAAACTCATGCTCTTAGCTAGTCATTGATAGCTCTGTCACCGATGACTTAACGGTCTTTACCCATGTACAAATGTAGTAAGCCACTTCCCACTGCTGCGGTGCCCACGTAGATGCAACACACACATTAAAACGCGACAAACTCAGTGCCTGACTGTCCTAGACGCTGAGCACCCTCGGCTCCCGACAGGCCCTTCAGTCTAAACCAAAGCATAATCCTGACAATAATTTAGTGGTCAAAGTCTTAGGAATTTTTTGCTTTCTTTGCTTTTTTCAGTATATCACACTTTTTTCTGTTAGGACGCCGGCATCTTTCATCAATGCTCGGTATACATTCATAATGCCATACTTCTTCCATTTTCTCCACGGGGTAAACTGCCTCCACGTAATGACGGATCAGTCTCAGCCTGATAGGATCGAGCTGTTTTTTGTTACAAGCACCTGAATGGTTGTATTGCAGTCTGAGATTCTCTGGAGTAAAGAGTTCGGGGAAGAGTCTTACGAGAAGCCTGGCAGCAAAGTTGCCGACCGACAGGCTCTGCTGCACTATCTCTCTTACCTCCTTATCAGACAGCAAATACAGAGAAGGCACGGGGAAGTCTGGATTAGGAACAACGAGTTCATCAAGTGGTATCTTGCAAAAATCCTTGCTGCTTCTTTCCGGTGGCAGCGGCGGCCCTTCGAATTCTTCTCGAAACCTCTCAGGGTTTATTGCATAGCTGAGAAATTCCCTCCTGTCAGGCCCCGGCACATGGATTTTCCGTTGCTGTTGGTACGTCCGCCTTTGCTCCGTGTCTCTTCGTCGACACCTCTCGTCAAGCTTCCCAACAAACTCCAACGTCCACACTCTGTCATTTTTTGCTCTGGGGTACAGTATCTGCACATAATGTCGAATTAATTTAATTCTAGTGGGGTCGAGCTGTTTCTTGCCTAAAGATCCACTACAGTTGTATTGCTTCCGTAAGTTTTCATGAGTAAACAGTTCAGGAAATAAGAGAACAAGCAATCGAGAGGCAAAGTTGCCTATGGAAAGACTGCTTTCATATATGCTTTTAATCTGTTCTTTGTTCAACAGGTAATCTGGGACAGGGACATCGAAATCGGGAGGGGGAAAGTCAAGTTTGTCAAAGTCTATGGGTACAAGCCAAATTTTTTTTGAGCGTCTGCCAGGTTTTTCATATTCAAAACTGTCTTCCACTTTTATGATTGATACATCGTCTGGTAAACTAGAAGAATCGTAACAGTCATCTCTCATCTGATCACATTCACTTCCATCCATATATGTATTTTCGAGCTCATCATTTATTCGCTGCACACACTGCTGCAACCAGGCTTCTTCTTCTTGCACATCTGGGAAGTAAATTTCAGTGTACCTACGGATTATTTGAAGCCGATGAGGATCCAGCAGTTGTTTTCCAGAGTCTCCAAAGCAGCTGTACCTTTCCGCTAATTTTCTGTGGTCGAAGAGTTCTGGAAACAACCTGTGTAACAAAAAAACAGAAAATTCCCCTGGAGAAGAAGCTTCATCTAAAAATTCATTGAGATCCTGAGCATCCAGCATATAATCTGAGGCAATGGCACTACTCCTGTCCAAGGACAAAGCTTCCTCCTGCTCTTTATCCTCCATAAAATGGGAGGACTCGACCTGCTCAGTCTCATAAAAACTGGACGATTGCACATTCTGCTGACTGTTTTCCATTTCCCTTTGAGCCCAAAATCTATTGAAAAAATCGTTGACTTGAGGCAAACACTCCACCTGCCACACAGCTGTATTCTTCACGGAAGGATAACAAACTTCCACATAGTTGCGGATAAGCTGCAGATGAAGAGATTCAAGTTTCCTTTTGTTGAGAAAGCCGCATGCGCTGCAGCTTCTGCTGAACTCATCGTCGCTGAACAGCTCTGGGAAGAGCTGCACGAGCAACCGGCAAGCGAGGTCTCCGCCTGATGTGCTTTGATCCATGATTTGTTTGAGCTCCGCAGAAGTCAGCTGGTACTCCGGGGGAGGCCTGAAGTCTGCAACGGACTCTGCTGGACTGACTTGCTTTTTAATTCTGCTAACCTCCAGAGACAACAGGTCAACCTTACTGTGAAGCTGAGTCATATTGGTATTGAGGGTGTTAAGCGTGTAAAACATTTTCTGTATCAAAGAATAAATATTTGGGTCAGAATCTGCGGTGGCGGCTGTTACGGCAATGGCTGCAGCCGAGTCCCTTTTGCGTTGATCGTTCAAAGTCCGAAGATGCGAGGGACTGCTGGGGTTGATTTTTTCAAACAACTCGTAAGAAGCAAACTGCTCGGCTCCCGGCGGGTTCTTCTTCTCCGTGATTTTGTGTGAGATGCCATAGAGAGGTTTTTTGTAAGATGGAGTGGTTATGTCACTGAAGGATTCTTCTTCACAGAGCCACGTTACATTAGGATTCTTGTTCTTGTTTGGCTGCTCTGCATTTACCTGAGTGGGTGAGGCAGTATCTCTGTTCTTCATGTTTGAAAGGGGGCCCTTTGAAGGAATAAATATTGTATTAGTAAGACTGCCTTAAAAACATTCGCTATAAATATATGCCCCTTAAGCAGGCAGTTATATAAATATGCAAAGTCAAATTTTCTCCAGAGGACTTAGTTGTGTTAAATACATCAAAATTAATAAATTCACCAGGAAAAATAAAATTACAGTAAAGTATTATTTAGGTTTTTTGTTTTGTTTTGGCTCATGGCTTTCTCCATGGAAGAGAAATGCAATAATAATCCTTAGTACTCTTTACCGACAGAGCTCTAAATACTCTCCCAAATTAAGTATCAATATGCTTCACCTTGCATATGAGGATCTTGGGCTGTAGGGAATTTGGGTGGCAACAAGTCAGCAACAGAGCCGAGAATAGAATCTAGATTTTCTGACTCCTAGTCCTGTGACCTTGCCACTGCCTCCAACAACTGCATTTGACATTCCAGCACTCTCTTTAGGTTAGCTTCTGAACATACCACAAAGGCTGTAAGACACCAAAATTATGCTTATTCTCTTCTTTCTGGCGTGAAAGGTTTTTTAAAATCTTTATAATGGTGTACAACTCCTAAACAAATTCTAAGAATGACAGTAGTTTTTTAAAAAAGTATACTATTTAAATAATAAAAACTTAAAACCAAAGTGGAAAGTACATTTCAAAAGGGAAGACTAAGATTTCTCTATTTCTGAAAGGCAGGGAAGTTTAAACTCATGGGTTTCTAATTTTCTAAATTATTTATATGAAAAACAATAATGAGCTCTTAAGGAATTAATGTGCTCAGTAATGCCTAACCCTTCCTCACTGCTTGAAATTGGAAGGAAGCATTTTCATCAACTCACAGCAAATATGCAGGGCTTGGGTGGGTTGGGTTTTTTTGCAAACACATATATATTGCAAATAATTCTTAGGAAGCTAAGTAGATACAACAGACTCAAAACCCAACATACAGAATTCAAGCATGAGAAAACACTTACAGATTTTAGAGAAGACTGTGCTGAAACATTTTGCTTGGCTTGTTCCACAGAACATAATTAGATAAAAAACACAGAATTTGCGTTCAATTATTAAAACAAATGGAACACAGACTTGAGGTCCAAGCTGAGAGCCACAAGCAATTTGAAATTCTAGTGAAGACCCCACTACGTCCTGCAGTGAGGAACTTGAAATAAGATTCCTTTCTGAAAAAACAGAACTGTAACACTCATGAAATTAATCTGGCCCCTATGTGTACTCACACTTGGCATCTGCTTACTGCAGTGACAAATTGAATCTAATTACTTTTTAATTTCTTAACGCAATATATACTCAAAAAAGGCTCAGAACGAACAAGCTGGTTTCCACTCCCAGTTTAGAAACCAGCAGACTCAATTAAATTGAAGCTGTGTTTCCAAGTTCTGCTCTCGTTCACATCACACAACCCTACATATGAAACCTCGTGTTTTCACATCCAAAGCTGTGTGGATGGACAGATGATAAAAGCATAACGCAAAGGCAATATCTTTCACAGCGCGCAGAATTCCTAGCCATGGTTGTGCCTAGGACACCTGACTTCCAGGTCCCATTTAGAAGCCTGTCCCTCCAGTCCCGCTCATATTAAAGCACATTTGCTATGAGGACAGCAAGGAACCAGAACCCTGGAACAGCACCAGCTATTAAAGCGTGACTTTACCCCAGCAAATGATATGATATACCCTAACTAAATTAGCTCTTTGTGACTTGTAAAATACCAGAACACGAGAGACCGAATTGTGAGCAGACTGCAATGCACATTGCTCCCACCTAACTGTAGGCTCCCGCACTGGGACCGAAGTCATCTCACGCCACCTCTACCTGCCAGTGGAGAAACAGAGGTATTTCCAGATGGTTATAGAGCTCACCCAAACTGGCATCACCTGAAAGCAGGTCATTAAAATTTCCACTGACCATAAACACAGTTCTGCTCCCCAGTCAGGCACCCACACTGAATTACAAATTTCTTTTACCATTTTAGATCAAAAGAACAAAACAAAACTGCAATTCTGGAGAATACATTTCTCACACGTAAAGTGAGACCTGCTACCTAAGAGCTAGCTCTTCCTTAACACTCCTGTTTTCAGAGAATATTCCAAATAGTCCTTCACATAGAAGGTACGATTCATCCAATTTCTTCTACACTAAATAGCTTGCCACGGGCCACCAGTTGCCTGTCAGTTCTCATCAGAACTCCTGCCGTACCTTTTCCCTAATTAATTATATAATAAAACTTGGCAATGTGCGGGTAACTTCATTAATGAACACCTCGCACACAGAGCCAGGGCAAAGCAATATTAGAATGTGTATTAAGCAGCACAAATTCATTGCCTTAAGTGACAGTGAGTATTGAGAAAGTTTGTATTCTTAGTTTTGGACACAGTGCTCTGGAGGAGGGGAAGAGCTCGCGCTAAGAACTGCGGCAGATCTCTGCGATGGCAGCAGAACTGCTGCCCTTTCACTAATGCAGCTCACAGTGTTTGGATCTGGTTGCGGGACGGATTTGGTTATCTGCATTTCAGAAACACATAGTCAGTGCACGACTAACAGATGACAACGCATTTGGGCCTATATTTAAGGATTTTCTATTTCAGATGCATTCTCATTTTCTTTCCTTTTGCTTGTAATTTTCTTGTCTTTACACAGTTTTAATTCAGGAATAGCACTATCCACAGCATAAAAACATGGCTTTCCATAAATTCTCCCATTAAACTGGTATTTCTAGTATTTAAAATTTGTAATTGGTTTTCTGTAACACTGATCTTTAAACATTGATGTATATATCAATAATGCTACACCTATTTAAGCTGACCAGTTTTAATATACCATCAAAAAATAATCAAAGATATTGTTCTATGAGACTCAATGCACATAAGATAGTGCTGCTTTTTATATTACACATGCACAGCATGTTTTCTTATTATATACATTCTTTGAATCTTTGCAAAATGCACTATTTTGGTAAACATCGACCAACATAATTGTGAAATAGTCTCTCACATTATCTCTTGGAGTTCTAAGCCAAGTTTTAAAAGTTGTTTAGTTACCGCTCTGCTCAGTGCTAAAGTCCAGCCAATTTAGGACCTTTATTATGCTTAATAAATGAAGTCTAAATATCTGTAAGAATACAGAACATAATATCCTAGCATATGAGTAAAGAGGAATAAATATATGAGCGAGAAACATATAAAATGATTCTATCAAACACATGAGAACTTGGAAATGTCTTGCGCTTTTTTTAAAGAAAAGAAAATTAGGGAAAATTGATTTCTGGTTATGAAGTGGCAATTAGAATTTAAAAAAAAAAAAACAAAAAACCACAACAGAAATGTCTTCTGATAGAAAGTCATTTGTAATATAATCACCAGCCCAATAGTACAGTTATATAACATAAAAAGTACAGCTCTACTTCTATCATACATAGATGCCCATGTGGTGTAGTAAATATACTAGATGCATGATATTCTCAAAAATAATTAACATTTTGTCCTCTGTTTAAACAGAAATAGTTAATGAAGTCATCAACTAAAACAAAATATTGGTACTAGAAAAGTAATTAACTTTTAAAAGTGTTGTTAGGATTGAGGACTATTTCTGTTGGTTATTTAACTAAACATGCTGATTCACTGGGGTCGGTCCAGAATGAATTTTCATCATGGTTACTGGGTCACTTTCTGATATTATAAGTCCGAAGTTATAATTAAGTTCAAATAATTTTAAAAATTTATTACAGGCAAACAGCAAACAGTAAAATCCAAAGCAAGCACAGTTCAGAGACCATTATGAAGCTTTTTCAGGATTCTGAATGTAACTAAAACAATTGTAAAAAGAAGAAGAGAAAGGAAAAGAAAAGAAAAGAAAGAAACCATGTAATAAGATTAAAACCTACCTACCACAGGCATTCAGGGAAAAAAACAGCCCCGAGAAGTCAGAGAGATGACAGTCAAGAAAAAGAAATATGAAGAGCTATGGCTAGAAAGGAGACACGAAATGCACAAATACAACACGGAATAACTGGCTAGGTAGCAGAACAGCAGAAAAGGATATGTGCATTAGAGTAGGTCATAAACTAAATATAACCCAGGGCCTGAAGTTATTCAAAAGAGGATGAATTTGAATCTAGGTTATTTTAATAAAGTGCTGAGTGTGAAAAACTGGAGGTCGTTATCCTGCTCTAGAGGGTGTTTGAAGAGATGTGACTCCAACACTGGACATTACCCTTTCAGTAATCTCAAAGAGAACAACAAAAATATAAGGTGACTCCTAAAAAAAGAGCTGAAGAAACAGAATTTTAGTCTTGGAAAGGAAGGGCTGAAGGTGGACAACATCACACCAATTTTCCCGTGTGCAGAAGACTTTTCTAGGAACAGATGATCACCGCTCTCCCTACTGAAAAGAACAAGGACAAAAAGAAACTGGCTCAGTTTCAGCAAAGATTAATGAAAATCTCCAATTGTTAGAGAGGTGAATCACTAGAACAGGATAATGGAAGAGACTGGGCATCTCCTTCACCAGCTGGACAGACATCTGGGTTGTCACAAGTGGGTTGGTGCACCAGAAGTTGTAATACATTCTGCTCTTGATATGCTGACGTCTTCTGCATCCCTGCATTTTTATCTTTCAAGTAATGCACAAATTTATACTTGTCTCACTGACATCAAAATCCGTGTCACAGAAGGAAGAATTACAGCCCTGATTCTACCACTGAGGATCCAGCGGAAGGATTGTGTGACATGAGAGGGACTGTAATCAGAGTCACGCTCAGTTAATCCAAATCACTACCTGCTCCTACGTTCTCTGACAAACAACAAAAATATACTTCACATGAATGAATTAACCTATATGTGTATTTCATAGATACGATCACATTATTTAAAGAAATACCCAGACAAGTAACGTGCGCAAATTGGGTTAAGATTAGCCATATTTGATTCAAACTCATTACTAATGCAAATCTAGTTAACTGACTTGCATTTTGCCTATAGCAGCAATGAATTTAGCCTATGAAATATGAACAGTAAAATCGCGCAGTCATGTATAGAGAAGTCACCTCTTGTGTAAAGCGTCTTTTCTTCACACTGGGTAAGACATCTTGCTGGCTCCCTGAACCATCACACCCAAGTGAGGTCTGTTTCCGTTTGTTGGAATCCTGTAGGCAAGTAACTGCGCCATCCAGTGTGTGTTTCTCAGCAGATCTGGATGTTACTGAGCAGTCTAGAGCTTCATCTTCGTTTTCTGTTTCTACTTTCACAATAGTTTTTTTAGGAATTTTTACTGGAAAAAGAGAAAGTTCAGAAAGATAAAGCACTCTCTCCAGAAAACCATGACACCCTTAATACAATCTTTTGTGGTTTGATTCTTTTTTATGAAAATGTGGTTTGAAGAACATCATTATTTTTTATGACTTGTACGATAACTGTATGGTGAAGTCACCCCAAAATCAAGTTTTTTATTATGCTAGGAACAATTCTGTCATCCAGTAAATGACAGTTTCTTCCCCAAAGAAGAGTCTAAAGTATAAACAAATAAAGTTACAGTAGGAAGATTTTTTTTGAGGGGGAGGAAGGACGTAGAGCAGAAAATAAAATGAGTAACAAAGGTAACGGTGTGCTTTAGATAGCTTTTTAAAAACCATTAATGTAATTTGTCTTGATCCAAGTGCATTCTTTATCAGGTTACAAAGGCTTTCATTCAACAAGTATTTTTGTCTGATCATAAATTACACAAAATATAATATTTTACCTTCATCATCAGCAGTGATTTCAGCTGAATTCATCTTCTATTTCACTAAAGAACAAAAAAAATATACAAAAATAAATACCAGCATCTTCTGGAATCAGGAAATACCTGCATCTGTTCTTATAATTACTTTTAATCTAGAACCATTGGGCATTAACAGCCCATGAATAATTTCCAATCTGTACATTTGTAGAACGTAGCTATTTTCAATAAATTTCATGGCCATCTATAGACCTGCAAACTATATGGCAAACTGCATACAGCAGCTAGGAATGTACTTAAAACTATATGTCTTTTTCTGGCATGGAGAAAATTTAAATTCCTTTTAACCTTCTCTATAAATTACCGTGTCAGTATATAAATGGAAGTTAACTGTATTAAACTCTCCATCCTGTACCAAGTCACTACTTCTTATTACAGTCTTTTTATATTGTCATTGTGGGTGATCCAAAGTCATCACACAAGGAAAACTCATCATAAACTGGAATATACATGCTGGAGTAAGTTTTCATTTAGAAGTCTTCGATCTTTTGATATGGACTGCATTAATTCAAGGAGAGCAATCTGTAAAACTACGGTAACCACTTTTTTTTCTAACTGTCAGCCTCTAAATAATGTAAGAATGCTTTTTGAAAGGAAAACCAAGTATTTCTATTATTCTAGCATGATTTTAGCATTATTTCTCATATGAAAGACTCAGTTGCGTTTCTGTTTCCTTGAAAACTAATTTTGCAAGTTGCTTGGGGGCAAACATAAATCTGTGGACATATTCCTAAAAGATATTCTAAATCTTTTGGAGATCTACAAAGCAAACAACCTAATCAGATCTCATGGACCGTTACAGGGCACACAGCTGCAAACTGACACTCTCAACTGGTAAACTGGTGACTGGTAAACTGTCACACAGCGCTCATGTTCATTTACACGCAGCATTATGTTTACTTGGCCCCAGAATATTACTGCTTTACATTTTCCACAGCTACATTCTTCTTTCGAATAATTTTCTTTCAACTGTTCCTGCCTGTCCTTTAGCCAAGGTCTGAAACCAAGTCAGGCTTCTCTCTGCTGGAGCAAGTGAATAAAGCAACCCATCAATCAAAAGTGTACGTACAGTCCAGCAGTGGGAATTATAATGAAATTTAAAAGAGAAATGAGCAGAGAAAGAGAGGGAATCTGTTTTGGAAGGAGAAAAAAGTCTCTATCTTACTTTCGAATACCGTTCAATGGAATTATTTTTTTTAATCTCAAAATAGTGTTAAAAAACTCTGCAATCACTCGAATACTGAGTAGTTATGAATTTTTCTTTGACAGTAACTGATGGCTGTTAATGGTAAGTATGAGATCCCATTGAGGGTAAGATTTTGTACGAATACACTACAATGGGTAGCACACACACCCAAACAAAAGATGCATGAGGTTATAAAAATCAGCTCATACTACTCTAGAAGCCAAAACATCCTCTGATGTGCTGATCTTCAACACGGTCCCCATATATAGCCTTATAAAGGGCATCCTCAAGAGGATAACATGAGATTGCCTTCATCATCACATCACCAGAAAAAGTCTCTCTCAGTTAGAAGTAGGGCCCTTAGATATCTCTTCCTTTTACCCACCAAAATCCCCTATTTCAAGAGTTGCGTTTATTAACTGATCCACATATAAATTATGCCAGCTTATAATCACTTCACTTAAACTTGTGCAAACTCTGTAGAGACATAACAGGACAAAGAGGTTGCCCGGAGAGGTGGTAGATGCCCCATCCCTGGAAGTACTCAAGGTCAGGTTGAACTGGGCTCTGAGCAACCTGATCGAGTTGAAGATGTCCCTGCTCATCGCAGAGGGGTTGCACTACGTGACCTTTAAAGTCCCTTCCAACCCAAATTATTCTATGACAACAGCATGAAACGTAAGTTGGCCACACCAACTCCTAAACTACCTGATAAGCACTGGTGAGGGTTAATACCCAGTCTTATTAACCCAACATTATTTATGAATTTAGAAACAGCCACTACAGCTCTTTATGAAAAATCCTAAGACAGTGTACTTCGCACAGCACCATCTAAAAGCTGCACTGAACCTTAAGAAAAGCACATAGTACTACATGTTCTTATTTTGCCCTGATATCCCAGATACATTGACATTCAGTTTCCAGATCTTTCTTACACTTTTCCACACTGCACTAGGCTTAGCTCTGAGAGATGTGGTACAAGATCAACTTGTGCCAGTGTTCAAGCAGTGTGACACAGAATCTTTTTGTGAGGGCCGGAGGTGACAGTAAGCAAATCTGCCGACACCACTACAGAATATTCTGTAATGGAAATCAAAACGGTTTTCCAGATAATGCTAGACTTATCTATTAGAGCAAAATGCTGAAAAGATGGCAAACACACAGAGTCAGAAGGGAAGAATATAAAGGTGGCAGTGGGGGGGAATGACAGGAAATATTTAGGAGGGGATATAGGGAATGTGTTTTCCTTCTAACTCCTGCTACTACTGCTATTCAAACAGGAAGAATGCTTTAGGAGAATTCCTCTGAGAGAATGCAAGGAAAGTGGAAGGAAAAGATAAATGGAGATCTGAATAGCCACTGAATAGCCATCCAGTTTTAAAAACTGGAAAAAGCAAAAATTTAAGCAAAGTGCATACCTTGGTTAACTTTCTAAAGGACGCAAGAGCAGAAAGACCAAAGCTATCCTAAACTCAGGTCAAATGATATTAAGTCAAAACATTTTCACATATTCGAAGCAAAGTGTTAATACTTATGTTGATTTTACTTTTTTTTCCGAACTGCCAGAATACAATTAAAAGTGAATAGTCAAAAGAACATCAGAATCAATGAGTCCTGGAAATACTCGGTTTTATATTTGAACTCTTTGGTGCCAAACAAAGCATGAGCTCCAACCCAGTTTTGGGAAGCCCTTGTAATCTCTCTCTCATTATCTGGTTTCCTACCTTCTTGTGAGATTTGCAAGAACTTTGGTATTATGAGAAAATGAAGCATGTATAACAGCTCCTGTCAAGACACAGGAGTCAGCTGCCCCTCTGATTTCCTGCCTCATAGTCCCACCTGCTCTCTCGGTCAAGCATGGCTGCCCACCTTAAGTGAGCTCTTCCAGCTTGATAAAGCTGCCAGAAAACAATTCACAATTCACTTCTTTCTTTGCCAGGTTACTTTTCTTCTAACTCAGAGAGGCAAAGAGTACGGCAAGTAATCGGTCCCAGCTCAGGAGCATGCACGAAGTTTGGAACAGAAAGGAAAGATTAAAAATCTCTCCGACACCAGCAAGCCACTGGCTCGGTTCAACCATTTCATGAAACTCCACTTACCATCTATTTACACAACCATCTCTCTTCAAATTTGGGTAGCAATGGACTCACAAGTAAGTCGTGAGCAGACACAGAGATATCAACAGAGCAACTGCATCATTGCTTCCATAGGAAATCAGGGCCTATGGGAAGGGGGAAAGTCTGTGTGTGCACGTGTACATGTCCATGCATGCACGCCCATGTAAGGTTAACAACAATAATTTTGTTGGTTGTTTAAAGTCCGCTAAAGATAAAACATGTCAGATTCTTTAAAATGCTGTTTGCAGTGAATCAGTACTTATGAATAGTAATTATTGCCTCCGTAGAAGAGGCAGCAGTGTCAAAATCTGTTTTGAGGCAGCATTCTGGCTCAGATTATGAGAATAAACAAAGCTGGAGAAAAAAAGACCTAAAAGAACTTGGGACAAAACAGTACACAAAGCAATTGAGTAAGAAAACCATCCAGTAAAACAAACACCTGTCAGTCCTTCTTTGTCATGTTGAGTATACAAACATATTTCATTCTTACCTTATAAGTCTTTTTTTCAAAACAGAAGATAAACAGACGTATCATCCTTAGGCTACTTCTGACTCAATGCTATCCACAGGACAGCAGTTAGCTAGTTCTAGGAAGGGCTGAGCACCCTGTGCTGAAACTGGGAGCCCGGGTCTGCAGTGGTGACTGGCAGAGCAAACAGCTTTGGCAGCTTTATCTTGCTGGGATATAGATGGATGCTGCAGCACATCCTACTTTCTGGTGAAAAGAGGATCTGGAAGGAGGATTCCAAAATACACCAAACACCTACAACAGCAGCTACGTCAATGGCCAGATCCTGATCCTAATGAATTGAATTGGCATTGTAGCCTAAGCACTGTTTGTCTAAATTTTAGCTGAAATTTCAGGTATTTCCACCTGAAGTGGCCAAAAAATCATGCTTTACAAAATATGAACATAAACCTTAAGCTTCAAGTTTTAGGATTTTGCTTGTAAATATTTTAACTTGTGAACCAAGCTATTTTAGAAGCATTTTCTCTGGCTTTTTTGGTTGCTATCTTGTGTGTAAAGGAAAATTCCAAACAATGTGAAGAGTTCAGAAACGCCTAATGAAACAGGCATACAATAGGTAAACATACTGTTTTTCTATGCTTATGCTGAAACATGGGTAAAACGCTCAGGAAGAGTAACTCTTATAACCCTGATTATGGATCCTACACCTCTGAGCACTAAAAATGAAGTGAATAGCTAATACTCCCACTTTTTCCTCAAAGGAGACTCTTCTTTTGATTAATGGCAGTCTGCTTCTAGCAGTCATTACTTAAACTTATCTCATGTAGGATAGACAGGAAGATGTGTAGCACTTGGACAAATTCAACAATCAAGGAAGAAGAAGTAAACGGACCCCATCCTCCCAATGCAAACAATAAATCATTAGATTTTGCTGCCTACGTTTCATCTATTGAGAACGGCCTCCTTGAAAACAGTTTGCAGTTTAAAATGTCTATGTAATCAATGTCTCAAAATAAACACCTTGCTGATGAATCAGCATGTACTCACCTTCCCATCTAAACTGCCTTGATAGCTACTAGTGCTGGTACTGTACAGACACTTGTGCTGAGCCACTGCTAGGTGTCACGCAACGAAGCCTGTGGGATGCCAGCACTCACCTGGGAAGACACAAACATTCCTTTTGGCTCAGTCCTCCAGACTCACCCACACATCCTGACACTTCCAAAACAGTTACAAAAGATCAACCGAAAAAGACAGTTTTCTTAAGGTTAGTAAAGCTTCATTCTTCTAAGAAAGGTGAATACAAATACCTAGATTTGCAATCATGCAAACGACGATACTATTCTTTTTAAACTAATGTACAATGAGCCTATTTGCAGAGAATGAACGTGATATACAGCACTGTGTCCTGTTTCAAGTTAAGCTACTTCAAATAAATTCAGTATGCATTACAGTCTAACTCTAGACACCGATCTAAGCGTGTTTGATTTCTGATCTTGTGATTTGCAGCAAGATCCAGAAATCCCACTCAGCAACCAGCTAAACTTGTAGGTGGCTATAAATTCCAGATACCAAGTTTCCGGTGGACCACATACACAAAACCTTTTGAGCTCTGCTGGGACTGCTGCACTAGGAACTCCTCTGCATCTGGCACACATTCAACACCCATTTTCAGAATACACTCAGTACTTTGGGACTCTCGTAGAGAACAGTCATAAATAAGTGCAGGATATTTCACTTACGAATGGCACAATGGTTAAATAGGTATTTGGGAGCCAGAAAATCTGTTTTATTTATTTATTACCTTGGCTGTCACTATTGCCCAAATCCCCTTCCCACAGATCCAGCTCTCCCTTCTTCTCATCAGGTTAGACGAGGAACGAGACAAGTCAATGAAGGGACTCAACGCTCCCTACTTCCATTGGTATCACTTAGACACATGCCTCTACTCAAAAGACTCACCAGGTTACGATACTTCATTGTATCATTGTAACATTTTGCTAATAACATTCAACATTGAAACGGTATTCATGGTGGCTAACAGGGAACCACAGTGCACAGCCCAAAGCTGTGAGTCGGGAAGCATGTATTACCAAACATGTGCCTACCCGAAACGTGCACTGAAACCTTAAGGATTTAAAGAGCTTAGGTACAAAAGATTTCATGTGTAAGGGAGCAAATTGCAAATCATACTCTAAATGTATTTTAGTCTCATATCATCTAGTATAATGCAGAATGCTACTAAAAAGTAGCATAAAAGTGTACCTGCTTAGCTGTTGATATATAAACCAGAACTGAATCATAAGCCTAAGTTAAACCATGCCACCATGTGCATTCTCCTCCTCTGATCTACCACTTAACAATTACTCATGTGTTGGCCTTGGAGGATGCTTTCCCTACCTGTCTGATGCTTGTGACTGTTGTAAAAGTGCAAGGCAAAGAGAAAAGATCTGGCTGATAATGTAAGATCAAGGCAGTTCTCTGCCTTCGCAAACATTCCTAAAGACAGCCTGATTGATGACTTGCAAGTTCTGACTTAAAAAAACAAACATAAAAAGTCCACCAGAAAAAATACTGTTGTTCTGCTGTTCATAACTAAACAATGTAACTCTTTACTCTTCAAACTCACACATCTAAGTTCCGACAACTGAAAAAAAAAGGCACAAAACCCATGTAGAAAGGAATAAAAGTGCACACATGCTGTATGTGGTGGAAAGCAATTCTGATTTCATAACACTTGTTAATTATAATTACAAATGTAAATGAATCATTATCTTAACTAATATACCCTAAAATAACAAGAATGCCCGTTATCACTTTTATAGAAGTTTGCCATTATTAATGTAAATGTTTGCATAACACACTACTGTTCAGTTCGTTAATGCATGGTAAATGTGTAGATGCTGCTTCTTGAATGCACACCATCCCACTAAATATTTTTGCATCTTCATGTAGGTTGGCAGGAATTCTTCACTATTTCTTCTCTAATTCTTCGCTATTGATTATAAGAATGTTATTAGAAATACAAAGGTTGAGATATTGTGTATTATAAGATGTTCATTCCTTTTAAAACCTCATGGTGGTACATTGCTTCATATATAAAACTCAGAGGCTTCAATGAAAAGTATTCTACTTGAGTGATGTTTGCTTCTGAAGAGAGGATTTGTCCTTTACATTTTGGTCAAAAGTTAAGTTATGTGTGTTTGCTAGCAACATTAAAATGTGTTTAATAGCATATGTGGAATAAGCTGCCCAATTTCCTTGCTTTCAACACGCAGTGAGAGATACAACGCCCCTCTTAAAGCACAGGTAACCTAGCAAAGCTAAATAAATGATGGGAATATCAAAAAAGCCAAAAAACCAGTACCTCCTCCTAAGGAGCTAACATTGTCTAAATTTAGGAAGATCTGTACATTGACCTGGTGTTTAACAGCCAAAAGCAGCACCTCCTCTTACATATGCCTCTGGTAATAGGACTTTATCACTAAATGACAATGGTATTTATTATGCTACATAACTAGAGTGTGGTTTACCCAGAGACAACCAAAACTATTGTATATATACTGAGCCTCAGCAAGTAGTTAAGGCACTCACTGGACAGTCAAGTGTCTGAGGTCCTGCTCCCTGTCTCTGGGTCTCTCTCTGTATTTCACATGAAACATGCACTGGATAAAACACAGAAAGCAATGGATGCTTCCCACGGGAAGCCCACAGTTTCGAAAGCAGGTGTGGGTTAGGTGGAAATAGTCCTGTCCCGTGCAGCAGGTGAGCCGAGGGCTGCTCCAACCACCCACTGACAGTGCGACATACTGTCCCTCATGAAATTTTAGAAGAACAATTCCTGCATAACACTTTGAAATAACGAGAGCAAGCACCCGTTCTTGACACGCAGCCCTGCAGCCCCAGCAGGAGACAGGAGCGAAGGCAGGCGCCTCTGCGCAGGCTGCCCAGGAGCTGCCTCCTGCTTGGGGCGCGTGTGGCTTTCCAGGCTGCCTCTTGAAAAGCTCTCCTGCTGGGCTGCAGCAGCAAACCTAGAGAGAGAACTAAGAGTTCTGGGTTCTGCTTTGGGAGCCAAGTAATCTGCATCTTTTACTTCCTGGCTGTAGCACTGGGTTCAATAATTTCAGTATTGCAATTATCCTCAGGGTACATTTGATTCCTCCAATTTGTAAAAAACAATGCTGCTCAAATTCAATTCAACAGAATTACACATAAATACCACTCCAAAATTGAGCCGTAAAATGTATTTCTTAGAGGCAATGTTTGCTTTCTGTTGAGTTCCATGAACCAGTGATTTGCAGAATTTTGACAAGGACGTCTCAAAAAATCAACACGATGGATTTTTTTTTCCTGGACTTTTTTGCATTTTCATAAATATTTTTATTTTTTATTTAATTATCCTTCCATTGCTGAAAACCTCATCACCACACTTATTGGTATGATGCTCAGGACAAGCAAATAGCCAGAAAGGGTCACTGTGAGTATACTGCCTGAAACAAGGTAACTTCCTAATGTTACAAATTACACCTAAAACTATTATAACAGACAGAAACTGGGGAGGGAGGAGGAAATCTGTACTGTTTGATTTGTCCACCTGACTGTACTTTGTACATATTTAGGTAGGTTTCCTTATAACTTGTGACTTTTCTGAGGAAAAATTTTGAAAAGGCTTGGGAAGTTACTTAAAAAGGCAGCAGGTTGAAGAAGTCTGATACCTGAAACCCCTTTAATTAAAAAAAAAAAAAAAATCTATTTCAACTTGACTACCCATCTTGAAAAAACTATGAAACAAGAATGTTGCCTCAGTTAACTGAATGAGCAAAACACAAGTAGACAATATAAAGAATACTAAAAGCAGATGTTTTCTATCCTATCAATTTTGAGGTAGTAGGGGGCTGCTAGTGACCCAAGAGTGGAGTTCTTGAGTAAAATTTATTATTGATATCCAGTACTGATACTTGAAATATTAAATACCTTAGAAAACAGTATTCCACCATTACAATCATGTTCTGACTATAAATACATGTATAACAAGTCTAAAATTATGAAAAAATATTTTGAAAAGAACCAGCAGATGTTGTTGGAAGCATTACACTTACGGACACTAAAATCCCTATACTTAACATAGTTTGAAAACCTCCTCTGCTGCCCTGAGGAAGAGGACAGGAAGCCTCAAGTCTCCACTGAAGCCAGCCTTGCAACAAGGGCATTTTGCCAGTAGAACTTACAGGGCATGTTCTCAATTTGGGTCTCTTTTAATTTCATTTTACTTACATCTGCAGATGCAGTTTAAATTTTTAAAAAAATAAATAATTAAATAACTCTTCTCATTTTTCCCACAAGTTGCCTAAAGCTGAAGTTTTCTCAACCTGTCCCCTGTATTTTATCAAACACCAATTTAATCTTGCACTGGCCAGCAAAATACTAACCTAGTTTATTTCCAGAGTTAATACGTCAATTTTGTTTTGCTTCAATTAGGTTTCCCCCCCCCATCTATTAGGAACATTTTGTTTTCCTCAATGCTTTATTCTCTTTCCCCTCATTCTTTGCTTGTATTTTAAAATACTGTTCCAGATGAACTTTGTACAGGCAATGTAAAATCTCATCCAAACTGCAATCAACTTTCCCTTTTTTTTTTTTTTACACGCTGGACTTACCTAAGCTATGAAAGTACTTAGCAAAGATAAAAAGCGCAGTTGGTCCAATGCTGAGTTTGAAGAGGAAAATCTACCAACATATCTTGGCAACCATTTGTTTTATTAGATGTAATCATTCACGTAAATTCATAATCCGGTGACCAGGTATCAAGCAGAAGCAGGGAAAAGGGTTTTTTCTCCCCCTGTTCAAACGTCTCTGCCCCAGGGGTCGGGCATAGGCTGTTTTTTTACGGGCGGCAGCGACAGGCTCTACCCCGCACTTCAGCCCCAAGAGCTCTGGGGCTGCGTCAAGGCTGTGTGGCGGCCGTCACATGGCCGCTGGCCGGCCGCCGGATCGCCTGCCGCCGCTCCAGAGTTTGTTCCCTTCTGTTGACAAAGGGCTGCGCGGACGCACCGCAGGGGAAAGTAGGGTAGAGGCACCCGGCCATATGGGCAGGGGGGAACGGTTCCCCGCCGACTCCTCCGCTCCCGGCGGCGCACGAGTGACCACAGAACCACCGGCTCGACGCCCCGGACACCGTCCACAGCAGGCAGGGGCCTGACCCCGGCCCCTTCTCGCTTTTACAGGGCTCCCGCGAAGCCACCGCGGGAGTGGTGGGGGGGGGGGGGGGGGCGGTGGCGCAACCGCCGGGACTCCCCCGGTGGCGGCGGCCACGTGGGCGCGGCGCGGGCGGCGCGGCCCCGCCCCGGGGGCGGGGTCTGCGGTGAGGGAGACGCCCCCCGCGCACCCCGCACGCGGCGGCCGGGGACGCTTCCGCGGTCAGACCCACGAGCCCGAGGCGGCGGCGGCGGCGGTTGGTGCTTCCGGTCCGGACCCTGCCCGGGCGGATCTATGTGGCCGGCGCGCGGGGGGGGGGGCGGGGGGAAAGGGACGGGGGAGAGGGGGGGCAAGGTGAGGCTGGAGGTGAGGGCGGCGTGACCGTTCCACTCTCCCCCGTCTAGCACACACCGCCCCCCCCCCCCCTCCCCCCGCAGATGGAGGCACCCGGGCCGGGCGCGCGCGCCCCGCGCCGCAGCGCTATAGCAACGATCCAAGCGACGAACAAAGAGCACAGCACCACCCCCCCACACTCCGCCACCGGCAGCTCGCGCCCCGCCGCCGCGGGGGGGATGTGGGGAAGAGAGTGGGGGCGAGTCGCCGCCGGGGGGAGGGGCCGGCCCCGCGCCTCCCGCCGCCCCGCTCCCTCCCTCCCTCCCTCACCGGCGCGGCTCCCACCCCCCCCTCCTCCTCCGTTCCTCCCCTACCCGCCGGGGCGGCGCTCCCCGCCGAGGGCTGCGCGGAGCGGCGTGTCCCCGTGTGTGTCCCCCCCCACCCGGCGAGCGGCGGCAGCGGGACTTACCTCGGCTGGTCGCGGGGGCCGCGGGAGCCCCGGGACGGCAGGGGGGCGGCTGGAGCGGCCGCCGCTGGTGCCCGCCTTTCCACCCCCCCCACACCCCCCCCCGCTCTTTGTGTGCGAGGGTCCGCGCGCTGCGCTCTCGCGTGACGTGACGGGACCGTGTGTCATTTCCGCACAAGGACACTGAGCCCCGAGCCGCCGCGGCCAGCGCCACCCGCCGCCCCGGGGCAGGGGCAGAGGCGGGAGGGGAGGGGAGGGGAGGAGGGGGGGGGGCGGGGAGGAGCAGGCCGCTCTCCCCCCTCCCTCCCCTCCTCCCCACCCCCCGCCCTCCCCGGCGCTGCCACAGGGAACGCACGGTTCCCACTGGAGACCCCGCGCGCCCCCGCCCCCGCCGCGCGCGCCCCCGCCGCCCACTCGCCGCCGCGCGGCCAGCCCGCTCGCCCGCCCTCCCCCCGCCGCTCTCCTCCTTCCCCACCCCCACCCGCGACGCGCCCTCCCCGTCCCACGGCGCCCGCGGGGCACGGCCGCACGTGGGCCAGGGCTCAGGGACGCGGCCGGGCGTGACGGGGACCGGGACGGGGCGCGCGCCGGCCCGGCAAGGCGGCCGGCGCCGCGTGGAAGCGCGGCCCCGGCCGCGGTCTCGCCTGGCCGCGGCGCCGGCACCCGCGCGACGTGCACGCGGGGTCGGGGAGCTGGGGGGGAGCGTGGGGGCGCATGCGTGTGCGCGGCCCGCCGCGGCCACGGAGGACGGCGGGGGAAAGGGGGGGGGGGGGCCGTGCCCGCGCGCGCCCGGCGGCCCCCGCCGCGTGGCCACGGCCGGTGACGGGGAGGCGGGGAGCACGTGGCCGCGCGGCCCCGCACACCCGGCGCGCGCCGGCCGTTAACCACCCCCCCACGCCGCGCGCTCCTCCCTGCGGCCTGAGGGAAACGGGCGCTGCCCACAGACCCACTCGCGCCTCGCCGCCGCTCGGGCCGCCCCACCGCCGGACTCGGGGGCAGCCGGGGCTCGCCGGGTCAGCGGCGGGCTCCAGGCGGGCGAGGGGCTGCCCGGCGGCTCCCAAGCCCCCGTCCGCGGCTGGCCTGGTGCCGGGCGCGGGCGGTGGAGCCGGTGAATAAATCCCCACGCCGTTAATGGCCGTGGGTCAGCCCGGGCGGTGCGCGGGGGAAGGCGAGGAGAAGCCTCCCGCAGCGCCCGGCTGTGACGCGGGCACGCAGCCCCTGCGTGGCCACCGGCCCGGCCGGTCGGGCTGGCGGCGGGAGCTGCCGGCGCTGGCCGCACCGCCGCGGCGGGCTGGCGGCACCCGTGGAAGCGCTGCCTGCCTTCGCCTCGCAATCCTCAACGTGTATTTCTGCGCTTACTGCCAAGTAGGAAAGGTTTGGTGCCATTTTAGGCTTAAGCCTATACTTAAAGTTAATTCAGTTATGTTGGTTTAGTTCGCATCCAAGCTTAAGGAGTTTATGCTCTTTTCCTGCACCATTTTAACAAGAGGCCGTTTCCATGCTTCGCGTTTTGGGGGGTGGATGGCAGCAATGATTTATAAAGCAGAGATGGCATTCTTTTTTTAATTAAGTATCCGTGTAGATTTTATCTTCCCCGAATTTGACAGGAGCACATAAGACATTACATTAGTCTGGCAAGTTGTACACGCACGCCCTTTCCACTAACAGCTTGTAGAAAAACAAATTTCCCAAAGATTAAACACACCCAATATAAATGTGGGAGACGGAAGTCCAGTTTTGTAACCTATGGACAGTTATGGCAATTATATTTTTTTGGCTATATGTAACGACTCTGAAATTAGCAATATATCCAACTTGACAGCTTTTCATGAAATGTTTTACGTACACAATAAACTCAGCTGGTGCTGCCATTCCGATTGAATAGATTCGTTTTGCCTTTTAATAAAAGCAAGATCTCAAGATCTCAAATTACATTGTAATGGTTTCACGTTTTCCAGAGTGAAAGGAGTTAAAAGTCCAAAGGTGTTTATAAAAGGTGTTTATTATAAAATAAATAGGTGAGGATGGATCCTGCCATAAGGGTGATGGATTCCAGCGCGAAGGACGTTATCAGATAGAAGTAGCAAGGCAAGTACACTCCAGGCAAGTGGCAAGGAAATATGCAGGTAGAACACATGAGTTCTGAGCACTGCTGGGAATTTAGCAGATAAATCTTTTGTTATCTCTGAAATTTCATTTCACTATAAAACCTACTTTTTTTTTTTTTTTTTTAGTAAAAGCAAACGGAGTAAAAATTTTTTAGTAAAAGTCAATTGAGAAATAACGGGCAGGAAAAAAATCTCAGATAAATCTTCTGCCCCGTAAATAACTCAGCACTTTCCTAGATGCTTCCTATTTCCTTAGAACGGAACAATATGAAGAGTGGCTCTTAAAATAAAAAAATCCTCACCGTTTCAGATTTTCGGTTCTTCCTTTAGAAGCAGTTCTCTAAAATTTTGTTCTTCCACTTATGTCGCTCTTCTAAATTTAGAATTTAGGGCTTTTGGCATGTTTACAGTGTCATATTCCATGAATAATCCTAACAGATAATAGTTTGTTGATTTTAACTTTGACTGCTCTTTTTGTTATTGTTATTAATAGACAGCTGTTTAAACGAGCCCTTAAAAGCAGGAACTCCCAGCATTATAACTCCTCTGATGAATCACTTGAATGAAGGATACATTTTATTCACAAGACAAGTGTTCTGCAGTTAGCAATTCATTCACTCTTGTTAGAGAGAAGGAGCACTTCCCGATAACTTTTTTGAGTCTGTTAGCACGATGAAGACTGAAGTTTACAGTATGATTTGCCCTCTCTCTTCGTTGTAAGGCTAACTGAAGGTTTACTTAAAGGGTACTGTGTTTTAACACCTGGCCCAGCTGCTAAGTAGTGCCAGACCTCAGCAGTGGATTTTACTTGAATGCTCTACTTAGCCGGATTAAGGAAAGGCAACCATAAGGCAACAGCAAGCCGGTGGAATCCCAAACTCAATTTCAGAGCCCTTGAGAAAATACTTGCCGGTTTGAACTCCACCTCATTTCTGCTCTATAGTGCTGGCCCCAGGCATTGTAGCTACTAGGGACCCAAGCCCAGGAGGAGACCCGAAGGGCCTCAGCTAAGCATAAAGAAGCATGAGCATATTGTTGCAATAACAGCGTTCATTGAAAAGGGAGCGAGCCAAGTTGTCTGCAGGCAATGCAGGTAGCAAGCTTAGATTGGCTTCCCAGCCAGACAAGTCCCAGTTTTTTCACCATTTGAACTTGTGCTACACAAGTCATTTATTCAGATGTTCATTTTTTCCCCCACTTCATGCCTTTGGCTCAAAAGCCACTCAGTGACACTGCGGCAATCTCTGGAAAATTCCAGGTCACCGGGGAGGGGAGTTGTGGTGCTCCAGCAAGAGAACTCTTTAGGAAAAAATCACCATTGATTGCTCTTGAGCACAACGGGCCATTTCTCACTTGACCAAACTGAAACTAGATTTCAGCCGTCACTACCGACAAAATATGTGCTCAGAGCACTGTTTGCAGCTGTATGGAGTTTTATAAGGATGGACTATGGAGCCTCCTTAGATGTTTACCCTTACAAACTGTAAGGTGCCAGACTCGCCCTCTGGAGAGGACCCTGGCTGTGTCAGTTCAGAGTCAGCAAGGGATTCCCCTGGACATTGTTGGCTGGCAGGGAGGTGTCAGCGCTGGCAGTGCCGTTGCTGTGGCAGGCCCTGAGCTGACATGCTGGAGGTGGGTACAGAGACATGGAGCAGAAGAATGATCCTGAATTTAGAGGCCTTTTTGCTTCCTGTGAGCCACATACATTTGGCGTAAGCAAGAATCCAACCCAAAAACCTTCAGCAAAGCTTCTTGTCGATTCTTGGAATAGCCTACAGCACTCAGTAGGCAGATACATGGCATGCGATGTCAAAAGCACTTTGGGCACCAACTAATTTTGGCAGTTTGATTCTGTAAAAAGTATTGCTGTGGTACCAGTACGTTGTCTATCACTTTTCTCTGCCACACGTCTTGAAACTAGGCCACCTTGCAGCCAGACGCAAGAGTCATGGAGTCCAGAAAGAAAGCAGATGAGAAACAGCCTTAGTGGTGAGTATGCTCCTGTGTGCAGAGCTAGTTCCTTGCAACTTAATATGCATTTTACGTTAAGACCCTAACAGGAAAACAAGCCCCTTGCCTAAAAAGACAAGCCCCCCAAGACAGGCTTCCTTCTGCCTGCTCTCGCAATGACTTTTAGTGATTCCTGTGTTGCCGGCCGCACTGTGTATTTTAGATATTTTGCAAGAGGTGGGTGCTCCCTCTTGCAAGGCAGCCCGGAGCCCAGCAGCTGTCTTCTGGAATAAGGGCACAATTTCTTCATCTGAGTGCAGTTTGAAAGCTGCTGCTGGGTGGGCGCTTTGTCCTGGGGATTGCCGAGTGGATGGAGGCTGATTGCCGGGGTTCAAACAGGTTGGATCAAATAGGCTGGATTGCCCTCAGGAGGGAAGTCAGGTAGGCTGGTCCCCTGTCCCCGCAGCGGGTGTCCAGCTGAACTTCTTACACTAACTGTGTGTGCGATGTCAGGAGTCAGGCACTGACTCACCGAAATTGGGCAGGTACTTAAATTAGGCAGCTCGGAATTCACCTTGAATTATTTAGGTGTGTATTTGATATAAATAAACTTCAAAGAGACTGAATAGGTTTGCCAAAAAAAAAAAAAAAAAAGGCAAGCACACAGGTTTTGAAATCCTGCATCATGGATTAAAATGAAAAACCAAAGCGATTTTTAGGACTTTCAGAGAATCTAAAAGGCACTATTTAAAAAATCAGTCCAAATAACTCCCCTGATCTGCAGTAAAATGTGGTCTGCAATCCAAAGTTTATAAAAAATGAAATATTTAATGGCAAATAAGGCAACATAATAACAACTTCGCATACCTTAATGCTTTTCACTGCCAGTCAGACTGAAAGGACATGTATGGACACATTGCACAGTAATATTTAGAACCTCTGTTGGCCCACAGGCAACAATACTGAACAAGTAACATGCTGCGGGCAATATCCATACGTTGCTACAACCCAGGAAGAAAAGAACAGTGGCAGCCACCTGAACTTCATTTGTATTTTTAAACTTCCTATGGCTGCAAGCAGTGTTGGAGGGTTCTGCCAGCAACATGCTACACTGGTTGGGAAACACTGGTTTAGGGTGCCAGGTAATACAATTGCAGGGTTTTTTTCTCAGAAACAAAATTGTTACATGATACTCTGTTTAATTTCATAACAGCACTGCATCTTGATAGCTGCTCTTGGAAACTTCTCAAAATTGCTATATAGCTAGACTTCATGAAGAATTGTAATACAATAAATTGTAATTGTATTGCTTGCTGAATCAAGGATATCAAAACAGAGAATCCACACAGCATCTTTGGATTTGAAAAACAATCACCTGGTTCATCTCCAAGTGCATGTGGGTTGGAAATCTTACACTTGGAGTTTAGCTCACAGAAAAAAAGTTTCGATGAAATGAACATTGATTATAAAAAAAGCCTTTTCTAGCCTGAAGTAGCACCAGAGTGTACTGGCAAGACAGCAGATATGTAACAGTTGAGCACCAAAGGAAGGAGAATTTGATATAAAAGCTAAAAATAAAAATCAGATCAAAGCTGCAGTGAAAGATGGAGTAGAACAAATGTGAAGGAGCTTCAAGAATAAAGTAACTAACCCAGTGAGCAACCTCAAATCTCTTTCTGTGCTGCAGCAGTTTACTTATACATCAGTTGCATCCATAACTGCTTAAAAAAATGACAAATCTGAGCAATTTCACTCTTGGAAACATAAGCCTCTTTTAATCTTTTGGCAATGAAATCGCAGTTCTCTTTAGTCTATGTTAGTTCAGCCAAGAACTGCACCATTGTATGCTATCTCACAGCTTTGCATTTAAAAAGAAGCAATGCTCACTTAATGCACAGTCATTGTATTATCTACACCATAACTAACTCTGAATGATCAAACATTTATCCCATAAAGGTCTGCCTGTCAAAATTCTGTGTTAGGGCCAAAAGAGGTAGATGTAGCCTGAAAAGTCCTTTCTCTCAAAGATGTCCACATCTCCCCATCAAGTGCAAACAGCACACTCTTGTTTATGCGCTTAACGCTCAGTTCCATATCCCGCCCATTGGTCCTGTTGCAGAGTCTCATACCTCATTAAGATAGGTAAGTTCAAATATTTGCAACAATATTAAAAAAAAATAATTTGGTAAGCAATGTAGAAAACTAGGTTTCTTTGAGAACGCAGCTGGCTGATTTGGTATATTTTTTTCTATGTAAACACTTCTCTTTTTTTTAAATGGAAGTAGCAGTATTCAGATTGTAGAAATCCTTATGGAAGGAATCCTCTTTGTTTCAGAACCTGAAACAGCCTTTCTAGGTTTTTTGAATCCCAGCTGCTTCTACCATGCCCGTTATCTTCTACAATCCCTTTTACAAATAAGTCACTGTCTTAGAAGCAGCTAGTGATTTTCCCTTTTGAGCCTTTATCCTCACTACTATTGGGAAGCTACTCCCGGACCTTGCTCTTTGGGTAGATGGGAACCTTCCCTTCTGAATTTGCATTAACAAGGATCTGGTTTATGGCTACTAGATGCTTTAACCCACCTCGTATAACCCAGCCATACTCTACATTGAGAATGATCACGTATTTAAAAAGTGAATGCCTTTTATCCAACAGAAATTTGCCTTTGAAACTGGGAAAATTTAATCTGGACTGATTTTTTAATAAAAATTGTAGGTGTGGGGACCTGGGTTTACAAGAAGGGCAGAAAAAACCCACCTGCTTAGTGGTTATTACCACAGTAGAATGTGATTGAAAACAATTACTTTTCATAAAAGTTTATATAAGAAATACTTCCAGTCATTAGCAATGTGACCATTTTTAGCAGCAGCAGCCTTTAAGAAATACTAGATGTTTAATTCCTGTTTATTTTCCTGCAAAGATATATTAGCATATGCACATCTAAAAGCCATCTATAGCTTGTGGGCATACAGCATCTGAGCAGAGGGATATTCATAGTTATTGTACATTGATATAAAATGTTAAGATATTAACTTCCCTAGGTCGGCAAAAGCAACAAAAGTGTTTGATTAAAAATAAGTCTTACCAATACAGACATTTTTTCTGCAATGTTCTCTTGCTAAACCCATTTTTTAATGTTGGTGCTGAAAATAATGATGCAAGCAACTAAGTGTAATTGTAGAAAATTATTGCTAGTGATTTGCATATGAAATACACACCTTTTACTGCCTCTAGTTAGCATTGTTCAACTAGCTTATAAATAGTACAGCTGAAACGCTGCAAACAGAAAACAGTTTTCGATGGGCGCATGCTATGAATGAAGAAGTGTTCAGACACAATGTGCAAGTTGGAGAGCTTTCATCAGAACTAGCCAAGAGGGAAAAATGCTTCATTTCCTAATCACATGCTGCTTCGGAGAAGCTGGTCACATATAGAAAGCATCACACTCCTCTGCAGAGAGTAAAGCTTTTTCAAATGAGTGTTTATGTGTTTTTCTGGAGGAAAAGAAGAGTAATCTAACCTATCACTACTTGTTTTAGATTTTTCTAATTACTTCTACATAACATTTCATTTTCATAATTTGACATTTAATAACTGCTAAAATTTGAACCTTGCAGTTGATGCAAGTCATTTGCTGTAAACGTTGAAGGCATAAAAATAAGTCTAGTTTTAAGATACAGTTTTTGGTGCAAGCAAAATACTCACTTTTGTGTACAATTTTAAAACCAAAAATGTTGACCATTTTTCTAATAATAAAGCAGAGTATTTTTAGTCTTTGATATCTGGGGGAAGGGGTGAAGGGAGGAAGACAAAGTGGAATAGGGTAAAGAAGGAAATTTTAAAGCAAAATTTTGTATAACATTGCTGCAAAGTTGAAATTCTCCTATACAATCCTACCAAAATATGCCTCAAATTGAATTTTATAAATAAATTTATTATGAAACAGATAAATCTGAGCACTACTGTTTTAGTTATCCGTGGGACACCTGCTTGTCACTATTAGCCAAGAGCAACATTCTTGTATGATACGACCCCTGCTCTCTACTGCAGATAGACTTGCCATTTCATCATGTAAAGTCGGTATAATCCCGCTTTCCAGTTTACTAAGTTGTCTTGTTGCTGTTTCTATTTTGGAGAAAAAGATTCCTTTTCCTCAGGAGACAAAAGCATTTTTGCAAATAGGAAAGAATTAAGAGTCAGCTCCAAGCGCTGCAGAGAAAGAAATCTCCTACACATGGGGGAGCCAGAGCATTCCTCTGCCTGGTGGCGGCGGCTGTGGATTTGGCAGCGACGCCGGGGACTGCGGGCAGAGCCACGGTCACGCACAAGCACAAACGCCTGAAGATGCCGACAAAGGTGGTTGCATGAAGCTTTGGT